>NC_065445.1:130830170-131470170 GCF_917563875.1 Diabrotica virgifera virgifera | reverse complement strand
AGGGGCTATCCTAGTGTAAAAGAACGAAATTCACATACTTTTTTTGGGAATATCTAAAATAAAAAGTACTGTACCAATTGTTTTGAAAATTTGCATGACCATTTATTATAAAAAGAAGTACAAGTAAAACAATTTTCATAAAAAAAAAATAATGAAAATTTAACGATTTATGCCCTATCTACTGGCACAGTGAAAATAAAAAACATGGCTCCACTGCTGCAGTGATTGGGACTAATAGAGATCCTGAATTATAAAATTGCAGTGATTATTGAAATATAAGTTATTTCCTATGTCCTATACCATCAATTAGGATTTTTGGAAAAATGACAAAGTGTTGAAATTTTTTTTAAATTAGCTAGAACATTTTCAGTTTCAAAAACCGCCAAATTGACATTTTTTATCCGATTAAAAAAATCCCTATTTGATGGTATAGAAAATAACCTATATTTCAATAATAACTTTGATATTTTATGTTTCAGGATCTCTTTTAGTCCCAATCACTGCAGCAGTGGAGCTATGTTTTTATTTCCACTGTGCCAGTAGATGGCGAATAAATCGTTTAATTTTCAATATTTTTTTATGAAAATTGTTTCACATGTACTTCTTTTTATAACAAATGTTCATGCAAATTTTCAAAATAATTGGTACAGTATTTTTTATTTTAGAAATTCCCAAAAAAGTATATGAATTTCATACTTTTATACTAGGATAGCCCCTTAAGAAAGGTAAATTTCTAGAGCTGCCTAAAGACAGCCATCATTATTCCTCTTCATAAGGGTGGTGAAAAATCTAATGCCTGCAATTATAGACCTATTGCATTACCACTGGTACTCTCAAATAGGACTCATAATACACAAGTATAAAAACTTGTTGCTGGTATGAGCACATTGTGTAAATGTTAGGATTTAAAGAGGATGTAAAAACCTTCAATACGATTATGAGCGTTAGTCTCTTTATATCCTAACATTTTTTTGTTATTGTTTTAGTTTATTATTGTTTTATTGTGTTTATTATTGTTTTTTATGACTCTTTGTAAGTTTTGTGTATAAATTGTACAATTTTCCATGACAATAAAGCATTTTTCTATTTTAAGTTGTCTATTTGTTAAACCAAAGCATTGATTATTATTACAAAATATTAATATAATCAATTAAATAATAATATTAATCTCACAAACAACGTAGGAAGTATAGTTAAAAAGAATAAACATAGTAATCCACAATGAAATAAATCTGCACATAGCTATAGCCCAAAGTAACTTCTGTTGTTTATCCAAATCTTCAATAGTCAAAAACATTTGTGTAAAGTTAGGTTCCAGCAGTTTCTCCTTTTCCTACATTTAAAATAGCTGGTGTTTATTCCTAAAAACAACAAATACATAAATAAAAACTCTAAATTGTATACCATAAAAAAATCATACAAATATGACAAAATATCACATGAGTATTTTAACATTATTTAAGGACAATTGCCATAATAAGCCACAACAAAAATGTATTAAGCGAAAAAGCTATAGAGCTGAAACAGGAAGTTGCTATGTTTGGTCTATATATTAATGAAAGTAAAAAAAATACCTATATGGAGTGCACAAAGTCGAATCCACATGAGAATCTGAAGGTAGACAACCATACCTACGAATATGCCTCCACTTTTCCCTACCTAGACTCAATAATAAAAAATGACAACAACACCTGTCAAGAAATATAACAACGGATTCTTATCGGTAATAAGAAGTGTTTTTATGCATACTTAGTATGCTTAGAGTATAAGCTTAGAATCTACAAAACAGTAATTACACCAGTGGTCACATATGGATGTGAAATGTGGACCATCTCAACCACTAATGAAAATCGACTAAAAATATTTGAGCGTAAAATACTAAGGAACATATTTGGACCAACACATTGTAGAGATGGTTCATGGAGAATTAAAATGAACCACAAGCTGAATGAACTAATGCAGAGCGCAGATATTGTTAGATTTGTAAAGTCTAAAGAAGATTTAAGGACAGTTTAGGCAGGCTATATGCATTAAGGCATTATTAAGCTTTGCATTTAACCATATTGTAATACACTATATCTTACATGATCAAGCATGATTTTCTTTACATAACCCTTGTTCTAAACTAGAACCGAATTGGTAAGTACATGTATATTATTATTGTAGACATTTCAAAAACTTATTACTTAGTTGAATTACTTTAAACTTACCACTTATAAAATGTTTACTGTATACTCTCATATTTTAATTTGAGGTCTGTTCTCCTTATTGCTTTTATCCAATGTTCCTGCCTTTGTTTGGATAAAATTCATTTAAATGTATTGCATGGGGGAAATGTATAGCCTTGGGAATAGTAAAAAGTGAGGATTTTATCCCTGTCTGTCCTATTCCCGCAATTTACAGGATCCACAAGAAAGCCCTTGCTACAAGTCTGTCAAACACAAGGAAAGGTGTTTTTTCTTTTTTAAACAAATTGACACAAACTGATAATTACTATGGGATAATTCAGTTCTGTAGGCGATAAACAACTTTATATTTAATTTACTATCACAATTTCGCTGCACAATTAACAATCAAAAACAAAACCAAACAGAATATTTGTCTAAAAACATCTACAAATTACAAATAAATGTAAACAGTGACTAAAATAAAAATAACAGGAAAGACATCAGCTAACTTCATACTTCTCCTAACTTAAAAATGACGTTTATCATACTGTCGCAGCTTTACTATGTGTAAGAGTGAAGTAGCACTAATCCAAAGAAAAAAGATGGTGTCGTCACTTCGCTCCGAATGACACTCTCTCTATGTCAATATATACCTCTATGGATAAGATACCCTCAGTTGCGGAGAAAGGATTAATAATAAAGATTTTTTATTCAGTCAATGGTGTGAGCACTGCCAGTTAAATAGTAACGTGTGGACTTACTTTTTCACGCATACCTATTGTGGCAAATGTATCATATTTTTCAAAATTTTGGAATGCATTTAAATCGTAGAAAATTTTAACTTTTAATTTTAATACAGATTTTAATTCTCTACAAGTATTCTCTCATGACTTTTGATGTAAAATAATTAGGGAAGCAGGAATTCAACAATTCAGAATTTTACATCGAGTTTCCTATGGCCCTTTTTACGATTCACCACCCGGTATAAGATAAAATGTGTATTATTTGTCTAATTATTTCATAATAACACAAATAATACACATATATACACAATAACACACATTCAATGATCGAAAATCATTTAAAAATATGGGAATGTAAACTCTTGTGACGTAAAGTCAAAAATATAAGTCTCCCCACCACCGTCGGACAAGACAACCGTAATAAAGTCTAATAACCGTGATATAAATCTATGATTATACACGGATTATACGACATATGACAGTAGCTCGAAACAAATGAGAAGCGTTGATAAGCCCTATAAATAATTCCTATGTAATAAATAATGCCCTGTATAAATAATGCATATACGCAAAGTAGGGGAGTGCAATTATAACGAAAACATAAATTGTTTCGGAAAAATTCAAACAAGCTTATATTTTTCTAAAACTTTGTTATTAGTTTATATACATGTTAAAGTAAAAAGTTCTACTCGCAGATTTGGCCGCTAATTGTTTATTAATTGTTTAAACAATAACAATTGTTTTGTATAAATAATTTTACAAATATCAATAAATTCATTATTTTACTTTGATCAAATATGTTTGTATTTTGTTTTTGATTATGCTGATGCTGAATCCGAATATGGCATTGCAATTTGAAAATTCTTATACAGAAGCTCTTATACAGTATGTCTGCGTAGCTAGGAACCACATGGAAAACTTTTTTATTATCAATTTTAAGAAAAAAATTTGTTCTTCATAAAATGCTCTGGATAGTCAAAAATCTAAAACTCAACCATCAGATATCAAATGTTATCAATTTTATACGAGCTATGTCGAAAATATTAATTTCGTTAAAGAGTAAAGTATGGTTTGTTCAACAGTAAATGGTTGAGTTCAATTAGTGCGGTCGTAAATATTATTAAATTTATCTGACCTGGCCCATTGTTAAGACCCACCCGGAGCGATAGCGATAAGCCACCGAGGTAGACAGAGTTGGTCTTTTGCAATTAACACTGACTAGACGGTACTCCCATAATAAAGCCTGAAATAAATTTTACCTGAAACCGGGCCTTTTATACTATTATCGGTTAATCCAGGATGTTTATAGTGGTAACTAATTGAACTCAAACCATTTACGGTTAAACATACCATACCTTTATATTCCAGCATATTAAAAAAATGCTATTATGAAAAGTTGTTTGAAATTAAAAACTATGTTTAAATATACAATTACATCATTCTAATCGAAAATTTTTTTAAAATTTTTCTCAAATTACGGACACTCATCATTTTATTACAATTATGATAACTGTTTTATTATCACTTTTACGAAAAAAAGTTAGGTGCTACTTCGGTATGCGGTCTACGGCAGAGTTTCTAGTTTGGTATGCGGTCTACCGTCTGATATGCGATCTACGGCAGTTTAGCTGATTCGGCATGCGGTCTACGTACAAAAACAAATTAGAGAAACTATTACAAACTTTTTATTTATTATTTATATTTATACTTTACTTTACTTGTCATACTTGTGCTTTACTTCACACTTCACGTGTTATTCTGTCTAAATCCCGAACCGAGGATTAGCGGCGTGTAATTTGGGTTGCCTATATAAACTTGAATCAACGAAATGGGCCTTGAGTGTTAATTTAAAACGCTGAAAAGACCGTTTAGTGATAATAAAAAGGGTGGGTTGTGATTGCGCGCAGCGGTCAAATACCTCCTGCCCTGCGGTTCTCTCACTCTATGTAATAGGCTCTTTAAGAGCCTATTACATCTTCCTAAATTTAGTGTCCGATATTTAGAACGTTCTGAATTCAGGATAGTGTAATCGCATTTAGTCAGTTAGCATCCTAATTAGGAAGGTTTTTCGACTTCCTAAGTGGCTAAATCGTAGAGATGGAACACAATAGTACTTTTCGGTAATATTTTTTTTGTTATTGGCATACACATTAGTGATTCAGCCAGTTACAAGTTAATGTTTTAGCCCTATGTATCACATTCAAACGATCAACCTAGTTGGTAGGTACCAATAATTTTGTATTTTTAATCTAGAGCAGAGGTTCTCAACCAGTTGTACGCGTACCACTGGTGGTACGTGGGACGATTTCAGGTGGTACGCGTCGCGTGGGTGAAACAAGCTGTTACGCTGGGCCTCTGTCTGCGGATGTGGCAGAATACAGTATTTCTCGAAATATCTCAAATACCAGATGTAGTGGTTGACATAATTCATAATTCTTCACTTGGAATCTCTTCAAGAAAGTTTTAATAAATATTTCTCTGAAGATTATTCCAAACTTGACTGGATCAGAAATCCTTTTGCAGGAATCTCAGCAAATGAGTTGTAATTGCAGGAAACATTCATCGATCTAATAGAAAATAGTTCTGTGAAACACAGCTTTAAAGAGAAATCCTTAGTTGACTTCTGGATTGAGTTAAAATCCGAGTATCCAATGCTCTTCTGACAAGCTATGCTGTTTTTGATGCCATTTGTCACTAATTGCTCGTGTAAGACTGGTTTTAAGTACTGGACTATGGTATATATTTTAAAATTAAAATTAGACACCACAATTGTGTCTATAAAACAAGCCAATGGACATGTTTCTGATAGTAAACATGTTTCTAAAAACAATATGATCGGGGGGCATTCTTCCATTCCATGACCCCCTACCCCCAAATGTTTGGTGGTACTCCAAAATCTTCAAAATATTTCAGGTGGTACGCAGTTACTAAAAGGTTGGGAATCCGTGATCTAGAGGATGACATGTATTTAATTTGGTTTTTAAATATATTTATATTTATATTTCTTACCATGTTTTTCCTCCAATTCGTAAATCTATATCACAACTAAACAAATTTTTCTTAAATGTAATTATTATGGGTTTTTAAATTACCTAAAGTCGAGACAAATGGAAAATGAAGACACTAAGTTATTATAGAAGATAGGATCGATTAGATTATAGTCATATAAATAAAAACAAAATGCGAAAGAGGCAAAATTTTAACAGTTTTAAATGACAACTATATCTGCCATAAATTAGAAATCTGTTACAGCCGTATCGACCTGAAATTCTTTTGAACCCATCACATTAAACAGATGTGAGATGTTGGAATCGAAACAGACGCCGCCGATGCGTTTCTCTATGGTACCTATTCCGTACCTATTTCATTTCAAATCTCTTGCCCGGTCGTTCCGAAAAGTGTACGACCGACGCTGGAATCGAAGCCGATGCCGTCAAAGTTTTGTCACGTGTAATACGTGGAATAGTCGATTGAAACATATTCCGACGTACCCGCTCCAGTTCCAGCGTGCCATCCCTAATCGAAACGAACGTCGCCGATGTGTTCCCTACTAACCCTAGGGTGGCTCTTTCGATGTGGCTGTGCTAAAACCTATTCCGAGCGAGAATCCAGTTCCGAGTTTATTGTAAATTGCGGATTGCGGTCGATGCGGCGCCGTTGAAATCGAAACCGATACCGTCGACTTTTTGGTCACTGGTGCGTGGAATAGACGATTGGGACCTATTCCGAGGTACCTTCTCCAGTTCCATCATGCCATCTCTAGACCGTTTCATTCTTCTTTGGGGCACTCAAGTTTGGTTGTTGTGGTCTGGGTTAACGATAATGTTTTGGCGCCGTAAGTCATGTTTGGAAGCGCACATTAGTCGGACGTCTTCTTTTTCAGATAATTTGGCATGTTCCTCTTAAAGATGTCTGATAGAGCTCCGTATGCGACCCATGCTGAGGTGATCCTTCTTTGTAGCTCGGCAGTTTGGTTGTCTGGCAATTTGGAGTTCATCCCTAAATATTTATATTTATGGACAAAATGCTATTTCATTGAAGTCGGCTTTTGGATTTTCGCTTGGTATTACCAGGTTTGTCATGTTTTGTGTCTTTCCAAAATTTATGTTTAAACAAACTTTCTTACATTTCTGCGGCATCTAACGCAGTAAGCATACATAGTTCTAATCTCTCCAAAGTTGTGTGTTATAAGAGGTACCTGCTCCAGTTCCACCATGCCATCTCTAGTAAATCGGATGGATGTACATGTGTACAATCCTGTACCATTTTCTATGCACCCAAAATAATAAAAATATCACTGGATGTACCCAAAACGATAAACATGTCACGATGCTGACTGAAAGGTAATCAATCATAATTACCTTTCGAGCCCTTCGAAGAGCGTACCTGGTTTACCTGCTTTTAAAAGTTTAACCTGGTTAAATTAGGGCAGTCAATGAGGGTATGGGACTCCGAATTATATCCTACTATATCGATTTACTTGATATTTTCACAATAAGTAGGGAACAGCTCAAGAAACAAAGTCTACCCTATGCCGATGTGTGCTTTTGTCTTGGGGGCGGTTCCCACCTCTTCTCGGGGGTGGAACATTTTTTGGTTAAATAACTACGGAAGTTGCTAATAGAGAACCCAATTCTAAGCAAAAACTGTTCTATATTTTTTTTTTTCGAAAACTCAATAGTTTTTGAGTTATTCGTGGTTGAAAATTGGTTATTTTCATTGAAACATAACACCTTTTCAAACGGTTTTTTGCGAATACCTTAAAAACTATGCATCTAACTAAAAAAACTATATAAAATATTTTTGTAGCTTATAAAATAACAGAGATTGTTTCCTTTATGAATCTTCTAGTTATAACACAAAAAGATATATAGTAAGTGAAAAGAGTTTGTTTTCTTAGTGCATGCTCAAATCAGTGTATTCAACTTGAAATAACAGAGAAACGGTCGATTTTAGGGGTCGACCAATAATTTTTGTTGTGCTTGAAAAGACCTTTAAAATAAGCAATATTAAATGTCGATTACATTCAAACTAGCGAGATAAACTGCAAAAAATTTGATGACTTACGTATTTTAAGAAAACAAAAAGAGAAGAATATTTAACCCCTCATCCACAAGAAGTTAAATGCATCGTTTTCCTTCTACAATACATTTTACTATAGTGTTATTTTTATGTTCAAATAGTTGGGCGGGTTTAACATGAGCGGTTTTTGAAAAAAGTAAGATCAAATTATTGAGCGCATTTTTAAATTTTCTTAAAAATCTTCCTGTTCCTCCATGTAACATGTAACTTAAATGCCATACAAAAATGTAGGTTTCTTTTAGATAAACATTTTAATTTTATTTTTCATAACCGTATCTCTTATCATTTTCAAGTTACATGGAGAAAAAGGAAGATTTTTAAGAAAATTTAAATATGCGCTCTATAATTTGATTTTATTTTTTTCAAAAACCATTCATTTTAAAGCCGCTCAACTTTTTGAATATATAAATAATACTATAATAAAATGTATTGTAGAAGGAAAACGATGCATTTAAATTCTTGTGGATGAGGGGTTAAATATACTTGTCATTTTTTTCTTAAAATTCGTTAGTCATCAATTTTTTGCAGCATTATCTCGCTTAGTTTGAATGTAATCGACATTTAATATTGCTTATTTGAAAGAACGTTTCAATCACAACAAAAGGTATTGGTAGCACTATACACCTAAAATCGACCGTTTCTTTGTTATTTCAAGTTGAATACACTGATTTGAGATTGCACCAAAAAACAAATTCTTTTACGTATCATATCTCTTTTTATGTTATAACTAGAAGATTTATGAAGAAACGAATCTCTTTGTTTTTTTATAGGCTACAAAAAAGTTTTATATAGTTTTTTTAGTTAGATGCATTGTTTTTAAGGTATTCGCAAAAAACCGTTTGAAAAGGTGTTATGTTTCAATGAAAATGGCCAATTTTCAACCACGAATAACTCAAAAAGTATCGAGTTTTCGAAAAAAAAATTATAGAGCAGTTTTTGCTTAGAATTAGGTTATCTAGCAACTTCCGTAGTTATTTAAGCAAAAGTTTCCCACCCCCGAGAAGGGGTGGGAACCGCCCCCAAGACAAAAGCACACATCAGCATAGGGTAGACTTTGAAAAAGGAGATAAGTTGAGTATATTCCTAAAATTTGATTAAAATCCATGCAGTAGGATAGAATTCGGAGATAATAACATAGTCTTGCTCTCAATGACTGCCCTAAACCGAACCCCTGTGGTTTTAACACTTCTTGGTTTTCAGACCCTGTCTTTGTGCTATTTAGCATCCTAAATTTAGGATGGTGTAATAGCGAGCTACAGTGACTGAATTTAGTGTCCTAAATCGTATCCTGAATATTGGTCCTGAATTTAGGAAGATGTAATAGGCTCTAATACCCGTAAGTTGGGTTTGGACCGAAGGGTTAGGTCTTCCTCCTTTCAGGCAAAAACCGATATTTACTGCGGTTGCATGATATTTAATATTAAAATAGTATTGGATGTGGTAGAATGTAGACTCTTTGTATAATTACCAATTGAACAGTGAAGCTGTTAGTAATAATAAAATAGTAATGTTTGTAATAGTTTCTCTAATTTGTTTTTGTACGTAGACCGCATGCCGAATCAGCTAAATTGCCGTAGACCACATATTAGACGGTAGACCGCATACCGAAGTGACACCAAAAGTTATTCTTCTTAAAATGCTATCCGTGGTCTAAAATCTCAGATACAACCATCAGATAACAAACTTTTTAAATTTTATACAAGGTATGTAAAAAATATGAATTTTTCTTAAGAGTTACGTGCCTTTTTTATTCACAATATTTTAATTAGAAGGATGTAATTAAACACTAAAACAATTTTTTTAATTCCAAACAACTTTTCTTAATAACAATTTTGGATATTGTGAAATGTAAAGGTACTTTACTCTTGAGTAAAATTCATATTTTTTGACATACCTCCTATAAAATTAATTCAATTTGATATTTAATGATTTCATCTTAGAGTATATACGATGCAGAGTATTTTTTAAAGAATAACTTTTTTTCGTAAAACTGATAATAAAAAAGTTATCAATAGGTTCCAAGTTACGCAGACATACTGTATAAGAGCTACAAAAAATTTTTTTTGCTGAATATTTATTATTGTTGAAGCTTATTATTAAATGTATTTTAGGTAAGTTTTACAGAAAAAAGTTTTGATCACTTTGTATAAACATTTTTTAGCTGGTAATTTTCGGTTTTTGTATTACATTTTTGTTATCTTTCTTAATTTTCTCAAAAAGAAATAGTTTATTTCATTTCTAAAGTAAAATAATTCAGTGCATTTTAAAGAATATATCCTAAGCTTATAAATCTCTAATAGATCTGTTCAAACTTGAGTAATACCGTCTTAAAAGTGGTGGTAATTCTATAAAACTAAGAAAATTTTAAAAATTACATTTTTTGAGACGTCATATCATTTGAATTAAATTTTTGAGATTTTTTTTGAATAAAACATCATTTAGTAAGATGCTTGAAAGGTAAGTTGTGCAAAATTGAGAGTTTTATAAGAAAAATTGTATTAGTTACACATTTTTAAATAATTTTCAAACAAAATTCATGTAAGGCTCAGTTTCCGCCCACACCGTACTTATGCCCATAAATTTTATTTCTTTTTATTATAACCATAAGATAGCTTAATTACTCTTCTTTTATGTTCAATTTGTAAAATTTCATTTGATCCATTAGTTAAAGAATTACATTAAAATAACTCAACCGTGCACTTCGCCGTACACTAGTTTACAGTGCGCCAATGTTTGTGAGAAGGGTGACTTTACCGTTATAAATAAAAAATTATAGAAGATACAGATTTAATTTTAGAAAATTCTTTATATAGGGTGTCCCAAAAGTAGTGGAACGGTCGAATATTTCGCGAACTAAACATCGGATCGAAAAACTGAAAAATACGTGTTCAATCATTTCCAAAAATCTATCCAATGACACTAAACACCAACCCCCACTACACCCTCTGGAGGGAGGGGGGGTGGGGGTAACTTTAAAATCTCAAATAGAAACCCCTAGTTTTTCTTGCAGATTTGGATTCGTTACGTAAAAGTAAGCAACTTTTATTCAAGATATTTTTTCAAACTGTGGATAGATGGCGCTATAATTGGGAAAAACGATTTATCCTGATACCATAGGTAAATTATAGAAACGGTCTAATATCTCGAGAAATACACTTCCAAATGAGAAACCAAAAAACAGGTTTTTAATATTTTTCGAAAACCTATCGATAAACACCAAAAATGACCCTCCAACCCACCCCCTGGAGACGGGGTGGGGGGTAAATTTAAAATCTGAAATAGCAACCCCCACTTTTTATTGCAGATTCGAATTTGTCATGAAAAATTAAGCAACATTTATTCGAAATATTTTTTAAAATTGCTGACAGATGGCATTAATAAATCGTATTTTCCAATTAAAGCGCCATCTATCAACAATTATTCTAAAAAATGTTTCGAATAAATGTTGCTTAATTTTTCATGAAGAATCCGAATCTGTAATAAAAAGTGGGGGTTGCTATTTAAGATTTAAAAGTTACCCCCCACCCCACCTCCAGGGGGTGGGTTGGAGGGTGATGTTTAATGTTATTCGATAGGTTTTCGAAAAGTATTAAAAACTTTTTTTTGGTTTCTCATTTGGAAGTGTATTTTTCGAGATATTAGACCGTTTCTATAATTTACCTATGGTATCAGGATAAATCGTTTTTCTCAATTATAGCGCCATCTATCCACAGTTCGAAAAAATGTCTTGAATAAAAGTTGCTTACTTTTACGTAACGAATCCAAATCTGCAAGAAAAACTAGAAGTTTCCATTTGAGATGTTAAAGTTACCCTCCACCCCACCTTCAGGGGGTGTAGTGGGGGTTGGTGTTTGGTGTCATTGGATAGATTTTTGAAAATTATTGAACACGTATTTTTCAGTTTTTCGATCCGATGTTTAGTTCGCGAAATATTCGACCGTTCCACTACTTTTGGGACACCCTGTATAAAGTTTTTTTTGTAAAATTTTCTGAATTTTTCAATGGTTTTTTTCAAGTGGTCAATTTTTTTCTAAAATTTATATTTTCGGAGTTATTTAAAAAAACATCTAATTTCGTAGTTCATTTGTTTAATAAAAACTGAAGCACCCACTTCTCGAGTAGAACTTTTTGATATGTTGTTTATTAAACATTTCTTAATGAAATTACAAAAAGTTCTATCTTGTTTGATTTTTTCCGAAGTGAAAATCCATGATACATATTGTATCATGGTGAAAATCTATATGCACTCCCCTAAAGAACCAACGGACAGACTATAACAGAGGCATTGACAACTTAAAACGTATTGTTGGTTGCCTAATGAAATAAACACGGAAGATGTTTACATCATATTTCAAACAAAATTTACCATTAACCTGTTGTAGTTGGCATAAAATGCAACAGGCAAAATTGCCGTACCGTTTGTTTGGCAACACCGAGTAGGTTGTGTTGTATAGTTCCTGTTATGACCACTGATTTGTTGACCAATTTTTGTTCACCTTTCCCTTTAATAACAACAGATCATTAAATAGAAGAGAAATAGAAATGATAACATGAATTATTGCAAAATTCACATTAAACATGAACCAATTCGGTAATTGAAAGTAATCAATATTAGCATACAATTGGGTAAGTGAAAAATTGCAAGCTTCATTTAACACCTGGGTACAGGTACAGTGGGTTTTGTAGATTCTTCAATTAAACGGTAAATAAAAATGCATTGTTCACTTTTATTCGTTAAGTATTTTAATAACGACATTTATTTTTCGTAAAATTGCATGGAAAATATTTCTCTAATAAGAAAATGGTAACATATGGGCACAGCTATTTTTTCAAAGGTTGAGGCAGCCTTGAAAGTATTTTACAATAGGCAAAGACAATCGTTTTTAATAATAAAAGGTTAATGGTTAATGTGTAACTGTAGGCAGTTGTTGCTTTCAAAACTAAGATGTGTTGATGAAAAAATTTACAGTTATTTGCAGCATTCTTAAGTAATATACAAAGGTACCCCCGCTTTTGTTTACATTTTTAAAACTAGTTTATATATTTTATATTTATTTATTTATTTGTAATATTAAGGTGTTGCTATTTTTTTCCTGTTGTCTTTAGAGAATATTATATTCAATTGTTCTAAATGTTAATAAGTCTACAAAAATGTGGGTGAATTTAATAATTGATAATAATATGCAGTATGGTATTATGCAGGTTTATTTTTTAAATGAGACACCTTTTTTAGATATCTGGTAGCTCTTTCATCAACATACAACATACATTTTCATTGGTGTAGGTGTATTGTTTCATAATTATTTGAATTTTTAAGGTAAACATGGTCTATGAGGATAATTTAAAAATAAATAACATAAGAGGTACTTTGTTTTTAACTTAATATTTTTATTGAATTCTTTTTATTTTTTTATAACATTATATTAAAGTAGAAGATTACATTACATAATATTCGCAGTTCCCAACCGCCAGATGACAATTGGTTTCATTTTCTGTACCAATGCATAGAACAAATTATGCTCATTATTCGTTCTTATCTTGAAGCCAACAAATTGCAAATAAATTTCAGGAACTCAACTTTTCCTACAGCTTAAATACACTGGTGGGCAGAAAATTTAGGTCACTAGATGAATTCTACATGTTTGTTTGATGCCTCGAATTTCCTAGACCTGTTGTCCGATTTGAGTGGTTTTTTTAGTATCTTATAGCTTTATTATTTAAGAATCTCAATGTATTAATATTGTTGGTAGACAGGTAAATGTCATTTTATACCGGATGTAACAATCATACTGTGTTTTTCTCCTTAAAGTTCGGAACACTATGTGGAATATTATAGCATAGATAAAATATTGATATTAAAACTCAATTGTAGCCTTAGGCTTTCTTAACATTTTCTTTTTTGATTCATTTACTTATGTTGGATAATAAAAAAGTTAGTTACTTTAACAACTAGCCATGTTCTTTATCAATACAGAGTGTTTCTAATTAAGTGCGACAAACTTTAAGGGGTAATTCTGTATGAAAAAATAATGATTGTTTGCTTTATAAACATATGTCTACAAATGCTTCGTTTCCGAGACACGGGATGTTCAATTTTTTCTTACAAACTGACAGTTTATTTGTTGTTCTAAAACCGGTTGAGATATGCAAATGAAATTTGGTAGGTTTTAAGAGGTAGTTATTGCGCATTTTTTGACCTACAAATTAGAATTTTATATTCACCACTGGCATGCATACAGGTATAAATATTTTAGATACATCCCGTATGCACGATAATGGTGAATATAAAAATACCTCTTAAAATCTACCAAATTTCGGTTGCATATCTCAACCGGTTTTAGAGCAACAAATAAACCGTCAGTTTGTAAGAAAAAATTGAACATCCCGTATCTCGGAAATGAAGCATTTGTGGACATAAGTTTATAAAGCAAATGGTCATTATTTTTTCATGCATAATTATTCCTTAAAGTTTGTCACAGTTATTTAGAAACACTCTGTATTGATGAAGAACATGGCTAGTTGTTAAAGTACCTAACTTTTTTGTTATCCAACATAAGCAGATGAATCAAAAAAGAAAATGTTAAGAAAGCCTGAGGCTACAACTGAGTTTTAATTTCAATATTTTATCTATGCTATAATATTCCACAGAGTGTTCCGAACATTAAGAAAAAAACACAGTATGATTGTTACACCCAGTATAAAATGACATTTACCTGTCTAGCAACAATATTAACACAATGAGATACATAAATAATAAAGCTGTAACATACTAAAGAATCACTTAAATGGGATAACAGGTTTAGAAAATTCGAGACATCAAACGTGTATAATTCATCTAGTGACCTAAATTTTTTGCCCGCCAGTGTAGATTCAAGGCTGTATTGTCAAATATCACTTGACGACGGTTATTATCAGTTATTATCAGATGTAGGTACCTACTTTTTATATTTATTATTTATATTATTTGTTTGTGTACTTTCATGTTTAATTTTCTTGTAATTTTTAGCTTATAAATGTTTTATTTTGTTTTAAACCTTTAGCATGTTAATTGTATTTTTTTTAAATTATCGTACTTGTTTTAAAATTGTACTTGTTTTGTAAAATGGGATTAAAACACAACTTATCAGGCCCAGCTCTACGGATTTTGCTGCCATGGGCAAGATCCTGCCGCCTCCCCCTTGGTAGCCCCATGACTCACCACCTTCCTTCAGCGATCGCCAACTCAAACCATGATTGTATTTTTATTGATGTGTGCTTTGTGCTAAATTAAATTAAATGTTAAGTAAGTAGCACTCTTCTTGCCTTGGCACGGAAGTCTTTTAATTATTCTCCAAGATCCAGGGACTCAGCTATTTCGTGTTCAATAGAGATTGTCGCTAGAGCACTCAAACTTTCCTGGGACATAGTTGATCTTAAGTAATTTTTTATTAGTTTTAGCTTTGAAAAGCTTCTCCCTCCAGAGGCCATTGTTACTGGTAGGGTTAATAAAATCCTCAAAGCAACACTAACGTTGGGTGAGAAATCAAAATCATACTCTCTAACCATTTTCAGGGTCTCTAGAGGTGTATCCATCTAGCTTCACAATCGTAAAAAGTACTCTGAGTTCATCTTTTAGATCAGCATAAGTGAGATCTTTTGAGTCATCAAAATTAAAGCATCACATCATTAACATTTACCTGATAAATCACTAGCAGTCGTATCCTTAATTTGGTTTATGTTGTACAAAAACTCAAAAATGTCTCCATGGCTCTTTGCTGAAATCTATCACTTACCTCACTAACGGATGTGTATAATTTTTAAATAGAAATCAACTTTATATCGTGTCTCTGGGTCTAGGTCCATACTTTCATCTTCAGCCTCATAGCCAAATTGTCTTTTTACTTTCCTTTTTCTTGCTATTACTGTGCCTCCGATTTTCGGGTTCTCAATTTCTAACTTTGATGCTAGCTCTTTTGCGTCTGTCAAATAGCCTTGGAATTTTAAATCACTTCTGAGAGACTTAAAATGGATTTCCATATTTTCTAATAAACTGATAGCTTTATACCCTCCTATGTTAATACCCTCCTATGCTAACTCTGTAGTGATTTGCTGACTACGTTGATTTGAAGTAAAATGTCATGCCATGTTACCACAGAGCAAAGAAAAATAAAATCACGGATTTGATTTGCCAAGCAAATTGTCTCATGAGCAACCATTTTATCGTTGTTTTTATTGACAGTAATTTCTACAAGAGCATCGTAGATTTGTTCAATTTGGTATCTGATTGGTAATTGCATCAATTCTACTTTCCCATTTAGTTTCGGACAAAGGTTTTAATGTTAGGCTAGAAATATGATTTTTCAGTATAGCCCAAAGATGAATAGATGGTGAGAAAAAGTTGTAAATTTTTGTCACTAAGGAAAAGAAAGAATCTTCAAACTTTGAGGCTTTAGCAGCATCGTTCACAACTAAATTGAGTGAATGGCCAGAACATGGAACAAAAAATGCTCTAGGATTCATTTTCAAACTCAGTTTTGAACTCCCTTTCATGTTTGCCCCATTATCATACCCTTGTCCTCTCATAACATCCAAAGGTATTCCCAGTTCATTCAGTTGTCCTAGGTGACTGTCGTCATTGGACTGAGAGGGGACGGCATCAGATATAGATGCTGAGGTAGCAGCTGTATGTTCTCTAGGTTGAGCAATATTGTCAGCATCAGTGTGTAACGGTTTTAAAAATTTACTTAGGAAAATTTTAAGCCCTTTTGTTTCAATCTCCTACTCTGGTCTCTTTTTCCTGTACTGACCACCAGAAAGACCTTTTCTAGCATCCATTATTGCACTTACACAATTATTTTTAATAACACTAAACACTTAATAGTATCCTGGCACACACTTTTGCTTGCCTTTGACATGGAATCTTATCCCAGTAAGCTACATTAAGTTCCATTTCCCATTGTCCCATACAAATTTTAAAAGTTATAAACTTCTTAGCCATCAGTGCAGCTTGGAGGTCTTTGGTTGAATTGAGCTTGAATTGATATTTTGGATGAATTGAGGCATTTTTAAGACACTCTTGAGCACAAACAGCCATTCCTAGCAGTTCTGTTTGAAATATTGTATGAGTATGTCCAAGTGCAATTAACAGTCTGGTTTTAGGACCACTAACCCCTATTCTTACTCTCTCAGTAATACTCAGTTTAAAATCTGAAGGCACTTCTTGGGATTTATATGATTTTATTTTGTGTTTACTCACACTGAAATCTTGTTTTGGAGACATAACTGTGGGCATCTTCAACGGATTGCCATGTTTCAATCATTATAATCTCTAGAGGCACGCCCAGTCAGATTTTAGATCCTGATCCCTTGTTAGTCTAGTCTAAGAGCATTTTGTAGAGCTATCCTCCTTACATGCATGTGACTGAGATTATGTGTAAGATTACCTTTGCGACTGAGGAGAAGTATGTTCGAATTGCACCGGTGATTCCTACACAAGTGAGTCTTTGCAATTTTTGCCACTCTATTATTGACTTGTAAATTGTTTTGTTTCATGAAACCAGTGCAGCATAGGTATACTGAATTTGCTCAGCCGAGAATCACTTTGACACATTCAGAATAGGAAACATAGAACACAAAAATTCCTACCTCACACTATTAACTGCTCAAATCAACTTAATCTTTCATTAAAAAAAGAAGAATTATTAGAAATAGTGGGAGTGTCTACTAATCTCATAACATTTTGTGGAGTTTATTTCTACAAAATATCTTTATTTTGTACAATAAATAATTTTCTCATTTGTTATCAATACATTATAATGGTGTAAGTAAATAATTATTGATTGGCGTAAGGTTTATGTTATTTATGTCTGTTTACTATTAATAATACATATTGGCTATGAGCAGGTATGTTTGGTTGTGTAGTAATTTCCAGTCACGTCTAGCAATCTGACTTCCCAAAAAAAATTACCAACGTCACTAGACAGTTGTGTCTCAGATTAATTAATCGACTTTAACTATGGGTTTAAAAGCGATTATACAGTGATGACCGCGCTAATAACCGGCAAAATAGCTCAAAAGATACGTGATAGATGATAGATATGTTACAGTTCAAGTTGATTATCCAGTTGGAGTTGACTCCAACTAGTTGGAGTCGACTCTAACAGCTGGTTTCAGTAAAAGTTGATTATAAATATAAAATGAAGATTTATATTCAACATTTACTAGTAAAAGTAGACTCCAACTAGGAAAAGTATACTCTTCCCAATGCCATTTAGTAAAAGTTGATTCTGATTCACACAAACAGCCGATTCTAGAAATTAAATGTTACTGAATATGTTCAAATTAGTCTAGCCTGTATCGTCGCCCCAGTTAGGTAAATTATTCCAGTTCGATTTTTTTTGCACAAACTTACTAAAAAAGAGGTCCTCTTCGACCAAATAACGAATCCACAGGGTGTCAGATGGTACTGTGGTCGAAAAATTGTTTAAACAATTTTTTTAAAGAAACTTACAAAAAAAATTATTTAGACAATTTTCTTTACATCATTTGGGTCATTCGAAGCAAAAGAGGTCTTTTGTGATTTTTCTGTAAAATTTTGTTGTTCTCGAGTTATATGCGATTTAAAATTTGCAAAATACGAAAATGACCATTTTCAAGGCTTAATAACTCAGTTAAAAATTATTATTATGAAAGTCCGAAAGTCACCAAATAAAATTTTAACGACCCCCCTAGAAGATACTGAAGAAATTTTTGTTATTATTTTATTACTAAGCGGTTATTTTAAATTATTAACAATGAGCGCTAGGAGCGTATTGACGCAGCTATCAATGTGAGTGCGAGTGAGATGCACCATTGCACCATTTTGACATTTAAAAATTCAAACTTCTGTCAAACCACAAAACTGTCAAAACTTTTTTTGTAATTTATAGCTCACATGTCATCACCATGACAAGTCGAAAGTTCTTCTTCTTGTGGTGCTTTCTCCTTTAGTGGAGGTTAGCGACTACACTGGCAAATCTGTCTCTGTCCAATGCGGCTCTAAACAAAGATGTTGAATCAAGGCCGGTCCAGTTTCTGATATTTCTAAACCATGAAATCTGGCGCCTACCGGGACCCCGTTTTCCTTCACTCTTACCCTGGATGATCAGTTGCGTGAGGCGGTACTTTTCGTTTCTCATTATGTGTCCCAGGTCTGACTTTAATGATTTTTAGCAGTTCCCTATCTGTACCTATTCTCCTCAGAACATATTCGTTGGTGGTGTGGGTTGTCCAAGGTATTTTCAAGTCTCTTCTATAAAGCCAGAGTTAAAAGGCGTCCAACTTGTTCATCAGTGTTGTGTTGTGTCCAGGCCTCCGTTCCATACAAAAGTATTGACCACACATAGCAATGCAGAAAATGACATCTAAGGCTGATATTAATGCTACTGTTACAAAATAAGCTTTTCATTTTGATAAACCCCTGTCGGGCTACCTCTATTCTCGCTCTTGACTTCTTGTTTTTAATCAAGTTGATTGTTAAACCAGCAACCAAGATATTTGTACTGGCTTACGTATTCAAGCTGTTGGTGTTTCACATATTTATTGGAAGAGGTAAATTTTTGTTCCTTGATATTCTTATAACTTTGGTTTTCGCAGGATTGATCTTCATCCCCATTTTTTCACAACTCTCAGTAACCCTATCCAACAGTATCTGCAGACTATGGTCCGAATCAGTCATTAATACTGTGCCATCTGCATGGCGGATGTTATTTACTCTCTGACCGTTTATCCTGATTCCTTCTGAAGGGTGCGATAAAGAGTTCGCAAATATTACCTTAGAATAGACGTTAAAAGTATGGGTGATAGCACACAACCCTGTCTAACACCTCGTTGTATTTCAATTGGCCTTGACGTATTACCATTGGTCTTTATGATTGCTGTCTGATTCCAATAAATAGCCTCTATAATTTTAGAATCTCTTTTGTCGACTCCGATGTCATTCAATCTTTCTATCAAGGTCTTGTGCTTCACCCTATCGAACGCTTCCTTAAAATCTATGAAACAGATAAAAAGGTCTGCTTGCTGATCTTTGTATCTTTGTGCCAGAGTTTGAAGACAGAATATTGCTTCTCGTGTCACCATACCTTTCCTGAAGCCAAATTGTTCTTGACCGGTGACCTCATCACATTTTTTATAATATATTCTGTTCTGTATGATACGCAAGAAAAGCTTCAGAATGTTATTTAATAGACTTATAAGGCGGAAGTCCTGGCATAATTTGGCGTTCTTCTTTTTAGGCAGTGGTATGAAGACTGATTCAAGCCATATTTTAGGGATAGTCCCTGTATTGTAAACATTATTAAATAGTCCAAGAAGAAGGTCTAAGTTTTCCTCGTTGATTAACTTCAATAGCTCAGCTGGTATTTCATCTTTTCTTACAGATTTGTTGTTTTTTAGTTGACGTAGAGCATATTCCAGTTCGGACTTTAGTATTGGAAGACCTTCGTCGTTTTCGGTATTTAATGTAGGAGGTTCTCTGACCTCTGATGTCTTAGAAGAGTTCCTTTATATAGTCTTCCCACATGTTTATTTGTTCTTCAGGGCTTGAAATCAGTTTGCCTTCTGCGTTGATTAGATTATTTGGTCCTTGTGAGTATCTCGTGTCTGTGAATTCCTTGAGTTTCTTATACAGACGGAAGTCATCATGTTTTTTATATAAGTTTTCGATTTCTTCACATTGTTCTGTTATCCATTTTTCTTTTGCAATTTTTATTTTTTGTTTAATGGTTCTATTTAATGCTTTGTACATTGCTTTGTGCTGTTTGCATTTTCTTCTTTCATCCATTAAATCCAATATTTCCTCTGTCATCCATCTTTGCTTCCGTAGTCGCTGTTTTGTGAGCATTTCAGTTGCCGTTGTAAGGGCGTGTCTGATTTCTTCCCGAAGGCGAAAGTTAAGGATGTTTAATTATATGAAAGTGTGCTAAAAACAGTGCGAAAAAGTAAAACCCATTTAAAATACATTGTTACTTCAGACACACTTTAAACTCTTCATGTACTGCTATCTATATTTACAATTTTCACACAATAAAACCTTTACATTTTTACATAATATGAGATAGAGTAGATAAAAATTATTTTTGTGAATTTGGTTAACAAAAATTGGTTAAACAATTTTTCAACCGCGGTACCGCGTGACACCCTGTGTATTTGTTATAAGGTTTGTTATACGGATGTATTTCTTTGAGTAAGTTTGTGCAAAAAATCGAATCAGAATAATTTACCTAACGGGGGCGACGTTACAGACTATACTAATAAGTAGTTGAAACGGTCAAAACAAAGAAACGCACACTCATCAAAAATGCACTTGAGATTCTCGTATAATCAACATTTACTGAATCGATCCAGGAAGAGTCAACTCCAACTAGTAAAAGTTGATTTAAATTTTTAAAATCAACTTTTACTGCTCGTTTCAGTTGGAGTTGACTCCAACTAGTTGGAGTCAACTCTAACTGAGAATCAACTTGAACTGTAACAGATACAAAAGATAGATGTATTGCGAAACTAAAAGAGATGAAACTAGTAGAGGTTGAAATTATCGTTATAAACGTGTAAAATAACATTACATTACATAGTTTCCCACCTTTAGACGTATCAGAGGAGTATGCCAACTGTCACTGTGACAGTAGACTTATAAAATACTCCTGTCACAGACGTCTAAAGGTGGGAAACTATGTAATGTACTATTAATTAATACGTTTATAACGATAATTTCCACCTCCACTAGTTTCATCTCTTTTTGTTTCGCAATGTATTATGTTTTCCATCTTTTAAGCTATTTTGCCGGTTATTAGCTGGTTATTAGCGTGCTCATCACTGTGTAAAAACAATAGATCATTTTATGTTTTACCACAAAGTTTTTTTCCTTTTTGCCACAAAGCCTATACAAAGAGCCTTTGTTGTTTTAATAGTGATATTCGAGAGGCGTGCATTGTGCATATATGTAAGTTTCCTATCTAAGATAACTCCAAGATACTTAACCTCTTCTAAGAATGATAATGATATTCCATTCATAGTCAGATGTTGAATTGTTAACTTTCTCCTATTTGTGAAGGAAACACTTTTTTTATTTGGATTTACTGAAAGTTCTCTTTATGGACACAAGGTAGTTACTAGGTCCTGTATTAATAGTCGTGTCTAGAGACAGTGTTGATGCTTGAGATCGACCTTGAATCAAATTTGTGTTTGTTTACACACAAATTTGATTTAAGGTCAGTCTCAAGCATCGACGAGGTCTTGAGACTCGACTATTAATGAATTGTCTCAGGTTCAGGATTTGTTCCCTTTACAAACCCCGCTTGTTCGTGAGGTATTTGGTAATGTAGATAGGTTTTAATCTGTTTTTGATGATACGCAACAAGATTTTACTAGCATGTGTTATTAGTGACATCGGTAGTTTTCACATCTGGTAGTAGTTCCTTTTTTGTGTAGCGGGATATAAATTGAGGTACACCAATCAGATCACCATTTTCCTGAATTCCAAACTTCGACACAGATAGAATCGATGATATGTAATCCTTTGTCACCTTGTAACTGTAGTATTTCACCTGGTATTGAATCAGTGCCTGGGGATTTATTTCTCTTTAGCGATTTAATTGTATATTTGACTTCAGCGAGTAAGACAGTAGGTTCTTTAGGGTAGTCAGAGGGCCACTGATTTTCTGCTGGTATCTCGTTATTTTTATATAGCTCACCACAGTAGTTTCGCCATGTTTCCAATATTTCGTCAGTATCGGTCTTCAGATTCTTCAGATTATATACATTCTTCTTTTTGTCTCAATTAATTTAATTAAAAAAAAATTGTTTGGGCACCCTGTATAAATAATTATGTTAATATGTATAAACATTTTCAATTTCTTTGCAACACGAAAATGCAGCAGCTGCATAATACTCTGGTTAATCGGAGAGTGCAGGAAGAGTCTATACCGGTTTCGGAGGTTTTTTCCTCCTCATCAGTAGTTGATGTTACTCAAAGTTGATATTAGTTACTCAAAGAAGTAACGACCAATATAAAAATAAAATAAAAATTCCAGTTTTATTCATTTGCAATGCGAAGGCAAAACAATCTTATTTTTCACTTAGAATACGGAGCGCAGTGCCAGTACTCTGAATCGACGATTTTTGAAAGTTTTATGTTCATTTCTAATAAAGGTTCTGAGAAAAAGATGATTATTTTAGATCTTCTAAAGTGTACTAGTACCTTAACAATTAAAAAACATTAGTCTAAAATAAAATAAGCCCAAAATACTCATCGGAAACGGATACAAGAAGGTTTGAACTTTAATTTAGGCACTTGATAACCTCAAAAATAATATTTTTTACTGGTGTTTTTTACATAGAGGTATATATTAACATAGAGGGAGCCTACCTTCCGCGCTTCCTGACGACAAGATCTCATGGACTGGTTTGCGGCATCTCTTTCTAACACATTGTATCGAAAATCTATGATGACATTCAGTGTGAATATAGGCACTGAAGAGGAGGACAACTGTAGCAGCTTTACTATGCGTAAGAGTGAAACAGCACTAATCCAAATAAAAAAGATGGTGTCGTCACTTCGCTCTGAATGATACTCTCTCTAAGCTAATATATAACTCTATGGTTTTTTAGCCTTGAAAATCGCCATTTTTCGTTTTTTTTTTCAATTTTAAATTGCTTATAACTCGAAAACGATCAACTTTAGAGAAAAATTAAAAGAGACCTTTTTCAGAATGGTCCAAAAAACCTAAAACAAATTTTGAAATCTTTCTCCCTTCACCGAACGTTTCAAGCGGTGAACGGAGAAAGATTCCATATGATTGCTCGAGCCACTATGTGCATTTCAACTTTCAACTATCGCACGTTCAAAATTCTTAGTGTGTGAAACAAGCGTTATTCTGGAGTGTTTCACGAATGTGATTATGCAAAAAAATCTCATGGGAATATTTTTTCCAACGAAGCCGCCGTTTTCGCCTTGTCTAATGCCAATGTTGCGAATTCAAAACAAACTTAGGATAATATCAAGAACTTTTTATACCATTTATAAATATGTAATATCATGTTATGGGATAAATAAACAGCCAATGTTATCCAAATCTTGTTTTGGCCATCTTATTTTCAAGTAAAAATATATGGAAATAACTTTTTATTTATAACTTACGTATTTTATTTCTATTTAATTGTTCACATGTTTATTCTATCCTAAAATATCAAACTTATTTTAGGAATTAGAACCGCATTGCAGATTATCAACCTCCCACATTGAGTAGAACCCAGTCACCATGTCAAGTGCTTTAGAAATGGACAATCTGGAGGATGCTAAGAAACTTGTAAGAGATCTGAGACAAAAAACTAGAGCACAAGCTCAGCAGATTATGGCTTGGAGAAAGGCTTACAAAATGCAGGTAAATGTTGCAGAAAATGTAATTGTCTCAAAATATATTATTTTAATGGTACAACCATTGGCTTACTGCCAAGTTAAGCTAATTCCAGTTTTTAAATTTTTGACAAATCTATGTTTAAACTTTAATTTGAAATGAAAAATCGTCTGAATTTAAAAATGATTTAATGACTGAAAAATATTAAAGCAAATAACATTGCAAACGAAACGCTATGTAAACAAATTGTTAAAATGAAGAGAAATTAAAAGACAGCATAAAAAACATTTTTTGCTGCACATTTCTGGCATTGGTGGTATAACACTTTCAGGCCCGACTTCTCTGCAGAAATTTTTTTTTCTATTGAATCTTCTAAGGCCATCGGTACATAATTCGCAAATATTTTACAGCTATCCCTACTTTTTCTGTCTTTACACGGCAAATTACGTGTAGTAAAATTCTCACTGGTATGGATATGTAAACATTATACAGTCGGAAAAACGAAAGATTACCCATAGACCAGGGCGCATTTGTAAAAATATTATTACATTTGGATGTTGAGAGGTGACTCAAATTTATTTGCAGAAATTGCTTGAAAATAACTCAAATAATAATATTTGAGTTATCCTCCCTCTCAAAAAGGTCCGGAACATTGTTTAAATAACCAAAATGTAAAAAAATGAAGGAAAAATTCGATTTTTTTCTTCGTTTTTTGATTATAACTTTAAAAGTATGCATTTCCGAGAAAAGTGGTACTGACATAAAAGTTGCGTAATTAAATTTCTTACAATATAGAATTGGTTAAAAATTTAATAAATAGTCACCCTTGTTGCAAAATAGCAATAATTTCGAAAAAAACCATACAAAAACAAGTATTCGCATTTTACGTTTTTCGACCATTTATGCGACACTTAAGAACCTACATATTTCACCCAGAAAAACTTTATGATACAGTAAAACGATACTGTAAATTTCATTAAGATCGGTTTAATAGATTTTGCAAAATAAATTTTGCAATCCAGCTTTCGCAAAAAAAGTTCATTTTTTCAAAATGTTACAGGACTAAAATTAAAGCAGATAGCAAGTTGAAATTTTTTTGCTTATAGAAGTGTACTGTACCTTTCATTTGCAATTTGTAAAATTAAAATCAATTAACTACCACGGCGCGGCGTCAGGAACTTTTTAAATAAACATTAATTATTGGTGCTACGCGCAGGACAGCGGATAGTTCGCTCTGATTGGGCATTCTAATGACCTTTGATAATGATTGATACATTTTAATTTTTATTACATTTCGATATAAATAAATAAATTTGTTTATTGCAAAGTAAAAACACATACTCTATCCTTTGAAATAACACTTTTTTTAGCAAAAACTTTTTTGTTCATATATTTTAACTTAGAGAATAAAAGTTTATTGTTTTTAAACATATGCAATTGTTTAAACAAAATTTCACAAATACTAATAAAATTAGTTTGATTTTTGTGGAATTAAAATATTAAAATACAACAAAATATAGAGTAAGAAAATAATATATTAGATAAAGAAATTTTGGTGGAAATCAACTTGTGTGAATCGAACACCGCTGTCCTGCGCGTAGCACCAACAATTAATGTTTATTTAAAAAATTTCCTGACGCCGTGGTAATTAATCGATTTTAATTTTGCAAATTGCAAATGAAAGGTACAGTACACTTCTATAAGCAAAAAAAATTCAACTTGCTATCTGCTTGCTTGAAAAACGTAAAATGCGAATACTTGTTTTTGTATATTTTTTTTTCGCAATTATTGCTATTTTGCAACAAGGGTGACTATTTTATAAATATTTAACCAATTCTATATTGTAGGAAATTTAATTACGCAACTTTTATGCACAACTTTTCTCAGAAATGAATAGTTTTAAAGTTATAATCAAAAAACCAATAAAAAAATCGAATTTTTCCTTCATATTTTGACATCATGATTATTTAAACAATGTTCCGGACCATTTTGAGTGGGAGGATAATTTAATATTATTATTTGAGTGATTTTCAAGCAATTTCTGCAAAAAATTTGAGTCACCTCTTAACGTCCGTCTCAAAACAGATGCGCCCTGGACTACCATGCACGATCACATCAATCACTTATTTTGTATTTACTGTCTTTTTCTATAACAAACGTTTGTTATTTATAGGGCTTTTCATCGATTGTCATTTGTTTCGAGCTTCTGTCATGTGTCACATAATATTAATATATCTACGTCATACGTCTTCGGTTTGTATCATTGGTAATATCAATAACGTACGACGTAGATATATTAATATTATGTGACACATGACAGAAGCTCATGAAACATGAATGAAAAGCTCTATAGGGCTTTGTTTCACACAGTCATTTGTTTCGAGCTTCTGTCATGTGTCACATAATATTAATATATCTACGTCGTACGTTATTGATATTACCAATGATACAAACCATATACAAACCAAAGACGTATGACGTAGATATATTAATATTATGTGACACATGACAGAAGCTCGAAACAACTGACAATCGATGAAAAGACCTATAGACAGCAAATACAAAATTAATAAGTGATTGATGTGATCGTTCATGGGAAATATTTATTTTTCCGACTGTACTTGACAATGTCATCATTAACTTTAAAGAGATGGCTTTTGAATGTTCTTGGATAACTGTTAATTGTATAATTGCAAATATGATAATTTTTTCACTAACTATGTATCCAGTGATTGTAATAATTTTTATACTGTACAACAAAAACTAATACTCAATCTAGTCCAGGAACCGAAGCTTTTCACCTCACAATTTTTACAGAATGGATCGATTTGCTTGAAAATTTGAGAATAAGTAGTGGATAGTAAAAGGATCAAAATCTATATGATTCCGAAAGGCGTTTTTACCACGGGGGTGGTTTCCACCTCATCGGGGGGTGGAAATTTTTTATTATATTTTGACCGCGAAAGTTGATAAAAACATTCATTCTAAGCCAAAAATGTTCTATACATTTTTTTGGTAAAATTAATAGTTTTCGATTTATTCGCTATCGAAAGTGTTAGTTTTATATAAAAAAAATCGAAATTTTTCGATTTACTCATTATTACGATTCACTCAATTTTTGCCGTGGAAAAATTTTTTTAAAACCAATTTCTTGGGAATTAAATAACCTACAATTTCATATTTAAACATTTTTTCGTATCTCTGATGCCAATCTTTCTATTCTGAATAAAATGACATTTTTTATCAAACTACAAAAATTCGTTATTTGCTTTTAACTCCAGTTTTTTTAAAAAGTAATCATTCAAAGCCAGTCAAACTTCTAGAATCTATTAATAATACATAAATAAAGAAGAATGAATAAAGCCAATGACTAAAAACACCGCTAACTTACATTATTATGGTTCCAATTGGATTTATCCTTTTTTTTTTTTTCAAAAAAGTATATTGATTTTTTAACTGTAACTTTTTTATTTTTTATCTTAGAAAGTTTGGTAAAAAAAGAATTTTGTAGGTTTTTATAAGACCTATAAGACTATTAATATTAAATCTTTTTAAAATCCTCAGTCGCAAAAAGAAGTGACTGAAAGGTTTGATAACGGTGGGTTTTGCATGTTATTATATATATATATATATATATATATATATATATATATATATATATATATATATATATAGTGGCTAAACACCCCTTTAGGGGTTACGCCGCTTACGCTCTCTAGATCTATGTTTTGAGGTAGATCAGTCCTCATGTTCGTTATTTAATTTTCTCTGTTATTTTTCTCCACTCTTTCCTGTCTCTGGTTTTCCCTTTCCAATGTCGTATGCCCGCATTGTTGAGATCACTTACTACTTCTTGTAACCATGTAGATCTTGGTCTTCCACGTCTTCTTTTGCCAGCTGGTGTCCATTCCAATATTGAGTATATCGTCGTAGTTGATCCGGATCTCCATATGTGTCCTAGCCATTTTGCTCTTTGCTGTTTTATTTTACATACTATATCCTCCTCAATTTCTTCCAGTAACTCAAGGTTCGTTCTTTGTCTAAATTCATTGTCATTTATTTTTATTGGTCCTAATATTGCTCTTAGTATTTTTCTTTCTTGTATTCTAAGGTTTTCCTCTTGTTTTTTTGTCATGCTAAGAGTTTCGGCTGCATACATCATCGTCGGTCGAATTATTGTTTTGTATACTTTCATTTTTGATTTCTTACTCAATAACTTATTTTTAAGTAATTTTTTATTTGCATGGAAGCTCTTATTTGCTGTAATAATCCTTTCTTTGATTTCGGTTTCTCTTTCTCCATTGTTTGTTATTAATATTCCTAAATATTTAAATTTTTCGACTTCTTCAAAAGTGTATTCTCCTACTCTAACCTTTCTGTTTTCAAAGTTTTTGTCAAATCTCATTATTTTGGTTTTCTCTTGGTTTATTTTTAATCCCATTACTTTTCCTTCTGTTACCATTTCGTTTAACATTCGTTCCATTGTTTTTCTATTTTTTGTTATTAGCACAATATCATCAGCGTATGCTATTATTTGTCCTTCTCTCGTTCGGAGGGTGCCTTTGTTGATCTTCCTGACGACGTATTCTAGGGCAAGATTAAACAGAGTTGCTGATAATGAATCTCCTTGTCTCACCCCTTTATTGATGACAAATTCTTCTGTGTCGCCTACTTGAGTTTTTATACTAACTACAGTTCTACTCATTGTCATTTGTATTAATCTTCTTAATTTATGTTGTATTCCCATTTCTTTCAGAGCTACCATTAGTTTTGATCTATTTATTGTATCAAATGCTTGTCGAAAATCTATAAAAAGCAGTTCAATTTCTATTTTATATCCATGAGCTTTTTCCATAATTTGTTTAACTGTATGTATGGCATCTGTTGTAGACTTTCCCTTAACAAATCCGCATTGATAGTGTCCTATGATATTCGTGGTAGCTTCGGTCAGTCTTCGTTGTATTAAGGCGGACATGATTTTATATGCTGTGTTTAATAGCGTCAGTCCTCTGTAGTTTTTACACATCTGTTGATCTCCTTTTTTATGAATCGTGATAATTTGTCCTTTGTACCATTCTTCCGGCATTTTTTCTTCGTCCCATATGTCTTTTATTAAATTGTATAATCTATCTTTTAATTCTTCACCACCATATTTTATAAGCTCCATATTGATACAGTCCGATCCTGAGGCTTTACCATTACGGCTGCTATTAATAATTTCCTCAACTTCCTCTTTTGTTGGTATTTGTAGCTGGTTTCCTAACATCATTGTCTCTTCTCCTCTGTTTTCATTTAGGTCTTGATCTTGTTGTTCTGTTAATAATTCTTTAAAATAGTTAGTCCAAATTTCTTTATACTCTTCATCGTTTTCTGATACTTATCCATTTTTATCTTTTATGCTTTTTATCTTTCCTTTAAACGTTTTGTTCTGCTCACTAATTTTCTTATAGAATTCTTTTGTGTTTCTGTTCTTACTCTCTTTTTCTATTTCTTTTATCTTATCATCCAACCACTCACGTCTAATTTTCCTTATTTTTTTCTTACATGCATGCCTTATTATATTGTATTCTTCCCTATAATCCTGTCTATTTGTTCTTATCCACATTTGTCTCATTTCTACCTTCTTTTTTAACATTTTATGGCATTCTTCATTATACCATTCTTGTCTTTTTTTGTTTCTTTTTATCCCTACGTGTACTTCCGCTGTTTCATTTATACATTTTTTTATATTTCTCCATTCTGTTTCTATATCCTTTGTAGGTTTAGATTGTTCCTTCAGTTTTTTGTTCATGTCATCAGCATATTTAATCCTTATGTCTGGAGTATTCAGTTTTTCTACGTGCCATTTATTTTTTGTTGTCGTGTTTTTTAGTGTTCTTTTGACTTTTTGTCTTACTTTTGCAGTCACCATAAAATGGTCTGTGTCTGCATGTGCACCTCTGTAGGACCTCACGTCTGTTACCGATGTTTGCTTCCTTCTTGTAATCAGAATATGGTCTATTTGTGACCATGTTTTTTGGTCTGGGGAAATCCACGTCACTTTATGGTATTTGGGATGTTCGAATTTTGTACTAACGATAATCATATTGGTACTAGATGCTAGATTACATAATCGTTGGCCATTGTCGTTAGTTTTTTCGTGTATTGTGTGCTTACCTGCTACTTGGTTAATGTAGTCTTCCTTACCTATTTGGGCATTAAAATCTCCCATTACCAGTATTGTGTCTTCTCTAGGTAACTTCTCCATTTCTCGTTCGAGTTCCTCATACAATTTGTCTTTTTCCTCCGCAGTAGCACTTTCAGTTGGGGCATATACGTTTATGATTGATATATTAAATGGTTTGGCGTTAATTCTCAGGTAAGCCATACGTTCATTTATTGGTTTAAATTGCATAATGTTATTTTTTATTTTTCCCATAATTATGAAAGCAACTCCATATTGACCTTGTTTTTCATGTCCCGAGTACTGTAGTGTGTAGTTTTTTCTATTTATTTCTCCTTGACCTGCCCATCTGATTTCTTGAATCACTGCAATATCAATTTGGTATCTTTCTAGTTCTGAGACGATATCCTGCATTTTTCCTGGTTCAAGCATTGTTCTGATGTTCCACGTACTTATTTTTAGTTGATCACATTTTTTCGGTTTTTTATTATATTTTTTTGTGTTCGTATGTTTTATTTTATCTAATCTGTTCAGGTCCTTTTCCTTTGCCATTTTCGTGTCCGTTTTTTGTGTTGTATCCAATATTTGTTTTTTTATCAGTTTTTTGGCGTGTCCTGCTTTGCCCTTTCCAGTTCATTCTTCTCTTTGTTCCATTTCCATTCAGTCCCGTCAATAATTAATTTTTGATAACCTACTCTAGTGTTCTTACCGTTTTCTTTTTGAAATTTTGCAATTCTCCGTATTTCTTGTTGTATTTTCATCTCTTCTTGCGTTAGATCGTTATTGATATATATTTCCGGCTTTGAATTCCTTAGTTTGTTTTTGTTCTTCATAATTTTTATTTTTTCATTTTTGTTTTTTAGTTTTACAAGACATGTTTTGTCCCCTATTTTATAAGCTTCTTCTATTTCTACTTTAATACCTAATTCTCTTTCCACGAAATCTGCCATAACCTCATTGACTACATTTGGGTTATTTGTATCCATCGGTAGACCCTGGACAATAACATTGTTAGCTTTTCTCTCTTTCTCGAACTTTTCTACCTTCATTTTCACTATCTTTAGTTCCTGTTTCATTTCATCATTTTCTTTTTGTAGTTGTTGGTTACTTTGTTTGAATTCATTTATTTCTTTTCTTAATTCTCGGAGGTCATTTCTATATTCTCGTTGTTCTTCTTTTATTCCTTTTACCTCCGATGTTAAACTTTGTGTTTGATCTGTTAAATTTTGCATCATTTTTAAAAGCTGATCAATTTTGTTTTCATCTTTCTGTTGTTTGGTTGGTGTTCTGGATAGTTTCTTGCTCTTGTTAAAAATATTGTCTGCATCTATCTCTAGACTTCTCTTTTTACTGTCTTCTGAGGTGTAATCATTATCACTATCCACCATTTTTTATGTATTTGTACTCTATATTAAAGCAAGCGATAAGCTCTAGTTCCCCAGTCGACCCGGCGAAGGCTCTAGAACTTCTCAAGCAATAATTGAGTATGACTTTAAATATATTAAAATTCTTTTTACTTCGAAATCTTGTTTACTTAGTTTATTATTAATTGATTGATTTCCTTTCTTGGATTTTTAAAACTTTTTGGAAAACCGGCAACGTCGCTTTTAATTTGATCAAGACTTGTTCTCTTATCTGTTGTCAAAAGAACTGGAATTTATAAAATGTCGTTTGTTTTGATTAACATAAAATGTTCTATAAGTTACTTATAGGCCGATTTTTGCCGCTATTTTTTGCACTTTAGATAGTTTATGACCTTATACAAATGTTCGCATATAGTTAATATTTTATTTCGCACTATTACCTCAAAAATCGGAATAAACTCTGGTGAAAATGTTTAACACTTTTATTTCGCACAATGCGTTGTTGCCACTCTCATATTTAAACATTTTTTCGTATCTCTGATGCCAATCTTTCTATTCTGAATAAAATGACATTTTTTATCAAACTACAAAAATTCGTTATTTGCTTTTAACTCCAGTTTTTTTAAAAAGTAATCATTCAAAGCCAGTCAAACTTCTAGAATCTATTAATAATACATAAATAAAGAAGAATGAATAAAGCCAATGACTAAAAACACCGCTAACTTACATTATTATGGTTCCAATTGGATTTATCCTTTTTTTTTTCAAAAAAGTATATTGATTTTTTAACTGTAACTTTTTTATTTTTTATCTTAGAAAGTTTGGTAAAAAAAGAATTTTGTAGGTTTTTATAAGACCTATAAGACTATTAATATTAAATCTTTTTAAAATCCTCAGTCGCAAAAAGAAGTGACTGAAAGGTTTGATAACGGTGGGTTTTGCATGTTATTACAAGTTTTAATTGTCAATAGCTCACCCAATTTTTGCCGTAGAAAAAATTTTTGCCAACCAGGTTCTTGGGAATTAAATAAGCTACAATTTCATATTTCAACATTTTTTCGTATCTCTAATGCTAATCTTTCTATTCTGAAGAAAAAGCCCTTTTTTCCAAACTACAAAAATTCGTTAGTTGCTTTTAACTCCATTTTTTTAAACTAATCATCCTAAGCCGGTCAAACTTCTGGAACCTATTAATAATACATAAATAAAGAAGACCAAATAAGGGCAATGACTAATTTAATTAGAGTAGTGATTAAGGGGTTGCCTCCGATCACTTTTTAGCTGCAAAAAATAGGGACTGACTTTCTTTTCATGATAAGTCCCTTAATTTTTGAGCTAGAGACTTTTTATTTAGTTGTGAAGATAGATATTTTTAAATACTTTAAATTAGTTTGAAAAGTTATTCTCGAAAAATGCATAGTTTTCCCGTCGTTTGACTTTGAAACTACAATATCTAGCATTTGACGAAGAAGAACTAACATATAAGTATAGTTCGATTACTATTGGTAATAAAGAAAATTAAAACAAACGGTTTTGTTTATTTTTTTAAAAGGTACATTTTCGTTAAGTAAAGCTGTTTTGATAAAACGAAAACTTTTGGAGTTATTAGCTGAAAACTCATTAAAAACATTGATTTTTTCGATATAAAACTAACACTTTCGATGGCGAATAAATCGAAAACTATTAATTTTATAATAAAAAATGTATAGAACGTTTTTTTGCTTAGAATGAATGTTTTAACCAACTTTTGCGGTCAAAATATAATAAAAATTTCCACTCCCGAGATGGGGCGGCAGCCACCCCTATGGTAAAAGCGCCTTTCGGCATCATATAGATTTTGATCCTTGGACTATGCACTACTTATTCTCAAATTTTCAGGCAAATCGATCCATTCTGTAAAAATTGCGAGGTTTTGTCCTGTTTTAAGCTTCATTACTTGGACTAATCGAGAAAAGAGGAAAAGCGTTAAAGTGATTTTTTAATAATATATTGTTACTATGGAACGCTTACAATTTTGAACATATTTAACAACAAAACACTTGGATCACAATATATCCTGCTGTATTCTCTGCTTGGATTTTCCATAAATAATAAACAATAAATAACTTTTTATTAAGTTCACGTCTTAAATTAATTATTTATCCAATACACTATCAATATTATTTAATCAACAACTCAAAATATTCCCCGATGCCATGTCAAATATTTAAAATTGTCACTGTCTTGTTCTCATATTCTATTTGACTCAGTGCGTTGTATGACAAAGATAGCGAATGTTCGATTTGGAAAATATCACCACGGACATGATGTCCATTTTTTTCAAATCCTGAAAAAAGCAATAAATATTTAAAAAAAAATTAAAAGCAGAATTAAAGACTAAATTATTATCGAGGGCCGAAAGTCCCTTAGAATAAATAAAAAGTTTCTTTTGAATGAGATATTTGAAATTAAAAATCATAGTACATTTTCTCGTAGTTTTTCACCCTTGTAACTTATTAAAATAAACATTACAGAAGTTTTCAGAGACTTTCGGCCCTCGGTAAGAACGTAATCATTCATTCTGCTTTTAAATTTTTAAAAAATACTTATTAGTTTTCTCAGGATTCGAAAAAAATGAATCTCATTTAAATAACATTGGAGTAGAAACTACGTACCCATTTCCTTAAGGGATTATTGTAATAGTCTAAAATCACGTTTTTGACATTTTTGTTTAATAGGTAGTCATTTGACTGAATGTCCATTGTAACTAGAATAAGAATCACATACGATTTTTTTAATACATTATATTTATATCAAGCAAATGTTAATTAATTTAAATTAAAACATTTAAAACAATTTTTTTTATTTACAAAACATAAATGTACATTACATTTTTCACAAAAAACATGAGTTTTCCCTTTCCACCCAACATTTTTGCATCTGGATGCTTCCTTTTTGTCATCTTAATCTGTTAAAATGATCTATTTTATATAAATATGCGTATTTTCTTCAATGGTATAATTTCAACTCTGGGTCTTTTGGAGTGTGAGGAGAATACTCAGTTGATATTTTGGGACGGCCAATGCTTCTTTTTATGGGTTTTCCCACTTGATTTAGGTTGATCTGTGATTGTTCTTCATTCTTCAATATGAGACAGCACATTATCAGCTAATTTGTCTAATTCATCCTCATATTATAATAGGACATTAAAATCTCTTGATCGTTTGGATTATCCGGATTAAAACCTGAAACAAAAATATTAATATAGACCTGCTGTCCAATGCAATGGACATCATATTTTAATGTTTGTTATCAACAAAAAACAACAATATATTATCAATGTTGAAAAAGTAGTATATAAATTGATATGTCTACTATTGTGTAAAATAATATATGGTTACATATAATAAATTTACAACGTGAAGAAATATTATATTAAAAATGAATAACCATTTTCAATTTCATTTTTATTTATTCAATTTTCAGTTTAATTTAGTTTTCAATTATTCATTTTTGATTTACATGTTTACTCCGATTGGAGTACGAACTCGTATTCTCGTTGGAACTTTACCGCGCTGAGCAGATGGGACGTGAATTATAAATTCTAAAATTCCCTCATCTTCCTTAGTCTCAGCATCCGTTATGGCTTGCAAATTGTAGAAGCCTCGGAGGTGTTACCAGAGAAGGTTCTCATTGTTGTCAGTCTGGTAGGATGTAGACTAACATTTTTGGATGTTGTTTTATGTGCTATTAGATTGAAAACTTAGTTTTTATGTTAAATATTATATTTACTTACACTTTCCAGGATATCGTGAATTCGCCATGTTACACTATTTTTAAGAGCAAATAACTTGGCTCTGATTCAAGCTAAACTGATAAGTGTTATGTTTAGTAGTTAGGACATACGTAAATGTATGTCCATTGCAATGGACACCGGGTCTGAAAGGGATAAGGTTAGTCATCTTCCAAGTCACTTTGAATATCACTATCACCAATCAGGCTTCGGCATACTATCGTCGATGTCCTTTAAAGTCGGTAACACCTTCGGTAGTAGCACTCATCTGGGATGACTCCTGATTGGCAGAGCTCTAAGAGATCCTTTTTTTAAACTCATCAGCTGAGGTTTGGAGTATGCCTTTTTAAAGTCTATTTCGCTCAGATTAACTATTTATTTTCTATTTCACTTTGCTTAAATCTATTTTGCTTTACTAAAAATATTTATTTCTTTGTAGTCAGAACTGTGATAGTACCTTTACAACACAATGCCTGATTTCGCAGTAAATATAAGGTTTCTTACTAGATCTACACGTCAGTAGGCAGTAAATATAAGGCCCTTAAGGCTATGCCATAAGGAGAATGCTAAGCCAGTCATGCATGGGCATGGTGTAAACTGGAATGTACTTTCGTGCTTTTTCAATAGCACTGTGCGTACTATCAATCTCCATGTAGCTATGTCGATCCTCGAGAAATGTCTGTTCATTTCTTTCACATAGCTGATAGCATAAATGTAGCTGATCTACACATCTAAAATATTTACAGCTCTTTCTAACTCTCCATACATTGGAAATTTTTACGAACTTTATTTTTAATGTAACAACCTGTATATTATTAAAATCTGCATACAGCTCACCGGCCACATTACAGTCGGTGAGCTGCACAATCATGACATATTTAGTTTCAAGTACTATCTATCAAGAATTTATATTTTGGAATTTGCCCTAGAAAACTTTATTTCAAAAACAAATTATAAATATACAACTTTTCTATTTAAAACATTCTGATCACTGTGTAAATTATTGCTGACTTGAAATTGCACCTGAACTTGTGTCATCGATATTCACAATTTGTATAAACATAAACATAAATGTTCGTATAGACATAAACCCTGAAATATATCGCTGGTACCTATGATTAATGTGATTCCTAATACATTTCCAGTGAAAATAATAACTCTTTGATAATTGTTGGCGATACAATCTTTTTTCATATGCTTGTCCGCGAAGATTATAACTCCCAAAATATTTATAACGAAAAGATTTAGTTCTTAATAGATGCCCACGAAAACATATTTCCTTTTCTGTTTCTGTTTCTGCCGACGAAAACAATTATTTCTGAGAACTTTTTAGTAATTATAATTTTCGTGGACCCACAAATAGAAATGATGTATTTTGCTGATACTCCTCAAGATATAAATTTTTTCGCAAACACTTTATTAGGGATTATAACTTTCACAATCATATAATCGAAAATAATATTTTTCGCGGCGTTCATTGAAAGTTCTACTCTTAACGGCATTTTTCGGAGTTATACTTTTCGTAGGCGGCGGCGATATAAATATGGATTACAGTGGAACATTGAACATGGTGCGATCATTTTCAAAAGGTTTTTGGAAAGACATCACATATAAATGGATATTGATTCCATCCATGTTTTAATACCAAAGAAAATTGAAGGAGATGGAAAAACATCTTCCCAGACAAATCTAATTTTGATAAGGGAAATAAATAATTAAAATTATTTTGATAAGTGAAATAAATCTCTTATAACTTAAAACTCCAATATCTTAAGATATTTGGTTGACTTCAACAATTGCTGTCCATAAAAACTCTGAATTTCTTCTTTTTCTTTTTGTATAGACATGACTCTGTCTGTTTTTTCGATGTGCCTCTAGTAAGTAGTCGTTCAATCGTTTTCGTGGTTGTCCCACTGATCGTCATCCTATTGGGGAACTGTCTCTCGCCGTCCTTTTGGACGACGATTCAGTTTATGTGGTCATTTCATTCTACTCTTCTGTTTCTTACCCAGTTATTAATGTACTCCACCTTGCATCTCCGTAGTATATCTGTACTTCTAGCTTTCTCCCATAGTGTCTTACCATCGATTTTTCGAAGGGTTTTCATCTCCGCTGTTTCGAGCAATCTTTTTGTCCTTTCTGTGTCTATCAGGTGTCATACTGTGATTTCAAATGCACTAAAAATCCCCTCTGTGGCTCAGTGGCAAGAGAGTCTACATTTGGACCCAAGGGTGCGAGTTCGAATCTCAGCTGGGTAAAAAATTTTTATTTATTAAAATCAATAAATGAGAATAGTTTTTATCATTGTGGGATCGGTACCCACCGGAGGGACCGTCCACGGTCGGATACAATTAGCGTCTCTTTGTAATAAGATAATGGAGTCGACTTTACTAACTAACAAGACATTTACCTAACACACAATACACATTACACTATTTGATTGCGAAATCACTGTATCATGCCAATGGCCATTAGTTGTTGAGGCATTAAGCTAAATAAAAAAAGCATTAAAACCTCTCTGTGTATATTTTGAAGAGTAGTTAGCGTTTATTGTTTAAATTTATTAATAGGGGTTAAAGAGAATTACACTATACAAGTTCCAGGAATTTTGAAAAAACCATATACATAGATACATTTTCAGTTTCAATTAGATGCTTTTAGTAGCAAAATTATTCGATATCGAACAAAGAGAAAATGGGGTTGATTTCAATATTAATTATTAATAGGCTATTGATTATGTATTTTAGAAAGGAACTACAACGTTAACGGAGTTTTATTGTTTCATATAGTCAACGGACCTCTAAATATGAAAACCCCGCGGAATGCTACCATTTAAAGGGGTGCGTTTTTGAGAAAGGGGTGAATTAGTCCCTAGGCACAGGGCGAATTAGGGTGAGTTGCATGCACTTTTGGTACAAACACGTCTACAGGAAAATTGTTCCAGGTTAAATTTACTAGCGAAACATCACATTTTAAAGTCAAAAATATTTTTTTTTTACAAAAATGTATTTAAAAGAAAAGCAAGAAAAAAACGCGAAAATAGCAATTTTGTTTTTGCCCCATAACTTTTTTCCACGGGGATATAGGTATAGGCATTGCTTTACAGAAAAAATGCCTCCATACTTCCTCTTTAAAATGTTGTTTGGTAGAAGTCTCTATGGTTTATAGTTTTCAAAATATGATTTTTCAAAGTATGCGACTCACAGCGATTTTGGCCCATTTTCCTTGTTATTTCTCAAACATTGTTCTGTAACTTGTTTCTGCGTAGCTTTAGGTATATGCAATATTACACTTAATAGGAAGAAAGGTCAATTATATTTAAACTGGTCTATTGTAGGAGGCTGTGTGACTATATTTAAGCAAGATATAGTTGTTCAAAATTTTATATTTTTAATGATTTTTGATATATTTTTCGATTATTTTTAAATTTCTCGTTATAACTTTTTTTATTGTATATTTAGGTATATACATTGTACAATAAAAAGGAAGCTTATTTTCTTTACTTTAAAATGGTGTATCATAAAAGAATCTAGGACGATATTTAAACAAGATATACTTTTTCAAAATGTAACATATACACATGCAATAGGTCCCACTAAGTTGGAACCATATGGAAAACTTTTTTATTATTAACTTTGAAAAAATAAATTCTTTATAAAATGCTCTGCATAGTCTAAAATCGAAAATGCAATCATCAGATATAAAATTTTATCAATAGAAAAAATATGAATTTCGCTCAAGAGTAAAGTACCTTTATATTTTACAATATCGAAAAGTGTTATTAAGAAAAGTTACTTGGAATTAAAATTATGTTATAATATGCAATTATATTCTTCTAATTGAAAAAAATAAATAATTTAAATTTTTTCTCAAATCCCTTGAATATCCTACGGATATCTTGTTTAAAAATAGTCCTAGAATTGTTTGCTATACACCATTTTAAAGTAAAGAAAATAATATTTTTTTGTATTGCACCACAATATACCTATATACTCCATCTAATTTACTTACCGTTGCACGTCATCCGCGTCATAGCCCGAGACGTCACATGATACCAACACGAAATATTTAGGCGGTAGGTGTGTTCTTTTTTAGAATCACTTTGCCGAGTACACTGGCGTTACAGCCACTAGGCATATTTTATTATATACGCGTAGAAATAATATTTATAGATTTATATTAATGTTAAATTACAGACATACAAAATAATATGTTTCATTTAATTTGTATAAATGGATTATAAAGCGTTTTTATGAAGCACATTTGTTCGGAATACACTGTAACTATAATCGAACGAAGGTGATATTTTGGCATAAATTGATAACATTTATTTGACAGTTGCGGCGATGACACTTCATATTTGTTTATATTCTTTACTATAAGTATTTGTTTCATTATATTTACTGTTTTTATTATGTACTTTAACGTAAGATTATAACTTAATTCTTGTTTTCTATTGCTAAAGTTTTTATTTATTTACATTGAATATTAATTTGTTTTGCTGTATAATCCACTTCCACAAAAATTGTGTGATGTATTTGATTTAAAATGAATTCAAGAATTTTTTGTAATTGGGCAACAATGTCAACTTAGATCTCTAACGTAAATAATGACGTGCAACGGTAAGTAAATTAGATGGAGTGTAGTTGATTTTTAACCAAGAGGAGTAAACTAAAAAGACAGATTCACACCCAAGAAAGTTACTAGAAAAGTCACCAAATTCATCTTGTTTTTTCGTTGATCATATCAGCTTTCGATGATAATCCATACATATTATATTATACTAACACATCGCTAAAGAGTTTTAAAAACAACTGTTTTTATATAAAAGTAGACTAAAAATCTAAAATTTAAAGGAATAATGCAAAAAACACAAAAAATCGCCGATATACTTAATTAACCTATAAAATGACAAGTGCCAAAATTTCATAAATGTCATTAGTGTCAAAATTTAATAACAGTTGACTAAACTTGCCTGCGGTTGGACCAATTAGAAACAAGCATTACGGCGCGGTAAATTTGAATCACTCCTCTTGTTTAAAAAAGAAACAATAAATGTACAAGAAAGAAAGTCATAATGAGAAATTTAAAAAGTAATCATTAAAAATATCAAAAATCATTAAAAGTATAAAACCTTGAAAAAGCATAACTTGCTTGAAAAGAGCCGTATAATCTTATGCAATAGACCATTTGAAAGGTAATTGACTTCTCTTTCTACTAAATGCACCATTGCATATACCTAGAAATGCGTAGAAAAAAATTACAGAACAATGTTTGCGAAATAATGGGGAAAATGGCTCAAAAATGCTGTGAGAGGCGAACTTTGAAAAATCCTATTTCGGAAACTATACACCCTAGAGACTTTTACCAAACTTCATTTTAAAGAGGAAGGATGGAAGTTATTTTTCGCAGAAGCAATGCCTCTACCTATATCCCTGTGGAAAAAAGTTATGAGGCAAAAAACAAAATGGCTTTCTTTCGTGTTTTTTTCGTGCTTTTCTTTTGAATATGTTTTTGTAAAAAAATTATTTTTGACTTTAAAATTTGATATTTCGATAGTAAATTTAACCTGGAACAATTTTCCTGTACTCGTGTTTGTACCAAATGTGCATAGAACTCACTCTAATTCACCCTGTGCCTAGGGACTAATTCACTCCTTTCTCAAAAATGCACCCATTTAAATGGTAACACTCCGCGGTTTTTTCAAATTTAGAGGTCTATTGACCATATGAGACAATAAAATCCCGTTAACGTTGTAGTTCTTTTTAGCTCTTTTATTTTGAACATAATCAATTGTCTATAAAATTGAAAAAACTTATAGTAGAGTTTTATTTAAATTGTATTAATTATAATAGGTCTCTGTAACTCCAAAAGTTTTTAGTTTCTCCTGAATAGTTTGATTATTGCAGATACCTATGACATTTTGCGCATAGGCCATCGACATACATAATACTGTTTACTGGTTATTAACTTGAAACACTTTTTATCGTGCAGTTTGTACTTACTAAACTTTGTATATTAAAACGGATTTAAATGTTTATATATGTTCTTATTTTCATAATATTTTTCATTTAATAGAGTTTAATGTCTCACATACTACTGACCTTTAAAATGTTATAATGAGATTCTTTAAATATAATTAAAGCTTTGTGTAGAGTATTTTATATTGTTCTCATTAAAAAAATGAATAGGTATTTACCTTAAGTTATGTCACGGTGATAATAGGAATAATAGTGTGATGGGAATGTTCATTAACCATAAAAAAGAAAGTATTTTAATACAATGGGTTTACAGGTTCCAAGTGTCTTGGATTAGATGGAGTTAGAAAACGCTATTTACTTCAGAATCTAAATATTTTGTGGCTGTTAAATTGTTTAGAACCATTGTTAATTGTTTACATATTAGTTATTTTGATCTAAATATTTTATTATTTTATTCAAACCCAGCTGGTTATTGAATATCCTCATACAGTTGAGTCCGCGAATCTTTACCCGTGCGTCATCATTTAAAGCATACGAAATAAGTCGATGATAAGTCGGGAATTGAAATTTACTAAACGCAACAGCAAGTCACTTACTGTCACTTCCTCCAATAGCCTCAGGTTTTCTTAATATTCTGTTTTTTTATTCATTCCCTTAAGTTGGATAATACAAAAGTTAGGTACTTTAACAACTAGCCATGTTCTTCATGAGTACAGAGTGTTTCTAAATAAGTGCGACAAACTTTAAGGAGTAATTCTGCATTAAAAAATAATGACAATTTGCTTTATAATCGTCCACAAATGCTTCATTCCCAGATCCGGGATGTTGAATTTTTTCTTACAAACTGACGATTTATTTATTGCTTTAAAACCGAGATATGCAAATGAAATTTGGTGGGATATCAGACGTAGTTATTGCACATTTTTGACATACATTTAACAATTTTATATTCACCGTTGGCGTTCATACGGGCAGTATGATCGGTCATATTACCCGCATGCGCGCCAATGGTGAACATAAAATTCTTAATTGCATGTCAAAAAATGCGCAACAATTATGTCTTAAACCCCACCAAATTTAATTTGCATATCTCAACCGGTTTTAAAGCAATAAATAAATCGTCAGTTTGTAAGAAAAAATTCAACATCTCTTATCTCGGAAACGAAGCATCTGTGGACATACGATTATAAAGCAAACTGTCATTATTATTTAATGTAGAATTACCCCTTAAAGTTTGTCGCGCTTATTAGAAACACTCTGCACTAATGAAGAACATGGCTAGTTGTTAAAGTACCTAACTTTTGTATTATCCAACATAAGAGAATGAATAAAAAAAACAGAACGTTAAGAAAACCTGAGGCTATAGTCGGGTTTTAATTTCAGTACTTTATAAATGCTAGAATATGCCACAGAGTGTTGCGAACTATAAAAAAAAAAAACACAGTTTGATTCATACACCCGGTATACAATGAAAATTTACCTGTTTAGCAACAATATTATTACAGCGATATTGTTAAGGAATAATCCTATAACATATTAAAAATATTACTTAAATCGGACAACAGGTTTAGGAGATACGAGACATCAAAAATTACCCATTTTTTGGGGTGCCCGTTTTCTCTGAAGCGCAGTGTATTTGGTTTTTTCTTCGTTTATTTCTAAACCATATTCCTTGGCTGTTATCTCTAGTCTATTAAATATTTATCTTAATTCTGCAGGTCTCCTTGTTATTAAGGTAGTATCATCTGCGTATGCTACACATTGATGCCTGTGATGATATATTGTGCCTCTAGTATAGATGTTGCATTCTCGTAAATTTAAATTGAAGAAATCTGTTGATAACGGGTCACCTTGTCGCAGGCCTCTATTGGTGATAAAGCTTCTTATCCGAAACCCGTCCTTCTGTCATAACTTTACTTTTAGTATCACTGAGTATGTACAGAGGCATCGCACTATTAGAAATAGTTTATAAAATCTTGGCACAAAGTATAAGAAAAAGGCTAAGTCATTATTCGGAAAAAATACTGGGGGAATACCAGGCAGGTTTTAGAAACAACGGATCAACGACTGACCAAATATTTGCCTTAAAAGAAATACAGACTACCTGTTATGAACATAAAACAGTACTATATGCTTTGTTCATAGACTTTAAGCAGGCTTACGACACAGTAAATAGACAGCAGATGTACGAACTGATGAAAGAATTGGGGATACCAAGTAAAATTGTCAGGATGATAAAGATGACGATGGAAAACACAACAAACGAAATAGCTTGGAAAGGGTATACATCCAAAAAGTTTGAAACCAAGGAAGGATTACGACAAGGAGACCCACTATCAACAATGGCATTCAATCTAACATTGGAAGGAATAATCAGGAAAAGCAGAATAAACATTCAAGAAACGATATTTAAAAACGGCCACCAATGCATAGCATTTGCAGATGATCTGACGCTATTAGCAACAAGCAAAAAAGAACTACAAAAGTTAATGAAAAACATAATAACAGAAGCCAAAAAATTCGGACTTAAAATAAATGAAGAAAAGACAAAGTATATGATAATGGGAGAGATCCAAAAAGAAAAAGAGAATAACATCATAGTACAAATAGATGGAGAAAAAACATACTCGTTCAAAAGAGCCAAAGAAATTATTTACCTGGGAGCCAAAATAGATGAAAATGGTCATGAAGAAGGGGAGATAAAGGCAAGAATAGCTAAAGGAAATAAAAAATATGGAGCATTACGCACATTATTGAAATCCAAATATGTATCAAGAAAAACAAAAATAAGAATTTATAAGATTGTTATCAGACCTACAGTAACATACGCAAGCGAGACATGGGTGCTCAAAAAGTCAGAAACAGACCTTTTAGAAAGATGGGACAGAAAAATGCAAAGAGCAATTGGAGGTGTGAAAATAGAAGGTTAGTGGAGAAGAAGAACCAATAAAGAATTGGAAGAACTATATCAAGAGCCAACGATTACGACGACGATCAAAGCACAGAGAATACGATACTTGGGGCACATAGAGAGAATGGGAAGTAAACGAATGCCAAAAATGGTACTCTCATGAAAACCAATACAAAAGAGGAGGAAAGGCAGGCCAAGGAAAAGATGGAAGGACAGTGTATATGAAGACTTGAAGAAAAGTAACATTGAGAGATGGAAAGAACTAGCATTGGACAGAAGGAGATGGAGAGAGGTGGTGAAGGAGTGTATAAAAAGACGTATTTAAATAAAATTTATAAGTTTTATAAGTTATGTAAGTTATATTGATTTATTTATTATATTATATATGTAATCAGAAAGTGCTAAGTCAGGAACCAATAGAGAAAAAAATTGAAAAAAGAAAACTGAATTGGTTTGGACATATAAATAGGATGAACGAGAACAGACTAGTAAAGAAGGTGACAGATGCCAAAAGACAGGGGAAAAGAAGAAGGGGCAGACCTAGAAAGGGGTGGATGGAACAAATCGAGGAAATCGGGACAAATAGAGGGAAAACAGTGCAACAGATGAAGGAAATGGCAGGAGACCGGAAGAAATGGGTAAAAGATGGATATGTGATACCAAAGTCCGACGCTCTTATAGGGCATAAGGACAACGAGAAGAAGAAGAAGAAGATGTAATCAGAAATGTAAACATTTTAGCCCTAGGCCTACAAGGCCTGTTGCGCTTAATAAATAAATAATATCACTGAGTATGCATTTAGTCAATCTTACTATTTTTGTGGAAATTCAAAATATTCTAGCGTTTCATATACTTTATTTCTTTTTATGGTATCGTATGCCTGTGTAAAATCAATAAATAAAATATTTAATGCTAGGTTGAATTCATATGAGCTAGATAAAATTGTTTCATTGCAAAAATTTGGTCTATTACCGATCTGTATACTCTAAAACCCGCTTGATATTCACCTAGACAATTTTCAACTTTTGTTTTAATTTTATTTCTAATTGATATGGCCAGAATCTTATATACTGTATCTTGTAGAGCTATTCCCCTGTAATTTCTACATTCTGTAACGTCTCCTTTTTTAGCTTCTTTCCACTGATTGGGTATTTTCTCTTTGCTCCACACTATATCCACAGTAACAAAAATATGGCATCAAATGCGTTGTGTGTCATTGTACCTGCATGAAAGTTTCATGAAAATCGTCTTTTTCGTTTCAAAGATATTTATTAGGTTCCACACTCTATCCCAACTCTTCACATATAATTGATTGATATTAGGTGCAATTAAACGAATCTGACTGATTTAAATTTAAAACGTCTGTTAGATTTCTTTAATATTGGGACCATGTATGTCCGGAAGATCGACATTTAGTGTCATAGCTCAGCAACATTTGTAGCACTTTTAATTATATTAGTCCTGGTCCCTGGTTACTGGATAATTTTCAAGGCCATAGCCCAAAAAAGAATAAGAATAAAAAGTAAGATTGAGGTTATGATATTAAAAGGTAAACATTGTATGTAGTAAATAAAATTACTTATTAAAATGCAGTATTACAAGTAACATACAATTAATTAAAATCACTTTAATAATTGCAAATCATATTTGATTTATTATTTATATATTTCATTTCATTCACAATGACAGTAGGTATGAAATATGTCAATATGACAATTTCAATTGACAATATGAATTATTTAAGGTAGGTACTAGCACACTTTAGAAGACCAAAAATAAACATTTTTTTCATAACTCTTAAGAGTACAAAAAATATATCATTTTTCATTTGTGCACGTACACTAATATTGTAGAGGGCGCAAAAGTCGAGGCCTCGAAAAATGATGGCGGACAGTTAATCTCAGTATTGGGATACCTGAAACAAAAATATCGTACTGCATTTGAAAAAGGAAAGTTTCTTACGTGACAATTAACCACAATTTGACCAAAATATAAAAAATAAATATTTTGTAACCATGAAAAACTGAGAAAAAACCGGAGATTTTTCACAAAATTTTTTCAAAGGACCCCGCACAAACCTTATGTAAAATAGGTCCCAGTGGATTTCGTTCATACTTTGGGAAAATACTCTTTGAAGCATCCTGATAAGTTCTCATGGGCACAACTCAATCGTATGAAGGATTTTCAAGATATAGAGGCCCAAACTCGGAAAATTATAAGATTTACGGGGTATTCCAATTCCGTGAGTTACTGGTTATTTGGCAACATGTAGAAGTTTGGATCAAGGAAAAGTACTAGTAGTCTAGGATTTTTTCCTGGCTATCCAATGGAGACTTTTAGTTTGACCTTGACCTTCAACGGACGTCATCTTCTAGAGTTTCGAGGGTTTTCGGCATTCAATTGATATAAACAGATTACTCATGGGTTTTTGGGATCACTAAACATGAATATGCCATCAGAATTGCCCTCCGGATGACGTGGTGGCCAGGGCCTCTGCAAGGGACGTCATCTTCTAGAGTTTCGATGGTTTTTGGCATTTAATTGATGCAAATGAATTACTGGAGGGTTTTTTGAGATATACACGAATATGCCACCAGAACAGACTCACACCAATGAAAGGAGCTCATAGAGTTTCGAGGGTCTTTGGTACTACATTAATGCAAACGGATTAGTTATAGGTTTTTGGGGTTGCTGAACACGAATACGTGATCAGCACAGACACAGGAGCACCTGGTGCCTAAGACAGGTTATCTTCTGGAGTTTCGGAGGAATCAAATGGATTACTCTTAGGTTTATCTAAGTCATATACGTGTTCAGCAACCCCAAAACCAGAAGAGTAATCCGCTTGCATCAATTTAGTACCGAAAACTCTCAAAACCCCAGAAGATTACGTGCCTTAGGCACCAGGTATCTCGGTGTCTGTTCTGATGGCGTATTTGTGTTTAGCAGCCCCAAAAACTAATGAGTAATACCCATCTGCATCAATTTAATGCCGAAACCTGTCGAAACTCCAGAAGAAGACCTGCCTTAGGCACCAGGTGCTCCGTGGATCGGATATGATATCGAATTCACGTTCAGCAACCCCAAAAACCTGTGAGTAATCAGTTTACATTAATTTAATACCGAAAGCTCTCGAATCTCCAAAGCATGACGTGCCTTTGACACCGGGTACTCCAATGTCTGTTCTAATGGGGTATTCGTGCTCAGCAACTCCAAAAACCTATGAGTAATCCGTTTGCATCAATGTAGTACCAAAGACCCTCGAAACTCCAGGAGCTTCTTTCATTGACCTTGAAAACCAGGTGCTCCGGGAGTGGGTTCTGGTGGCAATTCGTGTTTGGCAACCTCAAAAAACCCTCCAGTAATTCATTTGCATCAATTAAATGCCGATAACCATAAAAACTCTAGAAGATGACGTCCCTTACAGTGGCCCTGGCCACCACGTCATCCGGAGGTCAATTCTGATGGCATATTCGTGTTTTGCGATTCCAAAAACCCATGAGTAATCTGTTTATATCAATTTAATGCCTAAAACCCTCGAAACTCTAGAAGATGACGTCCGTTGAAGGTCAAGGTCAAAGCAAAGGTCGCCATTAGATAGCCAGGAAAAAAATCCTCGACTACTAGTACTTTTTCTTGATCCAAACTTCTACATTTTGCCAAATAACCAGTAACTCACGGAATTGGAATACCCCGCAAATCTTAGAATTTTCCGAGTTTGGGGCTCTATATCTTAAAAATGCTTCATACGATTGAGTTGTGCCCATGAGAACTTTTTATCAGGATGCTTCAAAGAGCATTTTCCCAAAGTATGAACGAAATCCACTGGGACCTATTTTCCATAAGGTTTGTGCGGGGTCCTTTCCGTAAAATCTTTTTTTGCGGAATTTTTCACTAACGGTGGTAAATAGTCACCGTAAGAAACCTTCCTTTTTCAAGTACCGTACAAGGAGATGTTTTTATGTATTTTTGTTTCAGAGTTCCCAATCCTGAGATTAACTGTCCGCCATCGTCAACTACTTTTTTTCGAGGCCTCGACTTTGGCGCCCTCTACAATATTAGTGTACGTGCATAAATGAAAAAAGATACTTATATTTTTTGTATTCTCTAAGAGTTATATATTAATATGTAAAAAGTTTTATGTTCATTTCTAATAAAGGTTCCCAGAAAAAAATCTTGAAAAAATGCTTATTTTTGGTCTTTTAAAGTGTACTAGTACCTTAAGAGAGTTATAAGATTTCTCCGCTACTAGCGCACGATCGTTTCTCGTATCCCCTTTAAGTACTTGCACATAGCGAATATGTGCAGTGTTTATATTTAAGTAATAACTATACAATAGTTTGTATTATGTATTTAAGTTAAATAATTTTCAGGAAATCATGATATCCCGCATCGAACGCGAAAAAAGTGATCAACTGAAAGCCCTTAGTTCAAAGCTCCTCCTTTTTGAGTCAAGACTGATTCGGAAACAAAAAGACATATCAACGATGTTGAATATCAGGTAATTATTAAATTAGTATTCCCTGTTTTTTTTGCAGATCTGTAAACAGCCTTTGGTAAGACAACTAAAAACAATTCGACAAGAAGACGGGCCTGGAAATCAAGCCCTTAGTTGTGGAAGCTCCATATAAAATAGGATAACTGCTTCATAAGGAAGTGGAATAAATAAGTGCTAACTGCTAAGGAAGTGGAATACAACACACATGTTCAGTCAAAGTGAAGAAAAAGAGCCGGCAAAGAGGCTGAGTGAACATGGCTTACATAACCACGTAGTTACTACTACTTGAAGTGGAGCCCCGGAAGGGGAAAACTTCAGGTGAGGTTGAAACTCTCTAAAGTTTTGGCCTGGCCAGGCACGGAAAACCAAGGGAAAGATGACTCAAATGTGTACAATATTTTTATGTTTGTTATGCAATGAAATTAGGTCACATTTCAGTCAACAGCCAATGATAAATTTTTTGTCATTCATTTGAGTAATAGAAGATGGGTTATGCGCGTCCGAATGCGTATAGGATAAACCATAGAGCATCAGGACGACAAAAATCTTACAACTTAACAAGTACTGGACACCCTAAATTGTCATAAATCTGGACACCCTAAATCTTGTCGCAAGTATTTTTGATGTTGTGATTTCCCGCTACTTACAACTTTGTTTGGGGAAGTATGAAGCGGTAAGTAGGTAGGAAGAAAACTGATGCAAGTGATAAGTGAGAAGTGCAGGGCGTACACATACCCTAGAAATACTACCAGCAAGGCGAGAGATTCGTCTTAATGTGCGGGTAACTAGGAAGAAAATTTTGGGTAGGCGAATGTGGAGGATGTTAGAGTTCAATAACACAGACATCTAACTAAAAGGTCGAGGATTCGAGACATTAATAAATAGGATGAACAAACATGAAGTGGTGTTAGAGTTCACTGTCATATGTACTGTCAAAAATAAGTGAATTCGTAAAGCATTTATGAGTTTTCTTTGATTTCATAAATGGGTGATAGAATAAAAATATGTTTGTAAAGTAGTATGTACAGGGTTATTCACTATATTTTGACCCCCTGTAAACTGCTTTATTTACAGAATTAGAAAAATGTAAAATACAAAAGTTATTCGATTTTTAAATTATGATTTTTTGACATATATGTCATACTAGTGACGTCATCTATCTGGGCGTGATGACGTAATCGACTATTTTTTTAAATGGGAATAGGGGTCGAGTGCTAGCTCATTTGAAAGGTTATTAAATTCCCTATTCAGTAATATAAACATTAACATGATTAATTATACAGGGTGTCCAAAAATAATGTTTTTAAATAAATTAATTGACACAAAAAGAAGAATGTATGTAATTTATTTAATTCAAAATACATTATACTCCTGTCAAAAAACAGAAATAAATATTTATTGAACAAATAAACATTACTTTTCACTTAACGACGTTCTACACTTTCGGCAAAGAATTAAGGATTTGCATGGAATTTTAGTATGTTATACTTTACTTAAAAAAACTAAGACTTGATTTTTAAAAAATTGTTTTACCGTGCCGTTTAATTACTATTAAGGGTCAAAGTTAAGTTTTAACATGGGCTCTTATCGGAATTCTTAAAAAGTTAATAACTTTTGACCCAAATTTACGATTTTTAATTATTTTTGCTTAAATTAAAGGTTTTTTCTAAGGAATAACATATTAAAAAATGAAGATTGTTTACCGTACCATTTATTTTTAATTTATTTATTATAATTAATTCCGTAACTTATTTCGTAAATTCCGTAATTTATTATAATTTATTTTTATAAAGTATTCAATACTGAAACATATGATTTGAGTATTCTGCTATAAATGCATTGTTACCAACTTTCGCTTGCATATAAGTTTCCCCCCCCCCCCTTTCCTCTGAGAGGCATACCCCGCAACGAAGGTGTAGAGCGTCGTTAAATTCAATGATCAAGCTGCCTCCCATCTGCCTCTTGGAAGTTTGAACATTGAATTTAAGCAAAAATCAATGTTTATTTGTGCAATAAACTTTTATTTCTGTTTTCTAACAGCAGTAAAATGTATTTTAAATTAAATAAATTACATACATTCTTCCTTTTGTGTCAATTAATTTATATAAAAAAATTATTTTTGGACACCCTGTATAAATAATTATCTTAATGTTTATATTACTGAATAGAGAATTGAATTACCTTTCCAATGAGCTAGCACACGACCCCTATTCTAATTTAAAAAAATAGTCGATTACGTCATCACGCCCAGATGGATGACGTCACTAGTATGTTGTATATGTCAAAAGATCATATTTTAAAAATCGAATAACTTTTGTATTTACCATTTTTTTTTCCAATTCTATAAATAAAGCAGTTTACAGGGGGGTCAAAATATAGTGAATAACCCTGTACATTAATAAAAGAGTCTGGGATGGATGGGAAGAGTTGGGACTGTAGAACCGGTAAGGCATCTAGGAGCCTCAGAAGTCATCTGAATAGGACTCAACTGACGTTATCTAAAAAGCCGTCTTTATTTTATTTTTACGAGCCTTCATGGGTGTAGGAAGCGGAGTTTGGGTCCTAACAAATGAAGATAAAGGGTTCAGGTCGAACGATGCAGTCAGTAGGCTGATTCGCGAGTATCTGACTGAGCATCTAACAACAGAAAAGTCAGGGTTTTGAAACTTGATACATACGTTCTTTTGGTGTAAGGAAGAACGATATTGAATTTGATTCCACAGAGTTGTTGAAGAACTTTTTTCTGGAATAAGACTCTTGGAAGGATGTGAGTCAAATAATATAGTCGTGTTCTTAGCAGGTCTAATTAATGTTTGACACTCTTTTTTTATTTATTTATTATTTATTGACGGACCGAAGTCCATTAGTACATGATACAATTAAAATGCCACACAAATTATAAAAACAATTCAAAATACGAACTAGTGCTAGTAGGTACAAAATTGGTAAATACATAATAAACAACAAAAAAATAAAATTACTTGTTCTCATTTAACAATTGAGAGCTAGTCCTATAATATAAAGTAAAAAATCTAAATATCTAAAACATTTTGAAATTGACAAATCAGTCTTGAAATTAGAACATTAAGTTAAATATAAATGTAATTGTGTGGAAAACGCAGTAAAGTCGTTCACAAAGAAATCAATATGCGGAGATAATGCATTTGCTAATTTAATAGTTTTACAGAGATAGGAACTTGAACCATTTAGATGCTGCTGCTCTGAATAGTTCGATTGATGAGAACCATGAGATTCTTCTCCTTCCTACACTTCTCTTGCCCTGGATTTTCCCCTGTATAATCAATTGAAGTATGTTGTATCTCTCATTACGCATAACATGCCCCAGGTATTGCAGCTTTCGTGTCTTGATGGATTCCAATATTTCCAGTCTTTTGTCGACTCTTCTCATGACTTCGTTGTTTGTTATATGCTCGGTCCATGATATCTTCAGGATTGGAATGGAAATATAAATTGGATTCAATAGAAATATAAATCGTAATAATTATCTAGTCTTTAGGGGGTGTTGTGCATATAAAATCAGTTATGTTAATACTCACAATCCTGTTTCAGAGAAACCATCATCCAGCGACAGCAGAAAATAATCGAAACATTGTCAAATCGACTTCAAGACAATGGCCTAGAAATTCCGATGCAGGCAGAAATCACTGAACTGGAATTTGCTTTTCCCGATTTAGACTCATTGAACGATTCAGACAGCGCAGTGGTTATGGAAGATCTCGATTGTGAAAATACCTACCAAGTACCCAAGTTCAGAAATATGGATGGTGTTACTGTAATGAGGTAAGTCCGTTTTATGTTTATAGATTATATCTGTAAGTAAATTCCTTCTGATACTCCTACACCTTTGTTACAATGGTAGACAGGTAGGATAATAATACACGATAACACAGCGTATCATTTTCTTTAATTCGACATTAATTATACAGCGTGCCACATTAGTGCGAGGAAGTATTTTTGAAGTTATACTTCTTTAGGCACGAGGGTGAATTTTTTACATTCCCTGGCGCATGCGCACACCGACAGTATGGTATTAGTCGCTACATCTTTATGTAGTGCAAATAAGGTGTGCGTGAAAAGAATATATTATTAGTGTTTTTAGTAAATATATTTATTATAATTTTTGTGTCTTTGGATTTGTCTTCCTCGAGAATAAGATATTTTATAATAATAGTAAGTATATTTAAAGTATTTTTGTATACTTCACTTGGTCTATTAAATTTGTCAGTATGTATGAGAAATCTTGTAACCTGTCAAAGCAAAGGGAATATAGCTCAGTGCTAGAGCGTGTGACCGGAGATCGAGAGGTTCCTGGTTCGAATCCGTGTGTTTTCTATTTTTATTTTTGGTATTGTTTTAATAAAATTTTTTGGAAAGTAGTAAGTAAAAATTAATTTAATCTTTAAATAAAATACAAATAACCTGTTCAAAGTATATTTATTTTGTTGAAATCGTATAATAGAAGTATAACTTCTTACGTGCGTACAAAGTACACACATTCTTTTTTTTGTCACTCCACTCATCCATTTAAGAATTCTCATTTCCGCCACATGCATCCATTGTTCTTCTATATTTTTAACTGCTCAACATTTAGTTTCGTACATCATAGCTGGTTTATGGCTGTTTTATAGAATTTTCCCTTCAGCTTCATTACCATTTTATTGTCACACAACGCACCACTCGTTTCCTTCCACTTCATCCATCCAACCAAAGATATCCTCTTATATGTAGTAACTTCATCATGATCAATACAAATATTCTGTTTTTGTCATAATACGTTTTAAATCTTTTTCCTCAGGAGCTTGTCTCCAGTGTTCGTTTTTGTGATCTAGGTAGATTTGACTATTTCTTACCAACACTACATCAGCAGCATACATTAAGCACCAGGGAATGTTAGCCTGTAGTATCACTGTAATCTGATCCAAAAATAATGATACTAAATAAGCACTAAGCAGTGCCCACATCTGTCATAACGGTAGTTGGGTTTACGGGCGTTTCGCCCCCGCCGTTTCGCCCCCGGGATTTTATCTAACATTTTTAACTAGTTTTAGTTATAAATACAATGTTAATAACACATTTACCTATTGCTCATTTTTGTTTGTTTTTCTTATAAGTGCTTTGTTACACATATTTATAGTAGATAGACAGGATTAATACATAATTGTTCTCAGAAATTATTTTACATATTTTCTTACACAGAGGATTTTGTTCTCAGAAAACTAATTTTGCCTTACTTATAATTTACGGACCTAACCTAACCTAACCTAAGCTAAGAACAAAAAATGATCAATAGGTAAATGTATTACTAACATTGTATTTATAACTCAATGCAACTAGTTAAAAATGTTAGGTAAAATCCCGGGGGCGAAACGGTTCGGGGGCGAAACGGTTCGGGGGCGAAACGGCTGGGGACGAAACGGCGGGGGCGAAACGGTCGGGGGCGAAACGGCGGGGGCGAAACGTCCGTATCCCGGTAGTTGTTACTCCCCAATTTACATATTCACCGTGGGCTCCCTTCATATTAAGCACAGAGTTTCTCGAAGGACTCTTGTCATATGCTGTCACAATATCAACTAATACCATATGAGCGTTTGTTTATGTATTCCTGTATATTTCCATCAACTGCCTTATAATAAAAATTGCATTCCGTTGACGATATACCTTGCAATGTCAAACTGAATATCGGATATTTCTTTTTCTTTACGCATCCGTTTATCCATTACCCATATTTTCATGGTGTAACTAAGTAGTTTTATGGCTCTTTAGTTATTATATCTCCCGTGTTTTTGTAAACAGGTACTAATATACTGTTTCTCCATTCGTCTGGTATTTGTCCAACTTCCATAATTGAATTTAAATAAACCTGTTAATCAACCTGTTCCTGTCTCTTCTAATTCTCTCCACACTATTCCAGCAATACCATCTGGTCCAACTGTTTTTCCTTTCTTTATTTTGTGAAGTTCTTGAACCACTTTCTCTTTTGTCATTGTGGTGACCATTGCTGCTACTGTTTCCGTTAATTCGTTTCCTGTCAAATTATTCATTTAACAAACTGTCAATGTACTTTTCCATCTCGGATACATTTGATTAAGATCTTTTGAATTTCTTTGCTCTATTTTTGGCTATTTTATACTTCATTTCTCTTGACCACCACCCGATCTGTTTATTTCAAACTTCTTTCCTGACGATTTTCCAAGTATTTCAACAGTATCCCTATTGATACCGGCCATCTACTTCCAAATTGTATTATGGACTTCCTTTTGTTGCACTACATTTTTCTGCTCTTCGTGACCTGAATATACCCCGTTTTTCATCTTTTAACGTCTACTACTTGATTTTGAATGGTCCTCTCGGATATTTTGGCTTAGTTTTGCTTTTTTACTTCCAAGTCCAACACAAGCAAATTATTATGTTGTTGGCTTACTGTTAGGACATTTTTCTACAGAATAAACATTAGGAAAACCAGTGCAGTGCGGCAACATAACGTCTGTTACATTCCTGTATGTTTTGTGTTCGAACGGGCAAGGTGGTGAGATGAAGTTATATATTGATAACAACCAAAAGAAATCCTCCACGTTGAATTAGATTATAATTGTCACTTTTGTAAATTGTTATTCGCTGTGTGCAAGTACTTGAAGGAGATACGAGAAGCGATCGTGCGCGTATAGCGGATAAATCTTGCAACTTTCTTAACATATATGTCTTAAATAATTATTCATATTGTTAATAAAATTGAAATTGTCAAATTAACGTATATTTCATACCTACTGTCATTGAAGAAAATGGGATTTCGCAAATGATGTGTTATAAATTGTAAAAATTATATGTTGCTCCACAATATTGATATGATATGCAATTATTAAAGTGAATTTAATTAAGTGTATTTTGCTTGTAGTACAATGTTTACCTTTTAATAACATAACCTCAATTTTACTATTTCTTCTTATTCTTTTTTGGGCTATTGCCTTGACAATAGTTATCCAGTAACCAGGACAATATAATTGGCCAATATAATTCAAAGTGCTAAAAATGTTGCCGAGCTATGAAACCATGTGTCGCTTTTCCGAACTTGCACGGTCCCAATAGTTATAAATTTAGTTATATTTTATTCACATATAAATATTTGACAGTCCAGAGTACAAGTTTAATTTGTCTACCATGAGATAATCCAACACTTACTATATCACTATTATTACCTTGCAGTCCTTACATTCAGGTACCTATATCTTTTCTTGTATGCTATTTTTCCGAGATTTTTCGATATATTGCCACGAGACGTTATTTACACTTTTCGTTCAGTATTATCCAAAACCAGACGTGATGTTTTCTTAGTTTCTTCGTAAATATGAACCTAAACATATCCCCTTCCGCATTAGTTATTATCTGTTAATGATTTGTTTCTTTAATGTTATTGTTTTCTTAACAAGGGTTTTGAAACTTTTTATAAAATTTGAATTTATACACGCAAGAGTGCATTGACTGTGGGTGTATATTTTATATTGGAATACATGTTGGATCGAGATTTTAGACAATTTGTTACTATGTATTATGTATCAAATTACATTTATTTGTTATCCGTAATTTGTTATTGTTTTCACCCATTTTGAAAAAAAGTAAAAACCTTGAATTGTCCATGTCTGTATGTGACAAAGACCGTAACAAAACTAATTATCATTAGAAAAGATAACATGACAAATGAGGAATTAAATAAAAGCTTACAACCCAAGGATGGTATTAAGGGTGAGGATGAAATTTGACCTAGAACTTTGGCCGAAATAGTACAAGCGATATATTATTCGACGCGCCTTAGCAAGACGAAAACAAATACATACTTCCGATTTCATGCCTGTGTGTCCGTCTGTCTGTCTGTCCGCGAATATAACTTCTATGTTATTAGAACTGGTAGAATGACAAATGAGACGTCTAGTGAGAGCTTATAACTGAATGATGCTATTAAAGGTGAGAAATTTAACCTCGGTTGCAAAGTTGCAACTGTTTTCGGAGAAACAATTTCATTTTACAGATTTATAATACACCATTTTCTACCGCACATCGCTAAATATAGTCTCCATAATAATACCAATTCGAATGGACACCGAGCAGTCACCTTCGCAGCAGCAGAGAACGTGATCGTAGGAAGCACATGTTTTCTACACAAAAAAATACAGATGGGAACTTGGACCTCGCCGGATGGATTAACGAACAACCAAATTGATCATGTGATCATAGATGCTAGACACTTCTCAAACTTGATGGATGTCCGGACCTATCGAGGCGCCAATGATTGGTTCAGATCACTTTCTAGTTGGCACAAGAATTCGAGCTAGAATCTCAAACGCGAAGAAGGAGAGAAGTACCAAAACAACGCGCCTTAATATTGAACTCCTCAAAAATCCGCAAACGGTAGAAAGGTTTCAAAACTATATCGAAACTAACTGCGTAATTAATGAGAATCTAACAATCAGCGAACAATGGGAATGTGTAAAAGTAATATTAAAGACAGCAAATAATATTCTAGGGCCAGAAAAACCACCATCACGCAATGACTAGTTCGATGCTGAGTGTGAGAACATTACAAGAAGAAAGAACGATGCATATAAACAGATGCAGCAAAGAAGAACCCGAGAAAAACGACAAAAATATAAAGACCTTAGAAGAGAAGAGAAGTGCATTCATAGAAGAAAAAAGATAATTTATGAAAATAGAATACTGGAAGAACTTGAGACATTAAAACAGGAAAATCTATGTAAAGATGGGGAGGGGCACATACTCAATACAAAAGAAGAAATATTGAAAAGGTGGGTAGAACACTATAAAGAACTACTTACCATCGAAGTAGAAGATCCAAATCAACCACCCCCAGGAGCAACCAACAATACACCATTAGAGCCTCCATCAATTCAAGAAGTACGGGATGCAATAAAACACCTAAAAAATAATAAATTTCCAGGAAGTGATGGTATATCCGCGGAACTTATTAAATATGGAGGTGCTGCTCTGACTAATCAAATATATAAAATAATACTGTGAGCCTGGAATGAGGAACAAATCCCGGAAGAGTGGTGTGTTGGAATCGTTTGCTCGCTACACAAAAAGGGTGATCAATTGGAATGTAGAAACTATAGGGGAATAACCCTCCTTAATACAGCTTACAAAATATTTTCGAGTATCTTATATGGTCGCCTAAGTGCACATTCAGAGGAGTTTCTTGAAGAATATCAAAGTGGTTTTAGGCCTGGTCGATCAACAACAGACCAGATCTTTGTGCTAAGTGCTTTGTGAAAAAACCAATGAATTCAATATCGACACATACCATCTTTTCGTAGATTTTAAATCGGCCTATGATAGTGTCCTAAGAAATAAATTGTATGAAGCCATGGATGAATTCCACATCCCTGATAAACTGATAATATTGGTTAAGGCTACAATGCGTAAAGTCGTTTGCAAAGTCGAAATACAGGGCGAACAATCACAGGCGTTTGAAACGAATGTTGGGCTGTGACAGGGAGATGCGCTGGCATGTCTCCTCTTCAACATAGCTCTGGAAAAGGCGATCAGAGATGCCCGAATAGACAACAGAGGAAATATTTTTAATAAATCATCCCAAATTTTGGCATATGCAGATGACGTGGACTTAGTTGCCCGCACAACACGCAAACTAGAAGAAATGTATACCACCTTCTCAAATGCCTCAAAAAATATGGGTCTGAAAGTAAACGAGGAGAAAACTAAGATGATGGCATCAACACGTAACAATAGAGCCAGAAACATCGGTCACCAATGCACTGTTGATAACTCTACCTTTGAAGTGGTGGACAAATTCACATACTTAGGCTCCCTGATCGCCAAGGAGAACGTCATGACGGAAGAAATCAAGCGAAGGATAATCCTAGCGAACAAATGGTATTTTGGACTGAGTAGACATATGAGAAGCAGAAACTTTTTTTTTATTCCATTTATTAAAATACATAATAACAATATACAAAAAAAAATACATTAAAAAACCAAGAGCCGTAGCTATGCTGGTTTTGTGGTAACATAATAAACATAAATATAATAATAACAGATTACATAACAAAAAACTTTTTAAGACTATTTTACACTGAATTTTTTAGACTATTTTCCTATATAAATTCATTAAAGAATTGTATTAAATTAAATGATTAAATTATTATTTATTATTATAGAATTATATTCAATTAAAGCTATCTGTTGTAGTAGTTAGTAAGAAGTAACTCTTTTAATTCAGTTTTAAATCTTTCTAGCCTAACTTAAGCCAAAAAACAAAAATAACCATATACAAAACCCTTATACAACCAGTGTTGACATATGGATCGGAGACATGGACCATCTCCAAGGCAGATGAAAACCTTCTGCTTATATTTGAACGAAGGATCCTGAGAGGAATATTCGGTGGCATCTGTGAAAATGGTATTTGGAGGAGGAGGTACAACTACGAGGTATACCACAGATATAAACATGTATTTGGTGGTAAAGACGTAGTATCTCTTATAAGAATAGGAAGACTAATATGGGCAGGACATCTAGCAAGATCACAGCATAACAACTCTCCTAGAAGAATCCTTATGTGGGAAGTAGAAATAGGGGTAGGCCAAAACTTAGATGGAAGGATGGTGTAGATGAGGATGGGAGAAAAATAGGCGCAGCAAACTGGCAACGGTTGGCAATGGATAGGACTGACTGGTGTAATAGACTTGGGAAGGTCGAGGCTCTTTCATAGGGCTGTAGCACCATTGATGATGATGATTGTCCAATATCAAACATTCATTATTCCTATTCGATATTGAACAGTATATTTTTATCACCCCGTATATGACATGAACCAATTTGTTATTATATAATTACATGTACGGGTCTCTAATTTAGTTCACGAATTGTAAACTGTAAACAATAATTCGGGCAATTGCATTATTTAATTTGATGATCAAATATATTTCTTTGTTCTCAATATTTGTAAATATACTCAGCGCGTGGCTTGACACCAATACTAAGTGCCACCGCTGAGAAATAAGACACATTTAGAATCATTCTCAAGAATCACTTCAAGCTGTCAAGATGTAACTTCAAATAGAGTTTTCATCAGTCTTCAACTAAACGCGTACCAGTAACAAGTCAGTGTTCAAAAGTTCTCCCTTTATCGCTATTGGTGTTTCCATCTGAACAACGTTCTCCACTGAGCCCCAGAGGGATTATACATTATACAATGATGAATACACCATTTCAAGTTTTTGAAATGTTTTAAACAATGAAATTTTCAGATTTTATTTCAACATATATTTTTTTAATTGTAAAGGTACGATTCCGACATCTACGGCAGGCGGCAGACGGCAACTGCAAACGGCAGTTACAGTTGTTACAATGAGATACGTATTTACTTTGCACTATTATAGTATAATATAGTTGCTAATAATTATACAAATTAATAGTGCAAAGTAAATACGTATGTCATGGTAACAACTGTAACTGCCGTTTGCAATTGCCGCCTGCCGTCGATGTCGGAATCGTACCTTAAGGAAGAAAACGAAAAAAGTGCATTTTCGTACTTGATTATTAATAATTTAAAAACGGCACCGAAATCTTTGTAGAATATATATAGGTTTTTTGGCAGAGGTATATATTTAATAAAGAAACCTCTCAGATAGATACCTGGATAATAATTCGTAGTTCTTAAACATGTTTTTTTATTTATTTTCCTAAACTAGTAGGGAATTTAGTCCATTCCTTCACGGTTTTTGCTCTAAATTTTAAAGAACCGCTTGGATTGACATGAAATTTGGCATGCGTATAGCTTACATGTCAAAGAAAAAAAGTGATATTGTGCCGATGTGTGCTTTTGCCCTGGGGGTGACTTTCACCCCCTCTTGGGGGTGAAAAAATATATGTCCAAAATAAGTCCGGAAATGGGTAAACTGACTAATTTTAAGTAACTTCTATTCTATAGAGCTTTTTCGCCAAGTCAACACTTTTCGAGTTATTTGCGAGTGAATATGTTCATTTTTCAACAAAATAACCACATTTTTAGACGGCTTTTCGCAAATAACTCAAAAAATATAGCCTATAAAAAAGTAAAAAAATGATGTACGTGTTAGGTCTCTGGTTCTCGTAGAACCAGAGTTATAGCCAATGAAAAATAAATTCATATTCACCAAATTTCAAATAGAATATTTCGACGTGAAATATCCAAACAATTAAGCACTTTTTGGGGAAAACCCATTATAACTTTTTTAAAGTGTTTAAAAAAAGCTTTATTTCTGTTTTTACAAAAAATTTCTAGTATTAAATTTAAGCAAGTTACGCTCAAAATAAAGTTGGTCCTTTTTGTTTTTGCAAAAAAAAAAATCAGGAAGACCAACCCCTAATTAGCAACTTAAATGAAATTAATCGATTCAAAGTGCTTATTTTTGAAAAAATTTGGTTTCAAAGTAAAATTTTTAAAAATTTATATTTTGAAAAATATGCTTTTTTTCAAAGTAACTTAAAAATTGTTAGAGATACCAAAAATCTCGAAAAACAAAAAAGTCAGAATTGCTTTTCTGAATATCATGTATTTTTTTGTTTTTCTGTTAGACAAAAATTGATTAAGATTTGGTGTTTCTAAATTTGCATACATTCATGATCAGTGACTCGTTCAACCCCTTTCAATAATAAGGACTTTGAACCGATGAAACTTACAGATCATATAAACAATATATACACGAGTCAAGAAACTTGTGAAGTCGTAACGATTAAGTTCATTTAAGATACTAATTAGGGGGTGATTTTCTCGATTTTTTTACGAATTCCAAAAGGGACTAACTTTATTTTGAGCGTAACTTGTTTAATTTTGATGCTAGAAATTTTTTTTATAAAACAAAAATGAAGCTTTTTTTAAACAGTTTAAATAAGTTGTAATGAGTTTTCCACGAAATGTGCTTCATTTTTGGTTATTTCACGTTAAAGTACTCCATTTGGAATTTGACGAATATTAACCTATCTTTTATTAACTATAACTCTGCTTCTACTAGGTGTAGAGACGTGATGTATACACCAGTTTTTTAAAATTTTTTACAGGCTATATTTTTGCTGAGAATGTTTTTTCGACAAAATACTTACTATTTGAGTTATTTGCGAAAAACCGTCTAAAAGCGTGGTTATTTTATTGAAAAAATTAACATATTCACTGCCAAATAACTCGAAAAGTATTAACTTAATGAAAAAACTCTATAGAACAAAAGTTATTTAAAATTAGCCAGTTTATCCATTTCCTGACTTTCTTTGGACTAATATTTTTCACCCCCAAGAGGGGGTGAAAACCAATCCCAGGGCAAAAGCACATATCGGCACAATATCACTTTTTTTCTTTGACTTGTTAGCTATGTGTATGCCAAATTTCATGTCAATCCAAGCGGTTCTTTAAAATTTAGAGGTTTTGCAATATTTTACCGTTAAAGAACGGACTAATTAGTTAACCCAACCGCCTTCGTTTACCCATCCTTTTTCAATATACAAATATGTCAATTTTCTTTCAATGTAGCGATATTTTAAAAGAATATCGTAGCAAAAAATTATCTTTTTATTTTAAAATTTCTTGTGAGCAATAAATAACTGACGCTGATGTATGCTGTACCAATCAAAAGACTTTATAAAATAAAAATAAAATTTTTTAATGAATTCTTTTTCAGATCCATTTCTGATGCAATAGATCCAAACCTCAAATATTCGTCGGTACGGCGGAACAACGGATTTTTGCGTCGTCCAGAAGTATTGGAAACAGTGTACAGCGTCGAAGAGGATGCTGATAATGATCAAGAAAACAAAAGTGATGCCATTAAACGAAGAGAATCATTCGCAAGTCGAGGAAAGTCCAATTGCAATACAGAAAGCCAAGTTATACGTGACAGATCATTAGAAGAGAATGTAATCGTTAATATTAAGAGTAATTCGTTAGATGAAACTATGTCCGACAATCCATCTTGGTCTTATAATAACGAAAAACCGACTGAAGGAACTGAAGATAATTCAAAAAATCAGGTAATACAGGGAAATATATTTTGTTGTTACACAGGGCGCGGCATTAGTGCGAGGAAGTCCAATTAATCATTTGTCGTAAGACATGCGAAAACAATTTTTATACAGGGTGTAACAAAAATGTAGGTCATAAATTAAATCACATATTCTGGGACCAAAAAGAGTTCGATTGAACCTAACTTACCTTAGTGCAGATGTGCACACAAAAAAAGTTATAACCCTTTAAAGTTACAAAATGAAAATCGATTTTTTGTCAATATATCGAAAACTATTAGAGATTTTTTATTGAAAATGGACATGCGGCATTCTTATGGCAGGAGCATATTAACAAAAAATAACAGTAAAATTTGTACACCCCATAAAAATTTTATGAGGTTTTGTTCCCTTAAACCTCCCCAAAGTTTTGTGTACATTCCAATTAAATTATTATTGTGGTCTTCTTCTTCTTGTGCCACTCCTATCGGAGATTGGAAATCATCAAGGCTACCCGGACTTTGTTTACAGCTGACCTAAAAAGTTCATTAGTGGTGCAGCCAAACCACTCTCTCAAATTCCGCAACCATGACATTCTTCTACGGCCTGGATTCCGTTTTCCTTCTATTTTTCTTTGCATTATATTTTGAAGTAATGCGTATTTATGACGTCTCATCAGGTGACCCAAATACTCGAGTTCTCTTCGTTTTATCGTTAACAAAATTTCTGGGTCTCTTCCTATCCTTCATATTACTTCAAGATTTGTGATTCTTTCAACCCAACTTATCTTCAGCATTCGACGGTAGCACCACATCTCGAAACTTTCAATATTTATTATGTTGTTCTGTTTGAGAGTCCAGGCCTCTACACCGTATAATAGCGTGTTAAATACGTAGCCTCTTAGCATTCTTAATCGTAGAGGGATGCTTATATCTCTGTTGCAGAAGAATTTTCTCATCTTTATGAAGGTGACCCTGGCAATTTCAATACGTCTTTTTATTTCATTGTTTTGGTCTCCAGTTTCGTTTATTAAAGTTCCCAAGTATTTGTAACTTGATACTTTTTCAATGTGAATGCCGTTTATACTAATATACAGTGGGAAAAATGAAAGAATACCCATGAACGAATATATAATACAGGCTGTATTTTCCTGTCACCGTGTCACACAAAAAATTGGAATATACAGCGTGTTTTATATGTTCGTTCATGGGTACTCTTTAATTTTTCCGACTGTATGCTGGTTGTGTCATGATTTACTGAAGACCATATAATTGATTTTTTTGATATTAATGTTTATGCCATAATTGTTGCCAGCAATATTTATGTTTGTAAGTAATCGTTGTAATTCTTCTACTGTTATTGCAACTAGTACAGTGTCGTCCGCGTATCGAATATTATTTACAACCTCTCCATTGATTACGATTCCTTCATTTGCTTGCAAAAGGGCTTCCTGACGGACGCTTTCACTATATACATTAAATAGCAGTGGTGACAAAATGCATCCCTGTCTTACTCCTCTACGTATTTCTATTGCTTTTGATATCTCATTTTCTATTTTGATGTTAGCTTTCTGATTCCAATATAAGTTGAGAATTATTCGCAGATCTTTATTATCTATGTCTTTTCTTTCAAGAATGTCTCTTAGCCTATCTTGGCGTACTCTGTTAAACGCTTTTTCAAAATCGATAAAACATGCATATTTATACTTCTTGATTAACGTCTAGGCATCTTTGTGTAAGTACATTATTGTGGTACCATTAATTAAACACAATGTTTTTAAAACTTTTTTGGCTCTTAATATTTTTTCGATGTCATTTTTTATCGAGATGCGATTTTTTAATATGTTTACATAAAAATTTTATGGGGGTTTTGTTCCTCTAAACCCCCCAACTGTTTGTGTATGTTCCAATTAAACTGTTATTGTGGCACCATTAGTTAAAGACAGTGTTTTTAAAACTTTTTTGCCTCTTCGTATTTTTGCGATAAGGCACCTATTATCGAGATGTTGCTTCTTTTTTAATATATGGTTCAAAGTATACCTAAAAATTTAAGTTATAAATAAACTTTCAGATTATTAACAGGTCTCTATAAATATACAAATATGTGGTGGATTCGAAAAATATTCAAAATATCTGGATAAATACTAGCTTATCGAAAAAGTATTAGGAGGCAAAAAAGTTTTAAAAACATTGTGTTTACCTAATGGTACCACAATAATAATTTATTTAAGGTTTAAGGGAACAAAACCCCATACAATTTTTATGGGGTGCACAAATTTCACTATAATTTGTTTTTAACATGGTTCCTGCCATAAGAATACTACATGTGTATTTTCAATAAAAAATCTATAATAGTTTTCGATATATTTAAAAAAAAAATCGATTTTCATTTTATAACTTCAAAGGGCTATAACTTTTTTTGTGTGCACATTTGTACTAAGGTAAGTTAGGTTCAATTGAACTAGTTTTGGTCCCAGAATATGTGATTTATTTTATGACCTCTATTTTGATAAAAGTTGGAGCATAGATTAGGACCATCCTTTGAAAATACTTTCAAATATAATGCCACCCATATTTACAGGGTGGAGGAAACTTATCTTTCTTTTAATAAAATAACCTGTATATTTTTAAATTTTTGAATTCTTCTCGATGTTTTCGTTTTTTTTTATTAAAGAAAAGTTACCGTATCCACCAACAGGTTATTAGCGGCATTACTTAGTAAACAAAGGTTAACAATGAGTTTTAACAAATAACTAGATTTGATACAAACTATTGATTGAAATTAGATAGTTTAATAAGTCTTTTACTGGACAGTTTTCTCCTAATAAAGCTGGTAGAGTGTTTGGTAGATTGTTTATGGAACGTTCACTTTGACATTTTGGACACTCACTTAACAGATGGGTGACGGTAAGAGGCGTAGCACATGGGACGTTCACTGGCCAAAAGTAAAAGTTTATCAGTATGTAATCTTGGTGTGTCCTATACGTAGGCGCGTTAGAACCGTTTGAATAATCCGTGAACTAGCACTTGTTTTCCACTGTCGAGTATATGGTTTTAACGATCTTAGTTTAAGGCAAAAAAGTCAAAGTTTTCAACTTAATAGAAACATTACTAATATTAAAAATATTACTAAAAGATTTTTAATTGAAAACTTATTGGTCCATTTCCCTGGTAACACCTCCATGGCTTCTAAAAATTGCAAGCCAGATGGATGCTGAAGCGAAGAAGACAAGAGGGAATTCAAAAACTTACAATTTACGACCCCGTCTGTTCAGCTGGTAAATTCCAACGGAAAATGGACCTAGTTACTTAAAGGAGTAAAGACTAATATAAAAATAATATAAAGATTCCATCTTTATTCAGTTGCAATGCGAAGGCAAAACCGTCTTATTTTTCACTTAGAACAGGGAGCGCAGACCAGAGCCCTGATTCTAAATCAAATTTCGACACTAAACAAGTCGCTTTCAATATGGCGACGTCGAAATGCGACTGTGCGAGCCTTGTGGATTTTAGTTGAACTAACGAAATGACGTCACGAAATAGCGACTATCGAAATTAATAGCGACTCCAAAAAAGTGGTTGATATTATAATTTCGATGTCGAAATTATTTGACACGGAGATGAATGAATGGCCAAAAGCGAGGTTAGGTTTAGTTTAGATGTGTTTTGTTTATTTCTTGCAAGGAAAACTAAAGCAAAAGGTATTAATATGGCTGGGTTTAATTGAAATTTGCTTGTTTTGAGGAATTAGATAGAATAGTATTAAATTAGAAATATAATAATTGAGAATGTCCACAACATGAATCATCAACTCAATGAAAGATGTAAGGTAATAATCTGGGAAAATTAGTAAAAAACAAGGAAAATTAATTACCAGCTATTTTATTGCTGGACATGCTGAAATCAAATCTTAAGATTTCCTATATTAGTAATATAGCTGTGCAAAGTCCACAGAAAGTGTGCTATTTTGTTTATAAACAAATTAGCGCTCCGAAATCTTTTTTTAATTATTGCTCTATAACTCCGAAAATTTTAACTTTAAACCAAAACACTCGCATAAAAATTGACAGTAATTTAATTCTGCACATTGATAATTTATTCCAATTTCCTTCGACGGAAATTTTCCTCGGAAAATTCGGGTTTTCCAAACAAAATCTTTAATTTTCAACTAAAATTTGAGAGAAGTAATTATTTATCAATAATTAAATAATTTGGTGACAGTGACATAAATCTTTTTTGTTATGAGTGTCTTGAAGATATGGAAATTTGTATGTACAAAGAGGACCGGAATTAAAAGGTATCTAATGGTTCAAAGATTAAAATCCTGTTGTTTATAACTCTGTCGCAAATGCCGGTCAAATTTGACCGGTTATACCTGGAATCACTCCTCGCAATTCAATTTTTTTTCTTCGAAAAGGGCACAGAAGCCGTGCCCTTTTCAACAGCGTTAACTTAATTTAATCTAATATTTTCTGAGGGGTTCTATTTGTTTATAAGCCAAAAAAATGTTTCTTTATAACATTCCTGAGACCGCTCAAATGGTCAAATTTCAATCCTGTAAGGTACGTTGAATAGGTATAGTGCTTTTTTATACGAAAATTATAGTTATTCTGGTTTATCATAATCTTTCTGGGTATTATTTCGACCGAATTTTTTTAATTAACATTTTAATTATTGCTAAACTATTGGTTAGATTGTCGCGGGTCTCCTGATATACAGAGAGGGGCTAAATTATGGAATAAATTCATTTTCTCTAAAATGGACGATTTTAGAGAAAAATCCCGAAACAGGTCGATTTTTATTTTTAAATTAATTTTTTTGGCATATATTTCAAACTAGTGACGTCATCCATCCGAGCGTGATGACGTAATCGATTATTTTTTAAATAGGAATAGGGGTTCGTGTTGTAGCTCATTTACAAAGGCGTTCGATTCTCTATTCAGTATAGGGCTTTTCATTCACAGTCATTTATTTCGAGCTTCTGTCATATTTCGTATAATCCGTAAATATTAATATTATACACAGATTATTCAACATATGACAGGAGCTCGAAACAAATGACAATCGATGAAAAGCCCTATTATAAACATTAATATCATTATTTATACAGGGAGGCCAAAATTTTTTTTGAATTAAATTAATTGACGTAAGAAGAACAATGCATGTAATTTATTTAACTCAAAATACATTCTATTGCTGTCAGAAAATAGAAAAAAATGTTTATTTTGCAAATAAACATTGCTTTTAGCTTAAATTAAATGTTCAAACTGCCAATAGGTAGGAGGGAGGCTGTTTGTGATTTAATTTAACCGAAAAGAAATGTTTATTTGTGAAATAAACCTTTTTTTCTATTTTCTGGCAGCAGTACAATGTATTTTGAGTTAAATAAATTACATACATTCTTCTTTTTGCGCCAATTAATTTAATTTAAAAATTATTTTTTGGCAACCCTGTATAAATACCTAATGATATTAATGTTTATATTACTGAATAGAGAATTGAACGCCCTTTCAAATGACCTACCACACGACCCCTATTCCAATTAACAAAATTATCGATTACGTCATCACGCTCAGATGGATGACGTCACTAGTATGAAATATATGCCAAAAAATTGTAATTTAAAAATAAAAATCGACCTCTTTCGGGATTTTGCTCCAAAATCGTCCGTTTTAAAGAAATTAATTTATTCCATAATTTAGCCCCTCTGTATAATCTACTATAATAAATCTTTCATGTCATCAATTATTTAATTATTGATAAATAATTAGGTACTTCCCTAAAGTTTTAATTGAAAATTGCACATTTTTTGGGAAAACTCGGATTTTCTGAGTAAAATTTTTATTGAAGGAAATCGGAAAAAAAATAACTTTGTGTAGAACTAAATTACGGTGAATTTTTATTTGAGTGTTTTTGGCTCAAAGGAAAAATTTTAGGAGTTACAGACCACTAATTGAAAAAAAAAGAAGATTTAGGAGTGCTAATTTGTTTATAAATAAAATAACACACTTTCTGCGGACTTGTCATACCCCATATTACTAATATATGCAATCTTAAGATTCGATTTTAGCAATAAAATAGCTGGTAAATAATTTTTCCCAAAAATGGCATTTTTTCGATAATTTTCCCAGACTATCAACAAATTCCAATAAACCGGAGCGCCAACCCAAATTCTGAGCAGTCTCAACATGATAAGGTTAATATCCCCAGTTGTAACTAATATCGAAATGAATTAAGAATCGCTATACTCTGCGGCTGTCTGTATTTTCGACTCTTTGGAGTCATCATCAGAGAGGCGTAGGTCTGCTGCTCTCTGCCCAAAGTGACAAAACTACGAAAGCTTCTCCCCGCATTGCAACTGACGTTTATGGAGTAGGTGACTAGCGTCATCTGGCAACTGAAAGGCAAAGTTTTCAACCTAATAGAAACATTAATAATATTGAAAAATATTAAAAATATTACTAAAAGATTTTTAATTGAAAACTTATTGGTCCATTTCCCTGGTAACACCTCCATGACTTCTAAAAATTGCAAGCCAGATGGATGCTGAAGCGAAGAAGACAAGACGGAATTCAAAAACTTACAATTTACGACCCCGTCTGTTCAGCTGGTAAATTCCAACGGAAAATGGACCTAGTTACTTAAAGGAGTAAAGACTAATATAAAAATAAAATAAAAATTCCATTTTTCTTCAGTTGCAATGCGAAGGCAAAACTGTCTTATTTTTCACTTAGAACAGGAAAGAGTCGAAAATCGTCGATATAGAGTGCTGGTCTGCGCTCCCTGTTCTAAGTGAAAAATAAGACGGTCTTGCCTTCGAATTGCAACTGAATAAAAATGGAATTTTTATTTTATTTTTGATCTTAGTTTAAATTACGACAGAGACCATTCGCGTAGACCTTGTATACCTTGTATACCCGTAGACCTTGTATACCGTAGGCCCTAGATATAGCAGACTACCCTGCTATACTCCCAAAGCCACAGTGGTATAAAACGTGAGACTATTATTGTATTACCATTCGCGTTGCCACTGACCAATCAATTTTTGTATAAAAAACCTTTTGAGATCTGTACATACACAGTCGCGCACTAATTCAGATTCCGCACTTGTTGCTGCATTACAAGCACTTCTGTCTGCCTCTTCATTGCCGATAATTCTCATATGCGATGGGATCCACATCAATTTTGGAGTCGTGTTGTTCTCTTGGTTGTGGCAATTTGTAGTTCAGTTTTTATTAGTTTCTCTAAATGATTTTTAGGATACAGGTGCTGCATTGCAAGGAGAGAGCTGAGCTAGTCGGTGAGAAACAGAGGTTTTGAAATATTTGAGAGGTTTGTGTGTTTTAGGGCGCGATACAGAGCAAATAGTTCAGCGGTGAAAACGCTTGAACTAGGCGGTAGTTTAAATTGGAAAATAGACGTTGGAGTACCAAATGCACAACCAATGCCATAATTAGATTTAGAAACATCGGTGAAGATGTTTGTGTAGTGTATTATTGAGTTGAGTGTAAAAAAAGAGAATATATCAATTCGGAGCCATCTATCCAAGATGAGCCAGTATTTTTTTATTCAAGTGGGTCAGCCTTGTTTTTATTGATCTTTCTTTTAAGTATTTTTTGTGTTTTCGTTTTTGCAATAAATAGTGCAGTCACTGAAGGTGGATATGAGCTATTACCTCCGATTTCGTTGAAACTCCATCGATTTGCATGAAAATTGGTTAGTGGTTAGAGGATATCTCAAGGAACAAAGGTGACATGGTGCCAACTTCGCTTTTAACCTTGGGATTGGATGCAACCCCTTGTCGAGGCTGAAAATTATTCTATTAACAATAACCCCTAATTCGATAGAGGGACAAATTCTAATAAAAATTTGTTATATAAAGTTATTAAAATAAATCACAACTTTTTTATATTTTATTTATGATAATCAAACGTAAAAAGTTTTCATTGCGACTAACAACTAAGATTATTTTAAAGTTTAAAACGGTGAAAAATGTCCTTATTAACTACAAATTTTAAAAAAAATCTGCGAAAAGCTGTTTAATATGGCTCGTATGTAATAGAGATAAAATATCTACCTTCTTGCTCTCCTTTATGTTTAGTTTATTTTTATAGTAGGTCTTTAAAATGGGATCAGTCTGGACTGGACTAGTGCCTCTTCTAAGCAAATTTAGTTCAGTAAATTTACTTGCAGAATACGGTATTTTTATATAAAGAATTCCTAGGTTATTAAGGTTAGTAAGGTAAGTTATTCCTAGGTTTATAAAACTTTAACTTCAATTATTTTTAGTGAATTTCATAAAAATTCAAATTTCACTGATTTTTAGTATTAAAAAGTTGAAATAGCAGTAATTAACCTAACTTTTTCGCTTTAGAAATGCCACAACTTCAAATAGTTTCAGTACCGCTAACTCCATAAAATAATTGCATAGAGCGCAAAGGACAGTTTTAAAAAAATTAATGAAAAAGAGCTTAGAAAAACTGAAATATTCCTGGATCCCGCGTATCAAATAAAAGATTAATAATAGCAAGCTGAAAATTTATTCATAGCTTAACGGTACCGAGTCGGACAAACTTTGATGTATGGGAACACTGGGACAGGGGAAGCTTTAATTGTGAAACGTGGTAAACGTGTCATTCTGACAAGTTTATTCAATAGCCAATAGAGATTGCAATTGCTGGATCCAGCATCCAGCAATCCAGCTGGATCCTGCGCTTTTTTTACATGCTGGATCCAGCAAACCATGCTGAATCCAGCAGCGCGGATCCGCAAACTCGTCAAATTCGAAATAGGTTACTTAATGTATTCATTAGCATCTTTATTCAAAGCCGTGAGTCGGCAACTTGCCATTCTATCGCGCTAGCAGTAGCTCAGTATGCTGGAAAGTTTCTACAGCCTAAAAGTTTGCATCGATAAAGCGTTGATAGACATTGATTCTGCGATAATATTCTTTGCCCTCGAGTGGTGAATAATCAATGACTTGATCGCCACTCTTTAACTAGTGAAACTGGCTGTAGAAGCTCTTTGCAGAAGAGAGCCCACTTTGATAACGGCCGATACAACCATGAAATTTGTCTTAGACAAACTAAATAGCCAGGACTCTAGCTTTAGTGCCAATCCATCGGAAGCATTACGCAACAGAATCGCTGAACGGCGCCTCTCTGAAATAACAGGTACATTAGTGTACTTACAAAATCCAAAAAAGTATGACGAAGGACTAAACAATCCTGGTTTTTCTCCATGCCGAAAAAGAATTCAATGCGACACGAGATGCAAAATTTGTTGAGTCGTCTAAATAAACAAGTGATTGTGGAAACAGTGCAAGATGACATAATGGAAGAAGATGGGTCAACTAATCCGGAGCTTGAACTTGAGATTGAATTGTATCGAGAATGAGAAAACTTTTATAACCAAAGAAAAACTGGTTTTCTAAAGGTTACGAAAAGATTTTGGAAAAGAAAATGGCCGTTTATTAGACAGATGGAGTGAAAGGCGATCATTTGTCCATGGTCTATGACTATTTGATGACCTTAAAACCGACCAGCATAGAGGCCGAAAGGCTTTCTCCGCAACCGGTTATATGTACAGTTCTGTGCGAATTAGGTTAGGCGATAGATAAAATCGACACCCCCATCGAACAAGGTTGTAACTCAGTTTTAGCGATTTTACAGGAGAGGCAAAAAACGAAAACATGACTTTTTAAAAATTTGTAGCGAAATGATTAGACTCTTTTACACTAATGTGATATGATATCTATATCATAATAAGGGATTACTGTGAGATGTATTTTTTTTAAATTTTACTAACTATTGAAAATCTTGAGTTTGATTGAGATACAACCTTGAGATTAAACATGAGTATTCGTAGAAAAATGTTGTAAGTCGCCTAACAACCATTTTACACTCTCTGTGTTAATTATTTTTCCCGTTTAACTATTAAAAGGTTGTATGTTTTGAGTTATTTGCAGTATATCTAGGAGAAAATGAGTTTTTAAGGGATATTTAAACAAAATATCAACTAACAGTTTTCACAATTTTAATTGGAAATTATAAATTTTACAATAACAAAAATATTCTGTCACTATGAAAAAATCATGGTATAAAATATTTCAAATTTTTCGCATTTTTATTGCGTATCTGTAAATATTTAATTCTAGACCATTTTACTTGATTACTTTAGTCTTTTACTATTAATATCTACTTCAAAATTAACATCTGTGTCCTTTAATAGGTTAAAATTTAGAATTTGGTTCTGATTTAATTCATTTACGGATTTAGGCTTGCCTGATGTTTTGGCATATCGTATCATGGTTATCCATTGGTCTGGAGCATATACGACTTAAATGTTTTTTCCGTTTTTCTATAAGGGCATGCATTGAATCACCCTCGTTTTGTGAATGTGCTATTTCGAAAAATACATGTGTAATGTTAATATTACACTGTTTAACTATATAGAAGTATGCAGCAAAAACTATTCTATATTTATTTTGTCCACCGCAACTATCAAAATGGAAAAAAGTCTTTAAATCCTTTTTTTATTTTCAGTTCGATAAATTGACTTATGAGATACACCATATGTTTAAATACTTAATAAATTCAACATACGTGCAACAAAGTTGTAACTCATTTAACAACCTTGTTAATCGTCAAGTATAATGAAATTAAATATTTAACATAGGGAGTATCCAGTGTTACTGCCTTTTTCACGCTAGAATGGCACACGTAAGTTAACATACAACTTTTTTCATTGGAGTATTAGCCAAACTATTGAGAATTCAGCTATGTCGTTTATATTGACGTGTGCGCAATTTTTTGTTGAATTCGCCTGTGTTGAAATCTGAAAATAGATGTAACTTGAGTTACAACCTTGTTCGATGGGGGAGTCGAAATATGTTTTTTCAAAACTTGGTCTTCCAAAAACTAAATAATTCATGTTTCTGTTGTTTAGAAATTTAGAATACAGACAAAAAAAACATTAAAATCGTGTTTTTATTTTGATTCCATATTTTGCTGGATCCAGCTGGATTTAGGCCAATCTTGCAAAAATCCAGCTGGATTGAAAATGCTGCTGGATGGCAATCCCTAATAGCCAACGTTATATAATATATGAAAAAATGTTTGTCCGACAAAAATGTTGGGCATTTTAATCAGTCCTACACGTAGAACATGTGAAATGACAGGAATTATGTTGGTGATTAATAGCAGCCTGATTTTTGCATGAGAGTTTAATGAAAGGGTAACAAATCAATTGGTAGTTCTGTCCGACAAACTTCATGGGAAGTTTTAGTAGTCCGACGTTCGAAACTGTCTATATTTACAGGTTTCGAACGTCGGACTACGACTAACGTTGGCTATCGAATAAACTTAAAAACAGCTTGCTATTTTTCACAATCATTAAACTTGTCCATATGACACGTTTATCATGTTCCACAGCTAAAGATTCCCGTGTTCCCATGCATCTAAGTTTGTCTGACTCAACACCGTTAAGCTATGAACGAATTTTCAGCTTGCTATTAATAATCTTTTATTTGATACGCGGGGTCCAGTACTATAGGTTTTAAATCACATAAACCAAAATTTACTGTTAACTTCAGAAATACTACGTACCTAACAATAAAAAAACGGACCTAATAGAAACTACACAACTCGAAATGATGCATTTTCACGCATTCAACCGCCTTGAATGTTCAGCATCAACTGATTTAATTTTTGATGTGGCACTTCAGGTGTTGGTTTCTAGCGCAGCCATCAGTTTCGTAGAAGTGACTACTGCCATCTAAAGAAAACCAATGAAAGTTAACATGTGTCGTTTCTCTTGTATATAGACAGTCATTTTTTGTAATCGGTAATGCAATAATACAAAAAATTAAAAATTTAGCGGGGGTGCGATATATTTGAACCATTATTTGGTTGAAAATCTAAATTTTAGTAATTTTAAGGCCATCGGTACATAATTCGCAAATATTTTACGGCTATCCCTACTTTTACTGTCTCTACACGGCAAATTACGTGTAGTAAAATTCACACTGGTATGGATATGTAAACATTACTAGAATGTCATTCTACTTGAAAATGTCATCATTAACTTAAAGAGATGGCTTTTGAATGTTCTTGGATAACTGTTATTTGTATAATTGCAAATTATTAATTCAGTTAATAAATATGATAATTTTTTCACTAACTATGTATTCAGTGATTGTAATAATTTATATGTACAACAAAAACTAATACTCAATCTAGAAAAGAGAAAAAGTGTTAAAGTGATTTCTTAATAATATATTGTTACTATGGAACGCTTACAATTTTGAACATCTTTAACAACAAAATACTTGGATCACAGAATATATTATCCTGATGTATTCTTTGCTTGGATCTTCCACAAATAATACACAATAAATAACTTTTTATTAAGTTAACGTCTTAAATCAATTATTTATCAAATACACTATATGTATATCAATATTATTTAATCAACAACTCAAAATATTCCCGATGCCATGTCAAATATTTAAAATTGTCACCGATTGTCAATGTCTGACTGACAATATTCTATTCGACTGAGTGCGTTGTAAGACGATGATAGATTTGGAAAATATTACCACGGACATTGTGTTCATTTTTTTCGAATCCTGAAAAAACCAATAAATATTTTTGAAAAATTTAAACGCAGTATGAAAGACTACATTATTACCGAGGGCCGAAAGTCCCTTAGAATAAATAAAAATTTGATTTTGAATGAGATATTTGAAATTAAAAATCACACTAAATTTTCACTTAGTTTTTCACCCCTGTTACTTATTAAAATAAACATTATAGAAGTTCTCAGGGACTTTCGGCCCTCGCTAATAACGTAATCTTTCATTCTGCGTTTAAATTTTTCAAAAATATTAATTAGTTTTCTCAGGATTCGAAAAAAATGAATCTCCATTTGAATAGCATTGCAGCCGAAAATACGTACCCATCCTCTTAAGATACGAGTGTATAGTTGGCCATGTTACATCTTCTGTTGCTTTCATCCAAGCTTATTGTATTATATTTCTTGTTTTAGGTGAAAAAGTACAATCGTGTGATGTCCAATCACAGATCGGTTACCAAACCGAAAGATGTTAAGTACAAACGCATAAATAAAGCAAAATCCAAAAGTTTGGAGGAACTGCGAGGGAAGCTGAAAAATTGGGTCGAACAAGGAACGAAAATATCCAGTTTTTCTCTGGAGCACAGCCAGAGTTATGCCTAACGTTCACATGTTCTCTCTTTCGCTATGCTTTGTACGTAATTGTTTATTTTCATATAAGGTGCGTCTTTATTCAACACAATGATAGCTCTTTATACGAGACTAGTAGGCAATAAACAACGTGTACCTTAAAATCTAGATTCTGTGATCATTTTTATTTTATGCCCTGATAGTAATTCGTCGTTACATATAGATACGAACCGATCTTAGAGAAGACATAAATATTTTCACATAACAATATTTTCATATAACAAAATTTTGGTGTATTCAAATCTTTACTGCTCTCATTTGCATAATAATATGAGCATTGAAATTTACAAATAAGTGAATATGTACTTCAGTTAGTTAGTTACATTTGCTTTTGCTAAATTACTCAATGCATATATTTTAGTAACACCATCTTGGTATTTCGTTTTGCCAAAGGACACCGCACACATGGAAAATTTAATGTCACTCAAATACAATAACATTTACATGATTAGATTCGTTTTGAAATTACAGTCATTTCGTATCATTGTATCAAGCCTGAATTTTTGATTAATAACGGCGTAAATTGTAATTAAAACTTATGGAAATCACATTTTTGAAGTCCATTAAACCGTCTTAGGGTCGATTCTCACTATACCTCCCGTTTACTTTCCATACCCATGGCATTCCGTTTCCATAAAATATTATTAAATACAAATCATATAGTATATGCCCACTTTCCATTACGTTTACCTACCATTCCCGAAGCTTTGCGTTCAATATCGGCCACGTATTTTTCGGCGACGTCTCGGATACCCTATGGATAATGTGAATATTGCTATTACCTCGCGGTTCAGTCACGCATTTTTTTCTACGACAAGGTGTGACTTGTCGGGTAGAGTATGGATTGGGGGAAAACATAGCGGTTATGGATAGGGGGAATACATGTTGAGAAAAATGTGGACAATAAAAAATTTATAGAATTTGTCTGACATGACTTTTTAATTTTGAAAATAAAAAATACAGTGATAATACATTTAAAGACGGCAATATTTTCGCCGGCTGTTGCCAAAGAATTAAAATATTTTCTTCATCCAATATCTTGTTAAGCAATTCCGCTGGTTCATCGGCGGATTGATAACCTCTACGGAATATTGCCACTCCATCTTTTGCTTGTTCGGCCGATACTTCTATCGATTGGTGATTTATTTCTTGCTATTTTGACCACACGTGTCTCTCTATTCTGCTATGTGGTTGTTCCATTCTTTTTTCTTCTATTTAGTGTCCATCCGTTTATACATCCTGGGATATATAGTCCTGAACATTTCAAGGACTACCTTCTTCGCTTTCCGGTGACACAATTATAATATGTCTGCTTGTTCCAACTGCGTCGCTTCACTAGAAACAAAGTTAGAGAACTATAGGTTCTTCCAAGTTGTGCGTTACCTTTTTCGCTTTCTGGTGACACAATAATTATAATATATCTGCTTGTTCCAACTCCATTGCTTCACCAGAAACGAAGTTAGAAAACTAGAGGTTCTTCCAAGTTGTGCGTTACCTTTTTTGCTTCCCGGTGACACAATTATAATATATCTGCTTGTTCCAACTCCGTTGCTTCACCAGAAGCGAAGTTAGAAAACTATAGGCTCTTGTAAGTTGTGTGTTACCTTTTTTACTTTCCAGTGACACAATTACAATATATCTGCTTGTTTAAACTGCGTTGCTTCACCAGAAACGAAGTTAGAAAACTATAGCTTTTTCCAAGTTGTGCGTTACCTTTTTCGCTTTCCGGTGACTCAATTATAATAAATTTGCTTGTTCCAACTCCGTTGCTTCACCACAAGTGAAGTTAGAAAACTATAGGCTCTTCCAAGTTGTGCGTTACCTTCTTCTTTTTCCGGTGACCCAATTATAATATATTTGCTTGTTCCAACTCCGTTGATTCACCACAAGCGAAGTTAGAAAACTATAGGCTCTTCCAAGTTGTGCGTTACCTTTTTCTCTTTCCGGTGACACAATTATAATATATCTGCTTGTTCAAACTCCGTTGCTTCACCACAAGCGAAGTTAGAAAACTATAGGCTCCTCCAAGTTGTGCGTTACCTTTTTCGCTTTCTGGTGACCCAATTATAATATATCTGCTTGTTACAACTGCGTTGCTTCACCAGAAACGAAGATAGAAATCTATAGGTTCTTCTAAGTTGTGCGTTACCTTTTTCTCTTTCCGGTGAGACAATTATAATATATCTGCTTGTTCAAACTCCGTTGCTTCACCACAAGCGAAGTTAGAAAACTATAGGCTCCTCCAAGTTGTGCGTTACCTTTTTCGCTTTTTGGTGACCCAATTATTATAATATATCTGCTTGTTCCAACTCCGTTGCTTCACCACAAGCGAAGTTAGAAAACTATAGGCTCCTCCAAGTTGTGCGTTACCTTTTTCGCTTTCTGGTGACCCAATTATAATATATCTGCCTGTTCCAACTCCGTTGCTTCACCACAAGAAAACTATAGGCTCCTGCAAGTTGTGCGTTACCTTTTTCTCCTTCTGGTGACCCAATTATAATAGGTCTGTTCGTACAGGAATCAGAAACTATCAGTGACTATCAGCAACTGCACGACGCATGCGTGTTTCAATATTAGCGTTCGCACAATTGAAACACGCATGCGTCGTGCAGTTGCTGATAGTGATTCCTGTACGAACAGACCTAATATATCTGCTTGTTACAACTGCGTTGCTTCACCAGAAACGAAGATAGAAATCTATAGGTTCTTCCAAGTTGTGCGTTACCTTTTTCGCTTTCCGGTGACACAATTATAATATATTTTCTGCTCGTTCCAACTGCGTTGCTTCACCAGAAACAAAGTTAAATTTTTAATTTATGAATGTTTTTTATATTGATAACGATTTCCGAAGTGAAAGTCGAAACGTCAAGTAAACTTGATTTCAAATTCGAATTGTGGCTTATGCCCAAATAAAATAGTAAATCTTATTTTGTATTTCTCACGCCGCGGCGCGCCGGTAAGAAGACAAATATGAAATAACCTTTTTTTACATTGGTCCGCATGTATATTTTACATTTCTATTATTACATTTTCTTCAGACCACATATTTCATCAAGCCGGAAAAAACACGTGTATTCGAATCCCAAATTTAGGGTAAAATGTTACCAAACCGGTACAAAATGTGTGGAATATTAAATGGGGAAAGTAAACGCGACGTCTAGTGAGAATGGTGGTTAAATTAATGGAAGGTGTATGGAACGGGTATGGGAAGTAAACGGAACGTATAGTGAGAATATAATTTTAATGGGAGGTGTATGGAATGGCTATGGAAAGTAAACGGGAGATATAGTGAGAATCGACCCTTATTCATAAATAATATTATTCTAAAATATTTATGAAAACCACTTAACCCAGCGTGAGGCTGACCGTCATTATGCGGTGCGTAACTGCAAGTGCATTGTCATTTACTGTCTGTATGATTAGATACCTTAATACCTACAGAAAGATTTATGAAGTGTATTTTTGCAAAATCTCTTTTCCTTCTATCTTTTGTGCATACGCATTTGATTTCAGATTTATTTATATCAATTTACTCCGTTATCTAAATTTTTAGTTGGCGCTGGCGCAATGATTTGAAATGATTGTAGTTTCGAGACGAATCTATTCATGTAAATTTGATTGTATTTGAGTGACATTACATTTTCGATAAGATGTGTGCGGTGTCCTTTAAATACAGCTATGACAATCGTGGAATTACCCATATAATTAGAAATTGCTTGATATAAAGACTTACCTTGTATGAACATTTTATTTATTGTAAGGTTTTAATGCTGCACGTTTGAAACTAAAAGTATTATCTTGTTAACTATATTATAACAATAAGTATAACGTTTACCTGTTAAAAGGTTGTGATATATTATATATTTTGAAAATTTCAAAAGGTTTTTCCGACTTCGCGATACAAAAAGTTTTTTGACTTTTTGTCATAACGGAGCACGATCAATAATTCTAATATCTTGGTAAATTATTACAATATATGGTTTTATTTGGTGGAGCTGGATTCACCGTAATAATAAGAAATTACCAGAGTAACTGTCTTGACTGCCATATATAGTTTTTTCAATTAATCAGATTAAATCCATACCGATTTAACTCATTTCATTTACTTATTTTCAAGGGCCAATTGTTGATAGTCCGAGCCATTTTTCAAAATTTGAAATTTTTCGCGAGCGGCGAACCATTAAACATTTTTTTACGATGCGAGAATAAGAAGAAAACAAATAAAAGTACAAAATATGTGTATTAAATTTTAATATACACATTTATTTTACTTCTTTTGATAATTTTTCAAAATTATCAAATAAAAGCAGCCTTTAATAATTCAGGATACTTCGATTCTAGTGCAAATTTCCGAAATTAAATCTTCTATCGATTTACTTAAATTACTTCAATTCTCTTTTGATTCGAGGAAAATGACAAAATGTTTTATTTTTAATGTTCTTTTGGAAAAGTTCTATTTTTGTTTAAAAACTAAATAGGTACACACTGTGAGAGGTCAGATATTCTATTTTTCCCCTGTATTTATAAATTCAGTGTTTCTCAATGTTCTACGAGATCGGTCAAAAACATTCAGTTATGTAACCACTTGCCATCGCTAATTCTGAATAGTTTGTTTCCTTTTCTTTTAGAAATTCAGTTATCGCATCAAACAAATCTATAAATCGATTTAAAACGTAGCGAAATATCCATCTAACAATGCAAAAGAAATGAATGTCATTTGGGAGTTCTTTTTCATACCGAACATGTGTATTCTGCCGTTGAGAAGCATAGCGTCTGTGCTGTTGATCTTAGTAGTGTGGGTTTTTTCACAATGGAATCTGTACGTTAATGAGCTGTCTGGTATGACTCCGAGGTATATTGGCTTTTCGCTGTGCTCTTGCAAGGTGTTTTTCCAGGTAATGATCCAAAACTCAGCGCAGACCTGAGTTTTGGTTGAATTTGGTCTTAGAGAAATTTCTTTGTAATAATTGGACATCAAATTCAGGACAACTTCCAATTTCTAAAAATAAAATAAAAATTCCATTTTTATTCAGTTGCAATGCGAAGGCAAAACCGTCTTATTCTTCACTTAGAACAGGGAGCGCAAACCAGCACTCTAAATCGACGATTTTCGACTCTATTTCGACTCATCATCAGAGAGGCGTAGGTTTGCTGTTCTCTGCCCGAAGTGACAAAACTACGAAAGCTTATCCCCGCATTGTAACTGACGTTTATGGAGTAGGTGACTAGCGTCATTTGGCAACTGAAAGGCAAAGTTTTCGAAAGGCAAAGTTTATTAGGTTGAAAACTTTGCCTTTCAGTGGCAAGAGCTGAGGGAGACCTATGTCCAGCAGTGGACGAGTACGGGTTGATGATGATGATAGGTTCAGTGAAAATGGCGCTACCATACCTCTTATGGCAGCTTTGACAAAAAGTCGCAGGCCTTCAATGTTAGCCTGTTCGAGTTTTCATCTCTGTGTGTTTCCTGCAGGTAAATTATGTCCCAATTGTGAGTCCGACACAGTTGGGACATTATGTCTTCTTTAGATTTTGTGATGCTCTCCATATGCATACTTTGTAACTAAGAAAATAAGTATAGAGTAAAGAAAACGCGCGCGTGGGGGCTCCTTCCTTTCTCTCCTAGATCCCATAAATATGGGATTGTTTGGATAATTATAGAATATTCTTATCTCTGTAATTAGCAGTAAAATTAGCAAAATTTTATTAGCATATCGTTTGTGATTAGCACCTCGTTAACTTTAGTAGACTGATTTTGTTCCATACTTTAATGATATTTCTTTGACTTATAAGTATGTGTATGCTATGTTATATTATTACGAACACATCTTCCAAAACTATCATCATACTATCACCATTTAAGTTCCTTAAAGAGTCTAAAATAAATATTTAATGTATCTTTAACTTTCAAATATCTGTGGCAAAAAGGTTATCTCTCATTGAGTCCTATGCTCTTCAATTTAATCATGGATGAAATCATCAAAAACGTCAACAAAGGAAGAGGATATACAATGGGAAACAAAGAATTCAAAATACTCTGCTACGCAGACGACACAATATTGATAGCCCAAGATGAAAATAGTCTGCAAAGATTAGTCCACAGATTGAACATACGAGCAAAAGAATTCAATATGACAATTTCATCTCAGAAAATTAAAACAATAGTAATCAGTAGTGTGACCAACTATAATGTAGTTGAATTCAGGACCTGAAATCCGGGACTTTTCAATGAAAATCGGGCCATTTTTTTTTTAAATATAGAACTTTAATACATATCATAATTTTATTGATTATTTAACATTTTTATGTTAAAAGTTTTTGATAAGATTAAGCCATAATTGGTTATAATGTTAGTTGTTTCCAATCCGGAAATCGTTCTCAAAAAAGAAAAAATTAAAAAATCAACTGATGTTGGATTTCCATGTAAATATACCCTTAGGTTAATATAAAAATGTAATTATCATTAAAACCAATTGTGGCTTAATCCCATCAAAAATATAATTGTCTAACATGCCACAAGAAAATAGCTTTAGATCATTTTTATGTTATTTACTTCTTACTATCATATTTGTTGAATGATTAAAAAAAGTCACTTTACTTTATTTACTTTAAAAATCAATCAATTCATAATTTAAATTGACCTCAACGAACAAAATATATTCATTGGTTACATTGCTTGATTCTTAAAATAATATCTGTCTTGCGATGAATTAGTATTACACTCTAGAAATTGTCGACGTTTTTCGTCCCACTAATTCAATTTGATGTGAATTCTTAGAAGAGAGAATCTTTCAAAATGTGAAAATACAATTTTACCAAAACGTTGAAAACTCGGATGGCCCAGAAGCCTTGTCCGGGACACGACTTCGTAATTCGGGCCATGTCCCGGATTTTTCGGACTAGTTGGTCACACTAGTAATCAGGAAAGAACCAATCAGATGCAAAATAGAAATTGATGGTATCAGTATTGAACAAGTAATGGAAGTAAAATACCTTGAAATTACAATGTCAAGTTACGGAGACCTGGACAAAGAAGTGAGAAATCAAGTACAAAAAGCAAATAGACTGGCAGGATGCCTTAATAACACTATATGGCGAAACCGACACATTAACACTGAGATGAAGTCAAGAATTTATAAAGCAACTGTAAGAGCAATAATGACTTATGCATCAGAAACAATACCTGATACAGCCCCAACACAAAGACTTATAAAGAATTACAGGAAATACGCTGAGAGATCGAAAGAGGAGTGAAGACAATATAACGTACAGTGTATAAACGAATGGAAAATAAATAGAGAAAAAGAATGGAATAACCACATAACCAGAATGGGAGAGACACGTGTGATCAAAATAGCAAGAGATAAATCACCAATCGGTAGAAAAAGTATGAGCCGACCGCGCAAAATATGACCTTCCATAGAGGTATCAACCCTCCAATGAACAAGCAGAATTGCTTATAAAGAGGAAGAAGAAGAAGAAAAAGGTTACCTAATGCCATCCTCTCTTTGTGAATACACACACGTACTTGTCGTAAGACCCTGTATGACTAGTGTTTGTATTTGTGCCAACTATTTATCTATTTTAAATATGATTCATCTGTCAGTTATTTGCTGTCGAGCTGCATTTTACGCATTTCTGAAATGCTTTAGTTTGCCTATAATTTTCTAAGAATTCTTTAGTAGTTTTTGTTTTGACCTATAGAGGTGTGTGTAATTATTTTTAAAGATAGTATCATTAATTCCAAGTTTAACAGATATTTACAAAATAGTTTTTGATATATATAACTAATAACAAACGTAATGTCTAATACCGATTTTTATTTTGTACGTGATTTATGACTGGTTATTTATTAAAAATTATTGGTCGAGCTCCAAAATGTCTGCTAAAGATAATAAGTAGATTAGGAAAACACACTTTGTTCCACGCGCGGGTGTAACAAAAGTACTAGAGCAACTGGTTGGGGATTGGTGATATATTTTTGTGGAATAGTATCAAAATTGATTACTGAAAACTGTTGTTCGATAACGTTTAAGCGTTGAATGATAACTCAAGATTGTATATTTATCAATCAACGGTTTAAGTGTTTCGATAATATCTAGCTTGATTAAGTGTATTTGGGAGAGCAATACTATCCGTCAATTTAAAACAACACATCTCATATAATTAATTACATAGCGCAGGTGGTAGGTATCATACGAGTTGCACAATATACTTTTTCTACGAAGTATTTTTTACTACAAAACCTTTCGATTCGCGAACAAAATAAATTGTAATTTACAATGGCAGGTTTTGTAATCTAAGACAACTCTTATGGTAACTTATAACGTAGTAATTTGTGTAAGGGTGAGTGGTGTGTATATGATGAATGATTCTATCATGAACATCTAGTCATACTACACGAGTAGAAATCGAAAAGGTAATATATAGTAAAAATATTTAACACATTGCATGCGGGTGTCTGATCCTAAGCGCTGTTTCACATTATAAGAATTTCGACCGTGCGATGGTTAAAATCCACAAAGTGGCTCGAAATCTTTCTTCCTTCACCGCTTGAAACGTTCGGCGAAGGGAGAAAGATTCCATATGATTGCTCGAGCCACTATGTAAATTTCAACCATCGTACGGTCAAAATTCTTATAATCATTCATGACTGACAAAAAAAATTTAAGTCACTCGTGGGAGTGCCGACAGAAGTGAAAACTTCTGGCGAACCAAGCGCCTTCGGGTACACACTCTATCCCTCCTCCAACCTTTATAACTTCGGTCGAGCTTATAAACAATTCAATTTATAGTATATAAATTACCAATATCTCGTCGTAGCGATGACGGTCGCGAATTCAATGCTTTTTCCCCATCCAAAAAGTGCAGAACGAGAAAGTCGCTAAAGAAGTTTTCACTTTAAGAGAGATAGGGATAGTGCGGCTTCTCATGAGCTTTCTTTGCAAGCTCCTTCGGGTAGTCACTCTCTCTCTCCCTACTCCAACGATTACAACTTCGGTCGAACTAATACGCATTTCAACATAATAGTATATAAACGACTAATATCTCGCATCATCAAAATTTATTTCGCATTTTCACATCAAAATTTATTTCGCATTTTCACGTCAAAATTTATTTCGCCGAAGCGATGATAGTCGCGATGACGGTTGCTAATTTAATACTTTTTCCCCATCCAAAAAGTGCACAACGTCACACGGAACGTGTTAAATACTTTTTGCTATTATTTTCAATCTAATATATATATTATGTAAATAAACTTTCAAAAGTATCTTATTATTTAAAACATAATATTTTTGAAGTTTGATAGTAAATAAATGCGAAAATAAGAGGATATGAAAAATTACCATTAGGCTGAATATTCTGTCGCAAAACATTTAAAAATAGTCTGGTGAATGATATAGCGCGTTGTCCAATAAGATGACGAGAACTTCTTGTAATCTTTGTGTAATCTTTCATATGTTATTCGTAAAAAGTTTGATAGTCTAAAATTGGGAACTTCTAATATTCACTAGACTCTCAGAACTGTACTGTTTAAAATAGTATCAGAGAAAGAAAATTTAGAATGGATAATCGTTATCTCTTATAGGATTGCGACTTTGTAGGGTTTTGCATGATTTCAGATTTAAAGATTTTTAGGAACATTTTTTTTTTGTTTAACGTCAATCCTCTTTTGCTGGCCTTTTTCAAGGTGAACTGAATGTTATCTAAATATCAGCGCTAGACGTTTTTACTCTTATTGAATAAAAGGCTCTCCGCTTATGTCTATCCTGTGCTTCTTTTGTATAATTTAGTTCCACAGTATTTTTATGTCATCATACGACCTCGTTTGTGCCCTTTCTCAAAGCATTTTACCTAAATTTAGTCTTCATTTAATATTTTTTGTACTTGATCTGTTATTCCCTCGTACTGGAATATGTAACGAAAACTCACTTTTGTTTTGTCGTGTAGTCTTTTATCTCTTAAAACCATATCCAGAATCTCTTGTTACATTACCTCCATTGCAGTGTCGTTTATATAGAGGAGCCACATATTAAGAACCAAGATGACATTAGTACATAGTAGATAAACCACAGGAAGTAAAGGACGAAAAGAAAATGGAGAAATTAATAGAGCACAGATATTACTTAAACATCTAAGACAAGAAAATCTAAAGGACCTAACTTTGGAAGGAATGGGAAGGAAATAAGAAAGTAACTTCTATATAATATGTACAATAAAAATAAGAAGACGAATCCTAACAAATAAAATTGACTGATGTTGACATCTGCGAAAAATAAATATTAGTAACTAAAAGAAAAGAAAATATGGTTCAGATTTGATTACAGCACAGAGCCTCTACTATATGCTTATACGTATTTCGGAATAACCGTTTCCTAATCGGAGCACCTGGGTAGAGGCACTGAACTGAAATCAAATCCTTTCATCCTTTCCGGGTAATCATCAAAATAATTACCTAAGATGCTACTAGCACCATCTATGAATCAAAAGTCTAATAAGTCAGGAAATAAAATTCGAAATTATTTATCCTCTGAGCTTTTGTCTGACTTATTAGACTTTTGATTCATAGATGGTGCTAGTAGCATCTTTGGTAATTATTTTGATAATTACCCGGAAAGGATGAAAGGATTTGATATCAGTTCAGTGCCTCTATCCAGGTTACGATAACCGTTTCCAGTGAGGAAACGTTTATTCCGAAATACGTATAAGTATATAGTAGAGTCTCTGTACTGTAATCAAATCTGAACCATCTTTTCTTTTAGTTTATACTTTATTCACCTTTGGTGGATATTAAAGGAAATAGTTCACTAAAATTATTATCACGGTGAATGATAGGACGTGAAATGCAATTGAGATTTCCCTTGTCGAGCATTTCGTCACTCTGTTATGCTTTATTTTTCCAACCAAAGCTCAGAGGATAAATAATTTCGAATTTTATTTCCTGACTTATTAGACTTTTGATTCATAGATGGTGCTAGTAGCATCTTTGGTAATTATTTTGATTATTTCATTCATAGGAGATTCTGACCAATAGAAAGCTACAGATATCTAAATTAGACTGATAATTTTTGATAATTTCCCTTCGTCAAGTATATTACGTCAGATGCCCTTCGTTGCTATGAAAAAATACATTCAGTGACATTAATGACAATTAATGTTTTAAAAATTATAAAAGTGATGACTTTCAACCGTAAAATATTTATAACAACTGTGTGTTTAATTGTACTAATTTGTAGTTACATAAATAAATTACAATAAAGTTTTGGTTTTGAACAGTTTTATTCATGAAATAATCGCAACAAATTGCACTCGATCTCTAAAATTAATATAGAATTTTTGTCCTCGTGACACTTTGACATAATTTCACTCGCCTTCGGCTCGTGAAATTAAAACTGTCAAAGTGTCACTCGGGAAAAATTTAATAATTTTAGAGCTCTTGTGCAATTACTACCGATAGTTACCCGGAAAGGATGAAAGGATTTGATTTCAGTTCAGTGCCTCTACCCAGGTGCTCCGATGAGGAAACGGTTATTCCGAAATACGTATAAGCACATATACCCTATTCCACGAACATACGGCTGTTTTGGATTACTTCGACAACGAATATTTTACTGTGCAAAATAAGAAGAACGAAAGTAAATTGCAAATTACATTGTTGTTTATTGGAATAATTATTAGCGCCACTTACTTTCGTACTTCTTATGTTGCACAGTAAAATATTCGTTGTCGAAGTAATCCAAAACAGGCGTATGTTCGTGGAATGGCCCATAGTAGAGGCTCTGTACTGTAATCAAATCTGAACAATCTTTTCTTTTAGTTTATACTTTATTCACCTTTGGTGGATATTAAAGAAAATAGTTCGCTAAAATTATTATCACGGTGAATGACAGGACGTGAAATGCAATTTAGATTTTCCTTGTCGAGTATTTCGCCACTCTATTATGCTTTACTTTTCCAGCTTAAAAAGACTCTTGTGGGAGACTCTGGAGGAAGAAGTTTGACCTCATGCAAAAAATCAAACACTTTTTTCTAAAAAATATTTTTAATTCTTTACTAAATTATCATTAAAATTAATATTTGTAATGAATCATTTGGCAGCTTATTCTTTAAAAATCATATTCTCAAAAATTCATTCTTAATTTATTTTCCATTTTCGAGACACCCATAGTGCACCTAATGAAATTTGCGACTTATCCAATAATAGAAAAACTTCACCATCAACCTTCTTTACATCCTGTACTATTTAAAAAAGATTTGAGTTCAGTTTTTGAACTTGTCAACTGATTTATCTTGGACCTTAAGTCTTTTCTCAATATGTATTTCATTATATTTTTTAAAAACTAGATTTATGTAACTACAGACTTTGTTGAAAAGTTGTTCAATTCGATTGCTAAAATGTCATATGTCAACTGTCACTTGATATGAGAAAAAGTGAAGGCACCTGAACGAGCACACCCTTGTCTCTGTCGGCTGGCATTAAAAGCCTCCACATGCCGCCATTCTGCATGCTGACACCGTAGACTTCAGATGGTAAGGTTTCTTGACCTTACCATGATCAAATATTCGTTTTATGTAATGTAATTTTTCGTGTGAAAGTCCCTTGTGCTTGTAGTAGATGTTTTTAACTTTTCCGACCTCAAAAACAACAGCAAAGTTGAGCATTTTTCAACAGTCAGACAAGGTTTTTTCCATCAATTAAAAAAACTGCATAAGAAAATAGAAGTATTTTTATATCGTACATGGGATCCATCTCTCTTCATAGTGGTATTTTGAACCTTCTGACATAAGTTAAACTTTTGAATTCTAAAATCAATTATTCATTAGAGACCTTTTTATTGTAGCATAGCTCTGAAGATGGCTTTATAAGCCGAAAACGCTCAGCTAGGAATTATTTAATTTACACACTTCAAAAGTACACTTCTCCCTATTTACCTGTATTCATAAGTGTGTACAAAACTATTTCAGTCTTTACATTTTCAACTTAAAAAGATCGGAGGATAAATAATTTCGAATTTTATTTCCTGACTTATTAGACTTTTAAATATTAGTAACACTCTAATGGGCGAGGCAAAGGTGTTTGGCCAATACCCAAAAATCGGGAGACGACTAATCATTACTTAGAATGTCAATACTCGATGCAGACTGGGAACAGAAGCGATTGATTACTACTCGATCGCAGGATACAGAAAGGACAGTGGCTTTTGACTAATTCTCAAAGACCCGGGGTAGAGCTATTATCAGATCAATACTTTGGATCGAACTCTGTTTTCTCGCATAGAGAGAGATTTTATATTACGGAGTTTTATATTTTTGCGGCGTTCCATCTCTAGCGCGGATCTATAGTAGTGATAGGTTGTTGTTGGAATGTGATACAGAGATAAGTAAAAGTGATGTAGAGAGAGGGTCGCCCTTGGTAAGCGCTGAGGGCGATGTCGTTACAAATTGCAATAAACTAGATAACTTCATTAATCACAGCGTGCTCACTAATCACAGCAATCACAAGTGATAAAAGCAATTTCAAAATTATTTTTATGTCTAAAAGTCTAGTCTTTCTTTGATACTTATGAAATATTTTGAATGTTCAGTCATTAAACATAATTATGATTATAATATATTAAAATAATAAGATGATTCATGTGCACCTGATACCTGTCAGTTGGATCGAATCTGTTTTGGAATTTTCGGTTGCTTTTGGGGAGGTGCTGTGTAGTTGTCTGTCACTGAGAGGATTTGTATGGTCACGATATAATTATTGTAGTCGAAAAATGTTCTATTTCCGATTGATAATTTATTTGCATATCTTACTACATAGTATTCAGAATTTTACTGTGATGCTAATATTCTTTGTTCTTTTATTAGGATTGGTAACGATTTTCAAATGATCTGCCTTATATTAACTTCTTGGTTTTCTTACCATGAATATTTTGTATGTCTTAGGATGTGAAAACCTGCTCCTTAGTGAAGCATAGTACATGTGTTTTTATCCTCACATTTATCATCTCTCGCTTTTCATGACAAGAAGGAAATTCCTGTACTATACAGGGTGTCCCGAAAAGATTGGTCATAAATTATACCACAGATTCTGGGGTCAAAAATAGGTTGATTGAACCTCACTTACCTATATACAATAGTGCACACTAAAAAAGTTACAGCCCTTAGAAGTTACAAAATGAAAATCGATTTTTTTTCATATATCGAAAACTTCCAGAGATTTTTTATTGAAAATGAACATGTGGCATCTTTATGGCAGCAGAATCTTAAAAAAAATTAAAGTGAAATTTGTGCAGCCCATAAAAGTTTTATGGGGGTTTTGTTCCCTTAAACCCCCCCCCCAAACTTTTGTGTACGTTCCAATTAAATTATTATTGTGGCACCATTAGTTAAACACAATGTTTTTAAAACTTTTTTGCCTCTTAGTACTTTTTCGATAAGTCAGTGTTTATCGAGATATTTTGAATATTTGTCAAATCCACCACATATTTGTATATGGTTAAGTACGATTATAGAGACCTGTTAATAATCTGAAAATTTATTTATAATTTACATTTTTAGGTATATTTGGAAAAAGAAGGTACATCTCGATAATAGGTGAGTTATGAAAAAAAGACTAAGAGGCAAAAGTTTTAAAAACAATGTGTTTAACTAATGGTGCCACAATAATAGTTTAATTGGAACGTACACAAACATTTGGGGGGTTTAAAGGAACAAAACCCCCATAAAATTTTTACGTAAATATATTGAAAAAGAAGCCACATCTCGATAAAAACTGCCTTAGCGAAAAAATACTAAGAGGCAGAAAAGTTTTAAAAACGTTGTGTTTAACTAATGGTACCACAATAATGAATTAATTGGAACGTACACAAAAGTTTGGGGGGTTTAAGGGAACAAAATCCCCATAATTTTTTTGTGGGGTGGCCAAATTTCACTATAATTTTATTTTAAGATGTTCCTGCCATAAGAATGATACATGTCTATTCTGAATAAAAAATCTCTAATAGTTTTCGATGTATTGAAAAAAATCGATTTTCATTTTGTAACTTCAAAGGGCTGTAACTTTTTTTACGAGCACATTTGTACTAAGGTAGTTAGGTTCAATCGAACTATTTTGACCCCAGAATGTGTGGTATAATTTATGACCAATCTTTTCGGGACACCCTGTATTATTCGATGTAATTTAACAGCGTATATTTCCTGTTTTGCATTTATAAGACGTATTTTAGTGACCCTTTCCAGAGTGCTATTGTTATAAATTTTATGCTTTTATAATTATAAATCTGGACGTGATTTCCTTTCCACTCATACAAAATGTCCTGATACATTTACATCAACTAGTTTACATATTTATAAATATACAATATATAATCTAACCTAACCTAACCGGCAGGACATTATGATCAAAAAGAAAATCATCAACTAGTTACAAAAGAGAATAAAAATAAATAATATTGTATAATGTAGTGAACTGAATTCCTTCAATAATTTTTATACAATGCGTATATGCGTAGACTATCGAATCCGACGTAATGGATCCAATCACTTTAGTCAATTATAGAATAGAAAATTGAAGCTTATATCAATTTGTAGCAATAATACTAGTCAATTGTAAGACACTTGCCAATTTGATTTAAATTAGTTACTTAGTCGCCGACTGTACTGTTCCACAAAAATCAAAAATTGGGGTAATAACATTTGTTGCTGTAGTACTAATCGAACAAAAAAATATGCACTTGATGCTTCATACTCGTTATAATAAGCTCTAAGCTATAAGCCTCTCTTTCTAAGACTTGACACAATAATATAATACAAATTGTTTTTATATTTATATTTTTAAATGACAATCGTCAACTTTTTATATTATTTTACAAATTTTTCGCTCTTTCTGCCTTTGTACATAATCAGCCAATGTTTGTGTTTTAGTTAACTATTTTAATTAAATTATAAATAAATTTTATTTATATCAATAGGTGTTATTTTTTAAACCGTTCAATATTTTTTTTACGTACAGGGTAGCAGGGAACAGGATGGTAGCAAATTTTTGAGTTTTTTTCAAAAAAAAAAAACAAATGTAATGGTATATTAATTTTTATATATTTTAAAAGAGGATACATTTCTCTATAATTTAATGAAAAGAATTTATTATCTACCTTTTTTGAACCGTTGATATTGACCAAAATATAATTTTATTACATTAGAAAATGGCACGCCACTGTTTTTTATCAAAATAAAAATCAGTTTTGTAATATCTTATTAGTTGCTAACAAAAAGAACCTCTTGACTTTTTTTCGTTAGACAAATGGTTTTGGATTGAAAAAATAAGATATGTTTACATGGGGCGCCCATATCTCGAAACATACTAATTTACATATTTAGAAAAAAATTTAGTAAAACTGTCCAACAACAGCAAGAGCAATAACACTAAAAACAAGAACACAGAACGTTAAAAATAAATTAATAATTTTGTCGTAAATGTTCAAAATGTTGTCCATTATTTTGAATACACTGGTCCAATCACTTCTGGGTGGAGTTGACAGCTGCCTCAATTTCCGCTCTTGGTATAATATTTATCGCGTTTTGAATTTGGACTATCATGTCTTCTCGAGTAGTTGGTCGAGTTTTATACACTAAATCCTATATTCGGCCCCACAGTAAAAATCAAGGCAGGTTAAATCTGGGGACCGTGGTGGCCAGAAAAATAGACTGCCTCTACCAATCCAACGGTTAGGAAAATGCCTGTTCATAAAATCTTGCACATTTTGAGAATAATGTGCCGGGCATCCGTCTTGTTGAAACCACATGTTTCTTCTTACTTCTAAAGGCACGTTTTCTAAGAGTCCTGGTAAATCGTTTAATAAAAAGTTCAAATACATGTCACCGGTTAGATTGCCATTAAATATGTGCGGACCGATAATAGTACCATTAATAATGGTCCAAGAGCTGTGAGACATTTTTGAGTAGGTATTTTAGGCAAGCTGAAAATTTTTCAGGTGACTCTTCCATAATAGCCTAATACAAAAATGCCGGTCTGGCTGGAGGGTAGCGGTTATTTTCCCCAAAAATCCCCCCCAAAGTTAAAAAAGGGTAAAAATTGTTATTACAAAAAATATCATTGACGTGACTTTAAAGTAAATTTAAATATTCAAATATTAGGAAAATAAACAAGCCAGGCGATTTGAGGGCGATTTTAGCTCTGCAAGATACTTGCATGGGCGTCCCCGGATTATTTTCAGGGGATGCATATTAACTTCAGAAGATTTTATCTGAATCTGTACATACTATTAACAAGTATAAAATATACAACTATACATGCATAGCTATGTATATTCCTTCTGGACAGGGAGGTACAATTGTTATTTTGACAGGGTATTTTTTAATATTAAAAATAAATATTCTAAAAAAGGCAGCTTTTTGGTGAAATTTTCCAACTGCCATGTGATCAAACAAATTACGGGTTCATATAAATGAAAAGCGCTATAGGTAAGCAGCAGTGTGAGAAAGAGCGTATACCGATAGCTGTTTGCGTCCTCTGTTCTAGCGAAGTGAGTCCGTTCGCTCGAGAAAAATCACGTGACCTGGTGATACCCATGTTGTTGTGCCTCGAAACGTTAGAGTAATTGTTATATATTATAGTTTTTTAAGTAACTTTTCCTTAATTAAAGGAAAATAATACGTACTATACAATAGATTTTGCAAATATGATAGGAAATGACAAATTTATTATTATAAATATATAGGTAGAAAATTATAAAACTATAAACTAAATAAATTCTGTGTCCGAATCTTGTACTTCTTCTTCAAACTCCTCATCTGAGCTTAAATATTCATTCTTTTCTTCTTCGTCAGACTCCCCTCGAGACTCAGATTCTTCTTCTACATGAACTGTAGATAGTTGTAATATGCATTTAGAATTTATTAAAAATTAATTACTGATTAATTAATTGATTTGCTACGTATTCTCTGTCATTTTGTACGGAGTCGAAGCCTGCACAACCACGGGCGCATCTGAAGAAAGACTTGCCATTGTTGAGATGTGGTGTTATCGAATAATGTAAAAAAATAATGTACACAACACGTAACAAACGCGGAAACATTAAGAAAGATGAAAATTAGACAAGAAATACTCAACACTATGAAGGAAAAAAATGAGCTACTTTGGTCATATACTAAGAAATAAAAAACGTGATGTGATTGGTTATATAAGGAAAAGTATTAAGTATTGGTTTTAAAAGAAAGAATACGTAGCAACTCAATTAATTAATCACTAATAATCTTTTAATTAACTCTAAATACATATTATAACTATTTACAGATTAGGTAGAAGACGAATCTGAGTCTTGAGGGGAGTCTAACAAAGAAGAAGAGAATGAATAGTTAAGCTCAGATGAGGAGTTTGAAGAAGAAGTACAAGACACAGAATTAATTTAGTCTATAGTTTAATACTTTTCTACCTATATATTTATAATAATACATTTGTTTTTTTTTCTATCATATTTGCAAAATCTACAGTGATGAGCGCGCTAATAACCGGCAAAACAGCTCAAAAGATGGAAAACATAATACATCTCGAAACAAAAAGAGATGAAACTCTTTTTGTTTCGCAATGTGTTATGTTTTCAACCTTTTGAGCTATTTTGCCGGTTATTAGCTTGCTCATCACTGTATTGTATAGTACGTATTATTTTCCTTTAATTAAGAAAAAGTTACAACAACATGGTTATCGCTAGGTCACGTGATTTTTCTCGAGCGAACGGACTCGCTCAGTTAGAACAGAGGACGCAAACAGCTATCGGTATACGCTCTTTCTCACACTGGTGCTTACCTATAGCGCTTTTCATTTATATGCACCCGTAATTTGTTTGATCACATGGCAGTTGGAAAATTTCACCAAAAAAAACCTGTCTTTTTTAGAATATTTATTTTTAATATTAAAAAATACCCTGTCAAAATAACAATTGCACCTCCCTGCCCGGAAGGAGTGTACATAGCTATGCATGTATAGTTGTATATTTTATACTCGTTAATAGTATGTACAGATTCAGATGAAATCTTGTGAAGTTCAGATGCATCCCCTGAAAATAATCCTGGGACGCCCATGCAAGTATCTTGCAGAGTTAAAATCGCCCTCAAATCGCCTGGTCTGTTTATTTTCTTTATATTTGAATATTTAAATTTACTTTAAAGTCACGTCAATGGTATTTTTTGTAATATCAATTTTTGCCCTTTTTTTAACTTTGGGGGGGATTTTTGGGGAAAATAACCGCTACCCTCCAGCCAGACCGGCATTTTTGTATTAGGCTATCATAGAAAAGTCACCTGAAAAATTTTCAGGTTGCCTAAAATACCTACTCAAAAATGTCTCACAGCTCTTATACTATAACACCGCACCAGACGTTAAAGCCCCTATCGACCCTGCTGATAATCTTCACGTAACCAGTGTGGATTAGTGTCCAACCAGTAATGCATGTTATGCAGATTTACCTTGCCATTACTGCTAAACGATGCTTCATCTGTCCACAATGTTTGTGACAAAATAAAACGGTTTTCCCTAATGAAGTTTTTAAGCCAGTAGCTGTAATCGAGCCTACGTTCAAAGTCAGCCTTTTTTAAGGATTGATGAATCACGACGTGATACAGATGCATATTTTAAAATCCATTAATATTTTTTGCACTGAGCCATAGGATATTCCTAAATATCTGGAGATCTCTCTTATGCTTAAATGGGGATCTGCATGAATATAAGCCAACACATTTATAATGTTATCTTCTCTTCTTACTCTACCACTTGGCCATGTTGCCTTAAACGTAAGGCTAAACGACGAAAAACTATTGTCGAATGCCGTCTTCGGAGGGGATAACGCAGTGCATACTGCCTAGAAGCAATCGCCGCATTTTCAAAACATTGAAAATAAATTCTCAACATATCAAAGGCTTCTTCATTCATAAAAGGCATGATTTGTTGTAAAAATACTTTTTACATAACATTAAATTAGATGTCAATGGCAGGAACTGTCAAAATGAATATCAGCGTGATTGACAATTTGGTGTTTTCTTTCATTTTATTTTCAGTTTCGTAGATCATGGCCTGCTTCGCTTAAATGCGATGTTAGTTAAGTTTGATTTTTAGTTTAATTTATGAAATAATAATAATTATTATTAATAAATTATGAACTAATGCATTCTCTCGCTAATTAAATAATTATTAATGATAAAAATAATAAGTAATAATTTTATTATTGTGAGATCTAATATTTAAAAATAATTTTGAACCTTATAATTATCAGTATGTAAACCTATTTTATTTTTTCAATCCAAAACCGTTTGTGTAACGGAAAAAAGTCAAGAGGTTCTTTTTGTTAGCAACTAATAAGAGATTACAAAACTGATTTTTATTTTGATAAAAAACAGTGGCGTGCCATTTTTTAACGTAATAAAATTATATTTTGGTCCATATCAATGGTTCAAAAAAAGGTAGATAATAAATTCTTTTCATTAAATTATAGAGAAATTTATCCTCTTTTAAAATATATAGAAATTAATATAGCATTACATTTGTTTTTTTTTTTTAAACTCAAAAAGGCTATAGCGGGATAAGATGGTCAAAAATGCCCCCGCACCGATCAGCCGCGCTACTTATGTTTTCGATAAAGGATATAAAATTATGCCCTCATGCAAATTTTTAGCTTCCCAGAGGTCCTAAAACGTCTTAAATCGAGAAAAGAAGAATTTTTAGGTTTTATTTTTTTGTAAGCGCCATTTTACTTTAAAAAATCTGAAAAAATTCAAGAGGTTGTATCTTTTGAATACAAAACAACCTGATTTTTTTCAGATTTTTGTAATGAAAAATGAGCACGGGAAAAATTTTTGAAATTTTCAAAAAATTTTTAGGTTATGATAATATAATTTGGCCAACTTTTAAATAGTATTTTTTTGTGTACTTTTTGCCGTTTTTTTTGAATGGCAGAGGCAGAATTTTTAATATCTGAGCGGAAAGAACGAAAAAATCGAAAAAACCGTTTTTTGCTGTCTCGAGATGCATCTCGGGACAGCCAATTTTAGGATTTGGGATCCTGACTACAACAACGGAAAAAAACTAAAAGTGTGAACTGTGTCATAAAATTTGGTATGTGAGTTATAATAATATTTGAAACAACTTTTTCCGATATCTTTAACGCGAAGCAAATCGAATCGCATATCGAAAATTCACCCTATTTGTGGATTCGCAGTAGGCCGCGTTTAAAATTTAAAGTTCAGTTGACTATTTTAAAAATTGTAAAACATCACCCTGTATGACTGTGCAAAATTACAAATCTGTATAATATATTTTGATAGCCGAAACATAGGGGTGTTTTCATCTTAAATGCGACACACTGTATCTTATCAATTTGATAATTTATTGCAACTAACATAGTCGTATTTTTTATAGATTCAAAATATACAATCAAAATACTGACTAATTGAACTGATTCACTAATTTTATCATAAAAAGTTCAAATTGATTGCATTGAAGTATTGAACCAATTAATGTGTAATAATATAATATAATATACAGAGTGAGTTTTATGTATGGAAACCCTCAATTATCTCGGAAACGGCTTGCACGATTTTTATAGATTGTGGTGGGTAGGAGTTTTCTAATGTGGCCGATATTAAATAGTATACCTAAACGCCATAATTTTGGAGTTATTGCTACATTTATTTAAAAAAAACTTTTTAAACAAATTATAAAAATCAATTTTTTCGGCCCGGGTAGACATAGTTCTTCGGCCCATTGGGAACAAAACATTTCTCGTAATTTTTCTCTAAGCTAATCGTTTTCGAGTTATAAATAATTTAAAACTGAAAAGAAATCGAATAATGATGATCTTCAAGGTTAAAAAACACAAATCAAAAATATTATTTTTGAAACGCGAAGTACAGAAATTCAAGCTAAAGCTTTATTTTAGCAGTTAACAGTAAGTAATTCGAGCTGGTTTCATTCTAAAATATTGTTTTTAGTTGTTAATGCATCCCGTTCGCCCGTCCTCTCATATGCTCTTCATTAACATTTATTATAAAGCAATGTTTTTGAATAAAACGTTCCAAAATTTTATAACGAGCCCCTGGAATAAGGGTTTAGCTTGAATTTGGGTACTCCGCAGTTTCAAAAATAATTTTTTATTTTTTATTTGTGTATTTGAACCTTGAAAATCGTCATTATTCGATTTTTTTAGTTTTAAATTGTTTATAACACGAAAACGATTAACTTTAGAGAAAAATTACAAAATACCTTTTTTGTTCCCAATGATCCAAAGAACGTAAAATAATGTCTACACGGGCCGAAAAAATTGATTTTTATAATTTGTTTAAATTTTTTTTAATAAATGTAGCGATACTTCTGACACTATGGGATTTAGGTATAGGGAATATAACATGAAAAATAATCAGTATATTTAAAGGACTTCGAAACACAAAAAATATATAGGGTGTTCCATTTGAAATAAGAAAGTTCATAAGATTTCCAGAAAAACGGAAAATCTGACAACAATGTAATTATCACTGTAATATCGGCTGCATTAGAAAACCCCTACCCACCAAAACCTATAAAAATCGTGCAAGCCGTTTCCCAGATACTTGATACTTACTATTTCTATACATAAAACTCACTTATTATATTAATTATTATAATAATATATTAATAATCATTAATTGGTTCAATACTTCAATGCAATCAATTTGAACTTTTTATGATAAAATTAGTGAATCAGTTCAATTAGTCAGTATTTTGATTGTATAAATATTTTGAATCTATAAAAAATACGACTATGTTAGTTGCAATAAATTATCAAATTAATAAGATACAGTGTGTCGCATTTAAGATGAAGACAGCCCTATGTTTCGGCTATCAAAATATATTATACAGATTTGTAATTTTGCACAGTCATACAGGGTGATGGTTCACAATTTTTAAAATAGTCAACTGGACTTTAAATTTTAAACGCGGCCTACTGCGAATCCACAAACAGGGTGAATTTTCAATATGCGATTCGATTTGCTTCGCGTTAGAGATGTAATATCATTAGGACAATCTATATAGAATAATATGTTTTAAGTTAATTTTAAATAACCTTATAAGATATGTATTAGTGAAGTGACATTGAACTCAGGTGAACCCATAAGACGTGTTGTTTTGAGTTAAGAATAAAATATAAAATAGACGACAAAACACGAGAGAATGAATTATATTATTGTACGTAGAATTGCGAAATGGTTTGGCTGATATAATGTTATTGTTTATAATACACTTCAAAGACTTGTAAATAAAGTATGTTGTAGCAGATGAAGCAGTAATTATTTAAATAAGGACTATAAGGGTTAATTATATACCAACCCTTCAACATTCCTTACATGGCGCTCCTGTAAATTAATTGGGAGAATCTTCTGAAAATGGGCGACAAAAATTGGAAACGGAGACGGCGAAGATGGACAGGAAACCCAGTGAGCGACAGTGCAAAGACAAAGTGATAAAATGTAAGTAAGAATGTCTATCTTTATTAAAAATGCTTCCCTCGTTTTTATATTATTATTGAACATTGAATATTTATCTTTGCTGATTTTTGAATAATTTATGAAGTATCGATTTTTTTTAAGAATATCTATGAATTTTGAAACATGAAGTGATTTTTGAGAATATTTTTATCAAAGTTTATTATATATGCTATTACTGAATTTTTATTGAATTTTGAATTTTTATTGAATTTATTTGAAAAATCTCTATCCGATTTCGATTTTTAGTCCGGTTATTTTTGAATATTTTATGGAATCTCGAATTTTTTTTTTTTCAAAAATTTCTATCGAATTTTGAGATATAAACTTAATTTGAATATTTTTATCTAACTTTTGCATATGCTATTTTTGAATTTTATTGAATTTTTGTCGAATATGTATACTATTATTGAATTTTTATTAGCCAGTTGTTTTTATTATTGATATTTATTGATTATATAGATACATTTTCATCGATTTTGTGTTAAATTTTGTATGATATGAACCTGAATTAATAATTTTTGTGTGATAAATGATATATAAATGATTTTTTTTAATGAATAATGATTAGTGATGACATACGTTAATATAAGAGCTTAAGACAAACATTGTTATAAGCAAGAGATTTATTTTTAACGAACCGACCTGATGCGTCGAGATAAGGAATTTGGAGAAGAACTATATAGATAAGAAGAAGAACTAACAATAGTATAAGCTAAATATTATGAGACAACTTGAGACAATAAGAAACCCACTGCTCTTGTCAAATTGGGAAGGTACTAAGTGATTTATAGAAGCTTGAAAGCTTATTAGAGACCCACTCTGTGTTTTGAGAGTACCTATTTTATTCATGATTATTCGTGAATAAACAACGGCCTCAAAGCAAGGGATTGAGGTTGTGATATTTTTAGAAGAATTTGAACCGCATAAAATACCTATTTCGTGTTTTGAGTTAACTATACCACCTAAATGGTGCGTACAGATCAGGGCGAAAATTCGGGTTAATATTGGCGGAGAACTAAGACATCCGAGTGAAACCTCTTTTATTAAGGTAAAACGAAGGTATCGGAGCTAGTATATGAAGTGATGATTATGATGTTATATGAAATGATATATGAGATAAATGATATATGATTGTTATATGAAAGATGTATATGAAGATGAATTATGTACACTGTAGAAGTGTTATTATGTGGAGAAAATGAAGAAATATAGTTGTAGTACCAGACAAGAAGAAGAAGAGAAAAAAGATAATTTTTTTTATTAAAATATGTGCGAAAAATGAAAGAAGACACATAAAAATTGCAAGAAAAGAAGCAAAATTAAGAATAATATCAAATAAGTAGCTAATCATTGAATTATGTCTAAGAATTAAAGCTGTAAATTTTTTTTTCTCTAAAGTAATGTTAATTATAAATGACTTATTTTTAAATGTAGATAATGAATTCAGGTTAAATTTTCGCGGAAAATGGAAGTATTTGAATTAAGGATAGACAATATCTTACAATAAGTTTTAGTAGATAGTAAGCAAAGGGACACAGAAAGTGAAATTTTTAGACATTCAGAAACATAGATTAAATATTTATTATAGGTACAAGAGAGATATTGAAAGTTTTATAGAGACATTTTAGAAGTTTTTAGAGAGATTAAATCTTTATTATAGCTACAAAAGAGTTATTAGAAGTTTTTAGAGAAATATTAGAAATTTTTAGAGAGATTACATTTTTATTATAGGTACATTATTCTAAAGTTAGTAAGGTGTATATAAATAAATCAAAATAAGACTGAAATAATAAGATGAAATAGCAAAGTAACGTTAAATTATTTTTTTATACCATAATATATATACTATTTAATAGAGTTTTAGGTAATATTAGCTTAGCTTAGGAATATTAGTTAGATACGAGATTTTTATAATTATTTAGGTAGATTAGATTATTCCCCTGCTCATATGAGATGCTTATAGGCACTAAAAGACTATGTTAACAATCCGGATAGGTTTAGTCACTGTTTTTATGTGGACACTGTTTTTTTGTGAATGGAGAAAAGACTAAAAAGCAAGACGGAACAGAAAGTGAATTAGTGATAATAATAAACAATTTTTTTAGTATTAGGAAAAACCGGTTTAAAATAGGAAAAATAATATACATGTTTAGGGTATTAGGATAGTTAGGAAATTTAATTTTTGAAAATAGGTATTGAATAATAGGGTTGAAGTATTAGGTAACCATAAACATTTTGTAAAAGGGAAAGAGGAATATATCTCATTTTAAAACAGGGAGATGTAATATCATTAGGACAATCTATATAGAATAATATGTTTTAAGTTAATTTTAAATAACCTTATAAGATATGTATTAGTGAAGTGACATTGAACTCAGGTGAACCCATAAGACGTGTTGTTTTGAGTTAAGAATAAAATATAAAATAGACGACAAAACACGAGAGAATGAATTATATTATTGTACGTAGAATTGCGAAATGGTTTGGCTGATATAATGTTATTGTTTATAATACACTTCAAAGACTTGTAAATAAAGTATGTTGTAACAGATGAAGCAGTAATTATTTAAATAAGGACTATAAGGGTTAATTATATACCAACCCTTCAACATTCCTTACAGAGATATCGGAAACAGTTATTTGGAAAAGTTGTTTCAAATATTATTATAACCCCACATATCAAATTTTATGACAAAATTCACACTTTTAGTTTTTTTCAGTTGTTGTAGTCAGGATCCCAAATCCTAAAATTGGCTGTCCCGAGATGCATCTCGAGACAGCAAAAAACGGTTTTTTCGATTTTTTCGTTCTTTCCGCTCAGATATTAAAAATTCTGCCTCTGCCATTCAAAAGAACGGCAAAAAGTACACAAAAAAATACTATTTAAAAGTTGGCCAAATCATATTATCATAACCTAAAATTTTTTTGAAAATTTCAAAAATTTTTCCTGTGCTCATTTTTCATTACAAAAATCTGAAAAAAATCAGGTTGTTTTGTATTCAAAAGATACAACCTTTTGAATTTTTTCAAATTTTTTAAAGTAAAATTGCGTTCACAAAAAAATAAAACCTAAAAATTCTTCTTTTCTCGATTTAAGACGTTTTAGGACCTCTGGGAAGCTAAAAATTTGCATGAGGGTATAATTTTATATCCTTTATCGAAAACATATATATCGGGGCTGATCGGTGCGGGGGCATTTTTGACCATCTTATCCCGCTATAGCCTTTGCTACCATTTCAGTTAACGCCATCTAGCGGCGACAGCAAGCGTCAAAAATTCAAAACCAAATAAGCGTTTTGTAGTGTAAATTATGCTCTTACATATGAGCCTAAGTTTGCTAAAATCGGTCAAAAGAAACGGAAGAAATCTTGGTTTGTTTAAAAAAACAATTGAACTTCCCCCACCGCTTTATTTTGATAGATAGAACAAAACGTTTTAGACAAAAAATGTAATGGTCTGTAAATATGAAAATGATATCATCGATAAACTTTCATTAGACAAAATTCTATAAAAATCCCATTTTTCTACTTTGTGTTGGTTGTTACGCCCTGTAGCGGACGTTTGACAAACTCGAAAATAATTTCCAGCAATTTCTGTTGGCGACTTTTATCATGATTTTTTTTCTCAAATCTATACGACCAATATCTTATGAGATATGGCCGCTCGCTACCCTTAACTGATCACCCTGTACGTACGTATTGCCGGCTCTAACGTAAGGAACTGAAACATCGGCTTTTAATAACAGCGTAGTTCACAAACTTCCAATTTACTCAGAGAGCTATGGAACGAAGAATTCTCAACATTAAGCTCTCATGAAGAGAAAAGAAGTCGATCAAGAGTAACATATTATCCAGAAGGTTGCCATGTTAAAATGGAACTTGGCAGCACACATAGGAAGAATGGAAGACTACCTTTGAAGTAAGAGAAGAAGAGGCAGACCTCAAACCATATGGACTGATGACATCAAGCAAATGGCTGGCCACGAATGGATGAAAAAAAAACAGCAAACAGAAATGAATGGGCACATCTAAGGGAGACTTGGGTGTGTCCTACCTAAAAAGTCTTCTAAATTTTTCAGATGGTTTTTAAATGTCTCCCCGAAAACGATTATGTCGTCTAAATACACCAGGTACTTTTTCCAAGATAACCCTCTCAACACATTTTTCATAAGCCTCTCAAATGTCGCAGGAGCATTACAGAGTCCAAATTGCATAACGTTGAATTCCCACAATCCAGATCCTGTGGTGAATGCGGTCTTCTCCTTATCCACTGGGTCCATTTCTACTGGCCAATATCCAGACTTCAAGTCCAACTTAGAAAACAATTTACTTCCAGTCAAAGTATGCAACGTGTCGTCGATCCGAGGCAGAGGATAACTATCTTGGTAACATTGTTCAACAAACGGTGTCCATACAGAACCTCATAGTTCCGTCTTTCTTTTTGACCAGGACCACCGGAGAGACCCATGGGCTCGTAGAAGGTTCTATCACCCCGTCATTCTTCATTTCCTGAACAATCCTTTCAGCTTTCTCTCTCTTCGCCTGTGGTAATCGTCGAGCTGTTTGACGAATTGGCCTAGCGTTACCAGTGTCAATTTTATGTTTGACAACGGTAGTTCTTCCCGTCATTCCTCCTTGTGATACGAAGATGTCATGATACCGCCGAAGAAATTCCCTTAATTTCCTTTTCTCCACCTGATTTAGAGATTGGCCTGCAACTGCAACCATTTGGACGAACTTGTCGTTGGAATTATCAGATGTTGTCGTCTGATGGATTATGGACGTCACGGGAACACAAGTTCCTACTTTTGTCTTCTTATTGATGGTCACTGGGTAGTCATTGACGTTATCAGTCGTAAGGGAATTTCTTTAGCAGAAGTAACCAATTCCTTTCCAGTTATGATTCCTCGGCCCACCTCCTCGTAGTGGTTCCATGGTTCCATCATAACAGGTGTCCCTTCTTCCACAATTCCCTATAACCGCGCTACTATGATCGTTTCACTCCTTGCAGGCACAGTTGTCTTCTTTAATGGCTGCTTGCATATAGTGCTGTCATCATGTGGATGAAGAAATACCTTCTCGTTACCAACTTTGATTACCCTATTCTTAAAATCGAATTTAGTGTAGGAAACAGAGGTTGAACCTAGCAAAATGGACACAAGTCCGGTTTTATTTTTTTCTGGTATATCAAGGGGTGCTTATTATAAGACTAACATTTTCTTAAAAAATTTCGCCCTGGAACCCCCTTTTCATCCCTTTTAAGGGGGTAATTTGTGGTTTTTGCGAAACGTACCCCTCCTTGTACGTTTTACAAAAAATATTTACAAGAGGACTATATTTCCTACTATTTGTTTCCCGACAGCATATGCCTATCACCCATCGTTTAGCGGGGGATGACGCCACAAAGTTGACAAATTTTAAAAAAAGATGTTTTTAAAAAAAATAAGAAGAAACCCTGCGGAAATTAATCACAAATAAGTGGCTGATTTTTTGGTATATAAATCATTTAAGAGCAATTGCAAATTTTTTAATTACAGGGTGATACATTTTAAAAAACCCCTTTTTATACCATCTGAACCGCCTATGCTATAGTAAAAAAACTTTCAGCGATTATCCATATACTGGTGTTATTTACATATATGTATAATACACCCCCATATTTTCCCCGGAACCACCCCAAAAAAAGGAGAATTAAAGAAAATAATCAATAATTTATTTTGGGCCACCACTGTGGCTTTAGGGTGCAAAGAAAATAAAATATGCATAGGTCATAATGTGTAGCAGACAGTGTGTTCTTTTATTTTCCATAAGTACGTTATCAATAAAATGAATAGGTGACGAAAAAAAAAAACAAAAACTGAAGCCCGCCAAAGCATTTCTGAGGTTTACGGCGCCACTGTGCCGTAACGGTTGCTTATACGAAAAAAATGCATAGGAACTTATTTCTAGAGAATATTTTTTATTTATTTATTGACGGGCTAAACCCTTTTTCAGTTTTTGTACAATATGTATAAAATACAGTAAGATACATAAGCTAGCTACAACAGTTTTTTAACATGTTTTTTAAATGATGCAGTTGAAGTATTAAATAATTCTAAATCTGTTTGGTAATTGTTCGCCGTACGTAACATCCTAGAAATAACTTCATTAAGTCCATAATTAGTAGAATGGAAATCTACAAAAAACAGGTCGGAATTACGGGTTCTTCGCATTGGTATATTAAATGAGACTAAACCCAAAATTTCAGGGCAATTAATAAATCCATTTAGAAGCTTATGTAAAAAATATAATTCGAATTCAGCTCTTCTTGTCTCTAATTTGTTCATTTTAAGTTGATTAAGAATATAACTGTAATTATAATCTCCACGTCTTAAACCCATTTTATAACCACATATCCTTAAAAATCTGTTTTGAACTTTTTCTAATTGAGTTTTCTGGGTATTATAAAAAGGACACCATATAATACAGCAGTATTCTATAATTGATCGCACTAGAGAACAGTATAATATTTTAAACGGAAAAACTGAAAAGTCCTTTGAATTTCTCTGGATAAATCCTAACATTTTAAGGGCACGTGAAGTTATGTCATTAATATGATCATTAAAGTTCAGTTTTCTATCCAGTGTTATACCCAAATCCCGTACCTGATGTATCTCTTGCAGAACAGTACCAATAAGTGTGTAATTATTATTAAAAGAAGCCTGCGTTTTACTAAACGTGATTTTAAAACATTTTTTTAGATTTAAGTTTAAAACATTTACTTCACACCAACGTGAAAAATTATTTAAGGACAACTGCAAACATTCACAATCAGAGAGGCAAGCAATAGATCTAAAGATTTTTATGTCATCAGCAAATAAGAGAAATTGGTCGGAGTTATTGTTGTTTGTTTGGATTTATATGACTGCTGACACTAAATCCATTCGCCAATTTTACTATTTTTTATTTTATTAGTCATTTTTTCGTATCTTATCCTAAAACTAATACTAATATAATAAACAATTCTACTAATAAATAATTATTTTTGTATTTTTTTAATAATTTTTGATATATTTTTTTTATTTATTTTTTTCTAAATGAGTTACTGTTTGTAAATCGTTAACAAATATTTTAAAAAGCAGTGGACCCAAATGAGAATCTTGTGGAACACCTCATGTTATATGAATTGGTTTTGACAAAAAACTACCATATTTAACCATTTGAAAACGATTAGACAAATAATGTTTAATCCAATTTGAGATGTTATCGCTAATGCCATAGCCACAAAGTTTGGCAATCAAGATCTCATGATTGACTCTATCGAAAGCTTTTGAAAAATCAGTATAGATTGAATCGACCTGACAGCCAGACTCCAACGAGTTAATGATACAATTTGTATAATACACGAGATTTGTAACTGTGGATTTACCTTGGCTAAAACCATGTTGTTCACCAATTATTATGTTTTTACAATCAAAACTTAACATTCTATTTACAAAAAAATCTAATAGTTTTGGTAACTCTGACTGTATACAAACTGCACGGTAATTTTCAGCTTTATCTTTCTGACTAGACTTGAAAATTGGTTTTAAAAAACTAGATTTTCAGAAATCGGGAAATATCTCTGATGTTAGTGATAGGTTAAATAAATGGTGTATTGGTTCTGCCAAAGTGTATACACATTTTTTAAAAAAATACAATGGAACTTCGTCAGGTCCCTTGGTAAGTTTCCACGGACTACTCAGAATCTTATCAACTATCTGTTTAATGTCAACAACATAATTGCTTACATTCGCAGATTTCTCAAATTTAAAAATAGGAATTTGATTAACTACATCATTGTAGACAGTTGAAAAAAAGTTCGCAAAAATATCAACGATTTCTTGACTATCTTCCCCAGTATAATCACCATACTTAATAACTGATGGTAACATATGTGAGTTTTTTTTACTATTTATAAATTTCCAGAATGATCTAGGGTTTTCAGATATATTGTTTTCAGTGTCCTGAACATGTCAGTTATATAGTGAATTCGTAAGTTCTTTACAATGAGTTCTGATACCTGTATGAAATATATTATAATCTTCTTCCCTACCTGTCTGTTTTATGAGCAGTTTTCTTTTCTAATATTAATGATTTTAGATCACAGTTATACCAATTAGGATATGTGGATGTTTTATATTTTTTAATGGGTACAAAACTATGTATTAAATTGTATAGAATTTCATAGAAGGTTTCAATAGCCTCGTTGATATTTTTGTTGAGGAAAACTAATTTCCAATCAATCTTAGCCAAAAGATAATTTATGCTAAAGTAATCACCATTTCTGAAATCTAAAAAGTATTCTTCATAATTTAAAGTTGATGAGTTAACATTAACATACAATTCCAAAGAAACTGGAGTATGATGGACACTTTTGTCAAACAAGGGATCAGACGGTTCCGACACAATTATATTAGACAAACTAGAAAAAACCAAGTCGAGAAAAGTATTTCTGCTATTAGGTATCACATTAATTTGAGATAAATTACAATAAGTGGCAGTATTACACAAATCATTAGCAGGAGAATTGGGAATACATTGAACTCTAATTCCAAATTCATCATTTATCCATTTAACATTGGCTAAGTTATAATCACCGCATATAATCATATCACTATCTGGAAAGTTCTCAAATATAAACTCAACACTGCTACAATGATCGATGTAATACTGCTGTTCAGACGCAGGAGGGATGTACACAGAACCCAAAATAAGCATTTGATTGTGACACTTAAGTGACACAAAAACTTGTTCAATATTATTTTGTGGTATAACAACTTCAGACACTTGTAAATATTTAGATGTAGCAGAACACCTCCTCCACGTTGCTTATGACTTGTTAGATGATTTCTATCGGCTCTAAAAATGCTGTAATTGGAAAGTTCCAACTCAGCATTATTAAAGTCAGAATTAAGCCAGGTTTCAACTAGTATACCTAATTATATTATAATCAGAACAAGCAACCACTTGTTGTAAGTCGTTAAGCTTGGTACGCAAGCCTCCTATATTCTGAAAATAAACGTTCAATGAAGTTATTTCATGATTCTTTTTGAAAGATTTTGATTGCTAGAATTGATAGTTAACTTTTTCTTTACTTTTAGTTAACTGTTTTAAATAGCAAGAACAGTTTATATCAAAAACGTGATGATTAACATCAATATCGTTTAGTTTCATAATATCCCTAGCGTACGTACAGTTAGAACATTTAAAATTAGTTGTATTATTACATTGGTCCTTATTCTTATAGGACTATATAGTGGTCTTTAATTCTGTATAAGTTTTGTTTTAAAAATATGCATAGGTAATGAGAAAATCGTAAAAACATACTCTCCAAGGGATAGGGGTAGTTTCTGCAGTTTATTTTTAAGGATAGGGGTACTTTCCGCAGGGATGTTGCAATAATCATATATATTTATGAAAAACCCTATTGATGGAGCATATGTCCATATAGGACAAAAAGCAAAAAAGATTATTTTTTTTTCAACCCCCTTTATTTATTTTTTTTGCTACAGGGGTTGCATCAAGAAATCGCTTTTGGTGTCCATGTATGGCTAATAAGAACGTGCACAAAATAATATATGAAGTATTTTAATTAAGGGCATGGTGTGTGAAAGATTCCAAGAAAATCACTTTCTTTATTAATTCTCCTTTTTTGGGGTGGTTCCGGAAAAAATGGGGGTGCATTATAGAAATTTGTAAATACCACCAGTACATGGATAATCGCTGAAAGTTTTTTTATTCTAGCATAGGCGGTTCAGATGGTATATAGCATAGCGGTTTTTAAAATGTATCACCCTGTAATTAAAAAATTTGCAATTGCCCTTAAATGAAACCTATACCAAAAAATCAGCCACTTATTTGTGATTAATTGTCGCAAGGTTTATTCTTAATTTTCAGTACAGTTAGGGAAAAATAATTTTTTTTTAAAAAACATCCTTTTTTTTTAATTTGTCAACTTTGGGGCGCCGCCCCCGCTAAACGGTGTGTGATATACATATGCTGTCGGAAAATAAATAGTAGGAAATATAGTCCTCTTAATGTTGTTCTGAAGCTATTTCCTGGTGGCATTTTTATAATCAACTATTTTCAATGGGAAATAAGCCACAATTTTACCAAAAAAATGATTTTATTAACGTTTCGAAGCCCAAATCGGGTTTCGTTGTCAAAATACAAAATACTACTTAAATAAACATAAATGTTGTTGCTAAGTAAAAAAAATTATTCTAATAATTTATTTAATCTGACTCATTTATATTGGCAATTTAGACGTATATTATACATTTTAAAGTAGAAGACTTTAAAATGATATCGCCAATATTTATAAGTTGCGTTCCTGGGACGACTTTACTAAAATATAGTTCATTAGATTACATGAAATCAATCCCAACTCAAGAATATCCGTCACAAAAAAATCATAGCATGTGAGCTGTCTTTAAAAAGACAACCAAATGCAACGATGACAGTAAAATTTTCGCGTTAGAGATTCCATAGTAAATCACGAGGGAAAACCAGAAAAAAACCTCGTGATACTATCCCGACATCGTAAGTATTTGGTCTTACATTTAATTTACCTTCAAAAAAATAATACCAAATTCTGACTTTAACATGTTTAAATTATAAATCAGACGAACCGTTCGGTCTAAAGTGCAAGTTGAAAAGTGCCAATTTTTAACGGTCTTGGCAAAACCCACTTTTTACATTCCAAAACTTTATTTTTTATTAGAATGCTGTCATTTGATAAATTTCTCCTAGTTTTCTGTACAAATAATAAATGTTAGTTCATAATATGAATATGGTATGTCTCTTCTCACAGCTTCCATGAATCCATTCCATCCTAAAATACCGAGAATGACTCTGCTTTTCCCTTAGAGCGACAGAAGATCAGGCACAAATGGAGTCACAGTTTCAGTTGCTGTGAACATTCCGTTCGAATCTTGATTTCTGATAAACCTTGAGGTTTTGTCCTTTCAAAATGTATTAGTTAAACAGCTCTCTGATTTCCATAAACCTCAGGTGCGGGTTTAGTTTTTAGCCGAAGAATGGATTGGTTAGGAGCTATTGCATGTTTTGGTGCAATACAATAAATGTCATCCATGACGTAAAAAGTGTGGTATCCGTCGATTGTATGTACGTTAACCCTTTCTGTCCCAACGCTGCATATATATGTTTTTGAAAAAGTGGGTCTGTATTCCCAGCCGCCGTATATATACGTTCAAGGTGTTATGGTCTCAATTTACCAAAGCCTCAAAATGTTGGCACCTAAGACAGGTCATGCGGACCCATTGCCGTATATATTTGTTCACATATTTTAGATATATGCTATATTGTAGTACTGGTGGCAACGTTTATAGGTAGCTGCTAGAAGGTGAAGCGTTTGTAGCCACAGAAAAGACCAGAAAAAAAGAAGCGAATCGAGATACATGTGTGCAAGATGCGGAGTCGGCCTTTGCGTAGTGTCATGTTTTGAGGAGTACCACACAAAAGAAAACTTTTAATGTTAATTTACATTACATTATTTTTTTAAGTTAGTTACATTTTTTCAAGTTGGTTTTGCTCTCTGATGAGTATACTTTTAAAATGAAAACGTTTAAGTTAGTTAAAAAAACTCATTAAAAAACATGTTTTGGTCATTTATTTGTTTATTTATATTCGACGTATATATAAGGCAATGGGACTCTAAGCATGAAAAAACCTTTGGGATTGAGAAACCAACATGCAAATTAAGGCCTGGCATAGAAAGGGTTAAAATCAGCGTTTTCGTACACCTATTGTAAAGCACGGCTGGTCAATTTTCTGCGGATCGCCTGCGATTGCTGACACTTCCAGATAAGCAACACCCTTGCTCAAAGTCTTGTAGCGGCAGTAAGGCCCAGATAGTTGGTGTCACCATTCCTTGCAGGGTTGGCCGTTTTCTCTAGAAAAAGTACGGCTCAAGAAAATAGGTTGATGTAGTTTTTTCTTTGGGGTTTTGTTCATCCTATACAGAAGCTGTTCGCCTGAAAGTGTCAGCATTCGCAGGCGATACGCAGAAAGATGACCTGCCGTGCTTTATACAGCAGGTGTACGTTAACGCTGATTTTAACGTACATGCCAAAACATGCAGTAGCTCCTAAGCAATCCATTCCTCGGATAAAAAAGAAACCCGCGCCTGAGGTTTATGGAAGTCAGGGAGCTGTTCAACTAATTCATTTTAAAAGGACAAAACTTTAAGGTTTATCAGAAATCAAGATAACAGATCCGAAGGAAATGTTCACACCAACTGAAACTGTGACTCCATCTGTGCCTGATCCTTTGTGGCTCTAAGGGAAAAGCAGAGACATTCCCGGTCTCTTAGGACGGAATGGACTCATGAAAGCTGTCACAAGAGACATACCATACCTATGAACTAGCATTTATTATTTGTACAGAAAACTAGGAGAAATTTATCAAATGACAGCATTCTAATAAAAAATAAAGTTTTGGAATGTAAAAAGTGGGTTTTGCCGAAACCGTTAAAAATTGGCAATTTTCAACTTGTACTTTAGCCCGAACGGTTTGTCTGAAAAAAAAAGTAAATAGTGATATTTGTAGATAATTTTAAGTACTTTAATTTCTGTTAACAGACCATTTACTAAAAGTTAATAGTTTTCGAGATTTGAGCAAAAAAGCGGAAAAAAGCTAAAGTTTTATGCTTTTTTCGCGATTTTTTCAATGTTCTGGCAAGAAATTTTGTCCGCAAACCTCATATTCGGATTCAGCAGCCCAAAATCCATATATAATGAAAGAAATCAGAACTACCCCAAAACTTTCCTAGTCAAAACACAATTTTATTGAATCATCAGATTAAATAAATTATTAGAAGATTTTTTTTACTTAGCAACAACATTTTTGTTTATTTTAGTAGTATTTTGTATTTTGACCACAAAACCCGATTTGGGCTTCGAAACGTTAATAAAATCATTTTTTTGGTAAAATTGTGGCTTATTTCCCGTTGAAAATAGTTGATTATAGTCCTCTTATTTTACTATTAAGTACATTTTTTGTAAAACGCACAGGAAGGGCTACGTTCCGCAAAAACCACAAATTACCTCCTTTAAAGGGATAAAAATGGGGGTTCCGGGGCGAAATTTTTTAAGAAAATGTTAGTCTCATAATAAGCACCAGGATGATCCTAAGGTCTCTAGGGGGTATGAAATAGTAAGTCTACCTTTGCAAATAAGAGGTGGAGTGAGTGTGAGTGGGAACCTTGTTCTGAAAAAATGGCTGTAAGTCCGGTTCTACTAAATCGATTTTTGAAAACTTGGTCTTGTAAAAACAGCTCTTTTTCGTCAATGTAAAAGTTATAATTTCGAAACAGCGTAATAAGTAATAATATGTCAGTTAGGAGGCGTTATTTAGTTGTTTTTCAAAAATCTAGTTTTCTTTGGAAAATATTAAATACAAGTATGCATTTTAAATCCTGTATTACAAAATTAGACCAAATTAGCAACATAACAGCGAAAACCGCATGTCGATACCTTTTTTCTATCTCGAGATATCTTAAAAAACGTGTAAATTTTATAAATAACTTACTATCCCCGGTAAACGACGTTAAGGTAATCAAAGTGGAAATAAAACCAGTAGGTAGTGTGCTATGGAAAAAACAAATTTTCACATTCAAAGAGTTTCCAGATGTCAACGTATATAATGAATTAAAACAACAATAAGACACACAACATTAAAATATAACAAAAAACTACTTAGTGACGATCTAAATGTTCAAATTGTTGCACATCATTTTCGATGTATGTTTTCATATTTACTCTTTCAAAAGTAGATTGAAGAACAGTCTCAATTTCTGCTTTCGAAATGCTTTGAATGGCATTTCGTATTCTCTGAATCATGTTTTCTCGAGTAGTCGGCCTAGTTGCACAAACAAGGTCTTCATATAATCCATCCCCATAAATCAAACTCCAAAATAGTTAAATCTGGTGATCTGGCTGGCCAAAAAATAGGCTTCCACGTCCTATCCATCTATAAGCTAATGTCCCATCTAAAAAATCTAACTAATCTAGAGAAATGTGCCGGACAACCATCGTGCATGCAAGCAAGGAAACCAATAAGTATGTTGATCCAAATATTGAATGTGACAGTGATTATGAATTAGTATCCGCCGATTCAGAAACTGATGATTCTGATAAACAGTAGATAGGTAAATACCGATAAGTAATAACGTATTTTTGATTAATTAAAAATAAAGGCTGTCAAAAATCTTCATAACTTTATAATTTTCTGTGTTGTCATTAACGACAACTTTTAATTTTCGTCTTTTTTTTTCATTTATGGCATATATCCCTTTTAAGGGATATATGTCAAGGGATATATAATGGATAAGGATAATGGATAAGGGATATATGATGAGGGCCTTCACATTTTACTCTCTTTCAACTTGTCTTGAGTAAAATTTCTTTAATCTTTCCTATCGGCCTCACTTGACCAATTCTTATTTTTCCGACCCCGAATGGCTATTAGGTTTCCGAGGGCAGACGGGTCACTATTTTTTTTACTTCTATCACTCTATCAATACTTCTCACCGAATGATTGCCGGTATAAGCAATCCCCCACTTACTGACCAACGGCTTCGGGCGGATGAGTTGGTGAGTGGTAGGGCACTCTGTTGTCCTGAGACCGAGAAATCGGTCTCAAAGGCGGAGGAACCAGGAAATGGTCAACGGCATCAGGATGTAGAAGGCCAGGAGAAACCACTACATTAAAGATCCTTGTGGATATCTCTAGTACAGCTTCCCATGACAGATAAGGAAACTATACATATATTTAATGATCATGGACTTCGGAATCCAAGATCCGGCAGGGGAGGAAGATCACAACCAGACCACGGGGCCTCTCAGGTCGTCAACACACGAAAACCCCGTGTCGTGGAAATCCACAAGATAGCTACATGGAACGTAACAACTATGTTTGAAGGTGCAAAATTACAAAATATTCAGCTAGAAATGGCCAGACTAGACATTCCTATCCTAGGTATATGCGAGATGAAATGGCTAGGGTCAAACATATTTGAGAGTAATTGATACATTGTATACCACTCGGGAAAGGCAGAAGGACCCAGACGTAACGGAGTCGCAATCATTGTCAAAGAAGAAATTCGTAACTGTATCCGAAATTTCGTCCCCTTCAATGATCGTATCATGATGATTCAGCTGCAAAATAAACTGCTGAATATTAATATAATACAAGTCTATGCACCAACAGCTGACAAACCAGATGAAGAAATTGAGCAATTCTACAGCGAAATTAAACAAATTCTCCGGAGCACAAAAAAACATGAAGCTACAATTATTATGGGAGACTTCAACTCAAAAGTTGGTGCCGAAATCACACAAGATATAACCGGAAAGTATGGACTTGGAGAAAGGAACGAAAGAGGGCAAAGACTAATACAGTTCTGCCAAGAAGAGAAATGTATTATAGCAAATACTTTGTTTCAGCAACCTAAAAGACGACTATATACCTGGAAATCTCCAGCTGATCAAGAGGGAAAGATAGTCAGAAATCAAATTGACTACATTATCATTAATAGAAGGTTTAGAAACAGTATTACATCTGCAAAAACATACCCAAGTGCAGACGCAGCAACTAACCATAATCTGCTCTGTGCTGGATTCAAACTAAAACTAAAAAGAATAAAAGCACCCACAACGCAGAAGAAACCTAATACTCGACTCCTAAGAAATGCCGTAATAGCAGATGAGTTCGGAAATAAGATAAATCGTGAGATTAAAAAACAGTTAGAAAGATCTGAACAAGAAAATATCGGTCAAAATCTAGATATCATGAATTCCGCCATGGTCACCATAGCAAACGAAGTTTTGAAACCAGAAAAAGACCCAATAAAGAAAAAGAATTGGATAACCGATAAAATACTAGACCTTATTCAACAAAGAAGAAATTGGAAAAACAAAGACGAGATTCGGTATAGAGAGATATATCGACAAATAAGATACGAGGTTAAGCGAGCAAAAGAGGACTGGATGGAACAAAGATGTCGTGAAATGGAAGAACTACAAAGAAAACATGACGAGTTTAATATACATAAAAAGCTTAAAGAAATTACCTACACTCAGAGAAAAAGAACTCCTCACTTTATGAGAAACTCCAAAGGTAACATAATTCTCGACTTGGATGAAAAAAAGGAAGAATGGACTAACTATATAAAAGAGCTCTTCCTGGATACGAGGTCACCACTTAACACCACAAAGTATACGAATACTGGTCCTAGTATTTTAAAAGCGGAAGTAGAGAAAGCCATCAAACAGAGCAAAAATGGGAAATCTCCAGGCCCTGACCAAATACCATCAGACTGGCTCAAACTTCTGGATGACAACAATGTCTCACAATTAACAAACATTTATAACCATATATACGAGACTGGAATGATGCCATAGATATGGTTGGAGTCTACATTTATTCCACTCCCAAAAAAACCTAATACATCATCATGTAAAGACTTTAGACTAATTAGTCTCATGAGATCATGCAGAAATGTGAAGAGACAATGGGAAACAAACAATTCGGTTTCAGAGAAGGATTGGGAACAAGGGAAGCTTTGTTCCCAATGTTAACATTACTTCAACGATCATGGGAAGTACAGAAACCAATTTACGTCTGCTTTATAGATTTTGAGAAGGCGTTTGATAGAGTTCAACATGATAGGTTGTTTGAATATCTAGAAATGATTGGAATAGATTATAAAGATCTGAGACTTTTGCAACATCTATATTGGAATCAAGAAGCTTCTATTCTGGTAGACGGCAAAGAAACAGACAAAATTTGCATTCAAAGAGGTGTCAGACAGGGTTGTGTGTTATCCCCAACTTTGTTTAACGTATACTCAGAAATAATTTTTAATGAAGCCTTGGAAGGAAAATGTGGAGTTCGAATCGGGGGAGAAACTATTAACAACATCAGATATGCAGACGACACCGCGATCATGGCTGAAAATATCGAAGATCTTCAATTGCTTATTGATCGAGTCACTAGAGAATGCTCCAATAACGGACTTAACATAAATGCAGCAAAGACAAAGTTACTTGTGGTTAGTAAACAAGACGTCGGCCCTATGCAACTAATTGTCAGTGATTAATCAATAACAAAAGTTAACCATTTTAAATACCTAGGATGTTGGATAAACGAGACACTAAATCCTGATGAAGAAATTAAAACTCGTATAGAAATTGCAAGAGGAGCATTTATGAAACTTAGATCTATTCTGAGCAACTCTCAGCTGAATTTACAACTAAGAATCAAGTTCCTAAAATGTTATGTGTATCCTGTATTACTATATGAAGGTTAACATGATGAACAAATTAGAAGCCTTTGAGATGTGGTCGTATCGTAGAATGCTCAGAATATCTTGGGTTCAACGCATTTCAAACAGAGAAGTCTTAAACAGAGTAGGTCAAGGCGAAGGTGACTTACTGAAGATGATAAAAAAGAGAAAACTTGAATATCTGGGGCATATAATGAGAGGTAGCAGATACAGGATGCTGCAGTTAATACTCAATGGAAAGATCGACGGAAAAAGAGGAATTGGTCGAAAGAAATATTCATGGCTCCGAAACCTTCGTCAATGGACTGGCTTATCAGCAGATCAATTGTTACATGCCGCACAAGATCGAGAACGATATCGGCAAATTGTTATGGAAGCTACCCACGCCTAAAAATTTGGGCACGGTACTTAAAGAAGAAGAAGATCCCTTTTAATCGCCATATTAGGTAACGTTACAGAGATGCGATCGACATAAACGCCAGAGGTAAGTTTGGCATATTCACCAGTATTATATTTTGATTTGACATAATAATGAACTCCATTTTTTTGCTTTTAATTTATTTTAGACAGCATTTTATAGTCCAGTCGGGTTAGACGAATAACAGGCCTAACCTTGCATTAGGAGCTGCCCCAAATTTTAGTTTTCTAATCTTTAGGGGGGGGGGTCAATAGTAGTGTAAATTTAAAATCTCGACTGAATTCCGCTGTTACGTTACTGTTTTTGCTCAATATCGCCGCAATTTTCAACTTTTCGACAAAAAGTATAACAACCAAAATTGTTGAAACTGATTTTCTATCATTTCTATTCTTACAATTTTTTCGTGCCGTCGGTATTTTCCGAGTTATGTGGGAAAATAGCGACAGTTAGAGCATCATTATTGAATTATCTCGTTTATTATTAGTTTTACGACAAAAATGTTCCTATACAAAAATAGAGAGAATTAAATTCTACACAATTTTAATCTCTTTCATTTTTTGCTAAAGTTAATATTTATGGTAGTACGTATGCGAAAATAGCGCGAGTACAAGACCTGATTGATATTGTAGCAATTGTTTTTGTTCAATATCTACGCCATTTTCAACTAAAATTGTTCCAAATATGATTTCTTACAATTTCTTTTTAAGAATTTTTTTCATGCGGTTGATATTTTCCGAGTTAAGTGGGAAAATACACTCACCGGCAGAGAAAACGGGCACCCCAAAAAATGGGTAATTTTTAATGTCTTGTATTTCCTAAACCTGATGTCCGATTTAAGTAATTTTTTAATATGTTATAGCCTTATTCTTTATCAATATCGCTGTAATAATATTGTTGCTAGACAGGTACATTGTCATTGTATAGAGGGTGTACGAATCAAACTGTGTTTTTTTCTCAAACTTTGGAACACCCTGTGGAATGTTCTAGCTTTTATAAAATACTGAAATTATAACCAAACTATAGCCTCAGGTTTTCTTAACATTCTGTTTTTTGATTCATTCGGTTATGTTGGATAATAAAAAAGTTAAGCACTTTAACAACTACCACTGTTTTTCGTTAATACAGGGTGTTTTTAAATAAGTACGGCAAACTTTAAGGGGTAATTCTGCATGATAAAATAATGACAGTTTGCTTTATAAACGTATGCCCGCAAATGCTTCGTTTCCGAGATAGGGGGTGTTGAAATTGTTCTTACAAACTGACGATTTATTTATTTCTCTAAAACGGTTTGTGATATGCCAATGAAATTTAGTAGATTTTAAGAGGTAATTATTGCGCATTTTTTGGCATACAATTAAGAATTTTATATTCACCATTAGCGTGCATACGGGTATAAATATTTTAGATATATCCCGTATGCACGCCAATGGTGAATATAAAATTCTCAATTGTATGCCAAAAAATGCGCAATAACTAGCTCTTAAAATCTACCAAATTTCATTTGCATATCACAAACCGTTTTAGAGCAATAAATAAATCGTCAGTTTGTAAGAACAATTTCAACACCCCCTATCTCAGAAACGAAGTATTTGCGGGCATAAGTTTATAAAGCAAACTGTCATTATTTTAACATGCAGAATTACCCCTTAAAGCTTGCCGTACTTATTGAAAAACACCCTGTATTGACGAAAAACAGGGGTAGTTGTTAAAGTGCCTAACTTTTTTATTATCCAACATAAGTGAATGAATAAAAAAACAGAATGTTAAGAAAATCTGTGGCTATAGTTGGGTTTTAATTTTAGTATTTTATAAAAGCTAGAACATTCCACAGGGTGTTCCAAAGTTTGAGAAAAAAACACAGTTTGATTCGTAAACCCTGTATACAATGACAATGTACCTGTCTAGCAACAATATTATTACAGCGATATTGATAAAGAATAAGGCTATAACATATTAAAAAAATTACTTAAATCGGACATCAGGTTTAGGAAATACAAGACATTAAAAATGACCCATTTTTTGGGGTGCCCGATTTCTCTGCCGGTGAGTGTAGTAAAAAGTGGTGGGGGAGCATAATTACTGAATTGAATCTTGTTTCCGAGCTGCCCCAAATTTTATAATTCTATCATTTAGAGGAAATCAATAGTAGTGTAAATTTAAAATCTCGACTGAATTCCGCGGTTGCATTAGCCGCTATATTGATTTTAAAGGAGAACCGTTGTTGCTTAATATTTCCGCCATTTTCAACTTTTCGACAAAAACGGTAGGAACTAAAATTGTTGGAAACGCAATTGCATACAATTTCTTTTCCACAATTTTTTATGCGATCAATATTCTCCGAGTTAGGGGGGAAAATAGTGGAAGCGGAGGGGAAGCATAATTATTAAATTGTCTCAATTATTATTAACTTTACGACATAATTGTACATAAACAAAAATAAAGAGAATTATATATTTTATACAATTTTTGAAACTTCCAATGAAACACCAACCAAACTTAGTACATAAAAGACATAAATAATAACTTATATGCATTAAGTTCACTTAATTTTATTAATTAGCGGGTTTTATTGGTTGAATTTGTCTGTCGATATTTAAGTTTCATGTCAGCTAACATATTTTAACATTTCAACAATTTTTTTTTTTAATTTTGGAGTCGGGGGAATTTTTCCATTCCCCCCTTCTCGTAGACCCACCCGCGCAACTGGCTCTCTCGAAAAATTGTAGTAAATCATAATGGCAACAATTTCAGTCCTTACACTTTTTGTCGAAAAGTTGAAAATGGCGGAGATATTGAATAAAAACAATTGCTATAAAATCAATCAGGTCTTACGCTCGCGCCTTTACCGCATACGCAGTACCTTAAATATTGATTATATCAAAAAAATTAAAGAGATCAAAATTGTACAAAATTTAATTATCTTCATTTTTGTATAGTTCCAAATTTGTTGTAAAACTAATAATAAACGAGATAATTCTATAAATAAATAATCATGCTCTAACTGTCACTATTTTTTTTTCATAACTCAGAAAATATCGATTGCACGAAAAAAATTAGAATTACCGAAATTATAGAAAATTTAATTTTCAAAAATTTCAGTCTCTTCACTTTTTGTCGAAAAGTTGAAAATGGCGGAGATATTGAGCAAAAACGGTTCTCGTTTAAAATCAAGATGGCGGCTAACGCAACGGTGGAATTCAGTCGAGATTTTAAATTCATAATACTATTGACCCCCCTAAAGATTAGAAAAATCAAATTTGAGGCAACTCGTAATGCAAGGTCAAATGCTATCCCGACTGAGCTATTAAGCCACATTAATGTTCAAATGATTAAAATTAAAAAAAAAACACCATTTTTTTGAGCCACTGTGCAGATAAACAGAATTGTTAAAAATAAAAAGAATCAGTTTTTTGTGTTTCTTGAAAAATCAAGTTAATATCATTTATGCCGTTTTGGCTTGGCAGCGTCGATATATATTAAATTATAGGCATAATATAAATTAAATAAAATTCAGTATAATCGAATGGAATCGAATTAAATCGTGTAATGAGGTTAGTAAATCGACCCCACTTAAATGAAATTATTCCAATCTCAGGTTCTACAGGTGCTGGTTCGCTGAGAAAGGTAATTAGCTGATACCACTAAAAGTACCAGCGAGACTGCTTCTTAAAGTGATAAATTTAGAGAAATGAATTTGACGAGACGAGAATTTAACACATTTATTCTAAATGAAACAATTAATATTAAAGTAAAGTGAAAAATATATACATATATAACTAATTCTCCCTCTATATAAAAAAGATGAAGAAGAAGATATATACGTAAATAAAATAATGTGTACCTAAATATAAATAATTATGAACAGTAAAAAACGGTAATACATATATATTAAAAACTAAAACTAATGAAAATGAACGAATGAAAGAAAACTACGATATTGTTTCTTAAATGGTTCCGCGCACGAAAATAGTCCGTTAAGCCTTTATTTTATGAGCTCATAAATATGTCCTTACCTCACCAGCTGGATATCTCTTGCCTCTGCCTCGATATGCAGCAATCTTTCACTCCAATTTTACGAGGAACCAAGTTGACTAAAATTTTAACGTCGTTTTTCGTAGTGATACTTAACGAGAGAGAGAGAGAGTATTTGAGTCTTCTGATATAACTATGTATCACTATCACTACCACTATCACTATATTATACGAGGAGTGAGACACATACTTGTCTCTTCTGGGGCTACTGTTCTAATTTTTTCTTCAAGGAGATAATTTTTGACCTTCTTTTACGGGAGATATATTTCTTTTCTATGATTGTCACTTTGACGTTACCAGAGATGGTAGATGGCGCATATGAACGATAACATAAATAAGGAACGTACTTCTTTGAATTTTATGAATATTTTGTGAGAGTTTCGAACGTATTGGCCGGCCTTGACAAGGCGATGTCTTGTCAAAATGTCTAAATAAATTAATAAACTAAAAAAAATCTCGAAGGACCAGATCCCAGATGGATCAGAATGTAACCGTAAACTAAATCTTATACTACTGTGTAACAATGCTAAAAACTAAAATTGAATCATAATACCTCTACTACAAATATGACTGGACTATCATGTCCTGGGCTATGACATTCCAACTTCCATGAGTTTGGAATCATCAATCGGGAGAAGTGAAACACGTGTAATGGGCCTAACATACTCCCCGGATGAAGTTTTAACTTTAATAGATCGGACTAATCCATCCTTACCGGGATATGTCTCAATCACACGTCCAAGTGGCCAACAAAGGGGAGGCGAATCGTCGTCGCGTAAAATAACTAGATCATTATTCTGTATATTTTTAACAGGTTTACACCATTTAGGTCGATGTTGCAGTTGATGAAGATACTCTAACTTCCACCTTTTCCAAAAGAGTTGTCGAGCTTGACAAATTTTCTGATATATATCCAATCTATTCGAATTATGTTGCGAGAGATCTCTTTCCGGATGAGCAGTTAAAGCAGTTCCGATAAGAAAATGCCCAGGGGTAAGGCAGCCATAATCATTTGGGTCATCAGAAAGTGGGGAGAGAGGACGCGAATTTAAAATTCCTTCTATTTGGGTCACGATTGTAGAGAAAACTTCATACGTAACTGTGAGATTTTTCATTATTCGGTATAAATGCCGTTTCGTGCTTTTTACGGCGGCTTCTTGAAAACCTGCCCAATGTGGTGCCTTAGGTGCTATAAATTTAAATTCTATTCTATTTGTTGCACAGAAATCCAAGATGCAATTAGAGTTTGCATTATTTGCAAAAAAGTGGTGAAATTCAACGAATCTGTTACTTGCACCAGAAAAATTTGTACCATTATCACTCCATATAAGGGCAGGATTGCCCCTACGTGCTATAAACCTTTTCAAAGCCATTAGATAGGCATCGGTTGACAAGCTGGTAACAACCTCGAGATGTGTAGCCTTTGTCACCATACAAACAAATACGGCGATATAGCACTTTTCAGTAGCGGCCTTTCGTAACTTTTACGAGGTTTTAGAGGTTTTTAGCAAAAAGTAACCGGCATAGTCGACACTAACTTTAGAAAATGGTCTACAAATTTGAACTCGGTCCTTGTGCATATCGGCCATCATTTGAGTAGCAAATTTTGCTCGAAATCTATGACAAAGGATACATCGGTGAATAACCTTTTTGACCTCATTTAAACCGTTTATTACCCAAAACCGTTGCCGAATATTAGCTAGAGTAGCTTAAACTCCAGCGTGTCCGAGTGATATATGCACAGACTTTATTAAAAGCGAGACTGTGTTGTCGTCCTTTAGCAACAAAACTGGATGTTTATGGTTAAAGGACAGCTCAGACGAGCTTAACCGACCACCTACCAATATAAGTCCACGTGAATTATCGATGAAGGGAGATACAGACCAGATACGTGATGAGCTTCTTGTGCGATTGTCTAAAAGAACCTTGTATTCAGCTTTGAAATATTTTCTTTGGAGACTTTTAACGATAAAATTTTCTGCATTTAGTCGTTCATCCGCGGTTACTTCCTTGCCTGACTGCAAGCTACTATTACTTCCCTTGAAACGCGCATTATGAACGAACCGAAATACATAGCTAACGGCCTTAACTAGTCTTTCATATTCAGAAAATCGCGAGAAAAACTCAACCCAGTCTAACACATCGTCTATTGCGACGTGATGTGAACGAGAATGTTCCGTTTTTTCTTCCGGTAACGAGTCTAGTAAGATTAATTTTAAATTTGAGTAGTCAATAATCCTTTCTTGTAAGAAAGAAGGACCATAAAACCACAGTGAATTATTTGACAGTTCCTGAGGAAAGGAACCTCGAGAATTTATATCCGCGGGATTGCATGAGCCTGGTACATGATGAAAATGTACCTCTGGAGTCAATTCCTTAATTAATGCTACCCTATTCGCAACATACTCTTTCCATTTAGACGAATCACTGGCTAACCAACTTAATACTATCATGCTGTCTGAATATATGTGATATGAGCTAAAGGATAAGCCGTTCTCAAAAATCTGTTTTAAAGTTGCAAATAACCTAGCAGCTAACACTAGTCCTGCTAATTCCAATCGAGGAATTGTAATTTCCTTTAAAGGAGCTACCCGAGATTTTGCTGCGACCAAACTTGACGAGACTGATACATCTAGATAAAGGGATCTTATATAAGCACATGTACTATAAGCATCCTTGCTGGCGTCTGAGAAAATATGAAGCTCCTGTCCTCGTATTAACTGTTCATGAAAATACCATCTCGGAATTCTACACATATTCAATGATTCAAAGCCATTGACCAACCTTAACCACTCCTTAATGATGGAATCGTCCGTAATGACGTCATCCCATCCAATTTTCAGTTTCCACAATTTTTGCATTAACAGCTTTCCCTTTAAAACGAATGGGTTAATGATGCCTATTGGATCAAAACACTGACTTACTATTGACAATATGCGACGTTTAGTAAGCTTACCTTCAACTAGAAGACGAGGACTAGAAAAATAAAAACTATCTTCTTGCGGATTCCAATGCAGTCCTAACACTTTACTATTTTGAGATCCGTTAGTGTGAATTTCTACATTATCGCGAGCTACCAGATTGTTAGACATCAAGAACTCTGATGAATTTGAGTTAAACTTATGAAGAGAAAAACAAGCTGCATTCAGAACAGACGACAATTGTTCATACAACACTTGCAAGTCACCTAACGTTTGGGTACCGGCTAAAATATCGTCTATGTATGTCTGATTTAGAATCGCATTGGTAGCAAAGGGCATTTCATGGGCATTGTCCGCTATATCTTTTAAAACTCTTTGACTAATGTATGAACTGCATTTTAACCCATATAACAACCTTTTATACTCAATTATCTGCAATGGGTCCGAGGTATCATTGCGCCATATTATGCGCAATAATGCGTGTTGTGTGGGATCAATGGCAATGTTCATATACATGTTACTTAAATCGGCAGTAAGAACGTACTTAAACATCCTGAAGCGACATATAATTGAAAACAATGACGGCTGTAAATTGCCACAATCTAACGTTACTTCATTTAAAGCAATGCCGTTAGAAGTAGGACAAGAACCATCGTAAACCACACGAATACCTATACTACCGTCCGGTTTCCGTTTCGAAACATTAAAATGAGGAATGAAGTGTTGATCTTTACCTACCACGGGATGAGGATCTTTGACTATCTGTGAAATTCCTACCTTCAAATGATCATTTATAATAGAATGGTATTGAGCAAATACTTCGGGATTAGCAATCAGCCTTTTTTCAACATTTAAAAACCTTTTCTGCGCAATCCTATAAGAGTCGCCTAGTTTAGACGTCGCATTTTGAGAACTAAAGGGTATAGAGATTTGATACCTGCCATCCGGCAATATCTTGGTTCTAACAATAAAACACTGAAAACGTTTGTTTTCTATACTTCCACAAAATTTATTATAACTAAGTGACTACAGCTGTTTCGGCGGAGTGCCTTTCTCAAGTGATATGTGGCGGAGTGCCTTTCTCAAGAGTGCCCGCCGAAACAGCTGTAGTCACTTAGTTATAATAAATTTTGTGGAAGTATAGAAAACAAACGTTTTCAGTGTTTTATTGTTAGATAAAATGAACTTCCATCAAGTAACGGTCGAATCCATCAAATATCTTGGTTGTTTCTTTAAATATACGCTCCGCCATTTCAGCTTCAGACCCGGGTGTATGGATTATCGGTATCTCTTCAGCCTTCCAAAATCTTTCCACGAGAGTGTTAAGGCTTTCATCATTTCCCTCTGACACTAGCAACGATACATGTCGGTCCTGTTCTTCACAAGATGCATAACTCACTAGACCCAAATTTCGAGGATTAGTAGAATCCTTGTGGCGATGATATTTTCTATCAACTAAACCACCAACAATCCAACCGAACAAGGTATTTTGAAGAGTCGAGAGTCCTTTGCCTAGGTGAAATATGCCATCCGAGAAAAGTTTATAACAGAAATCTGCGCCGAGGAGAATAGAAATTTTTGACCTAACGTGAAACTCATCATCAGCTAATCTATAGTCGGGAGGAATATTGAGCTTGGATATATCAATCTCTACCTGAGGTAACTCACAAGTGATATTTTCTAATACTGCACAATTAATATTTAAACTATTCTTTGTATTACTTGAATAAACTACGAGATCAACCATTTCTGTTGATTTAGCTACCCGAGACCCTACTCCTAGAACACTAGTTGTGTTTGAGTACGTTTGAAAACCTAGCCTTTCCACTAAGCTACTCTTTATCAAGGATAGCTGACTAGCCGTATCGATCAGCATTTTACACGAGATATAATTGCCAAATGCATCTGCTATTTTTACTTTACATGTGGCCAATAGAATAGAGCCCTTTTGTACTAGAGGTCTGCTAACAGCTAGCGCTGCTCGAGAAATATCATTTTCTCTATTGTCATTTAAAATAGGAGCACTCCGTTGTACCTGACTGTCGGCTGAAACTGTAGGAGATTGTCCTCTGGATGCATCAGCGAAGCCTCTTCTACTTCCCATATTCCTGCTGCCTTCACTGTTGGACGAATGGTGCAGAGACGAGTGGTGTTTTTTATGACATAAAGCACATAACTGAGACGAAGTACAATTAGCAATTAGATGAGAATGTCCTAGACAATTTATACAAAGCTTCGATCGTTTCACAAAAGACAACCTATCTTGAATTGAGAGTGCTTGATATGCGTGACAAGCGTAAATTTTGTGACCCGTGTTATTGCAAAATGAGCATTTATTGAAATATCCCGAAAATGGACTAGCTTTACGATTTACCACCGTTGTATGAAATGAGGCGTGTGTTTCCTCCTTTCTATAATGAGATTTATTCCTTTCTTTAATGTTTAGATTCTCCAGGTGAGAACATCTTTCATCTATAAAGTTAAGGTATTCATCCAGAGAGTCTATTTTTTCGCATTTTCTTTCAAATTCTGTAAACCTACGTGTACCAAAGTCTAAATGTTTATCAATAAAATTAATCAAAATCAATTGCAATAATTCTGAGTCAGAGAGAGTTAAATTGTTTATAGCTTGCAATGTATTTTTTACTTGAATATAAAATTCGCGTACTTGAATATGGCTTGCATTACTATTAAGAGACTTAATATCGAGTAATTCGTTTAACAATGCTTTTATGATATTATACTTGTTTGAATATCTATCTTTCAGAGTTTTTAAAGCTATATGAAAGTTATCATTCGAAACTGTTATATTATTAATCATTTTGAGAGCTTCACCTTTAAGATATGACTTTAAATAAATAAAACGTTGTACATCGGTAATTTCATTATTATTTATAATAAGGGCAGAAAATAAATCGAAAAAATTTGACCATTGACTAGGGTCACCAGAGAAATATTGAATAGAAATATTGGGTAACTTTACACTAGGTGCCGTACTTGTCTTATTATTGACTAATACTTGAGTTGAATCTATTACGACTCTGTGCTTCTGAGGATTCATCTTCTCAGCTAGACGAGCTGATAACTCAGAAAACAAATCCTCCTGAAGGGACCTGTCCACAGGTTCTTGTGTGTCAGGTGTAGCTAAATCTATTATATCTTGATTTGCTGAGAATTTATCAAAGGCATCTTTTAACAGTGACATTTTATTTTCTACAATGAATAAATTAGTTTCCGAGTTTAATTTACTATTAACCCATTTCTGAATTCTGGTCATAGACGCTTTCGCGGATTTGCAATTTTCCTTGGCCATTTTAATATCCATTCTTAAAGTTCAGAGAAGTACCTGGTTTAGAATAAATGTGTTAATTTATATTAAGAGAAACAAAGAAACTTAATAAAATGGAAGAAAAAAATTAATATGATCTTCAATGAGTTAAATTAAGAGCAAAATAAGCAATTACCAAAATATATTCAGATCCGGCTCGAAGGACCATGTAATGAGGTTAGTAAATCGACCCCACTTAAATGAAATTATTCCAATCTCAGGTTCTACAGGTACTGGTTCGCTGAGAAAGGTAATTAGCTGATACCACTAAAAGTACCAGCGAGACTGCTTCTTAAAGTGATAAATTTAGAGAAATGAATTTGACGAGACGAGAATTTAACACATTTATTCTAAATGAAACAATTAATATTAAAGTAAAGTGAAAAATATATACATATATAACTAATTCTCCCTCTATATAAAAAAGATGAAGAAGAAGAAGAAGATATATACGTAAATAAAATAATGTGTACCTAAATATAAATAATTATGAACAGTAAAAAACGGTAATACATGTATATTAAAAACTAAAACTAATGAAAATGAACGAATGAAAGAAAACTACGATATTGTTTCTTAAATGGTTCCGCGCACGAAAATAGTCCGTTAAGCCTTTATTTTATGAGCTCATAAATATGTCCTTACCTCACCAGCTGGATATCTCTTGCCTCTGCCTCGATATGCAGCAATCTTTCACTCCAATTTTACGAGGAACCAAGTTGACTAAAATTTTAACGTCGTTTTTCGTAGTGATACTTAACGAGAGAGAGAGAGTATTTGAGTCTTCTGATATAACTATGTATCCACTATCACTATATTATACGAGGAGTGAGACACATACTTGTCTCTTCTGGGGCTACTGTTCTAATTTTTTCTTCAACGAGATAATTTTTGACCTTCTTTTACGGGAGATATATTTCTGTTCTATGATTGTCACTTTGACGTTACCAGAGATGGGAGATGCCGCATATGAACGATAACATAAATAAGGAACGTACTTCTTTGAATTTTATGAATATTTTGTGAGAGTTTCGAACAAATCGGACTCAATATAATCGAATCTATAAGAAGTATTCACTTCTGTCGGCACTCCTATATCTTCTGTCGGGCCAGTCGCCACGCTCCATTTTTTTCCATAGCACACTACTTGTTTCCACTTTGATTTCCTTAACTTCGTTTACCGATGACAGTAACAGTTATGTTTAAAATTTACACGTTTCTGAAGATATCTCGAGAAAGAAAAATGGTATCGACATGCGGTTTTCGCTATTCTGTTGATAATTTGGTCTAGTTTTGGAATACAGGCATAGACATTTTTTTTATGGCATAGACTTGGTTGTCAATTAGCCAGTCACAACTTTTTTATTTTCTATTCATACATAAAGAAGGCAATGAGGTCCTTAGAGTTCCATAGCAAACTCTTCCACAGCTCTCTACTTGGTTTAAAAGCTGCAGGTGGCCGCTAGGGACTATCCAAGTTGCTCACCACATTTTTCCATTATACATCTTCTTCTTCTTCTTTTTCCATATGTACATAATATATCAAATTATCAGGATAAATAAATTTAGAGGTAAATTTTAGTTTCACAGATAAATTTCATTAAACAATCGTATATATTTTTGCTGTTCAGAGACAATAGATTACAGGATTAAAAGTGCATACTTATATTTAATATTTTCCAAAGAAATCTAGATTCCTGAAAAAAATTAAATAACGCCTCCTAGCTGGCATAATACTTATTAGACTGTTTCGAAATTATAACTTTTACATTGGCGATAAAGACTGTTTTCAACCAGACCAAGTTTGCCAAAATCGATTTATCAGAACCGTATTTAAAGCCATTTTTACATAACAAGGTTCCCACTCACCCCCACCTCTTATTTGCAAAAGTAGACTTAAACTTGTGAAATTAAATATGCACAGAATTTTATGAAGAATATGATGATCGGATTTCCAGTGCACTTTCATTAGGCAAATTTTGTAAAATTTTGATTTTTTAATTTTTGATATTCAATTACGCCCTCTAGCGGTGGACTTCATCATCATCATCATCCAACCAATTCACGTCCACTGCTGGACATAGGTCTCCCCCAATTGTTTCCACACTTCACGGTTTTGTGCTGATTTTTGCCAGTTTTTACTAATCCGCCTGATATCATCTGTCCATCGTGTAGGCGGCCTTCCTCTACTTCGTTTATCTTCTCTTGGTCTCCACTCCATCAGCTTTCGTGCCCATCTTGAATCTTTCAGCCTGGCGACGTGTCCTGCCCAGTTCCATTTGAGCCTGGTGATACGTTCTACAACATCTGCGATACCGGTTGTTTGTCTGAGATCTTCATTTCTTATTTTATCCCGTAGAGTTACGCCCAGCATGGATCTTTCCATGCGCCTTTGAGCAACCCGCATTTTCGACGCTGTTGCCTTGGTTAGAGTCAGTGTCTCTGCTCCATATGTCATTACCGGTAGCACACATTGGTCAAACACTTGTCTTTTTAAACCGATCGGTATACTGCTCCTAAATATGTCTCTCAGAGCTCCGTAGGCTGCCCAAGCAAGAGTTAATCTTCTTTTTATTTCGCATGTTTGGTTATCTCTGCCAATTCTAATTTCATGACCCAAGTAAATGTACTTTTCCACTAGTTCTACTTCTTGTTCGCGTATAATCAGCTGCCCGCTAGGAATCAGATTAGTCATAAATTTAGTTTTAGAAAAGTTCATTTTCAGGCCTATTTTCCAGCAGATAGCGTCTAACTCATTTAGCATTTTCTTTACTTCTCCTAGGTCATCAGTTATAAGGACTATGTCATCTGCAAACGAAGATGATTTAACTTTTCTCTATCTATTTTGATCCCTTTATTGTCCCAGTTGAGCATCTTAAAGGCATATTCCAGAACAGTTATGAATAGTTTTGGAGAGAGTGTGTCGCCTTGTCTTACGCCGCGTTCTATGCTTATTTGTTTGGTTTTATCATGTAACTTAACACTCATTGTTGCCTCTTTATAAATATTATAGATGAGTGTACTGTAACGGTAGTCAATGCGGCATTCATTTAGAGCTTCTAAAATGCTATCCAGCTCTATCGTGTCACGATAGAGCTGGATAGCTGGATAGCGGTGGACTTACAATTATGAAAATAATTTCCAGGCTTTTCCTGAAGCAACTTTTGTTATAAATATTTTTTCCCAAAGCTGTACTATAAACGGTTCCTAAGATATGGCCGAGCGAGAGCCATTCTTATTGGGACACCCGGTACATAGGAAAGTTAAAGAACTGACAGGTGGACTAAGAGGGAGACGGAAAGGAAATTTAACTGATTCTGATGGAAAAATCATCATCTTAGACAAACAGAGTAAAATAAGAACGTGTAAAAAATATCTAGAAAAACTATTTGAAGACCAAAGAGATAACACCTTTGAGTTAGAAGAAGAGGTAAATGGTGGATCAAGAATATTACAACAGGAAGTTTATTCTGAAATAACACAGCTAAAGAATGGCAAAGCAGCAGGTCCCAATAATATACAAGCAGAACTACTTAAACTAATAGACAACGAATCAATAGCCATAATCACAAAAATATTCAAAAACAAAGATATACAACTCTGGAGAAATACCAACAGAATGGCTGAAGTCTGAGTTTATTGCACTTCCAACAAAACTAGGAGTAAAAATGCGAATACCGTACGATAAGCCTGATGAGTCATCTAATAAAAATTGTTCCTAAAGGTAAAAGGTAATCCATACGAGAATTTACAAGCTATGTGAAAGTCAAATTTCGCCCAACTAGTTCGGGTTCATAAATGCTATTGGTACGAGAGAGGCTTTATTTTCAATACAAGTCTTATTCCATAGTAGTGGAGTCACTGAAGGTTTTCACCTCCGATTTCGTTGAACCTCCATCGATTTTCATGAAAATTGGTGAGTAATTAGAGGATACCTCAAGGAACAAATGTGACATGATGCTAACTTGCGCTTTTACCCTGGGGGTGGATACCACCCCTTCTCGGGGGTGAAAATTATTTTATTAAAAATAATACCATAAGTCGATAAAGGGACAAATTATAAGCAAAATTTGTTACATCAAGTTATTAATATAAATCAACACTTTTTGAGTTATTAAAGACCAAAGATTTTATTTTTTAGTAAAAAATGCATATTTTAATCGGTTTTTCAACTGTCAAAAAAACGTCAAAAGTGAAAACCAATATTTTAAATTTCTCCGAAGAAAATATTAGTTTTTAGCGTTTTTTTTTTTCATTAAAGTTCTACTGTAGTTCACCTACGATTCAGACGTGTTTATCGGCAAGAGTAAAACCAAATTAAACAATATCCGATTAAAATTGTGTCTTAAAATAGTTGTTCAAATTTGGTGGTATATAAGGAAGTTTGGATAGAGTGTTCAAAACCAATTAAATGGACCTGCAAGTCGGGGGGAAACCCCCTGACCCTGTACCCCCAGATATACCTCAAAAAAAGATAAGTTTAATTAAAGATGTAAGTATGGATATTTATCCAGTCGGACAGGTGACAACCTTTAATAAAAATAACATTTGCAATGAAAATAATCCGGTAAGTACTGATAATAATTTATTAATTAATCAAAATTCGTCAACAAATGATAAAATCGACAATATTATGTCAAAAGAAAGAGGGGAATTTGTGTATGTAAGTACTGATTTAGGACCATACCATATTTATGTTGAAAATAATACAGCTGAATTCAAAGGCAAATTAAATGCTCTCAAAATTGGAGATATAATTCTCTCTAACTTCCCGCAAATAGATAACAAAATTATTAGTATTGATTCTATAGGTCGGAATAGGATTAGAATCAAGTTAAAAGATTATAAATCAGCGAATTTTCTAATAACTCATAAAAACGATAACATTTTTGTTAAAAATAACTTTGTATTGTACATTCCAAAATTTATTCTTCATAGACAGGGCGTCATTAGAGATATTGAACAAGACTTTTCGGATGAGTATATAAAAGGTAAAATAAAACCATTTGATCAACATTGCAATTTTGAAGTTTCTAACGTCAAAAGAATAAACCGTAAAGTAGAAAAAATTACAGATGAAGGTAAGTCAATAGAATACGTAGCTACTAAGTCTTGCATTGTTACTTTTAAATCCCAAATTTTGCCAAAATATATTTCTATTAATAAGGTTATTAAGGAAGTAGAACCCTACAAACAAAAGGTACTATTATGTTATAACTGCCTCCGTTTCGGCCACCTAGGTAGTCAGTGTAGAAGTAGACCGAGATGTAGTAAATGTCAGGAATCCCACACCACAAAAGATTGTACTAGTACTGACTACCTACCACGTTGCTTTAGCTGTCAAGGAAATCACCTTACAACTAATTTATCTTCTTGTCCAGAATTTAAAAGGCAAAAAATTGTGAAGGAAACCATGAGCTCTTCCAATGTTAATTTCTTTGATGCAAATAAACAGGTCCCAAAAAATACATACGCCAACATAGTCGCTCTTAATACCTCTGCCATGGAAAATAGTGTAATTTCCTCGAGAAATTATCCCCAACGGATTCAATCTGGACTTACCCCATCTAGCATAATACAGTCTCATTCTTCTCAACCCCAATTCTCGCAGACCCAGAATTTACAACCCAAATCGTATAAAAATAATTTTACTAATTACATGTTTTCTTCTCCTACATCTTCAAGCCCAAACAAAAGGCACAGGCCAATTAGCCCTAATCCCATTGAAATTTCAAGACAAGAAATTCTTTCTCAACCAAACTCATCTTTTGTCTCGGGAGGAATTTTTAATAGTCAACATTATTTAAAAAACTCAGTTGGAGTAAAATCACAATCAGAGGAATTAAATTCAACAATAAGTTTAGTTTTAGAAGTAGTTCTCAATATTATAAATAATATAAAACAAACAAACAATTTTAATGTATCAGAGTCAGAAATAGTTCAATTAATTAGTAATCATGTAAACCAACCCTTGTCTTCAAATTCGCAGACATCACAAATATGAATATGCTGCAATGGAATTGTCGTTCAGCAGTAGCTAATAAAGTAAATTTAGAATATCTGCTATATCAAAATCAAATTTCCATAGCATTACTCTCAGAAACCTGGTTTAAATCAAAATATTATTATAATTTTAAAGGTTATAATTGCTTTAGATCAGATCGTGCAGACGGGTATGGTGGAACTGCCATTTTATTAAAATCAAACATAAGATGTGAAGAAATAAATCTTAAAAATAGACATCCTTTCACTCATAAATGTATTTCAGTTCAAATTTTTCGAAACAAAAATCCTATTACTATTGTCTCAGTATACATTGAACCACAAACCCAGATATCTGAAAGACAATGGTTGGAATTCTTTGCAGATATTCCTAAGCCTTTTATTATTGGTGGCGATTTTAATGCCCACAGTATCGCATGGGGCTGTGAAATTGAAGACAATTATGGTAAAAAACTTTTAGAAAGTATTGATCATTGTAATTTGATATGTCTGAATGATGGGTCGCCCACATTAGCAACTAGTAACAGTCCATCTGCTATTGACTTAACATTTTGTACTCAAGATCTTTCAAATTTTTTAACGTGGAGTGTCTTACAAGATCCTCATGGATCCAATCATCTTCCGATTATCATAAACATGGAAACAGATAATACAACTTCATCCCCAACTGAAAACTTTCATAAGATCTGGAATCTTAACAAGGCCGATTGGGACTTATACACCTCTGTACTAGAAGCTGAAAATTCTCCCGGTAATTATCAACAGTTAATAGCAAACATCAATAAAGCAGCCAATTTAGCAATACCGAAATTTTCATCTAACGTCATACATAAGAGACAAAGACGAAGCAAGTTTTCAATCCTAATAGCAAATAATTAATATTGAAAAATATCAAAAATTACTAAAAGATTTTTAAATTGAAAACTTACTGGTACATCCCCATGTAAACGCCTCCAAGACTTCTACAATTTGCAAGTCATATGGATGCTGCAGTAAAGACGATAGGGAAGGAATTCTAAACTTTGCAATTCAAATCCCCCGTCTGCAGCTGGCTAGGAACTGAAAGATGCACCATAGTTACTCTACTGAGTAATAAGAAAATAAAATAAAAATGTGTGTGTACCATTTTTATTTATTCGGCTGCAATACGAAGGAAAAACAATCTTACTTTTTAATTAGAATAAGGAGTGCAGCCAGTCCCTTTAACTGCAGTTTTCTGCTCTTATTGGAGCGTCATCAGAAGGAACGTAGGCACTGTTCTCCTTAATCCAATTAAAATGCATCGAAATGTTTTCCCAAATATTGCAGCCAAAATAATGGTAATAGGTGGCTAGCGCCATCTGGCCGTACAAAGACGAAGCAAGTTTTCAATCCTAATAGCAAATAATTAATATTGAAAAATATCAAAAATTACTAAAAGATTTTTAAATTGAAAACTTACTGGTACATCCCCATGTAAACGCCTCCAAGACTTCTACAATTTGCAAGTCATATGGATGCTGCAGTAAAGACGATAGGGAAGGAATTCTAAACTTTGCAATTCAAATCCCCCGTCTGCAGCTGGCTAGGAACTGAAAGATGCACCATAGTTACTCTACTGAGTAATAAGAAAATAAAATAAAAATGTGTGTGTACCATTTTTATTTATTCGGCTGCAATACGAAGGAAAAACAATCTTACTTTTTAATTAGAATAAGGAGTGCAGCCAGTCCCTTTAACTGCAGTTTTCTGCTCTTATTGGAGCGTCATCAGAAGGAACGTAGGCACTGTTCTCCTTAATCCAATTAAAATGCATCGAAATGTTTTCCCAAATATTGCAGCCAAAATAATGGTAATAGGTGGCTAGCGCCATCTGGCCGTACAAAGACGAAGCAAGTTTTCAATCCTAATAGCAAATAATTAATATTGAAAAATATCAAAAATTACTAAAAGATTTTTAAATTGAAAACTTACTGGTACATCCCCATGTAAACGCCTCCAAGACTTCTACAATTTGCAAGTCATATGGATGCTGCAGTAAAGACGATAGGGAAGGAATTCTAAACTTTGCAATTCAAATCCCCCGTCTGCAGCTGGCTAGGAACTGAAAGATGCACCATAGTTACTCTACTGAGTAATAAGAAAATAAAATAAAAATGTGTGTGTACCATTTTTATTTATTCGGCTGCAATACGAAGGAAAAACAATCTTACTTTTTAATTAGAATAAGGAGTGCAGCCAGTCCCTTTAACTGCAGTTTTCTGCTCTTATTGGAGCGTCATCAGAAGGAACGTAGGCACTGTTCTCCTTAATCCAATTAAAATGCATCGAAATGTTTTCCCAAATATTGCAGCCAAAATAATGGTAATAGGTGGCTAGCGCCATCTGGCCGTACAAAGACGAAGCAAGTTTTCAATCCTAATAGCAAATAATTAATATTGAAAAATATCAAAAATTACTAAAAGATTTTTAAATTGAAAACTTACTGGTACATCCCCATGTAAACGCCTCCAAGACTTCTACAATTTGCAAGTCATATGGATGCTGCAGTAAAGACGATAGGGAAGGAATTCTAAACTTTGCAATTCAAATCCCCCGTCTGCAGCTGGCTAGGAACTGAAAGATGCACCATAGTTACTCTACTGAGTAATAAGAAAATAAAATAAAAATGTGTGTGTACCATTTTTATTTATTCGGCTGCAATACGAAGGAAAAACAATCTTACTTTTTAATTAGAATAAGGAGTGCAGCCAGTCCCTTTAACTGCAGTTTTCTGCTCTTATTGGAGCGTCATCAGAAGGAACGTAGGCACTGTTCTCCTTAATCCAATTAAAATGCATCGAAATGTTTTCCCAAATATTGCAGCCAAAATAATGGTAATAGGTGGCTAGCGCCATCTGGCCGTACAAAGACGAAGCAAGTTTTCAATCCTAATAGCAAATAATTAATATTGAAAAATATCAAAAATTACTAAAAGATTTTTAAATTGAAAACTTACTGGTACATCCCCATGTAAACGCCTCCAAGACTTCTACAATTTGCAAGTCATATGGATGCTGCAGTAAAGACGATAGGGAAGGAATTCTAAACTTTGCAATTCAAATCCCCCGTCTGCAGCTGGCTAGGAACTGAAAGATGCACCATAGTTACTCTACTGAGTAATAAGAAAATAAAATAAAAATGTGTGTGTACCATTTTTATTTATTCGGCTGCAATACGAAGGAAAAACAATCTTACTTTTTAATTAGAATAAGGAGTGCAGCCAGTCCCTTTAACTGCAGTTTTCTGCTCTTATTGGAGCGTCATCAGAAGGAACGTAGGCACTGTTCTCCTTAATCCAATTAAAATGCATCGAAATGTTTTCCCAAATATTGCAGCCAAAATTACATGGGGAAGTACCAGTAAGTTTTCAATTTAAAAATCTTTTAGTAATTTTTGATATTTTTCAATATTAATTATTTGCTATTAGGATTGAAAACTTGCTTCGTCTTTGTACGGCCAGATGGCGCTAGCCACCTATTACCATTATTTTGGCTGCAATATTTGGGAAAACATTTCGATGCATTTTAATTGGATTAAGGAGAACAGTGCCTACGTTCCTTCTGATGACGCTCCAATAAGAGCAGAAAACTGCAGTTAAAGGGACTGGCTGCACTCCTTATTCTAATTAAAAAGTAAGATTGTTTTTCCTTCGTATTGCAGCCGAATAAATAAAAATGGTACACACACATTTTTATTTTATTTTCTTATTACTCAGTAGAGTAACTATGGTGCATCTTTCAGTTCCTAGCCAGCTGCAGACGGGGGATTTGAATTGCAAAGTTTAGAATTCCTTCCCTATCGTCTTTACTGCAGCATCCATATGACTTGCAAATTGTAGAAGTCTTGGAGGCGTTTACATGGGGATGTACCAGTAAGTTTTCAATTTAAAAATCTTTTAGTAATTTTTGATATTTTTCAATATTAATTATTTGCTATTAGGATTGAAAACTTGCTTCGTCTTTGTACGGCCAGATGGCGCTAGCCACCTATTACCATTATTTTGGCTGCAATATTTGGGAAAACATTTCGATGCATTTTAATTGGATTAAGGAGAACAGTGCCTACGTTCCTTCTGATGACGCTCCAATAAGAGCAGAAAACTGCAGTTAAAGGGACTGGCTGCACTCCTTATTCTAATTAAAAAGTAAGATTGTTTTTCCTTCGTATTGCAGCCGAATAAATAAAAATGGTACACACACATTTTTATTTTATTTTCTTATTACTCAGTAGAGTAACTATGGTGCATCTTTCAGTTCCTAGCCAGCTGCAGACGGGGGATTTGAATTGCAAAGTTTAGAATTCCTTCCCTATCGTCTTTACTGCAGCATCCATATGACTTGCAAATTGTAGAAGTCTTGGAGGCGTTTACATGGGGATGTACCAGTAAGTTTTCAATTTAAAAATCTTTTAGTAATTTTTGATATTTTTCAATATTAATTATTTGCTATTAGGATTGAAAACTTGCTTCGTCTTTGTACGGCCAGATGGCGCTAGCCACCTATTACCATTATTTTGGCTGCAATATTTGGGAAAACATTTCGATGCATTTTAATTGGATTAAGGAGAACAGTGCCTACGTTCCTTCTGATGACGCTCCAATAAGAGCAGAAAACTGCAGTTAAAGGGACTGGCTGCACTCCTTATTCTAATTAAAAAGTAAGATTGTTTTTCCTTCGTATTGCAGCCGAATAAATAAAAATGGTACACACACATTTTTATTTTATTTTCTTATTACTCAGTAGAGTAACTATGGTGCATCTTTCAGTTCCTAGCCAGCTGCAGACGGGGGATTTGAATTGCAAAGTTTAGAATTCCTTCCCTATCGTCTTTACTGCAGCATCCATATGACTTGCAAATTGTAGAAGTCTTGGAGGCGTTTACATGGGGATGTACCAGTAAGTTTTCAATTTAAAAATCTTTTAGTAATTTTTGATATTTTTCAATATTAATTATTTGCTATTAGGATTGAAAACTTGCTTCGTCTTTGTACGGCCAGATGGCGCTAGCCACCTATTACCATTATTTTGGCTGCAATATTTGGGAAAACATTTCGATGCATTTTAATTGGATTAAGGAGAACAGTGCCTACGTTCCTTCTGATGACGCTCCAATAAGAGCAGAAAACTGCAGTTAAAGGGACTGGCTGCACTCCTTATTCTAATTAAAAAGTAAGATTGTTTTTCCTTCGTATTGCAGCCGAATAAATAAAAATGGTACACACACATTTTTATTATAAGAGACAAATTTCAAACCAATGGTGGTGCGAAAGTTGTAAAACTGCTGCTGATAACCGTAAAATTGCATACGGAAAATATAAACAAAACCCTACAAGGAATAATTTATTTGAATTTAAGAGACTTGATGCTGTCGCAAAAAAACTCTTCAAGCAAAAGAAAAAACAGAATTGGATAGAGTACTGCGAAAGCCTTAACTCCAAAACAAAAATCAGTGAAGTATGGAAGAAAGTAAACGCCTTTAAAAACCGCAAACAGTCCAACAAGTTTCCAATAAATCCAAATTCAAGCTGGCTAGATGAATTTCATAATAAAATATCTCCTCAGTGGGTACCTTCCCAATATTTTCCAGAATACAGCGAAACAGTTTCAAGGGATAAGTTTGGCTTAGAACAACCATTTAAATTGTGGGAGTTAGATCGAGTACTCAGTCAACAAAATAGCAGTGCTCCAGGTAAAGACAATATTTCATATTCCATGATATACCATATACCACTTCAATATAAAATATCATTATTACATATTTTTAATGAAATTTGGAATGACACGTCACAAATTCCAGAGAGTTGGAAGGAATATATTCTAATACCTATTAAAAAACCTGGAAAACCAGAAAATTCTTATAGTTCATATAGACCAATATCCCTAGCTTCTTGCTTCCTAAAGACGTTAGAAAGATTAATAAAAAATAGAATTGAACACTGGTTAGAGCAAGAAGATATTTTCCCAAAATCTCAATATGGATTTCGAAAATCAAAATCAACTCAAGATGCGATAACTTCCTTAGTCTCATCTATACTAATAAACTTTACTGATAATGCGTATACTATGGCTGCTTTTCTAGATGTATCTTCTGCATTCGATACCGTTAATTTGGACATTATGTATAAAAAACTAGACATTGGTTTTCCCATCAACTTAGCTAGATTTCTGAGGACACTGTACACTAATAGATGGACGGTTTTAAAAATCAACAATTCCATCTCCACTCCACGTCTTACAAATATAGGACTACCACAGGGTAGCATATTAAGTCCAATGTTATATATTTTATATAATATTGATTTAGAAAATTGTATTAATAGCACAACAAAGATTATTCAATATGCTGATGATGTAGTAGTTTACACATCCCACAAATCATTGGATATATGTAAAAATAATTTTAATGTCTCAATTAAGGCTGTTCTTAATCACTATCAACATATTGGTTTAGCAATATCAGAATCTAAAACAGAAATTTGCATTTTCTCCAGAAATCGTCAAATTCCACAAGGTCATTTGGCAGTAGGTCAAATTCAATATACTATTAAAAATTGTATAAAATATCTCGGTACTTATTTGGATAGAAAACTTCTATGGAAGGATCACATGCATCATATCATAAAAAAGTCTGAAAATGCAATGAATATTCTACGAGCCTTTTGTAGAACTAATTGGGGTGCCGATCCAAATATAGCACTTTTATTTTACCGTACTATGATTCGTCCTATTTTCGATTACAGTTGTCATCTGTATGGAACTGCTGCAAACACACATTTGAATAAATTAGAAATACAAAAAAATAAATGTCTTCGACTTTGTCTTGGATATTTGAAGTCTACACCCGTTAATATAATGGAAGTTGAGGCGATAGAACCACCCCTGGAATTTCGACGACAGTTTTTAAGTGATAAATTTATTACTAGAACTATAGGAAAAAATACAAACTATCTGCAGGATATACATAAGTTATCAATTTTAGATCTAACTCATAAATATTGGACAAAGAAAAAATGTCCCCTTCTTGTAGATAGTTACTTGAAAATATCTCAATACCGAAGTACTTTCTATACTTATGAAAATCAAGTTTCACCTATGTATTCCCATGTATTAGAAGAAATTTTCTCAAAACAAATTAATACTGTTTTTATGGATATTAATTTAAATCCAGCCGTTTTTCAATCATTTATACTTCATAAATGGCCACATTATCAGTTTTACTATACAGATGGATCCAAAGTACAAAACAAAGTAGGATGTGCAATAATCAATATTCAAAGTGGATTTAAAAAATTATTCAAATTGCCTTGTGAATCATCGATATACACCGCTGAAATGATAGCGATACTTTTTGCTTTAAGACACATATTTAGTAACGAACCCTATAGCTGCATAATATTTACAGACAGTAAGAGTGTCGTTGATAGACTAACTAACGTACATAAGTACCAACAACTCAATCATATAGAACTGGAAATTATGACTCTTTATAATAAAATTGCAAATTTAGGAAAAAACATCATTATATCATGGATAAAGGGACACGCAGGCATTAGGGGTAACGAAATAGTAGACAGGCTAGCCAAATCCGCCCTAGAAATAGGTGAAGAACTTCCCATGAACTTACTACCCATTTCGGATATTGATATTATTAGTAGACGACACCAAAAAGAAAATTGGCAAAGGTATTATCGAAACACGAGAACTGGTAGTAATTACAAACAAATGCGACCTGAAATTCCCATTAAAAGATGGTTTCATTCTGTATCAAATCGCCATTTCATAAGAGTTATAAATAGATTGAGATGTAATCATGCTCTTACCCCCCTTCATATGTACAGTCTGGGTCTCACAGAGTCACCTAACTGTGAGTGTGGAAAAGAAGGTAATCTACTACATATTCTCCTCGAATGTTCACATCAATCAGTAAATATAAACAAATTTTATGATAATCTTAATATATTAAAAATTCCACTTCCCGTCTACCTGAACAATTTGATTTTTTCTGAAGAGATTAATATATTAAAAACAATTTACGAACATATCAAAAATTGTAAATATAGATTGTAGCAATAAAATTTACCCTGTATTTAAGAAATTTTGTTAAAACAAAGCAGGCATGTTTGTTAAAACAAAACAAACATGTTTGTTTTGTTGTTATTTTGTTTTAAATCCTGTAGATTTAAGTAATTATTGTATATTATAATTGAAAAAAGAAAAGAACAAAAAAAAAGAAAAAAGAAAAGAAAAAAAAAAAAAAAGAAATGCAAAAAAAAAAATAAAAAATGCAAAAAAAAACTAAGAAGATGTAAACCTCCGCGAGGATGAATCGGGTTTACGTCTTAGCGTAGTAAAAAAAAACAATTTATAAAAAATAACAATAAAAAAATTAATAAAAAAAAACAAATTAACAAAATAAAAAAAATGCAAAAAAAATACAAAAAAAAAAATAAAAATTTACAAAAAAAAATGAACAACCAAAACAGAGTATTATTTAGATAATAATTGTAGATAATAATCTTAGTTTGTTATGTATTTAGAGTTAGAAATACAGAAAAAATTCCTCTGATTGAAAAATCAAATTTGTTTGTTTTTAAAATAACAAAATGTCTGGCTAATTGGCTCGGCCAAGGCCATCAAATTCACTCAAAAAAAAAATTAATCGGTTTTTCACGTATAATTCAAAAACCATAAGCTTTTACAAAATAGTTATTATGACTGAAATTGATGATAATAAAAAACTGAATACATTCCTCACTTAAAGAACTAAACTAATGTTAGTTCAAAGTGAGTTATTGGCAATTGATTGTGTATTTTTTTCGACGAGTACCCAAATCTAAGTATTCAAGCTTAAATAACGGGAAAACGATGCAATGTATAAAATATACCTGCTAATCATTTGTCAACTTACTTCAGAATAGCTATTAAATGAGCTTCAGGACAAGTTAATGGCGTACAAATTAAGGCAGTTATGATAAAAATAAAAGAACCCTTTCGATTTTTTTAGGAAAAAGGGAAAAATAAAACATACGCCATTTCCATAAAAATTAAAATTTATAGTAATCCTTACAAGAACTTCTTTATATTAGCATAAGTAATGATTTTAATAATTTTGACCAGTTTAGAATGCATATTTAAAAAAAAAGATATGATTTAAAAAAATCATAATTTTTAAAATTATTGTAATTTTCATATTCTTTTGATAATAACTCCAAAAATACTCAATATACGTAAAAAATTATATATACACAAATTTTAGTTTTTTCTATGTCAAATATTTTACCTGTTTTACTATTTCCATAGGGTAAAAATAACCGAGATAGAAACGTTTAAATCTTAAAATTTTCTGTGAAAACCATGCAACCGGGGCCATCTAACCATTTATTTAAAAAAAATAAGGCGTCTAAAAGATTAAATTCAACGTCGGTAAATAGCCCTTGGAATTAACTTTCAAACGGTTTTTAGGTAAACCTGATATCTTAAAAATAGATGGAGTTATTAAAAAAATAACATTTTTAAAAAATAAATTTTAAAAAAATTTTGGTGCATAAATTTTAATGCTATCAACATGCTCGGGGGCTCGTTTGATAGTTATTTTTAAGTACTTTGACAAATGTTTAATAAGTTTATGTTATACAATGCATAATTTTCCCGTTATTTCAGCTTGAATACTTAGATGTTTTTACTCTCCGAAAAAAATGTATATTCAATTACCTATACTCACTTTTAGTTAGCATTATAACGTTTTTCTAGTAAAGGGTGTATTTAGTTTTTTATTAGCTTCAATTTTGGTAATAATAACTTTTTTGTAAAAACTTATAGTTTTTGAGTTATTGATGAAAAATCGGTTAAAAACATGCATTTTTCTGAAGAAAAATTAAAATGTTTGATCTTCAATAACTCAAAAAGTTTTAATTTATTGTAATAACTTCATCTAACAAATTTTTTTTAGAATTTGTCCCTCTATCGAATTATGGGGTTATTTTCAATAAAATAATTTTCACCCCCGAGAAGGGGTGGCATCCACCCCCAGGGTAAAAGCGCAAGTTGGCACCATGTCACCTTTGTTCCTTGGGATATCCTCTAACCACTCACCAATTTTCATGCAAATCTATGCAGGTTCAACGAAATCGGAGGTAATAGCTCACATAGCTTCAGTGACTGCACTATAGATGCAGAGACGTTAATTGCGACGTATACGCATGTCTGGTTGATTACGAGAAAGCGTTTGATCGAGTACAGCACGCCAAGATGATGCAAATACTAAAAGAAGCAGTAATTAACAACCAAGATCTGAAAATAATTAGAAACCTTTACTGGAAATCTCAGAGTTGACGGTGAATACACCATATATGTGAAAATCATGCGTGGAGTGAGGCACGGCTGCATTTTGTCCACCCTAATTTTCAATATCTACTCTGATAGAATATTTATCGAAGCTTTGCACGAAACTGAAAAAGGTATTCTACTAAACAGGTACCGGCTAAATAACCTCAGATATGCAGATGACACCATAATATTTGCGGACAACCTAGAAGACCTACAAGTCCTCATGAACAAAATAACGTATTGCAGTCAACAATATGGACTCAATGTAAACGCAAAGGAGACAAAGCTTATGATCATTAGCAAGAAAAAGATAACAGAAGGTCAACTCTACATCAACCAAACCCCTTTAGAAAGAGTGAGGCACTACAACTACCTCGGCACGATAATAAATGAAGAATGAGCCAACAACCAAGAGATAAGAGTAAGCATCGGAAAGGCTAGATCAACCTTAAACCGTATGGGGGTATTTTTGAAGAGCCATAACCTTTCTCTTGGTACCTATGTATAAAAGTAAGAATGCTGAGATACTACGTCTTCTCTGTACTTTTTTATTGTGTTTACTCATGGACCTTGAACTAAGATATGTGCTGAAAATTGGAAGCATTTGAGATGTGGCTATATCGGAGAATTCTTAAAATCCCATAGACTGATCGTGTCACAAATGAGGAGGTCCTTAGAAGAATGGGGAAGAATCGAGAAGTACTAACCACCATCCAATCTCGAAAGTTGAAATAATTTGGACATATTATGCGAAATTAATTCAGATATGCCCTTCTACAAGCCATTATGCAAGCAAAAATATTTGGAAAGCTAAGTCCAGGAAGAAGAAGAACATCCTGGTTGAAGAACCTCAGAACCTGGTTCAACACATCTGTGCAGCTTTTCCGCGTTGCTGCAGATAAAGTGAAGATTGCCATTATGATCGCCAACATTCGTCACGGATAGGCACATTAAGAAGAAGAAGGAGATCTACAATTTCTAAATTGTCGACTGTCGAGTAGACGTGTTTGTCGGCTTTGTACTAGGCCATTTTTAAATTGTTTCAACTTACACAACCAACGCGACCCGGAGATAGTATCCAACGTATATTCCATTCAAAGCAAGGGGTAAATACTTATATTTTTTGTTACCGCATTGAGCTGGTGGTAGTCAGTACAAAAACATGTGAAACATCTAGTAATTTCTTTACCTTGTAAAGTATTCTTGGTTTTTGTCTGATTGGATGAACATCTCCAGAATTGATTTTATTTTATGGTTCATATATGTAATACCTATTTTGTATTTTATACACGTTTATTTTGCCCTTATCTTAACTTCTTTTCGTGTCCGTTCACTGTCAAGATCATGCATTAGTGATCATATCAATAAGCTCTTTGGCGAATGAATTTAGTGTCCGCAGTCATATAAACCCAAATAAACAACAATTACTCTTTCGGATACTTTGACTTCAAAAGTTTATTTTTATGTATGTTTCTTCGTAGTCACAGAACAAATAGAAGCTACAGAATAAACAGTGGTACCAAAGTGTTTGTATTTAATTTGATAACAGTTTCCTTCAAGTTCATGATTCTGACAGGAACATCGTCTCGAATTCGTACAAGAGCTTTTGGCATTAAAATATCTTTATCATTCCCGTCTTCGATCATCATTATTCTTCTCTCCCTACAATAGATATCCCTCAAGTGTAGTCAATAGAATTGATTTTATTTCTAAGGTTCTTCTAGGGTTTAGTTTCATTACAGGTAGTTAGTAAGCGAATAATAGCTTGCTTTCCTTCGCATGAAAAGGGAGCTCTTCACGTTCACTTTGACGACTCCATTTAAAACAACTCCGAGTTTTTCAATAGGTCTACCCCCAATACTATCTGGTCGGAGATTTCAGCGATTACGATTTTGTGGTTACCAGAGTAACAAAAAAAGTGAAAGTAGAATATGAACTAACTGACCCAATTGAAGCTGGTAATGGGATAAGACAAGGTAATTTCCTGAGTCCTCTATTGTTCAACCTGATCACAGATGAAATAATAAAAAAGTAAGAACTAAACAAGGATACCAAATGGGAGAAAAACAACTTGAAACAGACGATGCAATATTAATTTCTCAATGTGAAGATGATTTACAAATTACAACGTATGCTGCACCAATTTAATATAACCGCCAAAAAATTGAACATGTTACTTTCCCCAAAAAATACAAAATACATGGTTATAATAGAAAATCCGATAAGATGTAAATTAGAAGTGGAGGGTCAGATAATAGAACAAGTGATGAAGTTTAAATATGTAGGCATCGGCACTATCTAGCTACAGACAATAGAGCTACAGTGAATATAGCAAATAGCAGCAGGTTGCCTGAATGACATAATATGGAGAAATAAAAATATCGCAAGAGAAATGAAAGGCAAAATTTACAAAACAGTCATCAAACCAATAATAACATACGCGGCAGAAACACGACCTGACACAGAGCGGACAAAAGCATTGCTCAAAACAGCAGAGATGAAAACCCTTCTAAAAATCAATGGTAAGACACCATGGGACAGAACTAGAAGTACAGATATACAACGGATATGCAAGGTGGAGAACATTAATAACTGGTTAAGAAACGGAAGAGTAGATTGGAATGATCACATAAGCCGAATGAAAACAACTAGTAAAAACTGCGAGAGATGGTTCCCCAAGGTAGACGATCAGTGGGAAGACTACACAAAAAGAAGAAGAGAGTATATGTATATAGTTATATAAAAAAACTGTGTATATATGTATATATATATATATATATATATATATATATATATATATACATATATACACAGTTTTTTTGATAGAGTCTATCTATATAAACACAGGAACAAGAGTCTATATAAAATTTCGCAAGATACAATTCGAACAGATGTTTAAATAAAGCAATTCCACATTCCTGTATTAATCCAATCCAAAATTTTTTCCACCGACCTCGTAGAAAGAGTTTAAAGATAGCGCAAAATAATGTGTGAGTGTGCGACTGAGAGCATCCAAGAGACTTTTTCAGATAGTCATCTCTCGAATCTATTTAAACACTTGCAAAGTTGGCAAGTGGTTCACATTAAACGTTTTTCGTCGAAAATATTTTCACTCTACCTGTAGTTTGGTTAAGTTAGTCGCTAAACGACTCCAACACGCTAAGTGATGCATCTGCCGGCTTTAAGACATAATTTAGAAAAGTGTTAAAAAAATTTTCCACAATTTTTGCGACAAGTGATAAACCCGATATTCAGTGCGGAACGAAAAGTGAGTTTCTTGCCAAATTTTAGCACATCTGAAGATTAACTATTTCCGCTTGGAGTTATATTTGTTTTAGCGTTTATTTTTAATTAATATCACATTTTTTGTTCTTTAGTGTTATAACAGGAACGTATTTAGGCTTTTCGTCATGACTATATCGGACTGTATTCACATAAAATGGATTTTTGCCTTTTTCTTAATATTTACAATTAAAAAATAATTTCTTACACAATTTTTTTAAATGAAATATCTGGATATTTTGTAGTTATTGTTTTCTGTTGTTAAAGTTTTCTTACTTCTCTCGTTATATTATTATTACCCATTCTACTTCTTTGTCCATTAATGTATGCTTATAGCCAGCCTAGTGTCACTTTATTTTGACAATTCGTTCCATGTTTCATATTTAGTTCCTTCGGTAAAATTTTACGTTTATAGCTAATATTATATTCTTGATAGTGATCCCAAACAGTGATCTTTCCATTTTCACTCACGACACTCAAGTTGTTTTGTGATATTTTAGCGAGGGTAAGAGCTCTGTAGAGTGCTCCGAACTCCGAACACAAAATACAAAACTCAAAATACCCTTTTTACAAATCTTATCTTATGTTTTCATTTCTTCTTCTTTCTTGCTATTTTTCTTTTATATAGGCAGTACTGTCTGTTTTTCCTTAACAGTTCCTTTTAGTCTGCCCCTAAATTGTCGTTCCATCGCGTTCTTGGGCGTACTATAGGTACTTCTTGTGCCTAACGGTGACTTGTCCCTGGCTATTCTTACTATCCTTGATCAATCATTCTCATGTGTTGATTCCACTCTTCTTTTCTTTTCTTTTCTTTTCTTTTCTTTAGCCAGGTATTTATATTCTCTAATCCACATATGCGTCTGATTTCCTCACTTCTTACACTGTCATGTAGTCCTTTTCCAGCAATCCTTCTTAAGAACTTGGTCGTTGATCCCAGATATCTTTGTGTTTTGCTTGTGTCTGGTCTTGTTTCGGCCGTGTAAGTCATAACTGGCCTAGTAACTGACATATATTCGGGTCTTTGTTTCCACTCTTAGGTGTTTGTTTTTCCAAATTGCGTCGTTTAAGCATCCGGCATTGTTGTCGGATGATAGATTAATTCCCTGGTTTTTGAAAGTCATTACTTGTAAAATTTGATTGTCTAACTCCAATTTGCATCTTATTGGTTCTTTGACTATTACTAAGCTTTTTGTTTTTTATGTTTTAATTTAATTGGGATATTTAGATTTCTTAGATATACTTAAAGATAAGATTTGTCTAACCTTTTCATATGCTGCCCAGCACAAGAGTATTCTTCTTTAAAGGTTAGAAGCGTAATTATATACAGAGTGTACATGTGAAAAACCTCTGGTTTTCTTTGGAGTAAGTCTAAACTATGGACTAGGTATAGAAAAACATGTATATAATAAAACTGATGTATATCAAAGATGTCTATAATTTAAAATTGTTTTCGATTATACAGGGTCAGTTAGAATAACGGAATGAACCAATGTTGTGTTTTTATTGAATAGGTACCCTGTAGGTATATTGAACAATTTTTTAATATACTTTTTTTTAAATATAATGAGTGAATAGGTATAAAATAATAATTTTTGAAATATTTACACTTTTATAGAGAAAAATGGTGATATTTAAAAATTGTGAATTAGGTTTCCAAGGTAATATAAATGTAAATGACATGTTTCTTTCTTTTTAGTGTAGTGTTATTTTTAAATAATTTATTATCTTTGACATCCAGCTATTCAATATACAGTGTGGCCACTGTTTTCAAATACCAAGTTTTCTCATTATTTTTAATGGAATATCCACTGCATTCCTCCATCTTTTTCTTGAGAGAGAAACCGACCTTCTGCCATTGGGCCTTTTCCAGAAGGTTGTATTTAGGACTCGTTTATTTTTGGCTCTCAGGACATGCCCTGCCCATCTTGTACGATTTGCGTTGATGAATCGTACTATGTTTTCGTCTACATAGAGACGAGCTTGAAGTTCGTGGTTGTATGATACAACCAAATATATGTATAACGCCCAAAAATCGTCCGGAGTCTTCCGTTGGTCTACTTGGTCTTATCTTCGTTGGCCAAGTGTGTCGACATTGTCACAAAAGCCAACAATATCTTCGCTCTTTGGGCAGTGAATTATTAATTTTATTTTGACTTTCCTAACTGAGCTTCCTAAAGTGAAATCTTAAAACAAATCAGAAAGTGGATCGTCTCCTCTTAGACCCGTTTGGATTTGAAACTCATCTGGTGTACCTACTGCTACCAATACTGATACGGGCGCCATGAATTCTGCACATACAACTCTTTCCTAAAATTTTGCGCAAGATAAGAATATGGTCTATTGCTGACCATGGGCGCCCATATAAAAATTTTCAGGGGGCGCCAGACGTGAAGATTTTGCACATTACATTTTGTACACTATGGATAACAATATATAGTTTAAGGCACTCCAACAGCCAGGGGGGCCACGATGAGTATGGGCGCCTATATTGCTGACCTGACACTCTGGTGGAATGTGAACATTCCAAGATATCTGTAGAGATCAGTGATGTTAATGTAGGCACTTGGTAATATACTACTATATACAGGGTGGTTCATCTTATTCGCCTCGGTCTCTGTACGGAAAACCACTAGATATTTTAAAAAAATTTCTTCACAGAAATATACAGGGCCTTTAATACTATAACCTAAAAATAATGTGAATTATACAGGGTGTTCCAAAAAAGAGTGGTATATCAAAGTTATATTTTTTCTTATGGAATGCCCTATATCTGATGACATTATTGAATTGACCTTAAAAAATAAGCTATACTTTCATAAGGGTTCCCTATACCTAAATACAGGGTGCTTTGATTTATTTCGATTTTTATAAAAATGTAAGGTTTTAGAAAAAAATAAATATCTACGAATCTAAGAAGCAGTAACAAATTCTTTCTTGGATCTTAATAATAGACTATTAAGTATACTTAAACAGATGCTTATTGCAACAAAATTTCTTACAGGGTGGTCAAAATATGAGATTGTTCTATTAACAAATTCAAGCTGTAATAACTTACTTATTTAAATAGAACACCCTCTATCTTACTAGTGTATCGCGTAGAAAATTTACTTAGCTTTCAATTTGTATTAGGGTTTCCTATACATATCTTTTTACAGGGTGATCAAAATATTAGATTGTTCTATTAACAAATTCAAGCTGTAATAACTTACTTATTTTAAATGGAATACCCTGTATCTTACTAGTCTATCGAGTAGAAAATTTACTTAGCTTTCAATCCTTATTAGGGTATCCTATACCTATCTCCCTTCATTTTTTAAATATTTAAAGATTTCCTAATTTGTAAGCTTTAAAAATTCGAATTACACAAGTACCTATGTCGTGTTTATGTACAACACATCACCAACACCGGCAATATACTTAGACAAGATACTGTCATTAATAAAATTTTCATTGTTATGTAATCATACAGAGTGTTGTATTATTTTAGTTGATTTTGGCCTACATGTGAAATTGAATAATATGTTTATTTTAAATTTCATACCCTATATTAGATGCCGTATTCTGGAAGATATTTAAATTATATTCCATTCTGTATAAGGATTTTCCATATCTTAACCCAACGGTTATTAAGTAAATTTAAGAACGCCACTTTTTGTTTGAATCTTTAAATCGCAATTACAAACAATTAAATGCAATGGCTACTTTGACGAAAACGAGCCTGTTGTACAAAAATATGTAAAAATGGGTATTTACAGAATAACATGTGTATTGAGAATGTTTACATGGAATTGAAGAGATTTTAAATATCTTCCATTATAAAGAATAGAATATCGAGTATGTCATTTAATATAAGAACACTCTGTGTGATTAAATGATAAAAATGTGAATTTTATTAATGAAACTATCTTGACTAAGATATTTAAGTATATTGCCGGTGTTGGTGATGTGTTGTACATAACCACGACATAGGTACTTAATTCTAAATTTTAAAGCTTACAAATTAGGAAATCTTTAAATATTTAAAAAATGAAGCGAGATAGGTATAGGAAACCCTAATAAGAATTGAAAGCTAAGTAAATTTTATACGCGATAGATTAGTAAGATACAGGGTGTTCCATTTAAAATAAGTAAGTTATTACAGCTTGAATTTGTTAATAGAACAATCTAATATTTTGACCACCCTGTAAAAAAATAGGTGTAGGAAACCCTAATATAAATTGAAAGATAAGAAAATTTTCTACCCGATAGACTAGTAAGATACAGGGTGTTCTATTTAAAATAAGTAAGTTATTACAGCTTGAGTTTGTTAATAGAACAATCCCATATTTTCACCACCCTGTAAGAAATTTTGTTGCAATAAGCATCTGTTTAAGTACGCTAAATAGTCTGTTATTAAGATCCAAGAAAGAATTTGTTACTGCTTCTTAAATTCGTAGATATTTATTTTTTTCTAAAACCTTACATTTTTACAAAATTCGATAAAAATCAAAACACCCTGTATTTAGGTATAGGGAACTCTTATAAAAGTATAGCTTCAAGTAAAGGTCAATTCAATAATGTCATCAGATATAGGGCATTCCATAAGAAAAAATATAACTTTGATATACCACTCTTTTTTGGAGCACCCCGTATAATTCACATTATTTTTAGATTGTAGTATTAAAGGCCCTGTATATTTCTGTGAAGAATTTTTTTTAAAATATCAAGTGGTTTTCCGTACAGAGACCGAGGCGAATAAGATGAACCACCCTGTATAAAGTCAACTTTTAAATTGTTTCTAATTTTTTTAATTCTAAGAATTTCATGTCCATGTTTGTTTTTTATCAAATTGTTCAGAAAAAACGGAGGATACTCAGGGGTGTATTTAGGCTATTTCAAACATCTTTAATTTTTACAAGTTTTTTTTTTGACTATTTTACGTTTGATGATAAAGCATTATATTTTGTAATTATTATCGTTTACATATAGCTTAGATTGTTAATTATTCCCAATTAAAATATTTAATTACAAAAACGCCACAAAGAAATAGTTTCAAAACAATATTAGATTGTCTACTTGTTGTATTCTGTTTTCGTTATTTACTTGTATATGATTATTCGTACCTTACACTAACATTAGATGATTGAAATTTTTTCTTGTGTTGACTTATTAGTTAGTGTTGTATTTGGCACATATGTACCTAGTATTCATCACTCACAATCATCGTTTTAATATTTTAAAGCTAAATAATTCTTCAGACGTTATATCTGAACCAAAATTAGATTTATCAATGATGCATTTAATTTTCTGTAAATTTTTACTATACAGTGATGTGAACTCTAATAACCGGCAAAATAACGCAAAACATGGAAAACATAATACATTTTGAAATGGAAACAGATGGAACTAGTAGAGGTAGAAATTATCAATATAAACGTATACGTTAACATTCACTACTATAGTTTCCTACCTTTAGAGGTCTTTTTTTTTGTTTTATGGCATAGACTTGGATGTCAATTAGCCAGTCACAACCTTTTTGTTTTCTATTCATACATAAAGAAGGCAATGAGGTCCTTAGAGTTCCATAGCAAACTCTTCCACAGCTCCCTACTCAGTTCAAAAGCTGCAGGTGGCCGCTATGGACTGTCCAAGTTCCTCACCACATTTTTCCATTATACATCTTCTTCTTCTTTTTTCATATTTTAGACGTCTTGACAGGAGTATTTTATATAATTCTCCTGCCACAGTGACAGTTGTCATACTCCTCCGATACCTTTAAAGAAACTATGTAATGTAATGTTAACTTATACGTATATATCGATAATTTCCGCCTCTACTGGTTTCATCTCTTTTTACTTCACAATGTTTTCCATCTTTTGCGTTATTTTGCCGGTTATTACGAACTCATCACTGTATACAGCGCTTTTTGTAACGTTTTTATGACGTACCTCATTAAACAGAATGCAGAAATTATATTTTGGTTATTATAAAATATTATATTTTTTTACTTTTTGCATAGGTAAGCTTATTTGAAATTAGGTATACTCTTATTATTTTTCTTTTGTTTTAAGACCATCACTTAGTTTAATATGAGAAGAAAATTTTAATTGTTTCCGATTTTATTTTCACTTGAAACTTCTCTGATATTGATGCTAATTATTTCTATGCAATATGGTGTCTATAACTGTTTGCATATTTATTAAAACTGTCCACTTTAATTATTATAATTTTTCAAAGTTGGCAAAACATATTAAAGTTATTGCTGATTCGATTATTATTAAGAATAATGATCTTGAAATTTTTAGTAGTAAAGTCAAGATTGCGTTGTCAACAAGTCACATTTGTGTAATAAATTCTAATTATGTTGCCAAATAAATGTTACAATCAATAATATAACAGTAATATATTTATTGCTTATTTTTTGAATCCATCTACTAATTAAACCAGTCGAATTGCATCAAATTGTCGTATTGTACATCTTCCACTTTTACATGATACCTACCAATTTCACAGTACTAGAATTATTCTGGACCAGCTTGTAAACGTATAATGGATAGGAACCATATATGTTTTTGGAGTCACCTGGTAGTCTCCGAAAAGTGTTTACAATCTGCGATCAAATTACTCACAATTATGCAAAATATGGTTGACTGTTTTAGGCTTTCTGCTACATAGTCTTCAGCTTAAATCTCCATTAAACTGTTACACTGAATGCAGATATCCCGTGCCGGGCGCATGTACGTAAGGAAGTCTCTTATGACACTGAACTGTTCTTGCTTGTTTTTCTCAATAGTATCTACAGCCCTATTAGCGTATATTCGTCCAATATAAATTTTGTCATGTGCTTGACCAGATATACTTTCCCAGTGAGAGTTATGTGGTCAACGCATTCAAGCTTTTTCTTCCCGATGGTGCTTTTTGGCACTCTTATGATCGGCTCTGAACAGAAGTATTTTGTAGCTGATCCTTTTCTAGAAAGTTCATCAGTTTTTTCATTGTCATGTATTCTGTGGTGACCTGGTACCCATACCAGTGTGATACTGTTATGTTTCACAAATCTATCGAGTTTTTTTCAGCATTTCGACACTAGCCATAAGTTCACTTTAATGCTTCAAATTTCTTCAAACTTCTGCAGTATTAGACCCATTTGTGAATCAGATCAAGTGGTGCGACTATCGCACCATCAGCCTAATGAGTCATGTATTGAAAACTTTTCTCAGAATAATTCATCAAAGAACATTATAGAAAAATTGAGGAAAGAATCTCAAGTACTCAATTCGGTTTTCGCTGTGGCCTTGGAACGCGTGATGCACTATTCGCAACCCAAGTTTTAATTCAAAGATGCAGAGATGTAAATCTTGACGTTTTCATGAGCGCGATTGATTTTGAAAAGGCCTTTGATAAAGTTCGCCATGAAAAAATGCTACATATTCTCAAAACTACCGGTCTGGACGGTAGGGACATTAGAATAATCGCAAATTTGTATTGGGGCCAGGCTGCATGTGTGAGGGTTGGGAATCAGTGCTCTGAAGAAGTAAAAATCAAGCGTGGAGTTCGACAAGGCTGTATATTGTCACCAATGTTGTTTAATCTTTACAGTGAAACAATCTTAAATGAAGTGTTGGAAAACGCAAAAGAGGGAATACTCATTAATGGTATGCTTATGAACAATATCAGATACGCAGATGACACCTTGTTACTGACAGGATCAATTGAACATCTTCAAACGTTATTGAACCGAATGGTGCATTCTGCGCGATATATGGACTCAAACTCAACGCAAGAAAAACAAAGTTTATGGTTATTAGTAAACAGGCAGCCGTAAATAATAATAACTATAACGTAACAATCGGTAATGACTCAATTGAACGAGTAAGTAATATTGTATATCTGGGTAGTCATATTAATGAAAGTTGGAACCCTAGTACAGAAATAAAAAGTAGAATTGCCAAAGCAAGAACAAGTTTTATGAAATTTAAGAAAATCCTGTGCAGTCATGATCTAAGTTTGGAACTTCGCATAAGAATGTTCGATGTTATATATTCCCAGTACTACTTTACGAGGTTGAAGCATGGACCCTGACAGAATCGCTTTTAAAAAACCTAGAAGCATTTGAGATGTGGGTCTACCGCCGTATTCTGAAGATCAGTTGGGTAGAAAGAGTCACAAACGAAAGGGTTTTGCAACGTTTGAATAAAAGTTGCGAAGTAGTGAACACGGTTAAAAGGCGCAAATTGAAATACTTTGGTCATATAATGCGACACCCAGAAAAATATGACATACTTCACCTTGTCATGCAAGGTAAAATAATGGGAAAAAGAAGTGTGGGCCGCCGTACAACTTCTTGGCTTAAAAACCTACGCCAATGGTTTGGGAAAACTAGCACTGAACTATTTCGTGCGGCTGTAAATAAGACAATGATTGTTAATATGCTGGGCAACATGAGAGCCAACGATCGACAAGCGGTCTCGGCACCTTAAGAAGAAGAAGTGAATCAGGTATAAATACTTCAAACTGAGTTGTGTTTTTTCTCTGCACTATCCCTCTCATAAGCATGTATCGACTTGGAAGGGTAATTTAGGCTTCTAGTTCAGTACCAAATGGTCAGAAATCATCATCCACTATAACCATTAGGTATATTGCTCAGTTTTTCTCGCATTCTATAACATCCCACTTTCGCGTCACCCCTTATAAAGAAGTGCATAGGAGAAAGGTCTAGTAGGACCTCTATAGCTGCAATTGGTGTGTCCCTGATCCAGACCCCTATGATTACAATTACAATACAAGGAAGTCTTTATATTTTGTTTAGTTTGAGTACGGGACTTTTTTGCTGCACCTTTGGTTACCATATCACGTATGCATATGTACTTGTTGGTTTTACTACCATAATAAAATATAATCCAATATAACATGTTTGGTTTTAAATACCATATATTCCATGAGCGCGTTTGGCCGACGACAACTTAGTCACCGTTCTCTGAGTTATTCGTTTTATCTGCTGATACTAAGCCTTTAGTATAATATTACCCCAAGGTACTTTACTTCACTTACCAGATTTGACCATTCAGGCTTAGAAGATCTACTCCCTGTAAATTCCATCTTCTGGTAATTTTAATTATTGTGGACTTATGAAGGGCTGATGTTAAGCCCTACATTTGAAATCCATTCTGTAACTACACCCAGTATTTTAGTTTAGTTTAATACGCCACTATTGTTTTTATCCCCTACGTTAGTTGGCGTGATGATTAAAAATATCCCTCGAATCTTCAATTTAAACTCTGATAATTTGAATTATTTACTCTAGAGGGTGATTGGTTAGTGGGGTGATTCTCAATAGATCCGCTATAGTAATAGATAGCAATAAAAGTTAATAACAAAAATTTTAGCCACCTTTGAGCTTCATATTACAAAATTAGTTAGAATGTTACAGAGTGTTCGATATCACAGTGGCAGACCAAACTTATGTTTTTTTTTTAAATCGAACACCTTATATTTGATTTTAAATTCGAAATTTTGTTAACTTCTCCATCATAAAAATATAAAGGTTTGTTATGTTATACAGGGTATTTACAAAGGTATAACCAATTTTATATGAAAATCGTAACAAGTTCAACTCTATGTATAAATAAAAATAAGCAAACAGCAATGGTTTATTAATGCCATATTTTTTACGTATTGTCACAATTTTCAAGAATGATTGATATTGCTAATTTTCTTTGTATCAAATATAGGGTGAGTCAAAACGCAAGTACATTATTTTCTCAGTAATTTTAAATGGAACACCCTGTATTTTATATCACTATTCAAAAGTACCATTACCGTACTTTAATTTTTAAATAACATTCTCTGTGTCTAAATTTATTAGTTTTCGAGATATTTTTATTTTTAAATGGACCAGTAACGTGGACACCCAAATCACCAGAATTTAATAAACTGGACTGATTTTTTTGGGGTTACGTTAATAATGAAGTTTATAAGATACCTCCAACAACAAGGGATGAGATGAAACATACAATACAAAGTGTATTTCGATGTGTTAATTTAGAAATGCTTCGTAGAATAAGTAGCTCATCCAATGATCGTTTTTAGGCGTGCATAAATGTGTTAGGAGGTGTGTTTGAACACCTTATGTAATTAAATATTAAAAATATTTTATTAAAAGCAGGTTCTATATTTTTCAAACATGTTTTTTTTGCAAAATGTATTACTGATAAATTATTTTTCGTTCTCTATTTGTTACATTGTTACATTTACATACCAAAGTAGTGTTTAATTGTCTTCAAAAAATGGTGTATTTTGTGTTTGTGTGTTTTTTTCTAAAATTTATTACTAAATTTTCTTTCTTTATTTGTTACATCTACATACAAAAGTAGTTTTTAATTGTTTCAAAGAATGTTGCATGTTATGGTTATGTTTTTTTTTGTAAAATGTATTACTAATAAATTATTTTTATTTTTTATTTGCTACATTGTTACATTGATTACCGGATTGATAATCAGTAATCGTCAATTGTCAATTCAGTCATGGCTTACTTAAAATTTAGATAAATTTAAGCACTTAAAATAATTTGCTCTGAAAATGAAAATATCTCGAAAACTAATAAATTTGGACATAGGGAATGTTATATAAAAATTAAAGTACGGTAATGTTACTTTTCAATAATGATATAAAATACAGGGTGTTCCATTTAACATTACTGAGAAAATAATGTACTTGCGTTTTGACTCACCCTGTATTTGATATAAAGAAAATTAGCCATGTTAATAATTCTTGAAAATTTTTACAATAAATAAAAAAATATGGCATTAATAAACCATCGCTGTTGTGTTTATTTATATTTATACAGGGAGTTGAACTTGTTACGATTTTCATACAAAATTGGTTATAACTTTGTAAATACCCTGTATAACATAACAAACCTTTATATTTTTGTGATGGAGAAGTTAACAGGATTTCGAATATAAAATATAGGGTAAAAAATACATAAGCTTGGTCTGCCACTGTGTTATCGAACAACCTGTAACATTCTAACTAATTTTGTAATGTGAAGCTCAAAGTTGGCTACAATTCTTGTTACTAACTTTTATTGCTATCTATTACTATAGCGGATCTATTGAGCTTTACCCCACTAATCATTCACCCTGTAGAGTAAATCTATAACATTAAAATTTTACTCTAGAATAAAAATTTAACGTTGAGATTCTACTCCAGAGTAAACACTTAATGAGAATAAAAATTTAACTTTACACCGATCTTCTCTAAGATTATTGCTTTGAAATTTCTATTTCATTTTTAGGTTGTCCTTTTTTGTCTTGTACTTTCCATAAAATGTATATTTTATGTGCGTGCTTCGTTTATAGCTTGTATGTCATTTACATTATTAATTATTGTACTCCTCTTCCTCCTCCTCAGTGTCTTCTCTATTGAGGTTGGCGATCAATATGGCAAATTCCTTTTCGTTCTGGACTTGATGAATTAAGTCATTTCTTGTTGTGTGGGTCCAATCTCTGATGTTTCGTATTTTGAAGATTTTTTCTTTCTTCGTATAACCCTTTTATCTTTGATCTTGCCTTCTAATATTACCTGGAGCTGCTCAAGTTCCATGGGCGCATTATGTTTTCTAGATACGTCTTTCTAATTTTGATAGTATTGACCAGATGAGGACGTGTATTCATTATTTTCAGTACTTCTTCATTTGTAGTTCTGCTGGTCCAGTTTATTCTTAACATCCGGCAGTCCAAATTTCAAATGAATTTAATTTGTTGACGGCATATTATTGTTTTAATGTTCAGGTCTCACAGCCATATAGTAATAGAGATCACACATAACACTTTAGTGGTCTCAATCTTATTGTGACTGATGACTGATATCTTGGGGATACAGAGCATTTTACGCATGTTCATGAAACCAGACCTTGCTATTGCAATGCGTCTTCAAATTTTTTTTGAGTGGTCTAGTTGATTATTTAACTCTTTGCCCAGGTATATGAAGCTTTGGAAACTCTGAATGGTGATACCATTTATTTGTATTATTCTACTAGTTTGATTGTATTATTTGTAATAATTGTATTAGTAATTGTACTAGTTATTATTTGCATTATTGTACTAGTTTATCTTTTTGTTTTTTCCCTATGGTCTCTATTTTGGAATTAAGCACTTTACTCTATAATTTTTTCCAATAATTTTCACTGCGTGATTTCACTTTTGTTTATCCTTTTTTGGGTTATTTTTGTTTTGTGGCTCTGCTTAGCATAGTTAGCATTTCCTTTTCTCAGGTTTGTCGATGTCTCACTGTGTCTTTATTTGTTCGTACTTGTTTTTGTTTCTCAAAATTCTTCTTTATATTTCATAAGTACCTTCATTTTCTTAAATACAAAGAGTCCCAATATCTTTTCAACTTAATACATAGCTTTCAATAAATTGAGAAATCAAAGGTAATTAAATGAATATTAATTTCGGTAAAATATACATAAATTTCCACGATAATTCTTTAAATAATTCTTGAAACATTTGTAAAAAAATTGAATTATAGAAACTCTACTTGCCAAAAATCTTTCGAAACAATTAGACCAAAACTATAAATAAATTTATATTTTCGAAAATTTGCACTGAATTAAATTTTTACTAATTTTTCGTAAAGTGTAATTAACGAAAATTACAGATTCATTTAGACTTGGCTGTAATCCTGTAATAATTTTTTTAAATCTATTTACCTGGCATTGGTCGATGACGCGACGTTGATGCTAATTTCAGATTCAATGATGAATCGTCCGACTGTCTGTATATATCTGTATATAATACCGCCTTTTACATGTTACATGATGTCGTTCTATTTTGAAAATACAAAGTTTAAAATATCATAAATATAGACCAATAAAATTGTTAAGTATATGTATTTGTTTATGTCTTACATTTTTAGGATGTTTAACGTTTATTTTTGCGATAAATACCAATATTTGCGCTGATTTCACATTTAAGTACATTCCTGATTTTTTTTTTGATAAAATGCTTGTTTTAACATAATGATTTGCATTTAATTTTTATTTATGTATGTGTTACCGACCAAACCCGATTTCAGGACAAACTAGTTTGGATCGCATTAGGATAAACTATTTTTGGCCTAGGCCAAACTAGTATGTACTAAACGCGATCCTGATATTAATACGGACACTGCAGGAAATTGAATAAAATACGCAGTACCTAATTTAAAAATAATCATTTTTATTAAAAGATAATGACTCGTCGTTCAAATTTATGTTATAACAAGTACAATAACAGTACAAACAATTATGTTATAACAAGTCATCAGTGTTTTTTATAAAAGCAATTTATACCTCAATTGTAAAAAAATATGTACTTTTCCATCTGTTTGTGAAACAGTTATTGTTGCAACTACATTTGATGGGATAACTGTAGAAATGCTAAAAAATGGTGGGAAACCAACTGGAGAAGTTTTGTATATACTTATGAATAAAATATTAATGACAAAACAAATACCCAACACTTAGAACGAAGCAATAACACTGTTACTATTTTGGAAAGGAGATAAAAAGGATTTAAAGAATTACAGACCCATAACTTTACTAAATGTGATGTACAAACTATTAACCAAGATATTACAACAAACAGAATAACAACTAAATTAGATGGATCCCACGCAAGAGAACAAGCTGGATTTAGAAAGAGCTTCCAGTACAAGTGACCACCTTCTAACGATGAAGACATTAATCTAAAAAGCTAACGAATATCATATCCCGCTATACATGGCATTTATTGGCTTCGAAAAAGCATTTGATAGTGTGGAACACTGGGCAATAAAGAATTCCCTACAAAACAGTAGAATAGACTACAGATATACCGACTTAATTACAAATATATTGTTATGATCTACTTTTTATTACAATTATATCAATTAGTCTTTATTTGATTACTCCAATTAATTATTAAATCAATTATCCAATTGTCGAAAATCATACAAAAAATTAAGAAAAAATCTCAGGGTGCCTTTTTATAATACAAAAAAAATATCTAAATTATCTTATGTTATACTTATCTTCTCTCGTGGTTTCAGTATCTATTAGTTGGTTCTTATCAGAAGAAAAATAGGAAAGGGAAATAAATAGAAATATAAAATAAGCATACAGAAATATCTTTTATTATCAAAATCAATACTCTAAAAATCGATCAATTAAAACCTGTGGACGTAGCTGTCCGAATGAAATTTTTACCACTTAAATTTATTCTAGTTCAAATAAAAATTTATCGGTTTGTTCCCAATGACGTTGATATAACAATCTAAACAAACAAATTTAGGCATTCGCAAAAATTACTTATACTTCCTATTTAATTTTTGAAATATTGGAATCTTAATTCAAATGCTTTTACTCAAAATTTTAGTTTCCGAGCATAAAAGAATCTTTCACATAAATTGACTGACCTTTTGCTTCACTCACAATGATGTCTCCTCTTGACCCAAACAGCTTTCCCTTGTTGACTATGTTAGGCTACCCATAAAAGCCCTCTCCGTTCTCAAGCTTTAATCCAGCAGCATACCAGCACTATTTCTCCAAAAAACAACGAGCCAGGCCTCTTTTAACCAGTACTCGATTCAAACAACTCCAAAATTCTCTCCTCTCCTTCTCACAATAATACAGAATCAAAGAGGTATTTCTTCTCAATTTGATCTGTCTCTCGTTCCATTTTTCAGCTCCACTCTCCACTATCAAACAACCACTGGTACTTGCTTTTTAACTATCAACGAAAACTTTGACTACTCTTCCGGGATGCCGGTCACATAATGATTCCTCTTTCCAAAACTATCTGAAAATTCAACCTTCTCTCCTTCCCATTCTAAATTGCCAAACCAATCAGAGACATTTCTTCTTCCCCATTCTTTTTTTCATTCGAAAAAACCCACGCCTACTTTCAAAAATATTCCTACCATCATAATAATTACTTTCGGGAAATTCTACAAAATTTACTCGGGGTTAAACAAAAATAGATTAAAATTCCAAACTTTCTTTTACATTATTTTCTAAAGATATCATTACCTGTGGCTTTTGGCCTCGTGCATAACAAAGCACCGTTATAATCTCGAAATACCCTGAACAATTATTGTCTATTCATATCACTTTCAGGGAAAAAAACTCATTAACGATATCCCGCTTCTTAAAAACTACTTATAATAAATATTTACAAATCAATATACAGGGTGTATCAAATTTATGTGCCCGCGTTCTATTAAAATTAATAAAGTTTTTTATTTTATCTTTGATTGATAAATTGATACACAATAATATATATACAGTATGTCCCTGTAAGTTGTATCCATATGGAAAACTTTTTTATTATTAATTTTACGAAAAAAAGTTATTCTTCATAAAAAGCTCTGCATGGTCCACCAAAACCTAAGATTTAACCATCAAATATCAAATTTTTTGAATATTATACGAGGTATGTCAAAAAGTTTGAATTTCGTTCAAGAGTAAAGTAGCTTTATTTTTCACAATATTGAAAATTGCTATTATGAAAAGTTGTTTGGAATAAAAAACTGTATTCTAGTGCGCAATTACATCCTTCTAATTGAAATTTTTTTTTTGAAAAATTATGGATAACTAACATTATTTTCATTTCAATTCAGATAACTCTTTTATTATTAATTTTAGGAAAAACAGTAATTCTTAATAAAAAGTTCTGCATGGTTTAAAACCAAAAACACAACCATCTATGTCAAATTGTATCAATTTTATACGAGGTATGTCAAAAAATATGAATTTCGTTCAAGTGTAAAATACGTTTATTTTTCACAATATCTAAAAATGTTATTATGAAAAGTTATTTAGAATTAAAAACTATGTTTCAGTATTTCAGTATGTAATTACATCCTCCTAATTGAAATATTCTGAACTATAAAGGTATTTTACTTTTGATCTAAGTTTATCTTTTTTGACATATCTCGTATAAAATTGATACAATTTGATATACGAGTACGATGGTTGTTGTATTTTAGGTTTTAGACCATCTTGAACTTTTTATTAAGAATCACTTTTTTTTCGTAAAATTAATAATAAAAGAGTTATCAGAATTGAAATATGAAAATATTGTTAGTTTTGTTATCCATAAAATTGCATATTAGAATATAGTTTTTAATTCCAAATAACTTTTCTTAATAGCAATTTTCAATATTGTGAAAAATAAAGCTACTTTACTTTTAAGTGAAATTCAAACTTTTTGACATACCTCGTATAACATTCATAAAATTTGATATCTGATGGTTGAATCTTGGGTTTTGGACCATGTAGAACTTTTTATAAAGAATAACTTTTTTCGTAAAATTAATAATAAAAAAAGTTTTCCATATGGATACAACTTACAGGGACATACTGTATATATAATAAGGCAAAAACAACTATTAGCTAATGAAACAAACGGATCCTATTAAAATAAACCGAGGAGTAAGAGAAGGAGATACCATCTCGCGCAAACTATACAACCAAGCGCTAGAAGATATGTTCAAACACTGGGAAGGCTTGGGTATAAACATAAACGGGCAATATCTGAATCAATTACGATATGCTGATGATATTGTATTAATAACAGAAAAAAGTGAAGAATTACAAAGAATGATAGAAGAACTAGATAGAGAATCGACGAAGATAGGACTGACGATGAATTCCAGTAAAACAAAAACCATGACCAATCAACAATAAGAACTAATAATTACAGTGGCACATACAAGAATATAACAAATTAAAGAGTATATATTGTATCTAGGACAAATGACTAGATTAAATAAAGAAAATCAGATCGAAGAAATAAAGAGAAGAATAAGATTGGCCTGGGCATCATTCGGAAAACTGTCTTTTATTCTAAAGAACAGAAAATACCCGCAATACCTAAAAACAAGAGTCTTCAATCTTATTCTTCTCTTTATCCCTGTCCTCATATATGGCTCTCAGACATGGACGTTTACAAAGGAAAATATGGAAAAAAAGCTAAGAAAGAAAGATCTATGGAAAGACAAATGTTGAACACTAAACTATGAGACAGGAAAAGAAATGAATGGATCCGTAACAAAACAAAAGTGAAAGATGTCTCAAACCAAGTAGCAAAGCTTAAATGGAAGTTCGCCGGACACACCCTACGGCAGAAGGATGAAAGATGGACTAACATTGGAGACCGTGGAACCACAAACGAAAAAGGTAATGCGATGATCAGATGACCTGAAGAAACACACTGGGTCAAAATGAATGCAAATTGCCCAAGATAAAGAGGCATGGAAGAAGGAAGAGGAGGCCTATATCCAAGAATGGATGTTTAGGGTTGACTAGATAGATTAGACATTTGAGAAAACCTTGTCCTGATCCAACTGAACCTCTCGTAGCTGCAACCCTTAACGATATTTTAGAGCCTTAGTTTATATTATAATAATATTAAATCTAAAAAAGTTTCATTGCTAATGTCGAATTCTGATCTAAAAGAGACAGATACATTAATACCCGAAAAAGTTAGATAAATTATCTCTAAAATATCGCTAAGGGTTGCAGCGCAGAGAGATTCAGTTGGATCGGACAAGGTTTTGTCAAATGCAGCTAGAACAAAAACTGTTGCGCAAACCGATGTAAGTGCAAAAAGGCAATGATACTCCGCAATTCTAAGGGCCGGTTTTTCAGTGCTGGGTTAACCTATTTATTTTTTGGTCACCGAAATATTCATGGTTAATCAGTTTTTCAGTACTAGGTTAGAGCTTAAACTCGTTTAAATTAACCACGATTTTAACCGATCCTCGTTAGATGGTTTAACTCCGAATTTTGCAGTTACGCTTGCGCATTGGTGCAGTGAATGAATCATGTTTATTTTTTTGAGTACCTGCCTGACAGAAGGGATTAGTTGGGTTATGTTATTTTCTTTCATCGCGGGAAGTATTCTAATACCTCCTTATTATTATAAGGAAATTATTATTATTGAAATTATAAATTATTATCATTATTATATAGGAAGGAATTATAAGGAAATATATTTAAATATAACTGTAACAGGTACCTATGTTTACACTTACTGTAACAGGATTTAATGCGTGATTCCTAATAATATTTTAAAAAGATTATTTTATATTTGTCTACACAGCAAAATACTTAATTATTTACCAAAGAGTCTGACTTCTTATTTCCTGGTCAATCTGTTCAAATAGTGATAAGACCGTGGTCTTTGACAAACAAAATCGGAAAAAAAGTCTAAATCGTCCGTAATTCTAATTCTCTTCTGTTATGAAACCGAGGTAGACGTTATGAACTAAACAAAGATTCTGAACTTGATATTGCATTGCATTAATCATTTTTTTTAATTTGGTTATGAAATTGTCTTTTATTTATTTTTCTGTCAAATTCATCATTATTTCCCGAATTGCACATGGCGCACGTACAGTTACTGCTACCAACAGAAGAAAAAAGTGGTTAGCTAACCGAGATTTCCTTAACTTGATTTAAAGCACTGAAAAACGCTATGAGGGTTAAAATATTGGTTAAAATTGAAACTAGGTTAGCTAACCAAAATTTTAACCGCTCACTGAAAAACCGGGCCTAGTGTCACCAAAACACTCAGGCTTAGGCCTAGGCCAAACTAGTTTGTCTTGAAATCGGGTTTGGCCGGTAACATATGCATGGGTATATACAGAGTGAGTTTAACATATGGAACGCCTCAATTATTTCGGAAATGCCTTGCACGATTTTGAGAAGTTTTAGTCAGTAAGGTTTTTGTGATTCGGTTAATAGTATGGTGGTATTTACAATATTGTGCTGGAAATTTCAAATAGATTTAATAAAATTTTTACGTTTTGAAGTCCTTAAGAAATACTGTTTATTTTTATGTAATGTTCCATATACCTAAATGCTATAATTTCGGAGGTATTGCTACATTTATTAAAACAATTTATCGAAATTGTTATCAATTGTTTCGCCACAGGCAGATATTATTTTAGATCTTTTGGATCATTCGGAACAAAAAAGGTCTTTTGTAATTTTTTTCTGAAGTTGAATGGAGACTGTATTTATACTATAACAGCGAGCAAATGTACGTGTTAATGAGGACCCGTCAGAGGAAATTGAAATCAGACGTGGGATGAGACAGGGATGCGTGTTGTCACCAATTTTTTTAATGAGTACTCGGAAGAGATCTTGAAAAAAGCTCTTGGAGGTGAAACAGATGGAATAAAGGTAAATGGAGTTCCCATTAACAACATCCGATATGCGGATGACAATGTTACCTTAGCCAGAAATATTAAGGATCTTCAGAGGCTGGTAACCAGAACAGCTGAATTTGGACAAGAATACGATCTAACAATGAACGTCAGGAAGACAAAATTTATGAGAATATCGAAAACTAAAATAAATGATGAGAATATTTTAATAAAATTCACGTGAAGTAAAACTCCCTAGTGTAGTTGGTATATTTAATAAAAATTCTAAAAATTTTTAAAAATCTAAACGGATTACGTTCATAACGTTTTCGGACCTATCGGCCCATCATCAGTGAATTCTCTGTCCTTGCTAAATAGCCACAATGCCAAACACTGGTTAAGATGTCTGTTCTAACTACATATTGAATTTTGTGAAATAATTTGGCTTACATTGGATGCCAACGGATAACTATTAGCAACATGATGCTCTACTCCATTAATTAACAGATTTTTTGTACATATATGATTAGGTCTGCATTGAACTACGTTTAGTCTGTCAATGATTTAGAAGGAAGTAGAAATACTTCAAATGTCAGTGACATTGACATCCAGAACAGGGCAATTTTTAAGGTATTAACCAAGGTCAGGATCCAACGTGGTTACGGAAATTAAAGTTTAAGTCTGTGTTGGAATTCTAATTTTTAATAGTAGAATTTAAATTTACTTTTTTAAATATTACAACCATTACTATAAAATTGACTATAAAATTAAATTTGATCGAAATTATTGTCATATGGTAATGAAAACAAAATGTCAGATTGAATTAGTGGTTAATGAAAGTAAGAAATTTTGGTATATAGCCGTGGGGGTGAAAGTTAAAACGTTGAATTGATAGAGAAGTTGAATAGTGTGTTTAGGAAGGTAAATTTGTTAACTGTAATGTTGGTTGTATAAGTCTAGTAGGATATTGATTCTGTATGAAGATAGCTATTTGAAAAAATTGGTGAGAATTGATGTAACTGGTATGAGATTGTGAGGTGAATTTTTTTTAAATAATTAACGGAATGTGAAAAGTGTTAGTTATAGTCAAACATATAGGAAAATATTGTAAAATGATGCATAGAAAAGAAAATGGAATTATTTGTATTTTTTTTAAATTAAATCGAAGTTGATACAATATATGAATGAACAAAAGATTCAAAAGAAGTGTGTCAGCCGGATGCACAAAACGCAAACTGTATTTGGAAAATAATTAAAGGTTAAAAGTGGTAAAACAAGAATAAAGTTGTAAAGTTAAAATATTGGAGTAGCTAGAAAGTTAGATGCAGCAGATTAAAATTTTCGAATTTTTAAGAAAAGTAAAAAGAAAAGAGGACCTGTATAAAAATAATTAAATTAATAGAGAAGTAAAATAATTTGGAAAAGACCAAAGAACGAAGTGAAAACCCAAACGGCGAACAGACAAATAGAATAAGGTCAATGATTTATAAAGGGAAAAGTAGGGTAAGAAAATGGTAGAGGGTAAATTAGTTATGTTGATGTTACTGGGGGTTTGTAGAGTAAAAATGATTAGTATGAAAGGAGATTTTGGAAATAGAAGGGAGTGAAGTATGAAATAGAAGATTAAGTTAAAGGTTTTATGGGTAAAGTAATCTTTTAATAAACGGAACCAATGTCGAACGAGTCGACCAATAGCCATATCTTGGAATCATGATCAACTCCACAAATGATTACTTCCAGGAAATCAAAATCAGAATAGAAAAGGCTAGGTTAGGCTAGGCTAGGCTAAAAGTTAGGTTGGCTCGGTGCTACGTTTTCTAGACTTTGTTTTACGGAACGGAAGCTTGGACCTTAAATGCAGCCTCAGGGAAAAACTGAAATCATTCGAGCTGTGGGTGTGCAGAAGAATTCTGAAAATATCGTGGACAGAACACGTTATAAAAAAAGAGGTTCTGAGAAAGTTGCGTAAAGAAATGAAAATCTTAAATACCATCAAAATAAGAAAATTAGATTATCTCGGATATATTACACGTGGAGAGATATACAACTTGCTCCAGTTGATTATGCAGGGAAAGATTAAAGGAAAAAGAAGCATAGGGAGACGTAGAATATCGTGGCTGAGCAACGAGAGAGTGGTATGGATTGTACATAAACTGAACTTTTTAGAGTAGCCGTATCTAAAGTCCGAATAGCTATGATGATTGCCAACTTTCGTCGCAAAAATGGCACTTGAAGAAGAGAAGACGCAGCAATGGGAAACATGACCTACCTGACCTGAGGAGTTGTCGCCGTTGTTGGTTATAATAGAGATTATCATACAAGTATAGAAGTGTCACTACACCCTGATAATGACTCAAAGAATTAAGGCGGAGGAGAAGTATACACATCTGTTTACTATTTCGAAATTCGCTACTTGCCATATGTCCGGTAGATTATTATTTGCCCTGTCTTCTTCTTCAAGTGCCACATCAGAATTATCTGACATTGCGAAAGCTTCCCGATCTTCTGAAATATGGAATAATTGTTCTGCATTTGATATCTGTGTCTATTCACGAATGTTTTTTAACCAAGAAACTTGTTTTCTTCCTACACCTCTACGGCCCTCTATTTTACCTTTAAGGATCAGTTGTAATATTTTACATCGATTTACGCTCACTAGATAATCTATATAAAACATTTTTCGGTGTTTAACAGTCTTTAGCAGTTCTCTATCTTTATTGACCCTCCTTAGTACTTCTTCATTAGTTTTTCTTGCTGTCCAAGGTATCTTCAGCATCCGTCTATGAACCCACATTTCCAATGCTTGAATTCTGTTTATGATTGATATTTTTAGCGTCCTCCCTTCTGCACCATACAAAAGTACAGACCAAACATACCAAATATACATTTAACCATTCTTTGTCATAGTTCTAAACTGAGATGAGTATTGCAAAGAAATGACTTCATTTTCATAAAAGTTGTTTTAATCATTGGTCCGAATCTAGTTGGTCCGTTATCACAGTTTCCCAAACATGTCATGCTGTCAACTTTATCAACTTGAACTCCATTTAGTTGAAGCTTTGCATCTTGATGTGGGTCACGACTAAACACTCAAAATTTGGTTTTGTTCATTTTAATGCTCATTTCCTCTCCTACCTCGTGAATACGATCAAGCAGAATTTGGAGACCTTCAATATCTGACAGAATTACTTATCGTCTGCGTATCTAATCATATTAAGTACGTCAATGATCATTATTTTTGTTTTTTCGGCATTGATCTGAAGTCCGAATACTTTGCTTATCCGGCTTATTCGGTTGCAGCTATAATAAGAAGTGAAGAACAAAAAGGAACTGAATCATATTATGCTGGTTGAAATAATAGAATATTTACAACTTTACTGATTTGTTTACAGTTGTAAAGATAAAAATAGAAAATTAATGCTTCTGAATCATGTGGAAGAAACAGATGTTGAAAAGAGATTTGTATTATTTAAATTTTTGGCGACGTCGCTAGTTCCTCCGCCAAAGTTTTAAAAGACATTTTATTTAAACAAACTAAGTTATCAATCGAAGCAGCGCAGAAAACGACAATAAATATCGCCTCCGTACCACCAGATTGACAACAGGTGGAATACTTTCTTTGGTTACACCTCCTGAGACTTTTACAATTTATAAGTCATACAGGTGCCGAGAAAATTAAGATGAGAGAATTTTAAATAATTCACAACTCATCTACTCAGCATGGTAAAGCTCCAACAAGAAAGATTCCTTAATACTCAAAAGAGTAAATGAATTAAAAATGTATAAACATTCTCAATTTCTTTACAAAACGAAATTGCAGCAGCTGCATAATACTCTGGTTAAAGCGGAGAGTGCAGGAAGAGTCTATACCGGTTTCGGAGATCTTTTTCCCCTCATCAGTAAACCCATATCCTCTTCTCTCCGCTTTAACCATTTACCATAGCTTAGGGCCTTCCCGAATTGCAAAGAAAGAAATGTCACGGATGAACTAGGGCCATCTACCGGAAAACAAACTAAGTTATCAATCGAAGCAGCGCAGAAAACGACAATAAATATCGCCTCCGTACCACCAGATTGACAACAGGTGGAATACTTTCTTTGGTTACACCTCCTGAGACTTTTACAATTTATAAGTCATACAGGTGCCGAGAAAATTAAGATGAGAGAATTTTAAATAATTTACAACTCATCTACTCAGCATGGTAAAGCTCCAACAAGAAAGATTCCTTAATACTCAAAAGAGTAAATGAATTAAAAATGTATAAACATTCTCAATTTCTTTGCAAAACGAAAATGCAGCAGCTGCATAATACTCTGGTTAAAGCGGAGAGTGCAGGAAGAGTCTATACCGGTTTCGGAGATCTTTTTCCCCTCATCAGTAAACCCATATCCTCTTCTCTCCGCTTTAACCATTTACCATAGCTTAGGGCCTTCCCGAATTGCAAAGAAAGAAATGTCACGGATGAACTAGGGCCATCTACCGGAAAACAAACTAAGTTATCAATCGAAGCAGCGCAGAAAACGACAATAAATATCGCCTCCGTACCACCAGATTGACAACAGGTGGAATACTTTCTTTGGTTACACCTCCTGAGACTTTTACAATTTATAAGTCATACAGGTGCCGAGAAAATTAAGATGAGAGAATTTTAAATAATTCACAACTCATCTACTCAGCATGGTAAAGCTCCAACAAGAAAGATTCCTTAATACTCAAAAGAGTAAATGAATTAAAAATGTATAAACATTCTCAATTTCTTTGCAAAACGAAAATGCAGCAGCTGCATAATACTCTGGTTAATTATGCAGCTTAATTATGCAGCTGCTGCATTTTCGTTTTGCAAAGAAATTGAGAATGTTTATACATTTTTAATTCATTTACTCTTTTGAGTATTAAGGAATCTTTCTTGTTGGAGCTTTACCATGCTGAGTAGATGAGTTGTGAATTATTTAAAATTCTCTCATCTTAATTTTCTCGGCAGCTGTATGACTTATAAATTGTAAAAGTCTCAGGAGGTGTAACCAAAGAAAGTATTCCACCTGTTGTCAATCTGGTGGTACGGAGGCGATATTTATTGTCGTTTTCTGCGCTGCTTCGATTGATAACTTAGTTTGTTTTCCGGTAGATGGCCCTAGTTCATCCGTGACATTTCTTTCTTTACAATTCGGGAAGGCCCTAAGCTATGGTAAATGGTTAAAGCGGAGAGAAGAGGATATGGGTTTACTGATGAGGGGAAAAAGATCTCCGAAACCGGTATAGACTCTTCCTGCACTCTCCGCTTTAACCAGAGTATTATGCAGCTGCTGCATTTTAGTTTTGCAAAGAAATTGAGAATGTTTATACATTTTTACATTTTATTTAATTTATAATAATTAAATTGATAGGTATACACACATTTAAAGAACATTTTTTTATACATGATGGGACTAGATCCTAAGGGGTACAAGTGATAAAATGGTTTAATTGAGAAAAACGAAGTCAAAGCTAAATTTACATAGTAAATTTTACAGCGAATTAATCACTTATGAAGTGTGCAACACTGATCTAACGGTAAAACATTTTTTAATACAGTGTCCCAAATATAACGGTGAAGGAGGGAAGTATAACATACACGACTCGCTAAAAGATGCTCTAGAAGAAAATACAGATACTAAAAAAAATATTTTCGTACCTTAAAGACTGTCAAATGTTTCAAAAGATCTAAAACCCACACACATATCATTATTAACTTATGTATATACATTGTTTATATAAATTATTGTTACATTAACCTAAATACGCTAAGACCCTGCGTGATCGATGCGTGATTATAACAAAAAAAAATCACTTATGGACTTATTTTGAATTAATTTTATACATTTTATTTATCTAATTGTAAAAGCTTTTGTAAAGGTGGTATTTATTTTCATTCAAAATATTTAAAATTTGGAAAAAAACGTTCGCACTTGTACCCCTCTGCTTCAAATTTTGCACTTGTTTCTCTTTGAAACTTAAGTATCATACGAATGTCTTAAAAGTCTTCAACTAAAATAAAATAGAAATTATGTAAAAATTAAACGTTCTTATTTATGAAGCATTACTTGGTACATTTTGTGTTATTTCACTTATTTTGAATACTTTTTTAAGGGCTTGATTTGCAAAGATACTAAATAATTCACCAAAAATAATATCTAACACCTTACAGGCAAAGGGATACAAATAAAGTTATACCTGTTTACCGCAAACTGTTTTTAAATATTTCGTAAGTAGTCAAATTACAACCTGCGATATGTCGCCAGCAGTAGGTTAATTCACCTGTATCTCTTTGCCATTAAATTTTTAGTACTATCTAGTATTATTTTGTGCACTTAAATCACTTTACAATATTTTGTCACTTGTACCCCTTAGCATTTAATCCCCTCAAATAAGAAAATATTTTATTTATAAATAAGTATAAATATATAATAATATGTAGTTATTTATTATACAGGATGTTTCATTGGGAAAGCAACATACGTTAACTGTAGAAAGACTTAGACACTTAGGCGGTCTCAAAATTACCAATGGGTCTTCATCAATAACAAAGTTACTGGGTGTTTTACCTAATTTGCCATTTTCTTAGTTGGATCATAACTTTTTAACCATACTGTAGATTTATTTTATATTTATATTGCACGCGAATATACTTTAAGGTGTTCAATCAATTAATTTATTTATAATTTTAAAAATGCAAGTCGGGATTAAAAAATATTGGAAAAATGCTTCGACCCAAAAAACACACCCTGTACATTAATTTTTTTTAATTGATTCTACACTTAAAAAGAGGATGAAAAACTTAATTTAGCGGTATATTTTAAATTTTCGGTAAAATGTTTTTCTGGTAAATTTTGAATTTGAATTATGAAATTATGTGAATTGCGAGAGCTCGAAGTAGAAAAAAAAAATTGAAACACGACTTACAACTTTTTAACCACACTGGATATTTATTTTCTATTTGACACGCGAATATTCTTTAAAGTGTCCAATCAATTAATTTATTTATACTTATAAAAAATCCAGGTCCGGATTAAACAATAAAAATGTTCCAACCCAAAAACAGTACATACACGCTGTACAACTTGTACAAACCCTCTATATTAAATTTTTTGAAACTGGATTCTGCACTTAAAAAGAGGTTAAAAACTAAATTTAGTGGTATACTTTGAATTTTTGGTAAAACGTTTTTTTTTTTGGTAACATTTTGAATTTGAATTCTGCTCGAAGTAACTCCCAATTTATTCACGGATGAAGCAAAATTCAAGAAAGATGGGATATACAATTTCAGAGACTCGCACGTTTGGGCAGAGCAACGTGTAGAACATTTGAATAAATTAATAGGATCATATATTTTATCGCCAACCGTCACAGTCATCCATTATTGTACTCATTTGCCCTCATTTGCGGAAGTAAAGTAACACTTTATTGTACTCAAAGAAGAATTTTACTTTACCTGCCGCGATTATTAATTAAATTAACTGAGATTGAATGTAAGTGGTGGATCGCAGTAAGAGATTATTTATTTGAGTAAACTTAAAATTTATTTACTTTAATTATTAAAAATATTATACAAAATTTACGTTATTATTGATTACACTTATGTCAAAAAATAAAATTCTGTGGTATTTTGCAATTATATTCATACGACATAAATCAAAACTTTACCGATTTAGAAATTAGGCAGGGCCGCGCCGCCCATAAGGGCGGAGAGGGGCGGTGCCCCCCGGCGCCGAAGTAAAAAGGCGCCGGCAGGTGCCGAAAAAAAAGTTTGACAATACCGAAATTACCAGAAATATTAATAATATTTTATTATCTTGTGAAATTGAAAATTTACCAATCGTAGGTAGATTTAAAATTAGCAGTTATTACCTATTACTTTGATCCCCTAAGTGTACGAACGGTTATTTCTTTCAAAGACTAACGGAGCAAAATGAAAAAATGTTGACGCATGTCAAAATTTTCAATGTGTTTTAAATGTATTAATTTTTTTTCGAATCCTTAGAAAACTAATAAATATTTTTGAAAAATTTAAACGCAGCATGAAAGATTACATTATTACCGAGAGCCGTAAATTCCTGAAAATTTCTATAATGTTTATTTTAATAAGTTACAGGGGTGAAAATAAAAGGAAAAATTTAGTGTGATTTTTAATTGCAAATATTTCATTCAAAAGAAACTTTTTATTTATTCTAAGGGACTTTTGGCCTTCGGTAATAAAGTAGTCTTTCATTCTGCATTTAAATTTTTCAAAAATACTTATTAGTTTTCTCAGGATTTGAAAAGAATAAATACATTTAAAACACATTAAAAATTGTGACATGGTCAATATTTCGCATTTTGCTCCGTTCCCCTTAAACTGAAATATTACTCCATTCACTCACGGCAAAATGTTGCAAAAACTCTGAATTTTAAAGACCCGCTTGGATTAACATGAAATTTGGAATACACATAGCTAACAAGTCAAAGAAGAGAATGATATTGTGTCGACGTGTACTTTTGCCCTGGGGGAGTACCACTCCTTCACGGGGGAAAATATACTTACGTTAAAAATAAGTCCGGAAGTGGATAAACTGACGAATTGTAAGTAACTATTAAGTTAAGTTGTTCTATGAAGTTTTTACATTACTTAGGTCATTACTTTTCGAGTTATTTGCGAGTGAATATGTTCATTTTTCAACAAAAAAACCACGTTTTTAGACAGTTTTTCGTCTTCCACCGTTTTTCACCGACAAATTACTCAAAAAGTAAGTATTTTAGCGAAAATATATTCTTAGGAAAAATTTTGAAAAAAAACATTTTCTTAAAAATGTCAATATATTTTTTTATTTAAAACCATTTTTTTTTAAATAAGTACTTTTAAATGGTGAAAGTTTCAGATCATATAAATATACATAAGTGAAGTAAATTGTAAAGCTGTAACAATTAATTTCATTTGGGATGCTAATTAAGCGGGGATTTTTACGATGCTCTTTACTAAAAAAAAGGGACCAACTTTATTTTCTGCGTTACCGACTTACTTTTGCTACTAGAAACTTTTTGAAAAAACAAAAATAAAGCTTTTTCTAAAGACTTTAAAAAAGTTGTCATGAGTTTTGCCAGAAAAGTGCTTCATTTTTTGGTTATTTCACTTTGAAATGTTCGATATCTATCTTCGTTTGACGAATAAGAACCCACTTTACTCGAACTACAACTCTTCCTCTACTAGATATACTGATTTCATGCGTGCACAAGTTTTTTTTAAAAATTTTTTATAAGCTCTATTTTTGCTAAGAAAATTTTTTTTCAATAAAATATACACTTTTTTCTTATTTGCGAAAAACGGTCTAAAACCGTGGTTTTTATGTTGAAAAATGAACGCAACTCATGCTCATGCGCAACATACTCACTCGCAAATAAATGGAAAAATATTGACTTAGTAGAAAAAACTGTATATTATTATAGAACAAAAGTTTCTTAGAATTAGTCAGTGTATCCACTTCCGGACTTAATTTTAACGTATATTTTTCAACCCCGACGACGCAATATCAATTTTTTCCTTAGATTATGATGATGATGATACTTTCCTAACACATAAAAATAGTTTGTATTTATACCGTATAACGGTCCACTAAGCTACAAAAAACTACTTAAAAAGGAAGGAGGAAAGGGGCGCCTAAAATTACTTGCCCCGGGGCGCTTGAAAGCCTTGGCGCGGCCCTGAAATTAGGTTATCAATATTGATAACTATCGATTAAACATCGAAACCGCCCATCATGCAAAAGTCATCTGCCATTAATGTCATACGAAATTTGTATTCCGTCTAAGATTAAAAAAAAATCTTAAATTGTAAGTAAGTGTTAATGTTTTTATTTACTCGTCTGGCTCGCTGCGCTACCTCTACTCGTAATATTAGACTCGTTGGATCTTTACTGACTTGGTACAGAAATAACTATTATCTCCCACCCTAACAAGTGAATTCAACAATTTAGAATTTCCTATTAAGTTTCCTATGGCCTATGGTCCGTTTGAAGATTCACCACCCGGTATATACAGGGTGTCAAGAAATTCTCCTGACAAACGAAGACCGCCAGATTTCTCAGATAATTTTAAGACAATTTAACCCATTCACCCAGTCCGAAAACACTTCCAAAAGGAGATATAGGCTCTTTAAAGATGACGTCTTGTAAATAGTTTTTCTTAAATACCTACCTCTAACACGCTTCTATTCAGACAAATGAAAACTGGTACGCTTACTTATCTTCCAGAGATATTAGACCAGGGCCTCGATTTTTGACCCTTCGCTTCGTTATCGAACGTATTGGCTTCGTATACTAAACAGATACGAAGCGAATACGTTCGATAACGAAGCGAAGGGTCAAAAATCGAGGTCCAGGGCGGATTTGTGAAAAAACGTCTATTTTTGGATGTGCGAGGTGGCATTCGGATTTTTGCAGATAAAGTTAGGTGACAGCTTCAGTATAATAATTGACATATGCTCCTTCTCAAATATACCTGGAACAGTAACAAATAAATTAAAGTATATAAAAATTTCGAAAAACATTGATTTTTTTCTATTTTCTTTTCTTATAACTTTAAAACGATTCATTTTGGAAAAAAGTCGTGGGGAAGTAAAATAAAGATAGCAAAATAGCAATACATATAAAATAAGGGAGCAAATTAAGCCTATTCTTATTAAATGTTTTTCAACCACTTTGGTTGCACATAGAACCTTCGTGATTCGCTTAGAAAATTCTTACAACCTTAAATCGTCCACCAAATGTCATTAAAATCGACTTATATTAATAGATTTTGCATAATAATTTTGCAATCTAATTTTTTTTTAAAAAGTTAAAAATTTTTAAAAACTTTCTAAACAAAAAGTAGTCAATTTGGAACTTTGCTAATTTTTTTACATATAAAGAGACGATCTACCTATCTATTGCACTTTACAGAACTAAAATTGGATTATTTAAGCGGCCTCAGAACTGTTTTAAAGTTATAAACAATTTTTTGGTTTATAAACAAATACAGTGAGGATGTTTGAGTTGAAATAAATTAATTTTTCAGTTATTTATCAAATAAACATTTTTTTCTGTTTTAGGACAACAGTAAAATATATTTCGAATTAAATAAATTATATACTTTCTTCTTTTTGTCTCAATTAATTAAAAAAAATTTTGGGTACCCTGTATAAATAATTATGTTAATGTCTATTTTAATGAATAGAGAATTTAACAACCTTTCGAATAAGCTAGCACACGACCCCTATTCTCATTAAAAAAAATATCGATTACGTCATCACATCCAGATGGACGACGTCACTAGTATGACATATATGCCAAAAAATTATAATTTAAATATAAAAATCGACCTGTCTCGGGATTTATTTCCAGAGTCGTCCATTCTCGAGAAAATTAATTTATTTCAATTCAAACGTCCTCACTACATTTGTTTATAACTTTAAAACACTGCTGAGGCCGCTTAAATAATCCGATTTTAATTCTGTAAAGTGTATTAGATAGGAAGAGCGCCTCTTGATATGTAAAAAAATTAGCAAACTTCTAAATGGTCTACTTTTTGTTCAGAAAGTTTTTAAAAAAATTTAACTTTTATAAAAAAACTTTAGATTGCAAAATTATTATGCAAAATCTATTATATCAATTTTTATGAAGTTCGGTGGACGGTGGAAAGTGCAACCAAACTTTGAAAAACATTGCATAAAATCAGTTTTATTTTGCCCCCTTATTTTGTATTTATTGCTATTTTGCAGAAAGGGTAATAATTTAAGACATTTTAAACCAGTCGTATATCACACAAAATTCAATTATCTTTTTTTTATTTCCCGTTTCTCCCAAAATAATTCGTTTTAAAGTTATAAGCAATGAAAGTTGAAACAAATCGATGTTATTCGATAATTCGATAAATATTTTAATTTTTTTATTAATGTTCCGGGTATATTTGAGAAGGAGCATAAGTCAATTATAATTACTGAAATTGTCACTTAATTTTAACTGCAAAAATCCAAATGCTACCTCTCACATCCACCTCAAAACAGATCCGCCCTGGTCTATATATCCATTTCATCAATTCGGAATTTCTAGTACCGGTCATAGGTGTCCGTTTTCGGTAGGGCAATATGTATATTATCGCATAACATTTTGGTCTTTAACATTTAAGCCTTTTTGACATTGGATTATTAAATTGTGAGGTATTTTAGTACTAAAAGGTACTCATGCTTCAAGTCAGTAGGATACACCATTTTCTAAAAAAAAATAATTTAACATTTTCGTTTTTTGAATTAAAAAAAAATCGAAAACAATTTAAAAAAAAACAGCGGTGTATTTTAATTTAAACGTTGAAATTTAAAGTAAAAGTAACTTTTAGTACTAGAATACCGCATAATTTAATAATCTAGCGTCAGAAATGCTTAAAAATTAAAGACAAAAAATATATGCGATAAAATAACCGTTGACGTACTCAAAACGCACGCATATGACCGGTACTAGAAATTCGTTATTGATTAAATTGTTTTATCTCTTCAATATAAATAACCATACTAGGTTTCGCTTTAAAAAAAAATTTTATTTTATTTTTTAAATTCAAGAAACGAAAAATTTTTAAAACGACTTTTCTAGGAAACTGTGTTTCCTACCGACTTAAACCAAGCGTTCCTTGTAGTATAAGGATATTTGGTGTTTTACTAAAATACCTCACAATTTAATAATCCAGAGTAAAAATGCTTCAAAGTTAAAGACAAAAAGAAAGTTATGCGATAAAATAACTGTTGCTCCACCCAAAACGGACGCCTATGGCCAGTACTAGAAATTCGCAATTGATGAAATCGATTTATCTCTGGAAGATAAATACGCGTACCAGTTTTCGTTTTCGAAATAAAAGCGTTCTGGAAGTATTTTAAACAAATTAATTACAAGATGCAATCTTTAAGCTCCAGCTTCCTTAGGAAGCATTTTCGGACAAGGTGAATTGAGTTAAATTGTCTTAATACTCTGGGCTAATTAGCAAAATACAAGGAAAAGTTATTTACCAGCAATTTTATTGCTGAAATCGAATCTTATGATTGTATATATTAATAATATAGGTATGCAAAGTGCGTAGATAGTGTGCTACTTTGTTTATAAACAAAATGGCGCCCAAAAATCGTGTTTTTTTAAATTTTTGCTATGTAACTCCAAAGATTTTAACTTTACACCAAAAACACCTAAATAAAAATTCACCGAAATTAAATTCTGCATAGAGACGTGTTTTTCCCGATTTACTTCGACAAAAATTTTCCCCGGAAAATGCGGGTTTTTCCAACACAATCTTTAATTTTCACTAAAATTTTAAATACGTACTTCTTTATCAATAATTAAATAACTTGGTAATATAAAAGCTATTTTCGTATAGATTATAATTCCAGAAGCCGATAAAAATTGAGTGAACAGTTTAGCAACAATTAAATTGTTAATTAAAAATTTACTGTCGCTATAATACCCATAATAATTATGATACATAAGAATAACTATGATTTTTGTATAAAAAGATACTGTACCTATCTAATGTACTTTACAGAATTGAAATTGGTCTATTTAAGCGGCCTCGGGAATATTTTAAAATTATAAACAATTTTTTGGCTTATAAACAAATATAATATCTCGGGAAATATTAAATTAAATCATGAAAACAATGTTGGAAAAAAAGCGGCAGGACACTTTAAAAAAAACGTTTAATTGTGATGTGATTCCTGATATACAACCGGTCAAAGTTGACCGACATTTACGACAAAGATATAAATAATAGGATCATAGTTTTCAAACCGTCACCTTTTTATTTTTGTCCTCTTTCTCCACGCCAATTTTCATATCTTTAAAATACTCATAACATATATTATTATAATAAAAACTATCGATATTACGAGTGAAAATTACCAAAAAAAAAGCAAAATTTCAATCTAAAATTAGGCTGGAGAAAATGTAATCTCAAAGTTCAAAATCGATATACGTTAAAAATATGCATTTTTCTACGGCCTTGCTAAAAGAGCCACTTTCACGCACGCATTTCGTTTCCGAAAGTTGCACTTTCCCGCACGGCGTGCGTGAAAGTAAATTTTCCTGCACAGCGTTCGGGAAAGTAAAATACCTTGTAATATGGCATTACAATATATTATAATACATGCAATAAACTAATATTTAGATATTATTTACTAATTTATTTCAAATTTATCTTATTGTGTTCATGTTTTAATGAAATTAGCGCGATAATTCGATGAAATAAAATTATTTTGACATCATATTTTAAAATCAGATCAGTAGACAATTACAATGGTTTTGAATCGTCGTCATGGAAACCAATATCGTCGTCGTGGTAAACCATTATATTGAAAGTTTGGTTTTGACAACCTTGTCAAAGAATTAATTTGTGTATTTTCACTTCTAAATAAAAATTGATATAACTCTATATTTTGTGGCTTTTTTTCCAAACGTACGGCCCTAGAAAAAATATTGTTCCTAACTCATGCGGAAAGTGTCTTCCCCGCACTCGACTGCTTGCCCGAACTCCGCTATCGCGGCGTTTGGGTCAACGGCAGTCTCGTGCGGGAAAGTATCACTTTCCGCACTAGTTAGGAAATAGTATATTGTGCAACAAGTGCAGAAAGGTACTAATTTCTCACGAGTTTGAAAAGTTGCGGTACGAGCGCAAGCGAGTGCCGCAATTCAAACGAGTGAGAAATTACCTTTCTGCACGTGTTTCACACTATACTTTTTCTACAAGCACAGTTTTTCCTAAAAATAAAAATCACAATTTCCAAACGACGATTAATTATAATAGGTACCTATGTGATAAATTTTAAACTGTATTTAATTAATACCTACTAATCAATTTAAATTCCTTATACCTAAATAAATTGCACAGAAATCAGTTAAAAAATTAATGCACTGCCTTAATTTGTTTAAATTTAAACAATTATTACACATTATTGACATTATATTTATGCAGTCACGGATTTACACAAAACCTACTCCATTCGACGTCTCTTGCACAGGTTGCTAAATCCTTATTGGTTATTTGATAATTATAAAATGTTTAATAAGAATAAAATTGTAAAATAAAACAGTTGTAACATCCATAATTTAGTTTCTATGCTATAGTTAAATATAATAATTGTCTTATAGGTTATATCTTTGTCTAAAGTTTAACCACGGATGTAAACAGAATATAACGTTACTCAGAATGCGGTAGTCCACGGATGTAAACAGAAAATAACGTTACTCAGAATGAGGTAGTCAACTGTGCAGAAAAGAACTTTGCGGCACAGAAACGTCACTTTGCGGCACAGAAACGTCACTTTTCTGCACACTAATGTCAAATATCTTATACTGTGAGAAAATATCAAGTTTGCTAACATAAAACCGTGCAGAAAAGTGCACTTTGAATAATGGTTGCAGAAAAATAACTATTTTTCGGCTTTCCATGGAGCAATTTTCTTCATTCTTTTTTTGTTCCCAAGTAACTCGAGTAGAGCCATCTAACTAACACATTATTAAATGTCAAAGTTGCTTTTGTTTTGTTATAAAAGATTAACTTATTCATAAGAAAAGAAAACTACATATTTTTTCCAGTTGTAGAGTTTTTTTAGATAAACTTACTACAAGTGGAGCTTTTAACGTTAAAAACACAAATATTCTCATTTGAAAGCTGTAAAATTATTTAATCAATCTTTATTTAAACAAATTAAAAATTTTTGTTATTATAAATAAATTAATTTATTATAACAAAACAAAAGCAACTTTGACATTTAATAATGCGTTAGTTGGATGGCTCTACTCGAGTTACTTGAGAGCAAAAAAAGAATGAAGAAAATTGCTCCATGGGAAGCCGAGCAAATGCATTTTTTAACGTATACCGATTTTGAACTTTGAGATTACATTTTCTCTAACCTAATTTTTGATTGAAATTTTGCTATTTTTGGCAATTTTCACTTGTAATATCGATAGTTTTTATTATAATAATATATGTTATGAGTATTTTAAAGATACGAAAATTGGTATGGAGAAAGAGAACAAAAATAAAAAGGTGACGGTTCGAAAATTATGATCCTATTGTTTATATCTTTGCCGTAAATGCCGGTCAACTTTGACTGGTTGTACATCAGGAACCACTCATCAAAATTAAACGTTTTTTCTTTTAAAAGATGCATCCTGCCCCGCTTTTTTCCAATACCGTTTTCATGATTTAATTTAATTTTAATGTTTCCCGAGATATTCTATTTGTTTATAAGCCAAAAAAAGTGTTTATAATTTTAAAATATTCCTGAGGCCGCTTAAATAGTCTAATTTCAATTTTGTAAAGTACATTAGATAGGTACAGTGTCATTTTATACAAAAATCGTAGTTATTTTTATGTATCACAATTATTATGGTTATTATAGCGACCGTAAATTTTTAATTAACAATTTAATTGTTGCTAAACTGTTCACTTAATTTCTATTGGCTTCTGGAATTATAATCTATACGAAAAGAGCTTTTATATTACCAAGTTATTTAATTATTGATAAAGAATCACTTATCTAAAATTTTAGTTGAAAATTAAAGATTTTGTTGGAAGAACCCGCATTTTCCGGGGAAAATTTTCGTCGAAGTAAATCGGAAAAAGCACGTCTCTATGCAGAATTTAATTACGGTGAATTTTTATTTGAGTGTTTTTGGTGTAAACTTAAAATCTTTGGAGTTATAGAGCAAAAATTGAAAAAAACACGATTTTCAGGCGCCATTTTGTTTATAAAAAAAGTAGCACACTATCTGCGGACTTATACTGCGGACACTATATTATTAATATATACAATCATAAGATTCGAGTCCAGCAATAAAATTGCTGGTAAATAACTTTTCCCAAAAATGGCCTATTCTCCGATAATCTGTCCAGACTATAATATTATCAGTAGTAATTGCACAAGAGCAAAATTATCGAATTTTCCCCGAGTGACACTTTGACAGTTTTAATTTCACGACCCGAAGGGGAGTGAAATTATGTCAAAGTGTCACGAGGGCAAAAATTCGATAATAATTTTAGAGATCGCAGCGCCGGATTAACCATTAGGCGGACTAGGCGGCCGCCTAGGGCCCGCGCACTTGATGGCGCCCGCATCCCGCTCAAATGCATTAATTAATATTGAATTATATAAGCAGTAATTTAAAAATAATGGGGTACACATAGCTAAATTTGGTATACACATAGCTAACATGTCAAAGAAAAAAGTGATATTGTGCCGATGTGAGCTTTTGCTCTGAGGTTATTAAGTCCCCCTTTCTCGGGGAAAAATATACGGTCAAAATACGTCCGGAGGTGGATAAACTGACTAATTCTAAGCAACTTTTGTTCAATAGAGTTTTTTCACCAAGTCAATACATTTCGAGTTATTTGCGAGTGAATATATGTTCATTTTTCAACAAAAAAAAACACGTTTTTAGACCGTTTTTCGCAAAACACTCAATAAGTAAGTGTTTTATCGAAAAACATATTCTTAGCAAAAATATAGCTATTAAAAAATTGAAAAATGGTGTACGTGTGCAGTCTGTAGACCCAGTAGAAACAGAGTTGTAGCTAATGAAAAGTAGGTTCTTATTCGTCAAATTTCAATTCGAATATTTTAACGTGAAATAATAAAAAAAAATTAAGCACTTTTCATAGAAAACCATCATAAGTCTTTTATATGTTTAAAAAAAGTTTTATTCTTGTTTTTTAAAAAGTTTCTAGCATATAAAGTAAGCAACATACGCTCAGAATAAATTTAATCCCTTTTTTGTATAAAAAAACTAGTGAAAATATTCCCCTAATTAGCATCCCAAATGAATTAATCGTTACCACTTCACAAGCTACAAAGTGCTTATTTATGAATGGGCTGTAGTAGAAAGGACTTGAACAAGACTAATCACGAGTGTATGCAATTTTTTTTGTTTAGCTTAATTCCTCGACAACTAATGGACATTGGCATGGTACAGTGGATTTTTCCAATCAGGTACCTAGTGTAATGTGTAGTGTATGTATTGAGTAAATGTCTTGTTACTTAACAAAGACGACGTCATTGTCATTGCAAAGATACGCTAATTTATCCGAATGTCTGCGGTCCCTCCGGTGAGTACCGATCGCAGAGAGATAGAAACTATTTTCATTTATTTTTAATAAATTAAAAATTTTCTACCCAGGGTATGCAAAGTTTGAACATTCTCTTATCTTAACCAATTTTTATCTTCCAAAAAACCAAAACTCTGACAAATTCAAAAAATCAAAATACATTTTTTTAATCTTTAGGATTTTTGGTATCACGAATAATTTTTAAGATATTTTGAAAAAAAAAAGACATTTTTTAGAAACTTATTAAAGAAAACAAAAATAAAGGTTTTATAACACTTTAAAAAAGTTGTGATCAGTTTTCACCGAAAAGTGCTTAATTTTTTGGGTATTTAGATTTGGAATTTGTCGAATAAGAATCTACTTTTCATTAGCTCCAGCTCTGCTTATACTGGGTCTACATACTTCATACATAAACCATTTTTTTTACTTTTGTATACGCTATATTTTTCCTAAGAATATTTTTTCGATAAAATACCTGCTTAATTTTTGAGTTATTTGCGAATAACCGTCTAAAAACGTGTTTTTTGGTTGAAAAAGGAACATATTTAGTCGTAAATAACTCAAAAAGTATTGATTTAGTGAAATAACTCTATAGAACAAAAGTTACTTCATTAATCAGTTTATTCATTTTCGTACTTATTTTGAATGTGTATTTTTTCTCCCACGAAGGGGTGGCACTCATACCCAGGGGAAAATTCCATATCGGCACAATATCACTTTTTTTCTTTGGCATATTAGCTACGGACTATTAATGACAAGTTGTTGCGAAATATCGGTTAAAAGACTTGTATACTGCATAGATGGTCAGCTAGATTTGATGCTGTTAAAGCAGTACAAATGTTACATAGGAAAATGAAAAAGTATCGAATAGTTCTTTTAACTATTATGTGATCCAAAATTTTAGAACGTTTTAGTGCTGCTAGTAAACATTAAAAGATCCAACTATAAATTTATCAGATGCAGTTATTTTACTTAAATCTTTAGCAAAGTAACAGAATTAGAAAAAAGAGAAATGATCTTCTTTACATTGTCGTAATTTATTTTTGGAATAAATACTTCCCAAAACAATATAAATATCTTTAAATTTGTTTTAAGTAAATGGTCGCTATGAAGGGGCCTACTTCTTATGGCCGCCTAGAGCCCCATGATGCCTTAAACCGTCACTGAGAGATCGCGTGTAATTTGCTGCGATTATTTCATGAATAAAACTGATCAAAACGAATTTTTTTTTGTAATTTATTTATGTAAGTACAAATTAGTACAATTAAACACACAGTTGTTATAAATATTTGACGGTTGAAAGTCATCACTTTTAGAATTTTTAAAACATTAATTGTCATTAAAGTCACTGAATGAATTTTTTCGTAGCAACGGAGGGCATCTGACGTAATATACTTGACGACGGGATATTATCAAAAATTATCACTTTAAGTTTTATTTTTGTAGCTTTTTATTGGTCAGAATCTTCTATGAATGAAATAATCTGAGAAATCTCCGGTCTTCGTTTGTCAGGAGAGTTTCTGGACACCCTTTATAATAATTTCCAATATATTGCTATCAGCGACCGATGTTGTTTAATCATTTTATAGCGTACATCTTGAAATGTGATAAAATAAAATCACTACTTTCTTCTTTTTACCCCCTGCAGTGTTATCTTATCGTTCTGTCATGATGCAATATTCCTATTCCCTCTAAAATATAAGTTCGATGATATTATTTATAACCTGACAATAGTCCAAAAATATCTAGTCCGTTATGCTAGAAATTGGTTTATTATCTGTCAAATTATGGATTTTATTTTCGAAAAGTGCGTACCTAGCTATTACACACTTACCATCACAATGTGCCATTCTATTTTCTGCTCTATTTTTACAGTGATAACAAAGCAATTTTACCCACTTATTATCAACTTAACCGTGACTTTTTTCTACCTACACATTTATAAAATGGGTTTTAAAAATATCTTTGTGAGTGTACTGGAAAAAAATGTGTTAGTGAGTCAAAAACTGAAATATGGCGATATCTAAAAATAATTTCCAATTTATAAATATTCGTAAACAAGTAACAGGTCGACATCTGTCTGTAAGTAGCTGTAAGTTTTATAATTTCACCTACAAGGGACAGTGGAAAGTATGTTCGATATAGCATGTGTATTATACAAAAGGTGTACTGTGTTTATATAAAAAATATTATAATAATCTTATCGAATTTATTTTCTTTTTATTACATCTACATCTAATAATAATTAGTAATTGAGCCTATTAGGCTCATGGCTTGATTCACTATTCGCCTACATCCGATTTTGTCCATTGCTTCCATCCTCCAATTTGTGAAGTTGAGTCTTTTTAGATCCTCTTCTACATCCATTTTCTACCTTCTTGTGGGTCGACCTCTTCTCTGACCTCCTCCAATTGTACTTGGCATTAGCATTTTCAGTAGTCTACCTTCTGGCATCCTTTGTATGTATCCTAGTCATTTTAGTCGTTGGATTCTTATTACTTCTAGTACGCTGGGCCGCCTATAAAACATTATCATATCTTCATTTGTCATTCTGATCCATACGCCATTCTACATTTTTCCTCCAAATATTTTCCTTCCTAGTTTTCGTTCCCATGTCTGCACCATTTCTTGTTGCTTTTTATTATATCTAGTTTGGGGTTATTTTTCTAAGAGTTATTGTTATATTAAATATTTATACACGAGAAGACTGAAAACGATTTACATACACCCAAAAAAAAAAAAGGAAAAAAAATCTTCAAAATAAAACAAATTCTTCTTTTCTATTAGTAAGACGAACTCCAATTAGATACTCATTTGTCATACGAGATAGGTACGAGAAAAAAATTATCTAAATAAAAGTTGAAGGTTGTGTATTAAGGTTTTTAACCCCTAGTCATTGAAGAAAAATATCGCAAAAAATATAAATAAGTTGTATTAAAAACTCTCAGATTCAGTAAGCTCAATTATCATTGAAATGTTAGGTATTGTTGTATAAATGTATTTATGTTACAGTTTAAGTTGATTCTCAGTTAGAGTTAACTATTCCTAGTTCGACTCAACTCCAACTAAAACGAGCAGTAAGAGTTGATTTGAAAAATTTAATTCAACTTTTACTAGTTGAAGTAGACTCTTCCTAACCCTTGTTAGTAAAAGTATATCGCGGGAAAAATAAAGTCAACTCTTACTAATTTGAGTTGACTATTCCTCGATCGATTCAGTGCTTTTTTGATGAGTGTGCGTCTTTTTGTTTTGACCGTTTCAACTAATCACGATTTGAACATATCCAGTAACATGTAATTGCTAGAATTGGTTGTTTGTGTGAATCAAATCTTACTAAATGGCATTGGGAAGAGTATACTTTTTCTAGTTGGAGTCTACTTTTACTAGTAAATGTTGAAAAAAATCTGCATTTTATATTTATAATCAACTTTTACTAAAACCAGTCGTTTGAGTTGACTCGAACTAGGAATAGTCAACTCCAACTGGATAATCAACTTGAACTGTAACATATTTTATATAAACAGAACCTCTGGTGAATAGGAAGTATTATAATTAGTGTTTACTAAAGTAACGGCTATGTCGAAATACTGATAGACAGGCCTGTGTTTGTTTATGTTTATGTTTATACTCATAGTTCGAGTACCTACTGTTGAATAAAATATGATGTGAATAAATTGAAGACATTTTATTATGCATTTAATCAGCTACGGACCAAAAGGCACAGTACCCTAACCACCAATATCTTTTTACAGTTGGATTAAGACTATCCTTTGAAAACATTTTCAAATGTAGCGCCTAATATACTGACAAGGTGGCACAAACTTAACTTTTGTTTTAATGGAACAAACACGCTGTATATTTTTACATTCTTAGACTATTCTCGATATTTTTGTTTTTGCAATATAAGGTTTTGCAATGTTATACGAGATAGTTAAAAATATGTTTTTTGTATTAACTTGTTAGCAATATTAAATACCTGTCGAAAATACTTAATTTCAAATTATTTATATAATTTATTTAATATAAAATACATTTTTCTGCTAATAGGAAACAGAAAAAATGTTTATTTGACTAATATTAAATTTGTTTTTGGCTTAAATTAAATGTTACAATTTCCTACCACCTGCCTCTTAGTGGTGATTGAACCGAGGATGATAATCTTCTTAAACGTTATTAGACAAGGCGAAAACGGCGGGTTCGTTGGGAAAAATATTCCCATGAAATTTTTTTGCATAATTACATTCGTGAGACATCCCAGAATAGGGTTCAAGAAGTCGCCCACGTGAAAAGTGAGCCAAATTTTTTTAACAATTTTTTTAATCAAATTGAAAAAATCAATATTTTTGGCCCTGAAAATTTTTTTGTAGGTTTTTTGGACCATTCTGGATAAAAAATGTCTCCTATAATTTTTCTCTAAAGTTGATCGTTTTCGAGTTATAAGCAATTTAAAATTGAAAAAAAAAAACGAAAAATGGCGATTTTCAAGGCTGAATAACTCGGTTAAAAGTTATTATTATGAAAGTCAGAAAGTGACTAAATCAAAGTTTAATGTCCCCCCTATACTACAAGATCCCGAAGAAATTTGTGTCATTATTTTATTACTAAGTTGTTATTTTTAAGTAATAATATTGAGCGCCATGCACGTGGTAGCCGGCCGTAAATGCTGAGTGAGAGGGAGATGCCACTCCGGCAGTCCAATTGTCCATCTTACTTGAACTCACATTTATGGCCGCCTACCACGTGCATGGCGCTCAATAATATTACTTAAAAATAACAGCTTAGTAATAAAATAATGACAAAAATTTCTTCAAGATCTTGTAGGGGGGCATTAAACTTTGATTTAGTCACTTTCTGACTTTCATAACAATAACTTTTAACCGAGTTATTAAGCATTGAAAGTCGCCATTTTTTCGTTTTTTTCAATTCTAAATTGCTTATAACTCGAAAACGATCAACTTTAGAGAAAAATTATAAGAGACCTTTTTTATCCAGAATGGTCCAAAAAAATCTACAAAAAATTGTCAGGGCCAAAAATATTGATTTTTGCAATTTGATTAAAAAAAATTGTTAAAAAAAATTTGGCCCACTTTTCACGTGGGCGACTTCTTGAACCTTATTCTGGGATGTCTCACGAATGTTATTATGCAAAAAAATCTCAAGGTAATATTTTTCCAACGAACCCGCCGTTTTTGCCTTGTCTATATGGATCATTCCAAAAGTTATATTATGAAGTTCCAATCTAATTATATTGATGTAAACTTTTGATTTTAAATAACCATAAAGGAAAAAATCAAGTGGTGTATGATCTGGATATCTTGTGGAATGATCCAATGTTTGCAGTTTTGCCGATTTACTTTCCCATGTAAACATCATTTTACCGTTTATTTTCATTTTGTTTTATACCATACTCTGTATTAGAGTACAAAAATGATAACGTTTCAGATGGGTAATCTGAGATGCATTTTTGGAATATTTTCCTAGCGTCGCCCGATGGTATTTTAGTACCTGGGTTAACAGATTACTTAATTCGTTGTCGACATTCATTTCACTCATTTCAGACTGCAGATATTAGATCATGATATGAAAAAATTACATACATACTTTAAAAATTAAATATTTTTGACTACCCGGTATAAATAATTATGTTAATGTGTATAGTACTGAATATAGAATTGAATAACCTGTTAAATGAGCTAGCACTATACCAGTATTCTCATTAAAAAACCATCACGCCCCGGTGTCGTAATATGTAATGAAATCGATTACGTCACCACATCCAGATGGATAACATTACTATTATGATACATACGCCAAAAAATCATAATTTAAAAATAAAAACCCTGTTGATTACCAATAGGGATTATTTGTACATAAAATAAATCCACAAATATCTGCGTTCTTGTTTTATGCATTGTAGATTTTGTTTTAAAACTCACTCAATGTGTTTTATTATTTTTCAGATTTCCATCCTAACCTTATACCAGAGGCCAGCTAGTGTTACAGCCCTACGGGGCCTCGGATATAAGCGCCAAAGAATCTAACCTCAGCTTTACGAATTAAACGAGGAAATAAACGGTGAGTTTAATTATATTTTTCAAAGAACATTTACCTGGTGTGGAAAAAGTGTAGATATAAATTTGGTGGTATTTATTTTCATTTACGGGAAATGCTCTAAGGGGCCATTTTTGTGGTTGTTTATTGACATTTGTCAAAAATATGACCCGTTAAGTATGTTATGCCATTAAGTATATTCATAGATTGTACCATTCAATCGCATAATGACAATTTTAATATAACAAATGCCTAATCATTAAAATTATCCCTCCGCCACTTGAGGTGGTGGGTTTTTGAACCCTACCATAATAAAAAAACTTTAATGTTTTTTTTTTGTGAAAGTTCATATACTTTTATGGATGTTTTTAAACTTTTTACCATTTTTAAATTTAAAATTAAACCTCTGACCTTCTTCTTCTTAAAGTGCCCTCTCCTCAATGGAGGTTGGCTGCTACAATTTCAAACTCTTATCTGTCATCAGCTGTTCTTATTAGCTGTTCAAAATTTAGCTCTGTCCATTGTCGGATGTTTCTTACCCACAATAGTCTTTTCCTTCCTAGATCTCTCTTTCTTCGATCTTTCCTTTCACTATTAGTTGAGCATATTAATCCTCCGACCAAGTTCTACAAAAAAAATTATATAAGGAATTTTTTCAAAAAAAATTTTCAATACTAAAATGGAATCCCTCACTTTACAGGGGTACTTAAACATTTGACCATAGCTTTGAATATAGCTTTGTAATCCGAAAGCGCTCAGCTAGGCATTAATACATTTTACACACTTCAAAAATACTTTTATTTTCTTCAAATGTCTTTATCATTTGACCTCTCATCACATAATTTTTATTTCTTTATAGATGTACAAAGTGAATTTATAATTGCTCTAAATTTTTATCACTTTCGAATAAAAAACAAACTGAAACAAACATAGGGAACAAATAGAAATATTCATTAATCTAAACTTATTTCTTTAAAGAAGTAGTGACATACAAAATGCAGTTTCTCACCTAACTATAGTAATTAAGCAATCTGCTTGGTCATTCACCTCAGAAATTAGCTACAAACACAACATCGAGTTGTATACTTCTCAAATCAATGCACTTATGTTGGAAAAAGAAAATTGCGAAAGTGTTGGCAGGTCAGGCAGCATCCAGCAGATAAAACAAACCTTTACAGGATTATTGCATTACAGGAAAATCACAGTTTAAAAAAAAGAATTGAACTCGTAAATATACTACATCAAATGGTTCTGACAATTAAACCAGTGCTTCCCAAACTGTGCGCCGCTGCGCCCTGGGGCGCCGTGGCTCGACTACAGGGGCGCCGCGAAAGTTTTCTTTCAATATTAGACATAATCACGTAATTACCTTCAAGTATCAAACATTAAACTAAAGTTGTTATGACAACTTTTTAACTTTTAAAATATACCTATATAAAAATGTTTCCCATGATAAACGAGTTCAGTTATTAGTAATTTTATTTGATGCCGACAATATATGCCTCGATATTTTAAATTCCACGAAACAATTCTCTTACTACTGTAAATTCACTTCGGACCGAGCGACATACAGACCATAAATCACTGCCGGTCGGCAAATACAATCGTCTCTTTGCACGTGCACATTTTAAAACTATGAATTTTTACTTAGGTATCTAAATTTTAGTTAGTTGAATTTGTAGTTTCATACTGTTCGCATCGTTTCATTTATCAGTGTGAATATAAACAGGGTTGTTTCACCTACTTGTGTACAAAAGTTGCTGTAAAAATGGAAAAGTTTTTGAATTTAAATAAACAAGGTGGTTCTAAAAATAAAGTGGATGCACCACAAACTAGTGGTAGAGTCGTGAAGAAACGAAAATACCGTAAATATGATGACAGCTATTTGGATTTTGGCTTTACATCAACAAACATCAATGATGAAGAGAGACCACAATGTGTATTGTGCCTGAAACTTTTGGCTCCAGAATGCATGCTTCCAAGTAAGTTAAAACGCCACTTGGAAGCCAATCATCCAAACTTTGCTGACAAACCTCGTAGCTTTTTTACCAGGAAGTTAAATGATTTGAAGCAACAAAAAGGTAACTTTTCCAAGCATTTGTCGATACCTAAAAATGCTTTGCTGGCATACAAGGTTGCGTATAAAGTTGCAAAGTGTAAAAAGCCCCACACAATCGCAGAACAATTAATTCTACCGACTGCTGTAGATTTGGTAAACATTATGATCGGAGAATCTGCGGGAAAACTTCTTTCAGCGGTGCCTTTATCTAACAACACCATCAGTCGCAGAATTCAGCGTATGGCGGAGGATCTTAATGATCAAATAATTGAAAAAATAAAAGAAAGTGAATTTGCGTTACAGGGATGAGGCAACAGATTCTAGTAAAGATGCACACTTGATTTGTTACATAAGGTTCTTGGATGATAATACCATTGTGGAGGATCTTCTGTTTTGTAAAAAAATCACTGCAAATACAAAGGCGCAAGACTTGTTCGAGATCCTAAATACATTTGTGGTTGAAAACAATTTGGAGTGGACAAAGTGCGTTGGCGTTTGCACTGATGGTGGTCGTTCAATGTCTGGCCGTTATGGAGGATTACAACCGCTTGTTCGAAACAAAGCTCCGGATTCAGTATGGACCCATTGCATCATTCATAGAAAAGCGCTTGCATCAAAGAATCTGAGTCCTTCACTAAATTTGGTCTTAGAACGTGTGGTAACTGTGGTAAATTATATAAAAACTAGACCGGTGAAAGCAAGGTTTTTCAAAAAAATGTGTGAGGATATGGGTGCAGAACACACGTCTCTGTTATACTACTGCCACTCACAATGGCTCTCTCGTGGTAATGTTTTGTCTCGTACATTCCAATTACGGCAAGAAATGTACATTTTTCTTGAAGAAGAAAAACAACAGTATGCCAAGTACTTTGTAGAAATGGATTTTTTGATTCAACTAGCATACTTATGTGATATCTTTGAAAAGTTAAATGCGTTGAATCTCTCCCTGCAAGGCCGCAACACGCACATTTTAAAATTGGCGGAGAAGATTTCAGCTTTCAGAAAAAAATTAGAAGTATGGAAGAGAAAAATGAATGATACTAATATCAATGATTGTTGTCCCTTAATGCAGGAGTTTATTAACTCCAATGAAGTTAATATCTCTTGCAATATTAAATCTAATTTTGCGGATCACTTATCAGAGCTTATCAAATGGTTCGAAAAATACTTTCAAGCTGATAATATCGACCAGTTTGATAATATCAGACTCCTTCTGAATTTACTTCTTTAGAAGAAGAAAATCTCATTGATTTGGCTTGCGACAATACGTTGAAGACAAAGTTTGGCTGCACGGAACTAACTGATTTTTGGATATCAGTAAAAGATGAATATCCGCTGCTGAGTGGTAAAGCTCTGCGCATCTTAATTCCATTTGCAACATCCTATTTGTGCGAAGCTGGGTTTTCGGCGGTCGCTGTAATAAAAAGTAAATACCGTGCGAAAATTAACGTGGAACAAGAAATGAGGGTAGCTGTGTCCAGTTTGATTCCGAGATTTGAAAAGTTGTGTAATGAACAAGAACAAGCTCATTTATCCTATTAATTACTGTAATTATTTTTTCAATAAATTGTTTGTGAATTTAAAGTATGTTTCATTATTATTAAATTAACCTAACCAAATCAACTGCACCAGAAACCGTATTAACTACAGTTAAAGTTAGACGTTAAATCAATATTTTGACTCAGGGCGCCGCGGAAAAATTCTAGTTTATTAAGTGCGCCGCGAACTAAAAACTTTGGGAACCACTGAATTAAACCTTTAAAACAATATAAAATCAAAGACTTCAGTAATCTATAATGTGGAAATTAAGAAGTTAGTAACTCAGTTAATCCGTAATCTCTAATTAGATCAATAAAAAAAGGCCGACTAAGGAAAATCATAAATTTTTCTTTCTTAACACGTTGAATGTCATGGCAATTTTAAGAAATTTGACCTAAACTAACAATTCACATTATATTACAACTAGATAACTCGTAGTTGGCGTCTTAGAAAATAATGCAATCTACAAGCTTTCCGTGGCAGTGAACGTGTTAAATCAGAAAAGATAAGCATAGAAACAAAAAAGTTAAACGATAACCACGAAGATAAAATCAGAGGTAATACAGTTATGCAACAAGAAATCGATTTTTAAATACAGAATCTATCGACTTAAAACTTTTTGCATTGTGTTAGGGATGACGTCAAAGCATAACGTAAAAATACATAATTGCATTTACGGTTTATAAAATGCACCCAAAAGTTCATAAACATGTTAACAACAGTATACTAAGGACATAATTTTGTTACTCGGGGGTGTTTGGAGTAGCTGAACAAGTATATTTCATCAGAAACGACCCCCGGAGCACTTGGTGCCTCGTGTCACGGTATCTTCTGGAGTTTGGAGTCTGGAGTTCTGGAGAAAAAAAAGCAGGAGATGGACCGAAGACACCCCTTATATGACCACCATACTCAGCCAAATAGATTAAGATCTAGGAAAAGCTTTCTGAAAACATCAAGATCAACCCCCTAAGCGCCAGAGATGCGCCGAATACACCTGTGGCAAGCGTTAGCTACCGCAACACATTTTTCTCCCTCAGAGGAAATGGCTGCTGGACACAATTTACCGTATCTGACTTGGAAAGCGCTAAAAAGACTAAGAACCGGCGTTTCACCTTATGCTAGTAACCTGAAAAAATGGGGATACCAGGAGGACGATATCTGCGACTGTGGCGCGGTTCAGACCAGCCGGCATCTTCTGTCATGCTCATGCACAGAGATGAGAGAGACCTGCAGAGAAGAAGACTTAATTTTAGCAAATGACAGGGCCATCTATGTGGCCAACCATTGGAAATATAGAATTTAAAGTTGTTGGTGTTCCTGACACGGAAAGTAAGTAGTTCTGGAGTTTGGACACTAAATGGATGCAAACAGATTAAGTGAGGATTTTTGGGGTTGGATAATTGGGTTGAATATGGATACGCCATCAGAATAGACCGGGAGCAATACTAGACACCCGGAACACCTGGTGTCTAGTACTCCTGCTAAGACCACTCATCTGGAGTTTCGAGAGTTTTCAGCACTAAATTGATGTAAACATATCCAGAAACAGATCAGTAAACCTAAAAAATCTCTGTTTGCACCAATTTAGTGTCGAAAGCCAAGCCTCGAAATTCTAGAAGACGACGTGCATAGCAGTCACCTGTACGTTACATGCCTCGATAGTCAATTCTAATGTGATATTCGTGTTCAGCAACCCCAAAAACAAAATAAATAAATAAAAACAAAATAAAAATAGAGCAACATAAAATTTATTTATCTATAAAAATAATATTCCATTACTAACATTCTGAAATAAGAAATTTCTGACTAATAATCTGCAATCAATCAAAAACAAGTCTTTCTAATTGGCTCTGCCAAAGCTTTTGCTCGCCACAGCTCGGAAAAACCCCCCAAAAAACCCCGAGTAATCTGTTAACATAGATTTAGTGCCAAAACTCAACCCAGACGACGTGCATCAGCCGTAACCCTGGACACCAGGTGCTCCGGGGCCCGGGGGTCGCTGCTGATGGTTTATTATGTTCAGCGACCCCAAAAACTCCCGAATAACAAAATCTGGCTCTTAATATACTGGTTTTGACATGTTTATGTACTTTTGAATGCGTTTTATACACTGAAAATGCAATTATGCATTTGCACCCATTTTTATATTAGGTAGGTTTCAATTTAAACGATAATAAAATAAGTCCGATCAATCGATAATATTTAAAAATCGATTTATTTTTTTCCTAAATGCTCTGGTCTAAAATAAGACTTTCCAACACCTGAATACAAGTTTTATAATAATTAGTTTCACACTTACGCACTACACAAATTTTCAGTTTTGTAACAAGCATTTAACTATTTAGGTAAAATTACGTCTTATTTGTCAAAAACCTTTTAAAAAATGGACCAACTTTTAGACTCCATCTATTAAACACAATCTGTTTGATGACAAGTCGAGAATATTTTTGTAAATGACATTATTAGACCAACTCGGTCAAAAAACTTTTTTGAAAAATAAATTTTGTTGGCACTGGCTGTTGACTTTTATTTTTCGTGATATGATGAGGTATCTGTTATAAATGATGAAGGTATATTAATATATGATTCATGTATCCTGAGAATCATGTTTTGAAATACAAGTATGTACGTCATAATAACGATATTATCCTTTAAAGAGTATGTACTTATAGACCAGTAAGCATCTGCGAAAAAACGTCTATTTTTGGATGTGAGAGGTGGCATTCAGATTTTTGCAGATAAAGTTAGGTGACACCTTCAGTAATAATAATTGACTTATGCTCCTTCTCAAATATGCCCGGAACATAAACAAAAAAAATTAAAATATTTAAAAATTTCGAAAAACATCGATTTTTTTCTGCTTTCTTTGCTTATAACTTTAAAACGATTCGTTTTGGAACAAAGTCGTACAGAAATAAAATAAAGATAATTGAATTTTGTATGATACACGACTGGTAAAAAATGTCTTAAGATATTACCTTTTCTGCAATATAGCAATAAATACAAAATAAGGGGGCAAAATAAGTCTGTTGTTATTCAATATTTTTTAACCACTTTGGTGGCACTTAGAACCTTAGTAATTCACTTAGGAAATTTTTTGTAACATACTTAAATCCTGTACCAAATTTCATTAACATCGACCTAATAAATTTTGCATAATAAATTTGCAATCTAAATGTTTTTAAAAAAGTTCAAATTTTTTAAAAATCTTTCTGAACAAAAAGTAGACCATTTAGAAGTTAACTAATTTTTTTACATATAAAGAGGTGCTCTACCTATCTAATACACTTTACAGAATTAAAATCGGATTATATAAGGGGCCCCAGCAATGTGTTAAATTTATAAACAATTTTTTAGCTTATAAACAAATAGCTTTGTTTAATAATTAAAAAATTAATTTTTAGCAATGCAAATAATTAAAACCGGTATAATTTGTCTTAAACTTTCAAATGCTTCAGCAGAATTGCTATTTTATTTTTTAATCAAACGTTATTCGCGTTAAAAAATTGCAATTTCTCGATTTTTTTAAAGTTCCACCGCGTTTATCTGGAAAACTATGCATCCTACGCAAAAACTTGTAAGAACATTTTTTGCTTAGAATTACCCAAGAAATACAAAAAAATTTATTTTGCGAAAAATCGATGTTATCTAATTCCTCAAGTTCTTTGTTTATAACAATCTTATCGACATCCGGATCAACTGTTACCCAAAAAATTCGTGTTCTGTGGGTCAAAATACATAAAAAAACTTGGGTAAGTCCATCTGAATAAAGGAGACCGTAGCACCCCCTCCTGGCCACAGCACTAATTTGTTTATAAGCCAAAAAATTGTTAATAAGTTGCTGAGGCTGCTTATACATTTATACATTGCTGAGGCTGCTTAAATAATCCGATTTCAATTCTGTAAAGTGCATTGGATAGGTGGAGTACTTCTTTATATGTAAAAAAATTGACAAATCTTTGTATTTTCCAGTTTTTGTTGTGCAAGATTTTAAAAAATTGTAATTTTTTAAAAAAAGTTTAGATTGCAAAATTATTATGCAAAATATAGTAAGTCAATTTTAATGAAATTTGGTGTACGGTTTTAGCATATTACAAAAATTTTCTAAGCGAATTAGGAAGGTTCGAAGTGTAACCTAAGTGATGGAAAATCATTGAATAAGGACAGGCTTGTTTTGCCCCCTTATTTTATATTTATTGCTATTTTGAAGCAAGGGTGATAAATTAAGACATTTTTAACCAATCGCATCTGATAGAAAATTTAATTACTTTTGTTTTATTTTTATAGGACTTTGTTCTAAAATGAATAGTTTTTAAGTTATAAGCAAAAAAATTAGAAAAAGAACGAAATTTTTTGAAATTTTTAAATATTCTATTTTTTTATTAATGTTCCGGGTATATTTGATAAGGAGCATAAATCAATTATTATTAAAGAAGTTATCACCTAACTTTATCCGCAAAAATCTGAAAGCCACCTCTCACATCCACCTAAAAACAGATCCTTACTGGTCTATTAAATTTATTGAATGTAAAAGGCGGAAAATTAAATGATGTAAACAATAAAAGTAGATATCCATATCTTTTATACCCGGGAATAACAACGAAACAAGAGTGTGTGATGTGTGTGATGCTAAATTTACTAATAACGAATTCATTCTAACAATAAAATACTGAAAAAAAAATTTTTTAATACTTCCGCAAAATTTCACTTCCACTACAGCGGTTTCTTCAAATGATTTTCTGATGTGATTTTAGTGATGTGATTTTTCTGAAGTGATGTGGTTTTATTATACGTCTACACTTTATAGTCTTTACTCAATAAGTTCAGAAGGGGACCTGTTTGTCTCTGGTTGGTCATCCAGAATTATATCTATATTTTTTAATTTAATAATCTCCATAAAATCTAATAGTCATGGATCCCGCGTAAAAAAAAGTTGATTAATAGCAAGCTGAAAATTTGTTAATAGCTTAACGGTGTCTAGTCGGACAAACTTTGATGTATGGGAATACTGGAACAGGCGAAGTTTTAATTGTAGAACAGGTTAAAAATTTTATAACGTCAGACTACTAAAACGTTCCATGTACTTTGTCGGACAGAACTTCCAATTTATTTGTTACCATTTCATTAAACTCTCATGCCTCGACACCTAATGGTAAAAGAGGCAATCGATTATGTATGTATGTGTTACCGGCCAAACCCGATTTCAGGACAAACTAGTTTGGCCTAGACCAAACTAGTTTGTCCTAACCGCCTTAGGATAAACTAGTATGGCCTAGGCCAAACTAGTTTATCCTATCGCGCGTAGGCCAAACTAGTTTATCCTAGGCCAAACTAGTTTATCCTGATATAAATAAACACACTTCAGGCCAAACTAGTTTATCCTGATATAAAGACGCACACTTCAAGCGAAACTAGTTTATCCTGATATAATAAAGATTCACACTTCAGGATAAACTAGTACGGCCTTCTTCTTCTTCTTCTTGTAGTGCCTATCCGTTTCGGATGTTGGCGACCATCACGGCAATCTCTACTTTTCACACTGCTGCTGCTCTGAAAAGACTTGTAGTGGTTGTGTTGAACCACGTACGTAGATTTTTCTAGGTCTTTTTTAGATGCGTCTGTAAATACGATATGATGATTTTTTAAATAATTTTCTATGTCTGAATTAAACATCGTATTTCTCGCGCGCAAAACGCGCGCATAATGCTCGCACAACGCGCGCGTTTTGAGCGCCTTATGCGCGCGTTTTGCGCACCTTATGCGCGTGTATTGCGCGCCTTATGCGCGCGTTTTGCGCGCTTTATGCGCGCGTTTTGCGCTCGAGAAATATATGATGTTTAATTCAGACAGAAAATTATTTTAAAAATCATCATATCGTATTTACAGACGCATCTAAAAAAGACCTAGAAATATCTACGTACTTGGTTCAACACGACCACTACAAGTCTTTTCAGAGCAGCAGCAGTGTGAAAAGTAGAGATTGCCATGATGGTCGCCACAATCCGAAACGGATAGGCACTACAAGAAGAAGAAGAAGAAGAAGAAGGCCGTACTAGTTTATCCTGAAGTGTGAATCTTTATTATATCAGGATAAACTAGTTTGGCCTGAAGTGTGCGTCTTTATATCAGGATAAACTAGTTTGGCCTAGGCCAAACTAGTTTGGCCTGAAGTGTGTTTATTTATATCAGGATAAACTAGTTTGGCCTAGGATAAACTAGTTTGGCCTACGCGCGATAGGATAAACTAGTTTGACCTAGGCCATGCTAATTTATCCTAAGGCGGTTAGGACAAACTAGTTTGGCCTAGGCCAAACTAGTTTGTCCTGAAATCGGGTTTGGCCGTTAACATATGTATGTAAACTCTCATGCAAAAATCAGACTGGTGTTTATCACAAACTGGGCATTTTAATGAGTGGAACACGAAGAACATGTCAAATTAGAGGAATCATGTTGGTTAGTAATATCAGTCTGATTTTTGCATGAGAGTTTAATGAAAGGGTAACAAATAAATTGGATGTTCTGTCCGACAAAATACATGGGACGTTTTCGTAATCTGACGTTCCAAATTTTTAAACTGTTCCACAATTAAAACTTCCCCTGCTCCAGTGTTCCCATACATTCAAGTTTGTCTGACTAGACACCGTTAAGCTATTAACAAACTTTCAGCTTGCTATTAATCAACTTTTTTTGGTACGCGGGATCCAGGCCTATAATAAGCATAGCTTAAGGCTTTTATTTTAAATATGATTTGAAATTGGTCATTAAAAGAATTATTATGACCTAGACTAATCTAGAGGGCGAAGTGCATAAGTAGGATCTGTTTTTCTGTTATTGAAAGCCGTTTTGTGTTCTGCTATACGTTTATTCTAGGTTTTACCAGTTTCGCCGATGTAAATTTTTGGACAGTCACCCCATGTAAGTTTGTGTATGTTATAGTCAAAGCCCGAATTTCAGGCACTCCTAGGTTTAACTAGGCAATCCTCAGGTCTGACTGACGGTCTTAGTCAAAGCCCGAAATAAATTACAGTTTCGGCCTTTGACTAGTCAAACCTAGGAGAGACTAAGTTGGTCAGGCAAAGGTCGAAATTTAATTTTATGAAATCGGGGTTTGACTAGTCCAACCCCGATCAGCTATTCAAATGTCGTAATTTGTTAGATTAGGTTTAGTAAAACGTCATTTTATTACTTTTATATTATCGTAATTAAAATAAAAAAAATTAGTATTTATTCTCACATGTTGAGGCATTATGGCATTTAGAAATGACAATACGTTAGACTTTTACACTTGACTATTGCAACGGTGACATAATTTTGAAGAGCATTTCTTATTGTAGTAGCATTTTATAAAGCCAAATTTAGAATTTTTGTACTAATTTCTCTTAGAGACAGCTTAACGTCTGAAACATCTTCGAAATTAAGAAAATTCTCTTGGCATTCTCTTATTTGATTTCTTAAAAAAAGTGTGTTTATTGTTCCGTATTTCGTACCAACTCTATATAAACCGTCAATTGTTTTATCTTGTGTGATACTGAAAATATTTCGAGCATCTCCTTTGGCTCTATCAAAGCTGGGGATAGGTATTGTTACAGTTTTTCCGATCGAAATTGGAGGAATTTTTTTTTCACTTAATTGTTTCATAGCATTAGCCTGGGCATAAAGACCTTCAATCGCATTTCCTTTATTGGAGATGCTCGAAATCCTAGGAGATGCTCGAAATATTTTGGGTATCATACATGATAAAGCAATTGACGGTTTATATAGAGTTGGTACGAAATACGAAACAATAAACACATTTTTTTCAAGAAATCAAATAAAAGAATTCAATGAGCATTTTCTTAATTTCGAAGATGTTCCAGACGTTAAGCTGTCTCTAAGAGAAATTAGTGCAAAAGATTCTAAACTTGGAGGACAAGGATTTATAAAATGCTACTGCAATAAGAAATGCTTTTCAAAATTATGTAAGTGTAAAAGGTCTAACGTATTGTGCAACTCTAATTGCCATAATGCCTCAACATGTGAGTGTAAACACTAATTTTTTAAATTTTAATTACGACAATATAAAAATAATATAAACTATTTTTAATGGGAAATAAGCCACAATTTTACTAAAAAAATTATTTTATTAACGTTTCGACGTCCAAATCGGATGCCGTTGTCAAAATACAAAAAATAATAATGAAATAAACAAAATGTTGTTGCTTAGTAAAAAATTCTTCTAATGATTTATTTAATCTGACTCATTTATATCGGCAATTCAGACATATATTATGCATTTTAAAGTAGAAGACTTGATATTGCCAATATTTATGAGTTGCGTTCCTGGGACGACTTTACTAAAAGATAGTTCATTCGATTACATGACATCAACCCCAACTCAAGAATATCCGTCACAAAAAAATCATAGCATGTGATCTGTCTTTAAAAAGACAACCACATGCAACGGTGACAGTAAAATTCTCGCCTTAGAGATTCTATAATAAATCACGAGGAAAAACCAAGAAGAAACCTCGTGATACTATCCCGACATCGTAAGTATTAGGTCTTACTTTACTTTACTCTCAAAACTAATAACAAATTCTGACCTTAATATGTACATATGTTATTTTAAATTATAAATAATATTAATATTATATAAATATATAAATAATACTAAAATATAAAATATGTACTAATTCGACATGTTATTGACTTACTAATCGTGGTATTTTCTTTCTATTGACTTCCTCTTTTAGTATGGGTAACCACATCCTACTGCATTCTACCGAGGAATTTGCGACACAATTGGTTTCATTTAGCATATTTTTTTTAGTACAATTGTGGCTTATTTCCCATTAAAAATAGTCAACTAAAAAAATACCGCAAGGAAATAGCTTCAGAATAAAAATAATAAACATTAAAATTAAAAAAATGACGTTTTATTAAACAATTAACATTAATCTAACAAATTACGATTTCATAAAATTAAATTTCGACCTTTGCCTGACCAACTTAGTCTCTCCTAGGTTTGACTAGTCAAAGGCCGAGACTATAATTTATTTCGGGCTTTGACTAAGACTGTCAGTCAGACCTGAAGGTTGCCTAGCCAAACCTAGGAGTTACTGAAATTCGGGCTTTGACTATTGGCATCTCGTCCTAAGCAATACGCCCTCTGGAGGATATTGCAGTAACCGAGCTAAGGGGCCATTGTTTATTTTCTTTCACGTTGAAGGCATGGCATCCAGCATATTGTTTAGGTTGGGAGAATTTGTTTGTTTATGGTTTAATCACGTTTAATTGTTGCTGTATATTACTCGTTTGTTGTTATTTATTTTGTTTGTTGTTACGTTATTTGTTGTTTCGCGTTAAAGGTTAATTGTGTTTTGTGTACAAAATATAATTAAATTTAAAAGAAAAACACAGATAAACGAACAAAATTAAAACACAAAACTAAACATACAACCATATACAACATACAATATGTAAACAATGGGACGCGGCGCCGGTAGTTTCTCCACTGTCATCAATACGACTAACTTCACACTTCACAATGGCCCCTTAGCTCGGTTCAATTTGATGCCACATTGGCGCTGCGATCTTAATCCGAATCGCCAATAACATATACACCACTGCGTAAGTGCTATTTCTTTGTTCTTGTTGTTCTTAATATATTTGCCGTTCCCTTTGTTATTCGTCCTCAAAGCTGGCGTTATTACTTTCTTTTTTATGTTTTTGTTTGGCTATTTTAGTCGATGTTTTGCCTGTATATATAATTGAGTAGAAGGTACTGGGTTTTCCTCTGGTAGTGGAAAGACTAATTTCAGGGCTTTCTTCTCCCGTGTTTGGTTTAAAATTTTGTTTATTATTTCTTCGTTGTATCCATTGTTTACTGCTATTTGTTTAGCTTAATCTGATATTCAATTCTATCTCGAAATTATTTTTTGACATGAAAATTTCTATTAATCTATCTACCATATTATGGTAGCTTGCCAATACATGCTGTGTAGGATGGGATGAGGCATTGTCTATAGTTGTGTCGGTATACGGAGCATGTTTGTTTTCAAGTCTGATCATTTTTAAATCTAGAAAATTTATGGATTGTTTCTATTTTGTTTCTATTGTAAATTCAATGTTATTAATGTAAACTAAGAATTGGTTAAGTGGTCCGTTATACAATTCATCACCCCATCCTACACAACATAATAAATTATTGGCAGCCTATCATAGCAAAATAACTTCGAGATAGAATTGAATGCCACTAAACAAATAGCAGTAAAAATTGGATACAGCGAACAAATAATAACCACACTTTTAAATAAAAAATTGCATAAAGTAGCCCTGAAATTAGTCTTTCCATCACCAGAGAACAACCTGGTACTTACCTTATGCTCGATTACATATACCTGCAAAACATTAATGAAAATAGCTATACACATAAAAAGAAAGTTATACCAACAGCTTTCAGGACAAACAACAACTTAAGCAAATATATTCAGAACAATAAGAGCTAAAAGAAACAACACTTACACAGTGGTGCGTATAAACTCACATGTGGTGACTGTCTGAAAACTTACATCGGCAAAACTGGTAGAACCCTTATGAACGTATAGCAGAACATTAAATGGTTTTCAATAACAGAAAAACAGATTTTACGTGCGCACTTTACCTTTTAGATCATAATTATAAGGGCATAGACGCAAAACGTCGCCTGTCAAAATGTTCAATGTGTTTTAAACATATTCATTTTTTTCGAATCCTGAGAAAACTAATAAATATTTTTAAAAAATTTAAACGCAGAATGAAAGAGTATATTATTACTGAGGGAAAACTTCTATAATTTTTATTTTAATAAGTTAAAGGGGTGAAAATAAAAGAGAAAATTTAGTATGATTTTTAATTGCAAATATTTCATTCACATGAAACTTTTTATTAATTTTAAGGGACTTTCGGCCCTCGGTAATAACGTAATCTGTCATTTCGCGTTTAAATTTTTTAAAAATACATATTAGTTTTCTCAGGATTCGAAAAAAATAAATACGTTTAAAACACATTGAAAATTTTGACAGGCGATATTTTGTGTATTTCCCCTTAATCACAATTTGTTTGGATTAAATAATATTTTCCCTTAAAAAGAAGAAAAATGTATGTGGGATGCAAGAACTTGAAAGATAATCATTTTTAGAACCAGCATTTGTAGATTGCATATTATTTCTGACAGAGAACGAGAACCAATTACAGAAAAATTTGACATATGAAAGAAGATTGTAAATGAATGTGGAATAAAAATAAACAAAAATAAATCAAAAGTTGGAATGAGAATGATATTTGGCCCTCAACGAGATGAATTGGCAGGAGAGTGGAGAAGGAGCCATAATGTTGAATTGGTGACTCTGTAATTGCTAATACTTTGGTTGTCAATACTAAAAGAAGAAGCGAACAACAAGAATATACCAACAATAGTGGATAAGAAAATGTTAAACATACACTTTCAATCATACACAACATATATGCAACACCAAATTATTATTATTATAAGTATTACACAAACAAAATTTAAATTATTACATTAATAACTCACAATTTATGAACACTCCCAATAGCCCAGTAAATGAACGGGAAATACGGCGATACCGTGTAATTTTCAGGAGCAACTCCGAAATGCATGAAAATTTGGATTTAAGTTCTACTCACCCTCCACTTCAAAGTTGAAATTGTGCCGTTGGTTGCTTTTACCTGGTGGGGTGACAGTCACCCCTTCTCGGGGGTGAAAAAACATACATTCAAGATAAAACCGAAAATGTATAAATTGACTGATTTTAAGCAACTTTTGTTCTATAGAGTTTTTTGTGTAAGTTAATACTTTACGAGTTATTTGCGATTGAAAATGTTTATTTTTCGACAAAAAAACTACGTTTTCGGACGGTTTTTCGCAAATAACTCAAAAAGTAAATATTTGATCGAAAAAAATATCCTTGGCAAAAGTGTAGCTTATAAAAAACCAAAAAAAAATGTGTATCAGTAAAGTCTATCAATCGAACAAAACCAAAGTTGTAGCTCATGAAAAATATGTTCTTATGCGTCTAATTCCAAATCGAATATTTCAAGGTGAAATCACCGAAAAATTAAGCACTTCTCGGGAAAAACCCATTTAAACTTTTTTAAAGTGTTTATAAAAAGCTTTATTCTAATTGTTCATAAAAGTTTGTGGCATTAAAAATAAGCGAGTTACGCTCAAAATAAAGTTGGCCCTCTTTTTTTTGGTAAAAAAACCATGAAAATCTCTCCGTGTTTAGCTCCCCAAATGAAATTAATCGCTACCGCTGTACAAACAATTTACTTACTTATTTATTTTTTATATGATCTGTCAGTCTCACCGGTTTAAAGTGCTTATTTTTGAAAGGGTTAGGATTATAGTTAAAAAAGCTTGAACGGGTCACTAATCATGAGTGTATGCAAATTTTGAACAGCCATATCTTAACCAATTTTTGTCTTGCGGAAAAACAAAATGAAACTAGCATATTTATAATAGCAAAACCTACATTTCTTTACTCTTTAAGATTTTTCTTATCACTAATACTTTTAAGTTATTTTGAAAAAGGAAATTTTTCAAAAATTTTTAGAAATTTTTTTTTACTATAAAACCAATTTTTTTTAAAAATAAGCACTTCAAACCAATCAAGCTTACAGATCACATAAACAATATACATACCATTAAAATAAATGGTAAAGCGGTAACGATTAATTTTATTTAGGGTGCTAAATAGAGGGAGGTTTTCACAATTTTTTTTACCAAAAAAGGGGCCAACTTTTTTTTTCAGTGTAACTCGTTTATTTTTGGTGCTAGAAACTTTTGTAAAAAACAAATATAAAGCTTTTTTTAGATACTTTAAAAATGTTAATAAGCTTTTCTCGAAAATCGCTTAATTTTTCGGTGATTTTGCGTTGACGTATTCGATTTGGAATTAGACGAATAAGAACGTATTTTTCATGAGCTATAACTTTGCTTTTTCTCAATTTGTATACTCTACTGATACACCATTTTTTTTATTTTTTTATAGGCTATACTTTTGCTAAGAATACTTTTTTTGATAAAATATTTACTTTTTGAGTTATTTGCGAAAAACGGTCTGAAAACGTAGTTTTTTTGTCGAAAAATCAACATTTTCAATTGCGAATAACTCGAAAAGTATTGACTTACGTAAAAAAATTTATAGAACTAAAGTTGTTTATACTCGGTCAATCTATCCATTTCCGGGCTTATTTTAAACACGCGTTTTTCACCCCCCGAGAAAGGGTGGCTGTCACCCCCAAAGTAAAAGCAACCAACGGGACAAATTCAACTTTGAAGCGGAGGGTAAGTAGAACCTAAATAAAAATTTTCATGCAATTCGGAGTTGCCCCTGAAAATTACACTCCAAAACGGTCATTTATTGGGCTACAAGTCCCAAACACAGAATAGCCAAACACATACAGGGCCCCCGTAACCGGGTGTGCAACGCGTGCGGCGCACGCGGGCGTAACCCCGAAGGGGCGCCAAACCGAAGGTTTGGTAAATATGAAATATTTATTATTTTAAATGAGATAATCATTTTTTATGTACAATTTTAATTATTTCATGAAAAGCTAGAGAAATCTCAAAAATAATTATTCCCGTCCTGAAATGTTAAACTTACTCCGTCAAAAATATATAACATTTTGTTGTTTAATTTTTTTCTTTGAAGTAGATTGAATTACGCTTGACATACCATCCAATCGATTTTATGTTGTCAACTAAAGCGACACTCAAAATAGTCAAATAAACATCAAATCACACTACTTGACAAGTGGAAACATAAATTAACACCCATAAAACGCAACTTAGCAGTTTTACTCCAACAAAAACACAACTTGCTGGATCAAGCAGTTTTACTGGTATAAAGTGAATCTTTTAAATACTCGAATTTATAATAATTACCCTTAAGTAAACAAATACTCTATGAATTATGATTATGTATTTGACTTGAGTATACTTGAGTTACTGGTGAACGGGTGGTTTCCTGCAGTAAAAGGTTTAAAATTTTATTTTATGTATATTGGTGTTAATAATTATTACCCACGACTGTTTTTGCAATATCCGTTGGGTTTGTTCTGCCCTGATTTTAAACTTTTGTTCGCGTGTAAAAAATATTGGACAATCTTTTTTATTTGTTGTTATTTTAAGTGGTGTGGAAATTAAATTAAATTAATTGTGAATGTTGTAAGTATCATAATCATTGAATAGAATAATAATAATTTATTTTAAATAGTTATAATCGGGTTTTCTCTAATAAAATACACAATTTATAATTTATTTTGAAAAAAAAAAGAAAATAATTAAGACATTGCATCTGCGTAACTTGGAAGCATATGGGAAACTTTTTTATTATTAATTTTACGAAAAATATATTCTTCATAAAGTGCTTTGCATAGTCTAAATGCAACCATTTGCATATTCTTAGTCTAAAAACTAAAATGCAACCAAATATAAAATTGTGTCAACTTATGAGTATCAAAAATATGAGTAGGTACCTTATATTTCACAATATCGAAAATTATTATTATGAAAAGTTATTTGGAATTAATTAAAAACTATATTTTAATATGCAAAAACATCCTTTTATTATAATTGTTTTTCTCAAATTACAGATACCCAAAGCCCTTTTTATTTATTACGAATAATGCGATAACTCTTTTATTATTATTAATTAATTAATTAATAATAATAAAAGAGCTATCACAATACAATACATTGTAATAACTGAAAAGGGCTAATTAATAATAATAAAAGACATCACATTATCTCTAATAAATGAAAAAGGCGTTGTTGAAAAGTACAATTAATGTACGATAAAAAGTTCTTTCTAAAAAGCTTTGCATGGTCTAAAATCTAAGATGCAACCATAAAATTTTTTCAATTTTATATGAGATATATGTAAAAAAATATGAGTTTCGATCAAAAGTAAAGTGCCTTTCTAGATCACAATATATTTCAACTAGAAGGATGTTATTGCATATAGAAACATAGTTTTTAATGCTGAACAACTTTTCATAATAACTTTTCAATATTGTGAAAACTAAACGTACTTTGCTCTTGACCGAAATTCATATTTTTTGACATACCTCGTATAAATTCATAAAATTTGATATTTGATGGTTGCATTCTAGACAATGCAGAACTTTTTATAAGGAATAACTTTTTCTCGTAAAATTAATAATTAAACAGTCTCCCATATGGTTCCCAGTTATGTAGACACCCTGTAAAAAATTTGTTTGAAAACTTTGAAATGACAAAATATTATTGTTTATTTACTTAAATTTATATTTTTAATTAAATATGCAGGGTGCTTCATTAATGTTGCGAAAAATTTAAGGGGAACAGCGCAAAATGTCGCCGTCAAAAGTTTCAATGTGTTTTAAATGTAGATATTCACTTTTTTCGAATCCTGAGAAAACTAATAAGTATTTTAAAAAATTTAAACGCGAAATGAAAGATAACATTATTGCCGAGGGCCGACAGTCCCTTGGAATAAATAAAAAGTTTCGTTTGAATTAAATATCTGCAATTATTAAAAATCACACTAAATTGTCTCTTTTATTTTCACCCCTGTAACTTATTAAAATAAACATTATAGAAGTTTTCAGGGAATTTCGGCCTCAGTAATAATGTAGTGTTTCATTCTGGGTTTAAATTTTTCAAAAATATTTATTAGTTTTATATGTATAGTAGATATAAAGGGCGCCAAAATATGTCCCGCACGCGGGCGCTAATCAGCCTTGCGGGGGCCCTGAACACATAGCACATAGGAATAATGCAGAAACAGCCAGAACAATCAGAATTTGATATACCATAGGGTATAAAATATCTAACCTCATCAGTTTCAGAACAGTATGAAATAAATTTTCTTTATTTCCTCTAAAACATCCTTGTCCCGATTTATTCTGCGATGTGTTTCTGCGTGTCTGTTTTTGAATTCTTGCTAAAATTAAAACAAGCAGTAAACAAAGCTTTTGTCTAATGTCGTTTTTCTCAAATTACATTAAAAGCGCTGAGCAAACTAAAGATAAAAGTTCTTTGTGCTCAATTCGTAAAGAAAAAAAAGCAGTCCACATTCCGCCGAAGGTTGTTAAACCTTCAAAAGAGGGACACACTGTATTTTCTCAAAGTGGGTTTAACCTCATCAAATGAAAACACAAAATAACACAAGCAATTCCCTCTCCTAGCGTCTCCCCAAGGAACTCAAGTCTATATTTACCTGTATATAAAATAAACCTTCGTCATGGATATTTTTAATATTATATCTGAACAGAGGCGCGTGAAAATGCTCAATCTGCTGGATTTTAATTTATAAGTAAAATTATTTATGGTAGGGGAGCCCAAGCGGGGATTTTTGCAGTTACTCGAGCGCGTCAGATTATCATATGGGGAGAAACCTGGTACCCTGTAGATGTACCTCTACCATATATTGGCTCTTAACACAGGGGAGTTCGTTAAGGGGGGCCCGAAAAAAAAATCTATCCTTAAAAAAACTCGAAATTGTCAGATTAAGATAAGGTAAGTTAAGTACATGCAAAAGAGTGTATATTTCAAAAATCTGACGATTTGAGCCGGGCGTAATGAAATGGGCGAGTCCCAAAGTTTCACAAGAAAAAAGCGAATATTTCGCGAAATGATTGACAGATCGAAAAACTAAAAAATATGTGCTCAATATTTTTTAAAAATCTATCGAATGATACCAAACACGACTTCCCATGGAGAGGGGTGGGGGGTAAATTTAATATTTTAAATACGAATCCCACGATATTTCGCGAAATGAACATCAGATCGAAAAACTGTAAAATACACTTATTCAATATTTTTGAAAAATCTATCGAATGGCACCAAACACGACCCCCCACGGAGGTGGGGTGGGGGTTACTTTAAAATCTTAAATGGGAACCCTCATTTTTTATTGCAGATTTGGATTCCTTACGTAAAAATAAGTAACTTTTATTCGAAACATTTTTTCGAATTATGGATAGATGGCGTTATAATCGGAAAAAACGATTGTTGGAAATGGAAAATTAGATTAAAAAATGGCAAGCGCCCGCTAAAATGGAAAAATTTACTTAACTTTTTTTGGTTTTAAGACCTACTCTTCACAACCCAATTGGTCCCCAAAGCGCTCGAGTGACTGCACATTTAGCATACTTTGCTCCCCTACCATTATATATAATGATGTTGATTAATAAAACAATCGAGATGATGAAGCAAGTCGTAAATACATTTCGCCCCAAAATTAATGCATAATTTTAAAATTTTAATTTCAACTTTATTTCAACTAATAAATAAATTTTTCTGTTTATTTTATTTTTAAGGTTAGTTTTAGAACAACTAAAATAAAATATATTGCTTTTTACCAGATAGAAGAAGTAAGACTAACTGACATCATAAAAAATACAAAATAGATATTTTAAAGATAAAAACAAATTAAATGAAAAGTTTCTCCTGGTGTTTATTATTGCTTGCTTAATTACAAATTAATTCCTTTAATTTGTAATTTCACATTAAGCTTAACTTCCTAATTTTTTATAATTTCACTGTGTATAATTGTAATAATTGTAATAAAGGTGTTTATATAATAAAGGTGTTTATTGAAAATAAGAAAATATATAAGACAATCGGATAGTACAGCTCGGTACGGTATAGGTTATTTGCTTGCGTTGCAAATTGAACGAAAATAAAAAAACTAACTTTTGCCTCCAAAAACGAAAATAAGCCTGATGTGGGGTTATAGAACTTACAACGAGGAAATAGTATTGGTCTTGTGGAGAAAGTAATGTTCTCAGAGGGCACAGCTATGGAGCTAGGCGTAATACAGGGTGTTCTGTCCAAAACCTACACTAGGTAACAGGAACTAGTAAATACGGAAATACAGGAAAAAGTAATAACGGCTCGCCACGATCGTTTAATTGTCCAATCAGCTGCAACGCAAGACACCCAACCATTTCTCACCTGAAGCTCTAAAGGCAGCTTTTGGAAGCTACAGGTGTAACTGTTTCAGTTGAAACGATAAGAAGAAGAGTTCGTCCCAAGAAGTATACAGCAGGAGACAGTTATGGGTTCCCGAGTTATCCAGGCAGCACAAGAGTGATCGCCTAAATTGGTGTCTTCACCACCAAAACTGGAACATTGGGAATTGACAAAATGTGCTATTTTCAAAAAAAGTCAGGATTTGTGTAAAATCAGATGACCTATGAAATCGTGTACTTAGAGGTCGAGGAAGGCAAGCAAGAACGAAAACTGTCAGATCTGTTCACAAATATACAAGGGGAAGTGTAATGTTCTGGAAAGGAATTGTGATCAGTAAAAAAACTCCTTTAATTTTCATCCAATAACTTTAACTGCTCACAGGTATGTTGATAACCTGTGGTCAGGCTCTGGAGAGGTGCAACAGGAGAAAATTTTATTTTATTGCATGATAATGGACCTCTACATACCATTAAAGTGACTGCAGACATCATTGAAGCAGAAGGTATCCGATGTTTGGAGTGGCCTGCTTGCTCAGCCCATCTTGATCCTATAGAGTATTTGTGGGATATGCTTAAAAGAAAAATTAGAGCTCGCCGGGAAATCTTCAAAACACCGCACGGCTAGTACAAGCTGCTCTTAAAGGATGGAGCAACCTACCACAACAAAATGTTGATAATTTGATTAGGAGCGTGCCCACGCAAACTGAAGCTTGCATGAGGACTAGAGGTGAGAACACTGACTACCACAAAATAAAAAAAAATAAAAACAATTTAAACATTATTCGTTTAACATTGAAATTTTGTATGCTATTGACTTTAAAACAACGACTTTCAATTTGTTTGTTAAATACTTTATTGTTTTATTTAATTATTATGTGTCTGTTATTAAATTGTTTTAAAATAAATATTGTTTGACTTCGTGTGTTTGTTTTTTTAAATGCGCACGAAATAGTAAGAAATATCAGATGATTCCGTATGAGTTTGGGTGTGTGTGTAGTTTAATTACGAGTTTATTCCACTTCCTGTAGAATTAAATCAATTGTTAAATTCTGTTACAATAACTTCCTCGTTCAAATTATATTTATGTAACAATCAAAGTACAAAGGTGTTTGTTACTATGCAAAGACAATACCCTTTTTTATGAGTTTTAGTTTACTTGTGAGCATTATAAATTAGGGATCGGACTCTTCTCAGACACAGTCTATTTAGAATATGTACCTCATCAACATCTAGTAAATTAGTGTAAAGTTACGTCGAGTGTAATTATCAGTAGCTGTCAATAAATTTTCTTTTACTCCACAACTTAGAATTATTCTACATCGTGGATCGAGAAATTCAGATACAGGACATTCGAATCAATCCTAAATTACATTACATTCGATTTGTACAGTGCTTGATAACGATATCTCATACTCAGAATTTTTGTTCTTATTTCATAATGATCCATTTCCCTACGATATCCCAAACCCAAAAATGTTCTATTAGGTTGAGGTCGGGACTTCTCGCAGGCAAAACTATGGCAGGAATTCCAAACTCTTGAAGTATTGTTGCTAATTCTTGTAATTTGTGGTCTGACATCATGTATAAGCATGACATTCCCCCAATATATGGTTCAAATATGGCAAGACACGTTCTTCTAAAATGTCTGTAATGTTCCTTTGTTTTGTGGTATAATCCGCCCTCTACCTATTTGAACTGACGCCGCCAAATTAACTTATCCCACACCATTATTGAGCCGCCACCATACTGTACAGTCCCTACAATGTTACACTGTGCATTCTTCTTTACGTGCCATCTCCGCGACGAAGATTGGCAATCATCATTGCTATTCTAACTTTTGACACTACAGCCCGAAAGAGTTCAGTTGAGCTGCATCGAAAGCGTACCCTTAGAGCTGCGTAGCGTTCCCAATCCCCAGGTCTCCTGTACACTCTATTTCCCCTGTCATCAGAAAAAAAGACAATATCTGAATTCATGGGTGAACAATATTCGTCCCCAATCTTCATTATTTCAAACACCATGGTCACAAGTAAAATGAAATATTTGCGTTCTATGCCTTTTTGGTCAATACTGGCCAGTGGGTGCCCTTCCAGGGCGCAGGTGATTTTCGGTAAATCTTTTCCTGACTGCATTCTGGCTTATTCTAAAATTGAAACGGTCCAAAAATTCGTTTTGTGAAGAAGTACTGGTAACAACAAACCTTTATCTTTTAGTGTACGAAGTTTCAAGAAGCAGTCTCGATCAGGAGTTGTAATTGTAACCCTTCTGCGGTTTTGACAGGGTCTTTTTGAGTTTGTCCAGTGACAGCAAAACGTGTTAATGTAAAAAAAATAGTATATTGTAAAAAATCGTCGAAAAATACAAAAGAAGATAAAAAAAGAAAAACGATGAAAAATTGTTGTCGATAACGAATAATATAAAAAGGTTTCACAGTCAGTGGAAATAATCAAAACAATATTGTGAGTGGTGCATTAGTGCATTAAATTAAAGAATATTAATAAGCAGTTACAATCCTGTAAGTAGAAAGTTTTGAATAGTTTTATTATAAACAGATAATCAAGGCCGGGTTTTGATTTTTACCTAGGAATAAAAGTGCTGAAGAATTGGGCACGGCCAGCACGGATGCAGGTGGGAATTTGAACTGAGTAGAGTTTTCGCGTAACTACACGAGAGACACAGTGACTAATAACTCTAGCATAGGAAATTCCTGGGAATAAGGAACAATGGATTCAGATGACGAGCGAACTGATGAGGGAAAAAGGGGAGGAGAAGAGAAGTAATGCTGCAGCAAAAAAAATCAGAAAAATCACCGAGAACACCACAAAAAAGAGATGAAGAAAACACAAAAGGAATGGACCAAATGACGAAAATGATGAGGAAATTAACTACAGATATAATAGATATAAAATATATAAAAAAAACAATATAGATCCGGAGAAGAAATCATGCAACTAAAGAAGGTAAATGAAGAACCAAAAGATCAATAGAGCGACTACCAAAAAGTAAATAAGAAAGCTGCGGGAAACAAAAGGTAAAGCAAGTAGGTCAATTAGAAAAGCAAATTAACACAGCCGGCGAAAAAATACAGAAATTTAAACAAAAAGAAGGAAATATCTAATAATATAAGGATTAAAAATTGATACAAATGATCAAAAAATATTGCAAGAGGCTATAGAGAATTTTGTGAAAAAATTACTACAATTACGAGTAGATCTAGATGGAGCAAGGAAAATACGAAAAATACTGTCATGTTGCAGTCGCATATCTAGATATCTACCTTGAAGGGAGGGGGGTGGAGTGGAACTTTAAATGAAACACCAACCAAGAAGACATAAAAAATAAACCCCAATAACATAAAAATACATAAACTAATCTATATAAATGATGATATATGTCAAAAGAAGAAAGATTTATCCAGAAAGAAATTAGAAGTAAGTTTATGGTAGAGAGACATAATGGAAAACATGTCAACATGAAAAATATAAAACCACAAACTAGCAGCATAATCAAAATAAGCTAAAATAATGGAGGCAACTTAGCAAAGTAAAGATACATGAGATGGACAAAATGTACATATTATTAATGGAAAAAAGCAATAAACGAATATATAATAGTAGGGACATAGAGTGTAAGCTGAAGAGTAAGGAAAATTGAAACTGAAGCTGAAGAGGAAGCAAGTGCCAATTGTCTTTTGTAACAAAAAATGATCTCATGACTGGACAATAATTTTTCCTGGATTTAAAAGGTTTTTTCCTTTTACAGTACACAATTGGCACTGCAAATGTAGTTTTTTGTACATAGTGATATATATGAGTTTTTTGTCTTTTTCGTCTGTGCAGTCATATAATAAACAAACTTCGTTTTTTGTCATACATTTTTACAATACATTACATTATACAACTATAGTCCGTCCGCTATAACTTTTCCCATGCGGTACGATTCATTTTCAATCAAATTAAGTCAAAACATAAATTGAAACGAACGTCGATATGTATATACATTTTGTATACTGTATACTATATACTACACCCATCGGCGTACGTTTCACTTTCTGTTTTGACTTAATTTGATTGAAAATGAATCGTACCGAATGGGAAAACTTATAGCGGACGGACTATATAGGGTGAGGCAGATAAAGGTCCTATTAGAAATATCTCGAGAACTAAAGGCAATTGAATCGTGAAAATTGGAATAAAGGCGGTTTAAAGACTGATTTATTTAATGAAAATATTTTCATCTATTTGGTACTTCTGGATATACCGGAAGTTGCTTATAACTCCGTTTTTTTAAATGGGACACCCTGTATATTTTTACATTTTTGGATTCTCCTTGATTTCTTCTTTCTTAAAATATGAGGTTTTGTAATATTATACAGGGTAGTTTAAAAGATAATTACGTTTTTTTATTAATTTCGTAGCAACTTTCACACCCTGTATAATTGTAGTAGTTTGACATCAAAAATTCTATTTATACTTAAATGATTTTTAATATAGTCTACTATTGTTAAGAATTATTAGTATAGCTAAATTTTTAATTTTGGTATACAGGGTTGGTCGAAACTCGGAATGAGTATTTTCTTAAATGGAACACCCTGTATTTTAGTATTGTAATGATGAAATGCTATTTTATGGTACTTTTTAATTTCTTAAGCATTCCCTATACCTAACTGCTTTAATTTGTGCTTAATTGTTAATCGCACCAACAGTCTTTACTACGTAGGTGTTTTGATAGCTCAACCATTATTGTCAATTTTAAGTATCAGTCTAGATCAATATGTATTTATTTCCGAAATATTATTTGTGATTGAACATTTTCACGGCCTACTTAAAAAATTTCACGTATTTTGTGTTGGAATTAATGTTTGGTTTGAATCATCAATAATTCACAAATTAAAGCAGTTAAGTATAGGGAATGCTTAAGAAATTAAAAAGTACCATAAAATAAAATTTCATTGCAATACTAAAATACAGGGTGTTCCATTAAAGAAAACTCAGAAAATACTCATTCCGAGTTTTGACCAACCCTGTATACTAAAATTAAAAATTTAGTTATACTAATAATTCTTGCCAATAATAGCAGACTATATTAAAAATCATTTAAACCTAAATAGAGCTTATTATGTCCAACTACTACAATTCTACAGGGTGCGAATATTGCTACGAAATTACTAAGAAAACGTAATTACCTTTTAAACTACACTGTATAATATTACAAAATCTCATATTTTAAGAAAGCAGAAATCGAGGAGAATCTAAAAATGAGAAAATATACAGGGTGTCCCATTTAAAAAAACGAATTTATAAGCAACTTCCGGTGTAACCGGAAGTAGAAAATAGATGAAAATATTTTCATTAAATAGATCAGTCTTCAAAACTCCTTTATTCCAATTTTCATGATTCAGTTGCTTTTAGTTCTCAAGATATTTCTAACAGGCCCTTTATCTGCCTCACCCTGTATATGATCACTTACACATATATACTTGACTAATCAAGAGATACATCAGAACACCTAGGCAAAAGAATTACATGGTAAACAGTTACATGAGTTTGAAATCGACGAAGACACATGGGCTTTAAATTACAATTTAACATCACATTAATTTTATACTGTACAGTTCTTGTACTGATATCTCGTTCAGTTTCTTTAAGGCCTGACGATGTCTAATATGTTGTGAATGCCGAAACCGGTCGCCCACAAACTGGTTTAAATAAACACCTTCAATAAGATTGTGAGTATTAAGACTCCTTGTACCCTAACATATTCATAATGCGCTGACACCAGCAACAATTTCATCATTCAAAAAATATACATTCGAAATAGTATCACTACAAGAAACCAAACAACTAGTGTTTAATTACAATACATTCTTTTCTATGAAATTGTGTCCGCATAATATTATGTCTGAGTATTGCGTGGATCCTCTTTTATTCGTTTTTATCTTTGTTTCTGACTTTACTTTTTTGGTCCATGGGTATCAGTATTTCGTCTGTCATTCACCCTTGTTTTTTGTTATTGTTATTGCACTCAGTTTTGTTTCCGAAAAGGTTTTTATAAGTATTTTCCTTAGTCTCCTCTTTGCTTGATGTCAACTTTATTTTTTATTCTAGTACATTGGTTATTTCTGGTTTTGCGATATCATAATTGACGTTTAATTAAGAAATATGGGGTTTGTCTTCTTCATATTTTTTTGGCTCTCCAACACTAAGTGGGTCTTGGCCACGTTTACCATTTTCCTTCACTCTTGTCGGTCTTTGCAATAATCTCCTCATGCTGATAGACCCCAATCTTACGTATATCACTTGTTACTTCATCCTTCTATATTTTTCTTGGACGACCAACTGACCTTTTGCTATTAGCCCTTTCCCAGAAGGTTGCATTAAATAAATAGTCTTTCACCATCGTCTCTACAAGGCCCAAAGATCTTCCGGAGGATCTTCCGTTCTAAGGCTAATAATTTGATATTTCATGTTGGTTCAATGTCCACGTCTTACTTCCATTCGTTATTATGGAGCGAATTATAGTTTTATATACCATTGTTGTAGCTGCCTTTAAGAACAATTGTTTTGAAAAGCAGCTCTGCTAGGGAGTAATACTATGCTCTATTTCCTGACATGATTCAAGCTGCTACAATGTTGTCATAACTCAAAAATGAATAACCATTTTCAATTTCGTTGCAACACGAAACTACAGCCGCGTCACTATTCCAGTTCAATCAGAGAGCTCAGCAGGCACCTCTACCGGTTTCGAAACTTATTAGACTCTCATCAAGAGGCACATATGCTGCTCTTTCTTACCCAACTGGGGAAAACACCGGCGTGCAGTCACTGATTGCAACGAACGAAATGGCAGGGATGCCATAGCGGCAACTGCTAGCAAAAAACTAAGTTTTCAATCTAATAACAACATTTTTGGGTGTTGTTATAATATGTACTACATATTAGATTGAAAACTTAGTTTTTTGCTAGTAGTTGCCGCTAGGGCATCCCTGCCATTTCGTTCGTTGCAATCCGTGACTGCACGCCGGGGTTTGTCCTAGTTGGGTCAGAGAGAGCAGCATATGTGCCTCCTGATGAGAGACTAATAAGTTTCGAAATCCGTAGAGGTGCTTGCTGCACTCTCTGATTGAACTGGAATAATGATGAGGCTGTAGTTTCGTGTTGCCACAAAATTGAAAATGGTTATTCATTTTTGATTTACATGTTTACTCCGATTGGAATACGAAGGGAACTATTCTCGTTGGAACTTTACCGCGCTGAGCAGATGGGACGTCAATTATAAATTGTGAAATTCCCTCATCTTCGTTAGTCTCAGCATCCGTTACGGCTTGCAAATTGTAGAAGCCTCGGAGGTGTTACCAGAGAAGGTCTCCATTGTTTTCAATCTGGTAGGATGTAGAGTAACATTTTTGGGTGTTGTTTTATGTGCTATTAAATTAAAAACTTAGTTTTTTGTTGTCATAACTGTTTTCGTTAAATTCTTTGACAACTTCGAAATTATATTCATGTACAGAAATTTTTGCGTAATTCTTTGTCTTGGATTTTTGGTAACTAGCATGTACTTGGTATTATCTTTGTTGAGCTTAAGGCCAATTTCCCTCGCCACGCTTTTAAAAAGGATAAACACTTCTTTCACATATCTAACACTACCTTCGCTCCCTGGGCAGCGAAGCTATTTGTTAATTCTGGTTGTGCTTTCCTAACTGCGTGCTCCTCTATGGCGAAGTTAAATAACAAAGAGGAAAGTGGATCGTCATGTCTTAGACCTTAGTTTGTCTTAGTTTCGATTTAAAACTCTTCTGAGGTACTGCCAATTCTGATACTTGCGCATGAATTCTGCAGACACATCTGGGTTAATCCTACCCGCTTTCTGGGTACTCCCATTTCCACCATTACCTTAGGCAATGGATACATCTTTTATTTATCTTTGTTGTATTCCAAACTGTTTTCTAAAATTTGGCGCAAGATAAAGATCTGGTCTATTGTTGACCTTCCCGGTCGGAAACCTCATTGGTAATCAGTGTCAAAATGACAATTAGGTATTCTATAATTATTAATTATTTTTACTTATATTTATTTATATTTAAGTCTTTTATTTATTATATCTTTCTAGCTACAATGGACGGAGCCATTCCCAATGTTCCAATGATTTTAACTTGAAAATGTTTATAGAACTCTATATTCACTGAATCAAAAAAGTTTCATGGTCAAGTTTCAATAAATTTTCTTTTAATACCCTCCTCATTGATACGGCCTTGTTGTTAAATGTTGAATCAGAATGGAGTCAGCGCTAACAAAACCTACTCAGCTGCCACGAAACAAACACACGTTGTTTTTACGTCACAGTTGCGGTTCCTCTTCCAAATTTTCAATTTTTTCGGAAATCGCGAATGGGGAATATATACGTTGGAAAAATTCGACATGCTCTCAGTACAATTTAGACAATCCTAAAATAAACGCACATGAAGTGATTACCCGGCGCGTGGCTATTTTTAATCTACTGAGTTAGTTTTACTTACATGCAAGACTGAGATTGATATTTGAACAATTGCACTCGAATTGTTTTAACTTCTCTTTTGTGATGTTGCTTATTTGGTGATACAGTTGGAGATTTAGAAAGGGATTTATTAAGGTTTGTTATTGTGTGTTTTGCTTATTATCTAACACTACATTATTACACAGTCCAGGGGCAAGGGTATAAGATTGCCGCCTGCAAAACTAGCATAAATAAGCGCCCTTCGGTTTTTTAAATTAGTATTTAGTATAACACCAGCAGAAAAAAAGCTCATTTTGGCGTCCGTGTTTGGAAGCCTATAGTGCATCTCTTGTAGGCCCTGCTAATATACATTTCAAATAAAATTCAATATTATTATATTATACATATACCATACATACAACACTAAAACTGCAGAATATACTAGTATACTACAAAGTAGATTTAGTGTCGTCATATATTTTAAAATTTTAATCAGTACACTGGCTATCTCTTTGTTCATCCTTTCATTATCGAGATTACTTATGTGAGTTTTAATATTTTTAAAAACGACTTCCTTATGATCCATTCTTCCCCCCACACTTATATCCATAAACAAATAACCACTACATTCTTTGATTTATATGAATCACATTTTACCCGTATTGTTTGTGATAAAATTTTGTATATTAGATTCTAAGTAGCCAATTTTAATAAATCCTGTACCTCTTTTTATAAGTTCAACTTTCTCCGTTTGATTTTATATCAAAGACATATTTGCCGTAATAGTAACCTTCTAGTTTAGATATCACTGTTAAAATGATAGCTAAAATTAAAAGAACAATTTAGAGCTATAAAAAACAGCTGTCATGTGTTAGGTTTTTTTCTTCCCTTTTCCCTGAATTTGTTGATTGTATATTTCAAAGCGGTTTTTGATTTCGTTGGTAGTTGAATACTGCAGCGAAGACCTTTTTTAAGTTTGTTTTACATCTAATTCCGTCCAAAAGGTCTAGAATTTAAAGAAAGGCTATTATCATTTTTAAAATTACGTTTCTTACCTAGCCAGTTTCAGTTCAAGGTTTATACAGTGATGAGCGCACTAATAACCAGCAAAATAACGCAAAATATGGAAAACATATTAAGTTGTGAGATAAAAAGGGATGAACCTAGTAGAGGTGTTAAATTTAGCGATAGTAACTTATAGATTGACATTATATTGATTCTTTCCCACCTTTAGACGTATCGGACGAGTTTGAGAAATGCCACTGTCACAGTGACAGTTTTAGTTGACATACTCCTCTGATACCTCTAAAGGTGGGAAACAATCAATATAATGTCAATGTTTTGCGCTATTTTGCCGGTTATTAGCGCGCTCATCACTGTATATGACATTTATGAATAATTATCTCATCAAGAAAGCCTCATGACAATGCGGACCATGTTGACTGCGGCTCTAAAGTTCTGCATTAAAACCATTCCCTTAAGTTCTTAAGCCAAGATATTCTTCGTAGAAGAGTTTGCAGAAAGAAGAGTAGAGAACACGTAACACTAATTATCAACATATAACCTAATGTTTGCAAAACAACATACATGTCATATGCAGCAGCATAACTTATTAAATTACTTATTAAATTTCTTAAGGTAGATTACGCAATTTGCAATTTTTTTTTTAATTTTGCAATATATTGCTACTGATTTTTATTTGATTTTATTATGTTTTATTTATATTGACGATTTGTATAATTTTAGTAAATTGTATTTGTTATTGTTTTTATTTATGATTCTTGTAAGCTTTGTCTATAAAATTGTTAAATTTTTCATGACAATAAAGCATATTTCTATTCTATTCTATTTCAAAAAAACTTACCTAAAAAGTGTTAATGTTTCACTTTTCGAACTCCCGCGACCACAAATAAGACACTTAAATGGCATTTTGCAAAAATATTAGGTAAATTACCCTCAAAAATTTAAAATAAAATTTGTTTTTTACATAAATGATGACAAACAATACAAAAATGAGGTATATGTATATAACCAAAACGATCTTTGGATCGTATTAACTTTGGAAGGATTTCTGCTACTTTGCATCAAAACAATACACAACAACAAAGGGAATTATGTTTGTGGCACTTTACAGCATTGACTATATATTATACGTCATTGCTGGTCCCTATTTAGAAAGCTTAGATAATTTCAGACAATTTTCGTTTTGCGGCCAATATGGATAGTAACTTAACCCTAAATAAATTTTTGGTTTAAAATTTGAAATTTGAAATTTTTTGAAAAAAATTTTGGTTTTGGTTTGGAAATCAGAAAACCTATCGTGTACTGTCTCAAATAATAAACAGTCCCGTTTGCTCTTTTTTACCCGAGAGTCTAGACATTCATAAATATAGCTGGCTGACCACTTTTCTCAGAACGAGACAGGCAAATGCAAGTTTTGTTGATAAATTCTAAATAATCGCAAAAACGTATAATATAATTCGGTTTTTCAGTTTTACAAAAAAAAAAGATATTAGCATATTAGATTTATTCATGCTCTTTATGTTTCCCCTTATGCTTTCTCCTGTCTTGCATGAAAATTTTTTTATTTTTTTATTTCTGGCAGATAGGATATAGGTACATTAGTGTTTGCCAAAGGATAAAATAAAACAAAAAATGAATAACCATTTTCAATTTCGTTGCAACACGAAACTACAGCCGCATCATTATTCCAGTACAATCAGAGTGTGCAGCAAGCACCTCTACCGGTTTAGAAACTTATTAGTCTCTCATCAGGAGGCACATATGCTGCTCTCTCTGACCCAACTAGGACAAACCCCGGCGTGCAGTCACGGATTGCAACGAACGAAATGGCAGGGATGCCCTAGCGGCAACTGCTAGCAAAAGACTAAGTTTTCAATCTAATAGCACACAAAACAACACCAAAAAATGTTCTTCCACATCCTACCAGACTGAAAACAATGGGAACCTTCTCTAGTAACAACTCCGAGGCTTCTAAAATTTGCAAGCAATAACGGATGCTGAGACTAAGGAAGATGAGGGAGTTTTACAATTTATAATTCACGTCCCTCGGAATTTAGAAGCCTCGGAGGTGTTTCCGCGAAGGTTTCCCATTGTTTTCAGTCTGGTAGAATGTGGAACAACATTTTTTGGTGTTGTTTTATGTGCTATTAGATTGAAAACTTAGTCTGATAAAATAAAACTTTCTTAACTTTCTGTCTATTGTTGTGTTGATTGTTGTTTTCATCATCATCATCATTCTCTTTGCCTTATCCCTATGCGGGGTCGGCTTCCCTAATTGCATTTCTCCACACAATTATATCTTGGGTCATACAAATGTCAATCTCCTTTACCAACATGTCCTGCCTTATCGTCTCCCCCCAGGTCTTCTTTGCTCTTCCTCTCCTACTTCTTCCAGGAATCTGCACTTCAGCTATTCTTCGTATTGGGTGATTAACGTCTCGACGTTGAACATGACCAAACCATCTTAACCTATGCTCTCTCATTTTGGCACCAATTGGTGCCACACCTAGACTTCCCCTTATATACTCATTTCTAATTTTATCCTTCTTTGTCACTCCACTCATCCATCTAAGCATTCTCATTTCCGCCACATGCATTCGTTATTCCTCTTTCTTCTTCACTGCCCAACATTCATTTCCGTACATCACAGCCGGTCTTATAGCTGTTTTATAGAATTTTCCTTTCAGCTTCATTGGAACTCTTCTGTCACACAACACACCACTCGCTTCTTTCCACTTCATCCATCCATCCCTAATTCTACTGCATACATCTCCATCTATATCTCCATTACTCTGTAATACCGATCCCAGGTACTTAAAACTATTGCTTTTTACAATCAGTTCACCATCCAAAGATACTATGTTATTTGTAGTAACTCCATCTTTAAATCAACATTCCAAATACTCTGTTTTTGTCCTGCTAAGTTTTAAACCTTTTTCCTCCAGAGCTTGCCTCCACTGTTCCAGTTTTTGTTCTAAGTCTCTTTCACTATTTCCTACTAACACGACATCATCAGCATATATTAAGCACCATGGAATGTTACCCTGTAGTTTCGCTGTTATCTGGTCCAAAAGTAATGAGAATAAATACGGACTAAACACAGAGCCTTGGTGCAATCCTACTTTCACATGAAATTTATCAGTCTCTCCCACACCTGTCCTAACACTAGTCGTTACTCCCTCATACATATCCCTCACAATCTTTACATATTCACCAGGGACTCCTTTCTTATTGAGTGCCCACCACAGAATCTCTCGAGGAACTCTATCATATGCTTTCTCAAGGTCAATGAATACCATATGAGCGTTTGTTTCTTTACTCCTGTATGTTTCCATCAACTGCCTTATAATGAAAATTGCATATGTTGTTGATCTGTCCTGCATAAAGCCAAATTGATTCTCGGATATTTCGGTCTCTTCGCGTATCCGTCTATCAATTACTCTTTCCCATATTTTCATGGTGTGGCTAAGCAATTTTATAGCCCTTCAGTTTGTACATTGTTGTATATCTCCCTTGTTTTTGTAAACAGGTACCAGTATACTGCTTCTCCATTCGTCTGACATTTGTCCAACTTCCATAATTCTATTAAATAGACCTGCTAGCCACCTTGTTCCTGTCTCTCCCAATGCTCTCCGTACTTCCCCAGGAATATTATCTGGTCCTACCGCTTTTCCTTTCTTTATTTTTTGAAGCGCTTGAGCCACTTCCTCGTTTGTTATTTTGGTGACCATTGCTGCTACTGTCTCCGTTGACTCTACAGACTGTCTGTCAAATTCTTCATTTAAGAATCAACTATTTTCAATGGGAAATAAGCCACAATTTTACCAAAAAAATGATTTAATTAACGTTTTGATTAAAATTTTTAAAAAACTCATACAGAAGTAAAAACTTCGAAATGTATTCTGGTATAAAATCGTTTATTTAAAAATAATTTATATATATTGATGTGATCTTTATTATTGATATGAGATAATATTCTTATATGTTACTTAATTTAATCAATGTATTAATACTAATCTAATTAATTAACCAGATCACATATCAATATGTTTTCAATCTCAGGGCGAATTATAAATTAATTACTTACTTCCGTGGCTTCTAAATATTTCTTAATGGTTCCTAATCGGGATAGAAAAGAAAAGAGTAAAAAAAATACACATATGGGTTACAATTATAATCAAAATATTTTTTATTTTATTTAAAAAGGCAATCAATGCTTAATATTTGCTATTTCTTATTATTCTTAAACATAACATTTACAAATGGGAATCTTATTTCCTTTTGGTTTTCAATTGAAAGTTTTTATTAACATTTAACTATTAGGAGTTATTAGGAACAACTCTATTTAAGTTTGATGAAGCTTTTCTGATATTATTGATTATGTTATTCAATTTTTTATGTGGAATTTAATACGAAAACCCATACATTCATGTCCAAACAAATGAGACTGACCTTTTCCTGGTGAACTGAAAATGTCCTCACACAAGACCCTTTCCTGCTATCCTTGGCTGCGATCAAACCTCGTCCTGGCTTCCAGTGATGTTCTCCTTTGAAAAACTAGCTCGAATAGCTCTCGTTCCTGCTTTTGTCGTGATGCTGTGTTCTACCTTTTTCGAAACTGCTATCAGCTACCGGGACACTCTGGGCTCAAGGAGGTTCTTTTACTCTCGACCTGGCCTACTTCTCGTTCCACCATAAATACTCCACACTCACGGAACTACACCGGCTTTCTCACTCCTCGAACACTACCGTCTACTACTCGACTTCACTTCTCGACAGCTCAAAACATTCTGCTCTCACTTTGTCATCCATTCCCCTACTTTCTAAATATCCCTTCCAGATTCACAAATCAATTTTCCACCACCAACTCTCATTCGTAATATTCCTCAAAACCAATTTTTAATCTTTCTAAATATGCTTAATGGATTTCAAAAGAAAATATTTAATTCCCATTCTAAAATACTTTCTAACTATTTACAAATTTTAATGACCTATTCTCTCTTTCAAATGAGTCTTATTTAGCATAGGCTAATGATCGAAACCTTCCGCGAAAAACGATAATGAACTATCATCTATTTCACTGAGTTTTATTTAGCATAGGCTAATGATCGACCTTCCGAGAAGAACGATAATGGTACGCGTCATTCACTTTGTTTATCTAAGCACATTGTTCCGAGTTTCGTACGCTTATTCTAATCACTTCTTAAAATTACATATAACAATTTGTTGTATACAGGTTGTTTTAAATTTATATGCCCGTGGTTGAGAAAATTGAAATTATTTTATATTAAATTGAATTTTGTTTATAATTATCAAAATTTAATTTTCATATCAAATAGAAATATAACAAATCTCCGCCTTGTATTCGATAAAATTTATCTGCATTTTTAAATAAATTTTCTCGAGGCAAAACCAACTCCCTGTATATTTCCTTACTTTAATCTACTTCTTATATCCTAACTTACTATCTACTTCATGTAATTCTGTCTTTTATTCGTGATATTTGTATACATCGTGAATATTATAAATTCCTCGGATCTTTTCCGAGTTCCTGTGCCTCAACTCATAACTATTTATCCCATTTTCATTATTCACGATGTACGGGCCTTCGAAAACAGGCATCAACTTTGCGCAAATGCCCCCAGGAAGATTTGATACTCGTAATGCCCTCACGAGTACTTTTTCACCCTTTTGGAAAGTCACTGGTCTTCTTTTTCTATTTTGTTCCTGTCTTTGGATATATTTTTCGTTGCTTCGCCGTAATCTTCTCTGTACGGTTTCAATCACCTGTTGATATTCTTTTGGCTCTTGGTCTTCCCATGGCCTTATCGGCAATACACCCTTCATGATGTATTCTGGGGTCTCTTTTGTTACTGTGCTCGGAATTGTATTTAGATACCTTTCTATTTCCGCCATTTTCCTGTCCCAGTGGCGATGTTGACCATCTGTTGCAATGCGAAGAAATTTCGTCACTTCCTGTATGAATCGTTCCGAAGGATTACTCTGTGGATGCCTGATGCTGACAAAATTTGTCTCTATTCCTCGTTCTCGAAGTTGTCCCTTGAAACGATCATTTCGGAAATACGTTGCATTGTCCAGTAGGATCTTTTTTGGTGTTCCTACTATGGCTATAAAATTGTCGATTTTTCTTAATATTTCCTCCCCCTTTGTGTTGCGGCAACTATATAATTTTACGTATTTTGAAAACACATCCACCATTACCAGAATATGTTTGTTCCTTTTAGTGGTCATAATTAGATCGCTTAACATATCTATTGCTACAATGTCTAGTTTGTTTCGGGCTTCAATATTTTTGGCAACATTTTCGTTTTTGTAATTCCGACTCTTATATTTTTGACATACATCGCACTTCTGGGTAATTTCCTTTGCAATGCGGTAATCCTGTCGGCTGATGTAATTTTCCCTAAAAACGAGCCAAACTTTTCTGCTACCGATATGCCCATTGTCCTCATGTAATTTTTTTATTATCTTTTCGGCCAATGTCTGTGTCACTAAATATAGTTCCTTTCCGTCTATTCTCTTAAAATATATGTCATTTTCTACTTCCGCTCTTCTTTTCTCTCTTTCCTCTAGGTCTTCTTGGTTTGTCCTTATCTCATTTAACGAATATATCCCTTCTTCTTGTATTAATCTATTTAGTCCCACCTGTAGAGTAATTGTTTCCTTTTTTCCCGTGTCCTCATCCCGTGTTAGAGCGTCGGCTATTATGTTGTCTTTTCCTTTTATATATCGGAACTCAAAATCATACTCCTGTAATAATAGAATACCTCTATGTATTCTATTATTTACTAATCTATTCTTCATGATATGTACTAAAGCTGCATGGTCTGTTTCGATTGTGAATTTTGCTCCCAATAAGTAAAACCTCAATTTGTTTACGCAATATAGTACACTGGCAAACTCCAATTCTGTAACACTATATTTTCTCTCATGTGTTTTAGTCACTCGCGATATAAAACATATCGGCACTTCTTGGTCGTTTTGTATTTGAGACAGAACTCCTGCAAATTTTTGTATGGACTCATCAGTTCGGAGTATAAAAGGTAAATTGTAAATGGGGTGGTATATTTTCGTTCCTTTTGCGAATTCTCGTTTTAATGTTTCGAAAGCTTCCTCCTGTTCTTCTTTCCAATTCCATTTTATTCCTTTTTTAAGCAACTTTATCAGAGGGATTTCCTTTTGGCTCAAATCGGGAATCAGTTTTTTAAAATAATTAATCGTGCCAAGAAAACCTCTCAATGTTTTCAAATTCGTTGGTCTTGGGTATTCATCTATGAGCTTGACTCTGTCTTCGGATAATCTTACTGTTTTGGTGTCCAATTGAAAACCCAAATAAATGACTTCTTTTTGAAAAAATTGACATTTTTCAATGTTTAATTTCAATCCCGCTGTGTCCAATTCTTCCAGAATTATTTCTATGTGTTTCAGATGACTCTGAGTATCTTGTGAAAAAATTAATAAATCATCGATATAATGAACTATGAAATCTTCGTGGCGATTCAAAATGGTATGTAGAGCTCGGACGAGTGCAGCACAAGCACTCTGCAATCCAAACGGCACTACCTTAAACCGGTAGACAATACCATCAATAGAAAAAGCGGTGTAGTTTCTACACTTTTCAGCTAACGGTATCAACCAAAAACTGTGTTTTAAGTCAATTTTCGAAAATATGTGTGACCCGGTGATTCTTCCAAAAATGGCCTCGATGTTTATAGGTGATTCATATTGTGATACAGTGTGCTGGTTGATATTCCTGGCATCTAAACATAATCTCAATTCTCCACTGCTTTTCTTTACTATCACAATCGGGTTAACATACGGTGAATCACATCTTTCGATGATTTGATCTTCCAACATTTTATTTATTTCTTCTTTCACCTCTTGTCGATACTTGTATGGAATCGGGTAAGTCTTTGATCGAAAATTTCCCAAGTTTTTCACCTCAAATGAATGTTCGTATTTTTTAGCCACTCTGTTTTCCTCATTGATCAAATTTTCGTAGTTTCTTAACATCAACCGCAATTCTTTTTCTTTCCCTTCTCCACATATCAATTTTCTGTCTTTTTTCTCAGATTCTTCACACATGTTTACCGTGCATTCTGCATCCTCGTTTGCATATACCTCCTCTTCAAATACCACTGTTTCAATCATATTCTTTTCACTTTCATTTTTTAGCTTTATTTCTTCTTCTCCTGAGCCCGTCTCTTCTTTTGAGGAATCCCAGGTTTCCTTTGTTTCTGATACTCTCAAATTTTCTTCTTCTGGGCTCAACTCTTCTTTTGAGGAGCCACAGGTTTCATTTTCTTTTATCTTTTTCTGACCTTTTCTCCTTTTTCTTCTTTGTCCTTGCTTCGCTGCCAAATTCATTTCCACTGTTTGTTCTTTACCTGATTCGTCCGTATTTTGTTTCTCATGTTCCTTGTCCTGTTCTTTTTCTTTTTCTTCTGTTAGTTTCATCGTATTATTTTTAAAATCTATCACTACATGTTTTTCTGCCAATTCGTCCACTCCTACTATCATGTCATGTGACATGTTTGGCATTATTACACATTGTAGTGCATACATATTCTTGCCCAGTCGTACCATTACTCGTATGCCTTCATTTATAGTTGCCAATGTCCGTTTGTTTGCGCCCACTAAATTTACCCTAGGTATTTTATAAATTAAATTTGTTAAGTTAACTTCTTCTATTAGTTTTCTGTTGACCAATGTTATTTCAGATCCAGTGTCTATCATAATTTTAATTGGTTTCTCGTTGATAAATCCATCCACAAATTTTAAATTAACTCCATTTTTCTTTTCGTTGTTTCCTGCCAATTTAATAAACTCCTTGGGGTGACAAAAGATTCCTGTTTGATTTTTGGTTTTTAGTGAGCGCCGTCGTGAAAAGACGCCGGTTGCTCATCGTTGTTTATATTTTCATCATAATGTCTCTCTCCGTCATATTCATCTGTCTGGGTATTATTTACTTCTCTTCTATTTTCTCTTGGTCTGTCGGATCTGTTTCGGTTTTCTCGATATCCCTGTTCATTTTGTCTACCATTATTTCTGTTTTCTTGATTTGAGCGTGTGGTGTTTCTATTCTGGTATTCTCGATTTCTGTCCTCATTCCATTGCCTATTTCTTTGTTCATAATTTCCTCTTCCGTTGTCTCTATTTTCGTTTTCCCTTCTGGGATTAAAATCTCGTCTTGTATAGTCCCTCCTATTTTGATTTCTATCTCTGTAATCTTGTGTTTCTCGGGGCCTGTAATCTTCTCGCGACCTTCTTGATTTTCTTTCTCTTAGACGTGATTCTCTTATTTGTAGGAATTGGCATAAACTATCTATGTCTTTGTAATTTTGCAATGTGATATGGTCTTCCAGCGTTTCCTCGAAATGTCTTGCAATCAGTTCGACTAATTGTTCCGATGAGTAATTATATTGTAAATGTTTTGCATTATTGTAAATTTGCAAAGCATATGTCCTTTCTGATACACCCATCCTATCATTGTATTTCCCATTTTGCAATTCCTTGTTAATTTCCAATTGTTGGACCTTTCCCCAGAAATAATTCAAAAATTTTTGTTCAAATTGTTGCCAATTGCCGAATTCTTCTTCTTTACTATCGAACCATAGGCTTGCTTCATATTTGAGATGGTTTCTGATAGTTTCTTTTGCTGTATCGAAATTTCCGATGTGTTGTATTTTCTTTTTCAGGCTATTAATGAACGGCACTGGGTGTAATCTTCTTACATCCCCGCCAAACCTTATCTTCACGTCATCTGTGCTATGTATAACCATTTCTCTTCTTTCTCCGACATTTTGTTGCGTATTGATTTCCGCAATCTTTCTTTCCACTTCTTCTATGTCTGCTTGAATAGCGTTTTGCAACTTGTTTTCCAAACTTTCCATTTCTTTTTTCTGGCAAGTCGTTAACTCCTTCATTTTATTTTGAATTTTCATTTCTTGTTCTTTCATGTGGTCCTTCATTCTCATTTCTTGTTTTTGCATGTGATCTTTAATTTTCATTTCATACTTTTCTATGCGTTCCTCTATTTTCTTATTGTTCTCTTCTATCGCTTGTTTTGTTTCCTGTTGATTGTCATCCATTTTTTTCTCCACTTTATCCATTTTCTGATCCAATTTTTGTTGTGTTTCATCCATTTTTTGTGACTGGAGTTGCATCAGTTGTAATAGTTTATCTATTCCTGATAATTCTTGCTGTTCTGATGCCATGATTGTCGTGTCTAAAATATCTTCTTGGTCTGAATGTTCTTTTTGTTTTTTGTTGTCCTTGCTTTGGCTTCTTGTCACAGACATTTGTTTTCAAGAAGTATTATCCCCGCCAAATATGAAATTTTACTAGTATGTTACCAAGACGACTTTTTTTTTACCCAAATATTATAAATTGTCAATAAATATATCAAATGTAAATATCGTAAAAATAAAATATTAAATCAGTTATGTAAAATTTGTACCTAAAGAGATCTAAAATTTTATGTTATCAAATGTAAGTATCTCACTTTTTTCCACAGGCATATAAATTTTCAAATACCGGCTTTACTCTTTCTATCCTTCAAATTTGCCACTAGAAATACTTTACAATGCTTTCCACGTTGGACGGCAGTTGATGTGATCTTTATTATTGATATGAGATAATATTCTTATATGTTACTTAATTTAATCAATGTATTAATACTAATCTAATTAATTAACCAGATCACATATCAATATGTTTTCAATCTCAGGGCGAATTATAAATTAATTACTTACTTCCGTGGCTTCTAAATATTTCTTAATGGTTCCTAATCGGGATAGAAAAGAAAAGAGTAAAAAAAATACACATATGGGTTACAATTATAATCAAAATATTTTTTTATTTTATTTAAAAAGGCAATCAATGCTTAATATTTGCTATTTCTTATTATTCTTAAACATAACATTTACAAATGGGAATCTTATTTCCTTTTGGTTTTCAATTGAAAGTTTTTATTAACATTTAACTACTAGGAGTTATTAGGAACAACTCTATTTAAGTTTGATGAAGCTTTTCTGATATTATTGATTATGTTATTCAATTTTTTATGTGGAATTTAATACGAAAACCCATACATTCATGTCCAAACAAATGAGACTGACCTTTTCCTGGTGAACTGAAAATGTCCTCACACAAGACCCTTTCCTGCTATCCTTGGCTGCGATCAAACCTCGTCCTGGCTTCCAGTGATGGTCTCCTTTGAAAAACTAGCTCGAATAGCTCTCGTTCCTGCTTTTGTCGTGATGCTGTGTTCTACCTTTTTCGAAACTGCTATCAGCTACCGGGACACTCTGGGCTCAAGGAGGTTCTTTTACTCTCGACCTGGCCTACTTCTCGTTCCACGATAAATACTCCACACTCACGGAACTACACCGGCTTTCTCACTCCTCGAACACTACCGTCTACTACTCGACTTCACTTCTCGACAGCTCAAAACATTCTGCTCTCACTTTGTCATCCATTCCCCTACTTTCTAAATATCCCTTCCAGATTCACAAATCAATTTTCCACCACCAACTCTCATTCGTAATATTCCTCAAAACCAATTTTTAATCTTTCTAAATATGCTTAATGGATTTCAAAAGAAAATATTTAATTCCCATTCTAAAATACTTTCTAACTATTTACAAATTTTAATGACCTATTCTCTCTTTCAAATGAGTCTTATTTAGCATAGGCTAATGATCGAAACCTTCCGCGAAAAACGATAATGAACTATCATCTATTTCACTGAGTTTTATTTAGCATAGGCTAATGATCGACCTTCCGAGAAGAACGATAATGGTACGCGTCATTCACTTTGTTTATCTAAGCACATTGTTCCGAGTTTCGTACGCTTATTCTAATCACTTCTTAAAATTACATATAACAATTTGTTGTATACAGGTTGTTTTAAATTTATATGCCCGTGGTTGAGAAAATTGAAATTATTTTATATTAAATTGAATTTTGTTTATAATTATCAAAATTTAATTTTCATATCAAATAGAAATATAACAATATATATATATATATATATATATATATATATATATATATATATATATATATATATATATATATATATATATATATATATATATATATATATATTGATATTTTATTGATATATATTTTTATTTATAATATATATTGATTTGTTATAATTTTTATTATAATTTTATTAATTATTTAAATAAAATTATTAACGTCGAAACGTTAATAAAATCATTTTTTTGGTAAAATTGTGGCTTATTTCCCATTGAAAATAGTTGATTATAAAAATGCCACAAGAAAATAGCTTCAAAACAACATTAAAATCTTCATTTAATAAGCTGTCAAAGTACTTTCTCCATATCTTTTTGACATTTGTAAGAATTCAGATACATTTCATGTATTATTATTTCAAAATATTATTTTATTATAAATATTATTTCATGAAATAATAAATGATTAAACATCTAATCTGATTAAAATCTTTTGCTTTTTTGCTCTCTGATTGGCTATTTTATATATCTTCGTTTCGCCTTTCCTGGTATCAAGTTGATCGTATAGATTCGAATACGCTTCTGCTTTGGCTTTTGCTACTGCTACTTTCGCTTCCTTTTTCGCCACCATATAGTTTTGAAGATCTGTGTCGGATCTGGTTTCTTGCCACTTTTTATATAATTTTCTCTTCTCTTTTATTTTTCCTTGTTCTTCGTTTGACCACCACCAAGTCTCTTTATCCACAAACTTTTTTCCTGACGTTTTCCCAAGTATTTCAATAGCAGTCTCTCTAATACTACTGGCCATTTTTCTCCAAATTGTATTAGGGCTTCCTTTCATGTTCCAACATATTTTTTCTACTATTCTTCTCTTGAATAGACCTTCTTTCTCATCTTTTAGCAGCCACCACTTGATATTTTGTGGTCCTCTTCGATATTTTTGTTTAGATTCGCTTTTTACTTCGATGTCCAAAACAAGCAGCTTATGTTGTTGGCTTACTGTCTCACTAACTATTACCTTGCAGTCCTTGCATTCACGTATGTCTTCTTTCCTTATCATGAAGTAGTCTATTTGGGATTTATATTGTCCACTTTTGTAGGTAATAAGTTGAGTAGGTAACACAAGATGCCGAGAAGATCGGAGTCGGCAACTGGAAAGCGCAGGCAAGGGACAGAACAGAATGGCGTAGAACGCTTGAGAAGGTCGAGGCCCTCTAAGGGCTGTAGCATCATGATGATGATGATGATGAAGTTGAGTTTCTCTCTTTTTAAAGAATGTGTTAACAATCTCCATATCCAATGCTGTTGCTAATTCAAGCATATATCATCTCCAGCTTTATTTCTAGTTCCAAAGCCTAATCCCCCATGTATTGCTTCGTATCCTGTCTTGGCTTGGCCCACATGTGCATTGAAATCACCTCCTATCAGAACTTTCTCCTCTGACGGAATATCACTCAGGACGTCTCCTAATTGGTCATAGAAAGCTCTTCTTTCATTCTCACCCAGACCTGTTTGAGGAGCATACACACACACAACATTCAATACCTCTTTATCAATTACAAATTTCACTGACATCATTCTATCACTCGTTCTTACAACTTCCACTACGTTATCTTTCATTTCACTATCAGCAATTATACCAACTCACCTAGTTCTTTCGCCCTTTGACCTTTCCATTATTTGCAAATAATAATTTCCATTATTTCCAAAACAATAATTTCTATTATTGTTTTTCTTTCCTTAAATAGTTCCGTTATAGTATATTTTCCATTCCTTTACTGATATATTATTATTTACTTTTAGTTCTACAATTTTTTTTCCATTGATTGCTTATAAATCTTCATATTTGTTTTTGTGCACCTTAGAATAACTTTCCATTCTTTTTTAAACTGCTCCCAATGTTAATTTTTTGTTCTTCTTAGCAGTTCCTTTAATTCGTTTCTTATTCTTCTACAGGCTTCTCTGGATTCTATTCTATTTGATGTTTTATATTACTTCATATAGGCCTCTCGTTATTTTTTCCTTTCCACTTTATTTCTTTTATGAACCATTGTGTTTCTTGTTGATTATTTTTTTTTAATTGTTTCCCATCTCTCATTCTTATCTATTATGTTATTTGTTTCGATGCTTTCGTTAGTTGTTTGTTGTCAACTGAACCAAACTTAATGCCTGGAAGTCCTGGCTGATTATATGAATATACAGTTTCAGCTTCTGTGATTACTTCCAGGTTTTATGTGTGTACATTTCTCCTACCAAAGGGCCCATTAGAATCTATCTTGTGCAGTAAAATGCAGTTTTTGCCGACTGTTTGTCTACAGGTTCTCAATTGTGCTGTTGTTTCTTATTTCAGTGACACCTTAGACCTTGTTTTAGATGATTTAGTATTCAGTATTCAATATTCCATTACATATATGTTTTTGACACCTCTTGGCCACGTTGATTTAAACACCATTAAGCACTTTAGTAATATATTTGGGAGGGAGCCAAAAATAACTAGGGTCAAAATACTTTATTATATATTTTTTTGGGATGTGTAGCTCACAAGAATTATTAATCGTCAACTGCAATTTACTAAGTATTTTTGGAATGCGAGAGACAGCAGTTTTAAATATCGCGGTAGTCAATCTCCCGTATTATTACATTAACATTATATGCTTGATGTTCTTTTGCAAGGACCACGGTTATCTTGGATCTTTCCTTGCATGATTAGACACCAACACACAAAAAAATCATATTTTTCAGTGCTTTTTTATGACCGAAGTGTATAATGCGATTGTTGATTATGTTGACCAGTTGTGTTGTTCAGCTTACCATCTTAGATCATATTCTTTGTTGACATTGCTTAGCTTTATTTTTTCTGTACACTCATATCCCAAAAGCTTTCACATGTTGACTAGTAAAATTTTTGATATTTTCATCGGAATAATATTATTTTTGTCACACTATACCTACCGTTGTTCTTTTTGGCTTTTAATGGTGAACAGCCATTCAAATATAAATCTCAAAGTGATTTTACACCATTTTGGCTCACTTTAATTTTGAGTTTCTTTTCATTTTATTTGAAGATCGTATCTCGTAACTTATACAACTATGCAATAAATATTATATTCTTGAATTAATACTTTTAGGAAGCACAAGACTTGATTGTAAACGATGTTAAAATATTATGCACCTAAATAAACTTTTAAAACTTTGTATATGCTCTAATTACTTAAATCAATATTATAAATTATATACAAAAAAATACAGTAGTTAGGGTACACCATCTCTTGACATTCTGTATTACATATTTTGAATATTCTGTGCAACTTTATTTCAAGACACAGAGGATAGGATGTAGGAAATCTATTTATAAATTCTAAATACACCACAATTTTACTTTAACCAACCAACTTATCACACTACATTTTAACTTGACTGATGACTGAAAACTTATCCTCTAAATGGGGAGGCTTAACTCCTTATATTTTTAGATACAGTTGAGTCTCAATTATTGTTTTATCTATATTTTTCTGAAGAGATTGATTTCCTTAATAAGGAATTATAAATAAGGAATTTTTAATCAATATATTTTTAATGTCAATTAATAAAATGTACTAAAAATATATCAATATAATAGTTATTTATGAAACAGTTCATGAAGTATGCTTTTTGCGAACGCACGCGATGTTTAGAGCACGAGCGACAGCGGAGCGAGTGCTATACATCGCGTAAATTCGCAAAAAGTACTTCACGCACAGTTTCCTACAATGTTTTATCTACGATAAACAAATAAAAAAACTGTAACTCTTCGTCACTGGAATTCATTTCTATTCTACAATTTTTAGAACTTTGACATTTCAAAATTCTAACTTCTTTCAAACCACAAAAATGTCAAAACCTTTTTTGTAATTCATTGCTCACATGTCATCACCATGACAACGCGAAAGTTAAGGATATTTGAATATATTAGGAAAATGTGCCAAAAAACAGTGCGAAAAAGTAAATCCCATTTAAAATACATTGTTACTTCACGCACACTTTAAATCCTTCACGCACTGCTATCTATAATGACAGTTTTCACAAACTAAAAGCTTATAGATAATATGACATAAAGTAGATAAAATATATTTTTAGTCAATTTTGATAAGGAACCGATAATAAACCTAGAGCACACGTATGTGTATGAGATTTTCAATGCTTTGTTCTTTAACTTCCTTTATTCCGTTATTGTTGGTATGTTGTTGTTTTTGACTTCAATGTTATTGTTGTTGACAATTTGTTGAAAACAAATTCATAATATATATTAAAAAGTAGAGGCGATAAAATGCATTCTTGCCTATGTTTGCACATTGATGCCAATACAAATTGTTAATAATATGGAGGTCATGGTTATCAATCAATTCCCACCTGTTGCAACCACCTATCAGTTTGTCATGGGTTAATCAGGAAGTCTATAAAACACATATATACCGCTGTTCTATATTCGTACATCTTTGACTCATAATCTGCAAACTGAATAATACTTTTCTGGGTCCAAAGTGGTTTATGAAACCAAACTGTGTTTCGTTTAGCTGTACTTCTATTTTGTTGTAAGTTCTCAAGTGCATTATTCTTAAGAAAAGTTTTAGTACATGACTCATCAGACTGGTAGTGCAATGATTCCTACACTGTATTTATTGGTTTTTTGCAATTTTTCTTTCTTTTATTTGGGCGAGGAAGAAAAATAGATCTAAAGGTAAAAAGGTAAAGTTGGTCTTGGAGGTGTCAAAAAAGCCTTGGAAGTGTCACCAGGGAAATGGCCAATAAGTTTTCAATTTAAAAATCTTTTAGTAATATTTTTAATATTTTTCAATATTATTAATGTCGCTATTAGGATTGAAAACTTTACCTTTCAATTGCCAGATGACGCTAGTCACCTAATCCATTCACGTCAGTTGCGGTATGGGGGATAAACTCTCGTTGTTGGTCACTTAGAGTATGGAGCAGCAGGCCAACGTCTCTCCGATGAGACTCCAATAAGAGTCAAAAATTGTCGATTCAGAGTGCTGGACTGCGCTCCGTATTCTAAGTGAAAAATAAGATTGTTTTGCCTTCGCATTGCAACTGAATAAAAATGGTATACATTTTTATTTATATTAGTATTACTCCTATAGAGTTACTAGGTCCATTTTCCGTTGGAACTTTACCAAGCTGCAGACGGGGGTTGTGAATTGCATAGTGTAGAATTCCTTCCCTTTTGTCTTCACTGCAGCATCCATTTGGCTTGCATATTGTAGAAGCCTTGGAGGTGTCACCAGGGAAATGGACCAATAAGTTTTCAATGTAAAAATCTCTTAGTAATATTTTTCATATTTTTCAATATTATTAATGTCGCTATTAGGATTGAAAACTTTACCTTTCAATTGCCAGATGACGCTAGTCACCTAATCCATTCACGTCAGTTGCGATAAACTCTCGTTGTTGGTCACTTAAGCGCTGGTTTCCTCGAAAGCGGTGCCGACAACCTGCGATCGTAACACTGCGATGAATGACATCATTAAAAACTGTACCATGCAAAATAATAGCGTTGGTTTCCAAGGATGCGTTGGAAGCCACTGCTTGCTGAGCTTGCACATTCCATTGCCGCAGTGAAGAACCTTGAATTTTTCACCGTAATCTGACGTAATTCATCGCAGTGCTACGGTCGCTGTTTGTCGGTGCCGCTTTCAAGGAAACCAGCGCTTTAGAGTATGGAGCAGCAGGCCTACATTTCTCCGATGAGACTCCAATAAGAGTCGAAAATCGTCGATTCAGAGTGCTGGACTGCGCTCCGTATTCTAAGTAAAAAATAAGATTGATTTGCCTTCGCATTGCAACTGAATAAAAATGGTATACATTTTTATTTTTAAAAATAGATCTGTTATTAATACAGGGTGTAACGAAAATACAGGTCATAAATTAAATCACATATTCTGAGACCAAAAAGAGTTCGAATGAACCTAATTTACCTTAGTACAAATATGCACATAAAAATGTTACAGCCCTTTGAAGTTACAAAATGAAAATCGATTTTTTCGAATATATCGAAAACTATTAGAGATTTTTTATTGAAAATGGACATGTGGCATTCTTATGGCAGGAACATCTTAAAAAAGAATTATAGTAAAATTTGTGCACCTCATAAAAATTTTATGGGGGTTTTGTTCCCTTAAACCCCCCCAAACTTTTGTGTACGTTCCAATTAAATTATTATTGTGGTACCATTAGTTAAATTCAATATTTATAAAACTTTTTTGTCTCTTGGTATTTTTTTGATAAGGCAGTTTTTATCGAGTTGCGGCTTCTTTTTTAATATGTTTACATAAAACTTTTATGTGGGTTTTGTTCCTTTAAACCCCCCAAATGTTTGTGTATGTTCCAATTAAACTTTTACTGCGGTACCATTAGTTAAACACAGTGTTTTTAAAAACTTTTTTGACTCTTTGTATTTTTTCGAAAAGGCACTTTTTATCGAGATATTACTTATTTTTTAATATGGTTCAAAATATACCTAAAAATGTTAATCATAAATAAATTTTCATATTATTACCAAGTCTCCATAATCGTACTTAGCCATATACAAATATGTGGTGGATTTGAAAAATATTCAAAATATCTCGATAAAAACTGACTTTTCGAAAAAGTACTAAGAGGCAAAAAGTTTTTAAAATATTGTGTTTAACTAATGGTACTACAATAATAATTAAATTGATGACACAACAGCGATCAAACTGAGGGAACCAGAAATGCGCATAAACCAACTCACTAAAGACGAAAAAATGCGCACCTGGATGGGTAAACCTCTGCACGGGCGACATCCCAATGAGGTCAGCCAAGACTATGTCGACAATACAGCGTCGAACTATTGGTTGACATCAGGAAAGATGTTCCCTGAAACGGAGGGTTCATTACTGGCCATTCAGGATCAGGTTATACCAACCAGAAATTACCTGAAATATATCATCAAAGACCCTCAGGTTCAAAACGACAGATGCCGATATGGATGTCAAGCCCAAGAAACCATCCAACATCTTACAGGGGGCTGCCAGGCATTTGCTGCAACTGAATACAAGGAACGGCATGACGCAGTGGGAAAAATCCTTCATCAAGAGATAGCTATCAAGCTGGGACTTCTTCAAACGGACCATCTCCCGTATTATCAATACGTCCCTGAGAGTATGCTTGAGGATGGCAACTACAAACTATACTGGGACCGCACTGTGCTCACAGACCAAACAGTGGCACATAATAGACCAGATCTCGTACTAGTTAATAAATTAACAAGACAGACAACACTAATTGATGTGGCGATACCTAACAACAATAATCTACGTAGTAAATTTACTGAAAAGATCGCCAAGTACAGAGATCTGGAAATTCAAATACGAAGGCAATGGAGAATGCAAAGTACCCAGACGGTACCGATTATTATGTCTACTACTGGAGTCATTCCGAAGACCCTCCTCAAAAGCATAAAAAAGCTGGGTCTAAATGAACACCTTTATAAGACCATGCAGAAAGCTGTTCTACTTGCGACGGCCAGATGCGTACGAAAATTTCTGGGAGAAACTCCAGCATACCAAGTCACCTAGGGCTCGCAAACACGGAAAGAGTCCCACCAGAGCTCAATCCTTTTGATACCGTAGGTATCTGGGATGAGTCAATTTTCCCCTTAGAGGGAGTGTGAGCCGTATGGCTAAATCTGGATTAAATTGGAACGTACACAAAAGTTTGAGGGGGTTTAAATGAACAAAACCCCATAAAATTTTTATGGGGTGTCCAAATTTCACTATAATTTTTTTTTAAGATACTACTACCATAAGAATGCCACGTGTCTATTTTCAATAAAAGATCTCTAATAGTTTTCGATATATTGGAAAAAATCGATTTTCATTTTGTAACTTCAAAGGGCTGTAACTTTTTTTATGTGCACATTTGTACTAAGGTAAGTTAGGTTTAATCGAACTATTTTTGGTCCCAGAATATGTGATTAAATTTATGACCTGTATTTTTGTTACACCCTGTATTATTGCTCCAAAACCTTGTTCTTGTGCTTAATGTTCTAGCTCAATTCTGTTTTTGATATTTTTTACATTCTACTCATGGAGCTCGTAACTCCAATGCATTGGAGCAAAACTGCTACCAGTTTACACTCTTTGTTTTTCTTATATCATCCCAGCAATTTTAGGGGGCTTTATGTACACATTATTTTATTTGTTGATAGCATTCATTAACGTTTTCTGCAACAATATTAATCAGTCTATCAGTCTTTTTTCTGGTGGTTATTAGGAATATTGTGGCCACCATGATTATTACTATTAGATGGTACCAATTTTATTATTTCTTCAAGCTTCATTTTCACAATCTGAAGTTACAATATGAGATTAATTTACGAAATTATAATTATTAGGATAGTAAGTTTATTAAATTTAAAAAAAAGTTACAAATTTATAAACAAAAAAATCTTACTAAAAAAATAATACTAAATTTTAAACATGATTTTGCAACTTACCTGCTAAAACAATGAAATGTAAGTTATAGAAAAATGTTTAGAAATGTACTTTTTTTGTTCAGAAATGTACTTAAGCCATGTGGCGATTTTCGAAACTCGTATTTAATGAATATCTAATGGCTGTTACATTTTCGGATCAAGAAACTATCTAAACGTTGTTTTGCGAGACTACCTACGTCTAATTCTGGAAACCACTCAGATTCGTATTCGTCAAGTCTATAATTAAATCCTGATCATGAACAAAGCTGTCTGCTATTTAGTCGTCATCGAAAAACGACGCTTTTCTAGAATGTGAAAAATCATCCGAGGAGATTCTTTGCCAACACTTTTCAGAAAACATTTATCAATTTTACAAGTTTTTATAAATACTTTTACATGAAGACAACATAAAATTTTCATAAAAATGGTTGGCCAACTCGGGGAGCTACAAGCAAAATACGACAACTTAATATTCATCAAAAATAAAAATACTGGACTAACAAAGAAGCAGGTGATCCAAGAAATTATTTTAAAATTCTCTCTGCCACCAAACTATGATCATATCATTTTATATTTGAATAATTATTAGATAGCAACAACAAGAAGAACCTTAAAAATAATATTGAGGTAGAGATGTTTTTATTGTTGGTTTAAAGGTAAATATGCAATAATTAAAGGGTATATATTATAAGATATTATACAGTGCGTCCATAAAGTATACGCATAAATTCATTATTAGCTAAATAAACAACATTATTAAAAATTCCCGAAACGGGTCGATTTTTATTTTTAAATTACGATTTTCTGGCATCTATATCATACTATTGACGTCATCCATCTGGGGGTGATGACGTAATTGATGATTTTTTTAAATGAGAATAGGGGTAATGTGATAGCTCATTTGAAAGGGTATTAAATTCTCTATTCACTAATATAAATAATAGCATAATTATTTATAAAGGGTGTCCAATAATTCTTTCTTTAAACTAAATTAATTGACACAAAAAGAAGAATGTATATTGTAATTTATTTAATTCTAAATACATTTGACTACTGTCAGAAAACAGAAAAAAAATTATTTGAAAAATAAACATTGATTTTTGCTTAAACGAAATGTTCAAACTGCCAAGAGTCAGGTGGGTGGCAGCTTTAGCATTGAATAAGCGAAAAATAATATTTATTTGTCAAATAAACACTTTTTCCTGTTTTCTGACAACAGTAAAACGTATTTTAAATTAAATAAGTTACATAGATTCTAGGCCCGGCGTAACTAAGCGGTAGTGTGCTTGGCTCTTGTGCTGGTAGGCCGGAGTTCAAATCCTACCGCCGGCAAGAACAACTAGTCATTTTTAAAATGTTTATAGGCCCCAGGTCGACTCAGCTTGAATAAAATGAGTACCTTGTGTAGAACCAGGGATAATAATAGGCGGTTGAAGCGTAGCACTGGCCCTGTTACCTTCCTTGTATACCGTAGGCCCTAGATATAGCAGACTACCCTGCTATACTCCCAAAGACACGTGAGCGGTATAAAACGGGAGACTATTATATTATACATAGATTCTTCTTTTTGTCTCAATTAATTTAATTAAAAAAACAATTTCTTGGACACCCTGTATAAATAATAATGTTAATGTTTACATTACTGAATAGAGAATTCAACACTCTTTCAAATGAGCTGTCACATGACCCCTATTCTCATTTAAAAAAATCATCGATTACGTCATCACGCCCACAGTCACTATTATGATATATATGTCAAAAAATTGTAATTTAAAAATAAAAATCGACCTGTTTCAAGAATTTCTAATAATGTTGTTTATTTAGGTAATAATGAATTTATACGTTACTTTATGGACGCACTGTATTATAATATAATCGGCTCGAAGCTTTCGAAATGTGGTGTTATATGCGCATCTTACGTATATCCTGTGTTGACCGAATTACTAATGTGGAAGTCCTGCGTAGAATGGGGAAAGAGTGTGAAATTCTCATAACCATCAAAACAAAAAAATTAGAATATCTAGGACATGCAATGAGAAATCAAGAACGTTGTGGCCTTCTCCAACTGATTCTCCAAGGGAAGGTAAATGGTAAAAGTGGACCGGGAAGAAGACGCATTTCCTGGCTTCAAAATTTACGAAAGTGGTATAACACGACTACCACTGAACTGTTCCGCGCTGCGGTAAACAAAGTCAAGACAGCCATGATGATCGCCAACATCCGGAACGGATAGGCACTTTAAGAAGAAGAAGAAGAAGATAATATAAGATATAATAATAAATATGCAGTAAACGCCATCTGAAATTAAATCGTCAATCCGATTCCATAAAATCGAAAGAGTCAATCTTTAAGCTAGGGCAACCCACACTTACACAAAAACTTTTGTTGCATTAAAAGTCTAAGCGATATTTTATACAGAAATTAACAGAATAAGGGCATGTATCATGAAATATGAAAATACCTTGAAAATTGTTTTAATGGAAGAGTTATACATCTCCGTATCAACTATAGCCCTCCATTTTCTACGAGCTTGCGCTGTCATTTCCCATTGTTGTACCTCAATCCTAGATAAATGGGCTTCAACATCATCCTTCCATTTTTACTGGGCCTACTGATCTTCTACCGTCTCTCAAAAACACTGTCTGTAACACTCTGTCTTCCTCTGATCTTACCACATGACCTGCCCATCTTATCCGGTTAGATAGATAGATAGATAGATAGACATTTATTGTTTTTAAAAACTACAGTTTTATAACAATGAGTTTAGTAAGTACAGAATATAACTAACAACTAGTCTAGAACATAAATAACTATTAACAAATTTAAACAAAAGTTAAGCGCTATCACTAACTGAAATGGAGAACTTGGTTTTTTTAATAAACACCAATGAAGGAGAAACTGAAGTACAGAATATAACTAACAACTAGTCTAGAACATAAGTAACTATTAACAAATTTAAACAAAAGTTAATCGCTATTACTAACTGAAATGGAGACTTGTTTTCTTAAATAAACACCAATGAAGGAGAAACTGAAGCTTATTCATTTAAAACAAAAGATCTAAGTTTTATGATATTCCAAATATATATTGAAATTGCTTTCAGAGATATTATAGTTACATTATTAAGTCAACCAATAAGGTCGGTGCAATTATTAAGGGGGGCCATATTAACCGGTTTCATTGAACTGTAAATGGGACATTCAAACAGTAAATGTTCAAGAGTTTCCAACTTGTTTGTGTTACAAATAGTACAGATTTCAGATGGTCGTATATGATATGTTATACCATTATAGGTAAATTTTAACACATGGCGATTAGATGTTCGAAGTTGCGCCATGGCACGAATGTATTTTATGGGAATTTGAAATTCCAGATATTTCTGTACCGAGGTATCTACGGATAAATGTTTGTAAATAGTTGAAAATGTTGACATGGAGACTGCTTGAATGTCTTCTTGATGAAGCATATCCATATACTTTTTTAACATGCTTTTCTTGTTTTTTAATAGCCAATCAGAGATGTTTTCATCCCAAGAAAATTCATAATCTAATATTTGAAAATATTGCTTAAACTGTGAAACCCAGTTGTATCTGTTCGTATTTATTGAATTATTTGCTGAAGAAATTTGAAGCTGACGCAGAAAACAAATAAGAGGAAGTCTTAAATCATGCATTTGCGATAGCTTGATAAGCCAATTTAAAGTTAGCTTGAAAATAGTAAAAGAAATTTTTACTCTTCCTGTCTCCAACCTAACAGCATAATCAGGTGTATTGATACTGAGATGTAAAAGTTTTTTAAAGAAAGTTATTTGTATTCTTTCTAACTGGTCAGCATATCTCATTCCCCAAACGGGCACACAGTTCATAACAAGGCTTTGAACTAGCGAATCGAAAAGTTGCACACGAGATGTCCAAGAATTCATTTTGGTTTTAGCCATTAAACCTATCACGTTACCAATTGCGTGTTTTGCTCTTTCCACTGTTGTATCGGCCATTGCTTTAAAAAGTGATGTTGTGGTTAGGGTGACTCCAAGATATACAAATTTGTTAACAACTTCTATTTTTTCATTCTTATATAGGAACTTAACGCCTTTATTGCCAATTTGACCGCTTCGGGCAAATGGAAGAATTTTGGTTTTGCCAACATTTACAGTTAGCTGGTTTTTGTCACTGTATTTTTCTAGATAACTTAAATTTTTACCGAGTTCAACTTCCGAGTCACAAAGAATGACCAAATCATCAGCATACAATAGCATTATTATTTGATTTTGGCTATCAATGGAGATACCTTGTGATCCTTGACTAATAAAAAACTGTTCTATATCCGCAATAAATAAACTAAATAATAGTGGACTCAAAGGTTCACCCTGTAAGACTCCTGTTGAAATATCAAATGGTCTTGTGTAGCCGTTTGGAGTTTTGATGTACATCCTAGCATTATCATAAATGTTTTTCAAAATGGCTATTATTTTAGAACTCACCCCAAGGCCAAATAGCTTTTGCCACAGCAAATGATGGATAATGGAGTCAAAAGCCCGCTTATAATCTACAAAGGCAGCGTACACTTTGCGTTTTTTCAGTCGTAGTTGCAGTTGTACAGCAGAAGTGAGGGTGAATACATTATCAATGCAACCCCTTGATCCCCTGAAACCCGACTGACATTCGGGAAGAACATTATTTACTTCAACCCAATCTCTGAGTCTGTTTAACAAAATATTAGTAAATATTTTTTCAACACAATTAAGTAAGGCAATACCTCTATAGTTTGCTGGATCATCTCTGTTGCCCTTTTTAAATATCATAGTAAAAATGACTTCACTCCAGTTATGCGGCGTAATGGTTGTTTCCAGTATTCTATTAAACATGCCCGTTAAATACAGTATCCAATTATTTGGAAGATTTTTAAAGAATTCATAAGAAATATGGTCAGTTCCAGGTGCTTTACGATTGGGACAGTTATTTAGGACTCTATATATTTCGTCACTGGTTATAATAGCGTCAAAAATGGGATGTCTTGCATCAAAAAAACGGGCATTATGATATAGTTTTGGGGGATATATATTCGAATAAAATTGCTCCCATACGTCTACATCGATAAAAGAAGTATTGTGATTTTTCCGAAATTTCCTAATCACTGACCAGAATGTTTTGGAGTCCCTGCTGTTTGCAAGTTGAGAATACAGGTTATGAAAATATATATGTTTTTTCTTTTTAATTATTTGTCTATAGGCTTTTTTTGATGTCAAAAAATTTGTTTTATAGGGGTCGTGGAAGTTATTTGATTTAGCTGTTTTGAGGCTTTGTTTCATGTTGTTTTTAGCTGAGGTACATTCATGATCAAACCATGGAGGACTTTGCCTGATACACGACGGGAAAGATTTTTCTTTACAAAGTTGTAATTACGAAGCAGTTTCTTTAATTGCTGACATTAGATTATTGTATAGTTCCTGTGCATCAATATTTATAGAAAGAGACGTTTTATTCGAATGTTGCATAGAAATTTTATAGAAAAAGGCAAGGTCAGTATTCCATTGATATATAGTTTTTTTTTGTATAGGAAGTGCTTTTTGAAACGACTTTCTCGAAAAAAGTCGGAAACGCAAGTTACCAGTATACCAAAGTGGTCAGAAGGGCTGTTATGGTTCATTACACATAAATCTTGGATAATAGGTATTGCACTGTTCTGGATAAATGCTAAGTCAATTACACTATTTCCAGCTTTGCTAATGTGAGTAAATTGTGCCGGTGTATCAGACTCAGTCCTCCCATTAAGTAGACAGAAAGAGTTGGTGTTCATGAAGTCAATAATATGGCGCCCCTTAGTATTTAAAACCATGTCATTGCTTAGACGATACTCCGATAGATTTGTGCCCTCCAGCATCTCTGGCGGAACTTCTCCAATATCTGATATTCTACTGTTAAAGTCACCGCCAATTAGAAGCGGAACATCGAAATGGTTTTCTAGAATTTCCGACAGAGATACTTGAAAAAGTTCTAGAATATACACAATATCTAAGGACGGTTTAAAATATACTGTGCAAATAATAATAGACTCTTCCGAAGGAGAAACCAGTCTGCAAAATAGCCACCACGGTGTTTTTTCTAAAATTACACAGTTGTATACATTTTTATAAAATATGTAGATACCACCGCTTGCTCTGCCCACGGATTTCTCTTTCGAAGCAGGACTACTTATAACATTATAGGATGACAAAACAATTGACAAATTATTACACTCATTAAGTAGCCATGTTTCAGTAAGACATAAAACCGAAAAATCATCGTAATCTCTAACAAATTCATCCAGATTGGCAAATCCTTGACAGTTCCAAAATACTATTTTGAATGATTGCTATTCAGGTACAGATGAGTTTGCCCCACATAAAGCAGGCTTTGAAGTCTTGAGTCCCTTTTCACGTCTAGGTGATTCCTGTTCCTCTCTATCACGTTTGGTTGTTCCTCTTGTAGTAATTCTAGGTATTTTGTTTATGTATCTAATCGTTAAATTTTTCTCCCCATTATCTATACGACTTTGTAGCTCTGTTCGTAATTCAGCTAGATATTTTGACTGGCAAGGTGTCAGATCTTGTTTTATGTATATGTTTGAGTTTGAGTTTTGATTCAGTTTAGATTTATTTTTAAGAACAAAAAGGGCATCTTCACTGGACATCATAGTAACTTTCAGCGGCCTTGGTTTCATATCTTGGCGAGGAAAGCCAAGCCGGCGATGTGAAGCTATTTGTAAGTTAGGAGCTACCTGATTTAATATTTGTTGTGCATTAACTTCATCGGATTCTGTATTTTCTGGAACACCCATGAGCAAAACAATTTTTTCCCTTTGTTTTCTATCAGCCAGCTCTATAAGGATATTTTCGGGAGGAGAGGATTCTATTTTCTGGATTTTAATTTTTAGCTGTTCGTTTTCTCTTCTTAGAACCGCTATTTCCGAGATGCAAGCGTCAATTTTTGTCGACTGAGAATTTACTAAATTATGTAAGTCAGACATTCGAGTGTTACATGTTGCGATAGCGTTACTTAAATTAGCAAGCTGAGCCATAATTGCGTTGAAGTGCATTGTGCTAGCATCTGCTTCTGTGGTACAATTTTGACACTTCCATGTCAACAAGGTTGCAGGTGAAAAATTTAAGGGTTGAGGTTGAGCACAAACACCGTGCCATGTTGTTTTGCATCCAGAACATTCCAGTTTGCTACCATCTGTCGGTGTTATAATTTTATGGCATGCCTGACAATTTAAATCCATTATAGTAATATTAACCGTACTATTAAAGGTACCACTAATTACTTAAGTTTTTGTCTAAGGCAATACTCAAGTTTCAATTAAGTAGATCGCTGAAATGTAGATTGTATTTCTTGTTTAAAAATTGGGTTTTTCTCCTTACAGGTGTGTTTATAGTAAAAACTATTCAACTGTTCTAAGGCAATATTCTGGTTTCGATTGAGTAGAACGTTGAAATGTAAATTGTATTTCTTTTTTAAAAATTAAGTTTTTCTACTTACAGTTGTGTTTACAATAAAAACTGTTTAACTTTTAACTTATATTGGTTAAATTCACAAGCCACTATTAAACGATGTTACCTCTACGGCTGCTAGAACTAAACTGCTGCTAAATGTTACCTCTACGGCTGTTAGCGTTTATATGTTTGACGAGTCCATGCTTTACTTCCATATGTAACAACTCTGGGCGAATAATTGACATCATCATTCAACCCGGATCTATCTACTGCTGGATATAGGTCTCCCTCAGTCTTTTCCATGCATTTCTGTTTTGTGCTGTTTGCATTCAGTTTTTGATGATCCGTTTTATGTCATCAGACCATCTGGTTGGCGGACGACCTCTACTTCGATATGCTTCTTGTCTTGGTCTCCCGTGTATTATTCGCTGTTTCCATCTGTTATCCGACATTCTAGCTATTGATAATGTATAAGTGAATAATTGGCATGTACAATATTAATTTAGATTTTTTTAGCAGCTTAGATATTAATAAGGATGATAGGGAGTATAAAGCTCTATTCCTGCATCTGTCCTTGCTGAGACCTCATTTTCTGTATGGTTGTCATCTGTGATTACCGAGATATTTAAACTCTTTTACTAATTTGAAGTTGTAGTCAATAATAGTTATGTTTTGCATAACTCTTGGTCTTGGATTTTGGGTTACGAACACGTATTTCGTCTTCTCTTCATCTATTCGAACGCCCAGACCACCTCTTTTTTCCTCGAGTTCTGAGTCTTGCAAGTCTTTTGTAGAATGAGCGACTGCATCTAGATCATCAACAGGAAAAACTATTGTTAGAGAACAATAGTTTTCCCTGTCGAATAGTCGATTCGCAAATTCCCGTGTTATACAACGAGCTTTTGAAATTTTTTGGCCCCCTGACGCCAATCGATTTTTTCTTGTGAGGTTACCTACACGAAAAGATGTATCTTCTGAGAAATTCATTAAATAATGTGTTCAAAGCATTACTCCGGTTAGCGTTTGAAAAGTATTGAAACACTTTCTTGATAGAACAATTACCTATATAATATCCACCTTATATGTTGAGCGGTTAGTGAATTGAGAGAGCTAATAATATTCGTTAAATGATTACAACAAAATGAATTATGAAGGTATTACTAATTTAAATGAATCGGTAATGATAGTGGAGCCCAAACGGGGATTTTTGCTGTTACTCGAGCGCGTCAGAATATTACATGGGGAGATACCTTGTACCCTGAAAATGTACCTCTACCATAATATTGGCTCTCAATGCAAGGGAGTTCGTTGCAAAAAAAATCTATCCTTAGAAAAACTCGAAATCGTCAGATTAAGATAAGGTAAGTTAAGTACATGCAAAACAGTGTATATTTCAAAAATCTAACGATTTGAGCGGGGCGTAAGGAAATGTGTGAGTCCCAAAGTTTCACAAGAAAACGCGAATATTTCGCTAAATGAATGACAGATCGAAAAACTAAAAAATACGTACTCAATATTTTTCAAAAATCTATCGAATGGCATCAAACACGACCCCCCATGGAGGTGGGGTGTGGGGTTACTTTAAAATCTTAAATGGGAGCCCCCATTTTTTATTGCAGGTTTGGATTCCTTACGTAAAAATAAGTAACTTTTATTCGAGACATTTTTTCGAATTATGGATAGATGCTGCTATATCTAAACGATTGTTGGAAGTGGAAAAGTAAATTAAAAATGGATAAGTCCCCACTAAAATGGAAAACTTTACTTAACTTTTTTTGGTTTTAGGACCTACTCTTCACAACCCACTAGGTCCCCAAAGCGCTCGAGTGACTGCACATTTAGCATACTTTGCTCCCCTACCATAATATGTTACAAGGCGCACATTAACTAATTGAAAGCGTTTGGAACGTTATTAACTGTTCAATGTTCATTAGATTTTTAATGAATTTTGTTTTGTGAAAATTTGTTTACCATTTTTTATAGGAAAGGAAGAGTTATCATATTTGTAATAATAGTGCGGCCGATATGTGAAACAATTGCACATTTAATGATACAAGCATATAATTTGGACCACATATACTACACATATAAAGGTTTAAATTTAGAATGAGGCCATTTCAGATTTTGCCTTTTACAAAAATGGCGGGCATTCAAAATGGCGGCTATACATATGTGTTTCATAGTATCATAACTTTTGAACGAAAAGCCCGATTTCAACCAAATTTGGTATATAGGTTCTCTTTTTGATTTCTAAGATGTATGTGGTGAACCAGAATAATCGGTTTACCAGAAGTTGTGTTTTTACTGGTTGTTTATGTAAAAATATATTTTTTTTTCAATTTTTTCCCTCTGTATATATTAATTTTTCAAAAAGGTAATACCGCAATTGAAAAGAGCGTAAAAATATTTTGTAGAAAATATTTTGATCTTTTTAGTTATGTTAATTATCATTTAATAAATGCATAACGTATCTTCACATGTACCTATGTGTGGCAGATTCGTGCAAATATTATAAGAAATATTGTGCATTTAATGGTAGAAGCATATAATTTGGACCACATGTACTAAGCACATCAAGGTTCAAATTAAGATATAAGGCCATTTTAGATTCTACCTTTTACAAAAATGGCGGGCATTCAAAATGGCGACTATACATATGTGACTAATAGCACGATAACTTTTGAACGAAATTTCCGATTTTACCAAAATTTGGTATATATGTTCTTCTTTTGATGTGTAAGACCAAGGTCTTGAACCGGAAGAATCGATTTACCAGAAGTTGTTTTTTACCGATTTTTATGTAAAAGCATGTTGTTTTTTTACCAATTCTTTCACCCTGTATATATTAATTTTTCCAAAAAGTTAATACCGACGTTAAAAAGGGCGTAAAAATATTTTTTAGGAAATATTTTGAACTCTTTAGTTATGTTAATTACCAATTAATAAATGCATAACGTATTTTCACATGTACCTATTCACCCATGTGCGGCCGATTCGTGCAAATAATATAAGAATTATTGTGCATTTAATGATAAAATCATATAATTTGGACCACACACACTACACACACAAAGATTCAAATTTAGATATGAGGCCATCTTAGATTTTGTTTTTTTTTACAAAAATGGCGGGCATTCAAAATGAATCTGCCGCACATAGGTAATAGGTACATGTGAAGATACGTTATGCATTTATTAAATGGTAATTAACATAATTAAAAATTTCAAAATCTTTCCTAAAAAATATTTTTACACTCATTTCAATGGCGGTATTATCTTTTGAAAAATTAATATATACAGGGTGAAAAATTTGAAAAAAAAACCAACATATTTTTACATAAGAAATAGTAAAAACACAACTTCTGGTAAACCGATTCTTCCGGTTCAGGACTTCAATCTTATCTATAAAAAAAGAACCTGGATGCCAAATTTGGCTGAAATCGGACTTTTCGTTCAAAAGTTATCGTGCTATTAGTCACATATGTATAACCACCATTTTGAATGCTCGCCATTTTTGTAAAAGGCAAAATCTGAGATGGTCTCATATCTAAATTTAAACTTTTGTATGTGTAGTATATATGGTCCAAATTATATGCTTCTACTATTAAATTCACAATAATTCTTATAATATTTGCACGCATCTGCCACACATAGGTACATGTGCAGATACGTTATGCATTTATTAAATGGTAATTCACATAACTAAAAAGTTCAAAATATTTCCTAAAACATATTCTTACGCTCTTTTCAATGGTGGTATTACAATTTTGAAAAAATACTATATACAGGGTGAAAACATTGGAAATAAATTATTTACATAATATAAAAAAGAATAAAAAACCGCTAAACGCCGTAAAAATGAGTGGCGCATAAAATATTCCAGCAACAAAAGATCTGATATGAATGTTACGTGGCGCGAAAATGGATTTTCATTTGATGCAAAACAAAATTTTAGTTTTATTTTAAAATATTTTTCCATAATATTTGCTAAATTTGAAGTAAACGCGCCACAAAAGAGTAACTTTGATACAATTTGAATTTTGAAACTCTTTTGTGGCGCGTTTACTTCAAATTTAGCAAATATTATGGAAAACTATTTTAAAATAAAACTAAAATTTTGTTTTGCATCAAATGAAAATCCATTTTCGCGCCACGTAACATTCATATCAGATCTTTTGTTGCTGGAATATTTTATGCGCCACTCATTTTTACGGCGTTTAGCGGTTTTTTATTCTTGTATCAGGAGTTTTTCAAAGGTATTTATAAATTAAATGTATGAAGTTGAATGCAATGTTCCTCTATTACACGTCAAGCTTTATAAATTGTCACCTTTGTTGCATTATCTCCCAAATGATCTAGTGTCAATCGAATGTACACTAGATTTTTTTCTATTCGAAATAGATTGAAAAAAAAAATATATTGATATGGCCGGTAAATGAAGTCGGATTTCCCGTTGCCAGATCAAATTTAGCGTCGTAACCACTACAACTACATAAACCATTTGGGGAATAATCGTTAATTGGATTATACTTTTGTATCTTAATAACTTCTAAACGGCTTAACCGATTTTGATCAGTAAACATGAGTTTGAAACGTATTAACCAGTAGTATCTGATGGACCTAAGGTCAAGTATGATAACTGAAGCTATTACAGGAATTATTGAGCTTTCGAAACCGTTTTTCCCACAGGAAATAGATTTTATCATATTTATGAAGCCTATAACCTAAAAATTCGAATTTTCCCGGATATGAGGTACACATCGTTAGATTCGTCTTCGAGTCCTTCTACAAACCTTAAGTTATTGGAGCAATTCGTACGTTGAAATGTTGAGTAATTGTCGAAAAAAAAATTTTCAAAGTTTAGTTTTTCAGTTTTTCGGCTATACTGAGCCGTGTATATGTCTGATCCTGACGGCTTAGACACCATTTGAAAGCCTAAGTCAACGCTATTGATTTGATGTATTTGCGGTTCTCCTGCCTCTTTGTGATCCAAATATATATACCCCCAAAAATATGCCGTTTTGTACTTACCAAGTCCTATAGCTGGCTTATGGGTCGTCAAAAGTAACAAACTACACCGGTTCTAAATCGGCCCTGACCCCCTCTTTAAACACAGAGAAAAATATAAAATCGGTTTAACTTTCAAACACACATACATACATATCCACAAACATTTTCCCTTTTTTAAATAAAAATTGAGTCACATTTCTAAGCTCTATAACTTTTGAATGGTATAACCGATTTTCAAAATTAGACATGCGTTGGAAAGGTAATGATCAGTTCTATTAGAAGCCGTAAAGGTTGGACAAATTTTTAAACTTTTTGGGAGTTTTGGTGACGAGAACGAAAAAGAGGCCCTAAATAGAAAGGGCCGTAAAATCTACACCCTTGGACCAAAATCGATGGTTGACATATAAATGGGTGAGTCTTTTCTGAACTTTAAGATGGGAGTTGGCCCAATTTTCAATTCAGTCAGATTTAGAAAATCGAAAATTTTGTGTATATATAGTGTCGCGTGTAGGGTGGTGTGGGTGTGCGCCACTGGCGAGAACTGCCGTTCTCTGGTAATGTTCAAAATTAGACATGCGTTGGAAAGGTAATGATCAGTACTGTTAGAAGCCGCAAAAGTCGGACTTAAATTTTCGAAGTTTTTGGGAGTTTTGGGGACCAGAACGAAAAACAGACACCCTTGGACCAAAATGGATGGTTGACATATGAATGGGTGAGTCTGTTTTTGAACTTGAAGATGGGAGTTGGCAAAATTTTCAATTCAGTCAGATTTAGAAAATTGAAAATTTCGTATATATAATAGTGTCGCGTGTAGGGGGTGTATTTCTGAGCCACTGGCGAGAGTAATCTTTCCGATATAAAACTAACAGCTTCGATAACTAATAAATCGAAAACTATTAATTTTATCAAAAAAATGTATACTGAACATTTTTTGCTTATAATTAATATTTTTACCAACATTTGTGGTCAAAATATAAAAAAAAATTTCCACCCTCGAGATGAGGTGGCAACCACCCCATGGTAAAAGCGTCTTTCGGCATCATATAGATTTTGATCCTTGGACTATCCACTACTTAGTGTCAAATTTTTAAGCAAATCGATCCATTCTGTAAAAATTGCGAAGTGAAAAATTTCAGTTCCTGGAGTAATTCTACTTTTGGAGCTCTATAACTTCTGAACGGCTTACCTGACGTTGATCACTAAACATGAATTTGAAACGTATTAACAAGTAGTATCTGATGCATCCAAGATCGACTATGATAACTGAACGTATTACAGGAATTATTGAGCTTGAAAAACCGTTTTTTCCCATAAGAAATAGATTTGATCATAATTATGAAGCCTATAACTTAAAAATTCGAATTTTCCCAGATATAAGGTATACACCGTTAGACGCGTCCTGAGTTCTTCTACAAACGCTCAGTTATTGGCGAAATTCGTAGGTTGAAATTTTGAGTAATTGTCGAAAAACCAAAATTTTCAAAGTTTAATGTTTCAGTTTTTTGGCTATGGTGAGCACTGCGTATGTCTCAGCTTGATCGCTTGAACGCCATTTGAAAGCTTAACTCAACCCTATTGATTTGGTGTATTTGCGGTTTTCCTGTCTTTCCTTGAACCTAAGATATATACGCCCAAAAAATATGCTATTTTGTATTTACCTAGTCCTCTAGCTAACTTACGGGTAGTCAGAAGTCAAAAATTAGACCGGTTCTGAATCGGCCCTCATACCCTCTTGAAACACAGAAAAAAAAATTCAGATCGGTTTAACTTTTCCACACACATACATACATACATACATACATACATACATACATACATACATACATACATACATATCCACAAACATTTTCCATTTTTTAAATAAAAATTGAGTCATATTTCTGAGCTCGATAACTTTTGAATGGTATAACCGATTTTCAAAATTAAACATGCGTTGGAAAGGTAATGATCTATGCTATCAGAAGCCGCAAAGGTCGGGCTTAAATTTTTGAAATTTTTGGGAGTTTTGGGGACGAGAACGAAAAACAGGCTTTAAATGGGAAGGGCCGTAAAATCCACACCCTTGGACCAAAATGGAGAAGTAACATATGGATGGACGAGTCTTTTCCTAAACTTTAATATGGGATTTGGCCCAATTTTCAATTCAGTCAGGTTTAGAAAATCGAAAATTTCGTGTATATATAGTGTCGCTTGTAGGGGTGTTGTGCGCCACTGGTGAGAACTGCTGTTCTCTGTGGATAGTTTTACATAAAAAACCAGGAAAACACAACTTCTAGTAAACCGATTCTTCCAGTTCACGACAACGATCTTGTAAATCACAAAAAGAACCTATATACCAAATTTGGTTAAAATTGGACTTTCCCTTCAAAATATATCGTGCTATTAGTCACATATGTATAGTCGCCCATTTTGAATGACCGCCATTTTTGTAAAAGGCAAAATCTGAGATGGCCTCATATCTAAATTTGAACCTCTATATGTGCAGTATATGTGGACCAAATTATATGCTTGTATCATTAAATGTGCAATTCTTAATAATATTTGCACGAATTTGCCGCACTATAAATAAAAATGATGTTCGGTGAAATATTCCACTCCTTGTGGCATAGCAATTAAAGTCTCTTGCAAATTAAATCAAGCTTAAACGTAGTTCTGAGGGGAGGCCGTTTCGAATAATAAGAATTGCGGTTAACAATAACATTGTTTTTTGTATTCTTCTCGTATCAAATTACATGTTACATGTACAGCTTACACAGGCTAACTCAGGTAGCCGTAATACCCCTCCGAATATATCTAATAAGAGTGAAACGTACATAAGGGCGTTTATGGAGCCCTCCGAACGAGCTGAAATATAAGACGTCTCTTAATTTCGTTTTATAGCGAATTATTTTATATTTAACATCGAATTGTTTCCGTTTTGCGATAAAAATTTACTTTTTATTTACGAAATTGTTGAAACTGTCAGCCGTTTCGGTTAAACGATGTTTCGGTTAAAAAGGTTTCGGTTAACTGAAGTTTTGTAATTCATTAGTTGATTTAACAAATAAATTCGATACCAGAACCAAAAAATTGACTTCGGCTCTTAAAAAAATAGTAATGTATTAATAATAAATTAGTTTCAATACTTAGGCTATTGATTATGTTCAAAATAAGAGAGCTGAAAGGAACTACAACGTTAATGGTATTTTATTATCTCATATGGTGAATGGACCTAAAAATTTGAAAAAACCGCTAAGTGCTACCATCTACATGGGTGCGTTTTTGAGAAAGGGGTAAATTAGTTTCTAGGCACAGGTTGAATTAGGGTGAGTTCTATGCACTTTTGGTGCAAACACGTCTACAGGAAAATTGTTCCAGGTTAAATTTACTATCAAAATATCACATTTTAAAGTCAAAAATATTTTTGTTTACAAAAATATATTCAAAACAAAAGCAAGAAAGAAACACAAAAGAATGCAATTTTGGTTTTTGTCCCATAACTTTTTTCCACAAGGATATAGGTATAGGCATTGCTTCAGCGAAAAATGACATCCATCTTTTCTCTTTAAAATGACGTTTAGTACCATTATTTCGTAAACATTGTTCTGTAACTTTTTTCTACGCATTTATAGGTATATGCAATGGTAGTTTAATAGAAAGAGATGTCAATTACCTTTGAAATGGTCTATAGTATAAGGTTGTATGACCATTTTTAAGCAAGTGATGCTTTTTCAAGGTTTTATACTTTTAATGATTTTTGATATTTTTTATGATTATTTTTTAAATTTCTCCTTATGACTTTTTGTCTTGTACATTTAGGTATATCATTGTGCAATAAAAAAATCTTGTATTACATATTTACTTTAAAATGATGTATTGCAAAAAATTAAAGGACTATTTTTAAATAAGATATGCGTGGGATATCCAAGGATATACGTAATTTGAGAAAAATTTTAAATTTTATTATTTTTTTCAATTTAAAGAATATAACTGAATATTATAACGTAATTTTTAATTCCAAATACATTTTTTTAATAACACTTTTCGGTACTTATTGTGAAATATAAAGGCACTTTACTCTTGAGCGAAATTCATATTTTTTAACATACGTCGTACACCCTTGATAAAATTTTATATCTGATGATTGCATCTTAGGTTTTAGACTATGCAGAGCATTTTATAAAGAATAACTTTTTTTCGTAAAGTTAATAATAAAAATTTTTCCAGTTTAGTGGGACCTTTTTTACAATACACCATTTTAAAGTAAATAAAATAAGCTTTCTTTTTTATTGTAAAATGTATATACCTAAATATATAATAAAAAAAAAGTTATAATGAAAAATTTAAAAATAATCGTAAAATATATCAAAAACAATTAAAACTATAAAATTTTGATAAGCCATATCTTGCTTAAAAATAGTCACACAACCTTCTACAATAAACAATTTTAAAGGTAATTCACTTTTCTTCCTATTAAATGTAACATTGCACATACCGAAAGCTGCGTAGAAAAAAGTTACAGAATAATGTTTGCGAAGTAACAAGAAAAATGGCCCAAAATCGCTGTGAGTGGCGAACTTTGAAAAATCATATTTTAGAAACTGTAAACCATAGAGAGTTCTACTAAGAGAAAGGATGAAAGATTTTTTTCTGTTAAGCAATGCCTATACCTATATCCCCGTGGAAAAAAGTTATGGGGCAAAAAACAAAATTGATATCTTTCGTGTTTTTTTCTAGCCTTTCTTTTAAACATATTTTTGTAAAAAAAATATTTGTGATTTTTAAATGTGATATTTCGATAATAAATTTAACCTGGAACAACTTTCCTGTAGACGTGTTTGTACCAAACGTGCATATAACTCACCCCTTTAAATGGCAACACTCCGCGGTTTTTTCATATTTAGAGGTCAATTGACTATATGAAACAATAAAACCCCGTTAACGTTGTAGTTCCTTTCTAAAATACATAATCAATAGCCTAACACAATCATCTCGAAATATTTTTTGATATGAATTCTCTTAATTCTATCGGCGCTATTTAAATAATTTAACGAATTCCAACGAAATCGAGGACACTGCATATCTAAGTTTCGTGTAGAAATAAAAATGTGATTAAAATAAGAGGACATCTTGGCTTGCCCAGTTTATTTTTATATTGGCCGTTGAAAATATTTATTCAGCTTGTATTATTTTAAATGAAGCATTCGTTGGAAGAGGTTCCGTTTTGCGAAATGAAAATATATAAAATACTTTGAAAATATATAAATTATAGAGAGGAGGATTCTTTGTGCACTAAGTGTTTTGTTTGTTATTTCAAGAGTCAAAATAATACTTAACCTTTAATATTTCCGTTGTTTATAACATATTGAGATACTGATTTTACTAATAGTTTTGCTTAAACTTCTTTTTCTGTTAAAGAAATATGGTTCACCAACATTTAACCACGATTTTCCCTTCTGTAAAGAAAACTTTCTGCCATTCCTCTTTTTATCTCCTCATGTCTAGTACGATCTAAATAGTCTTATTACTTTACAGCTTCTTCTTATCGTAGTTACACGGATCATTTTGTCCTCCTGTTTAAACAGTTCCGCGCTGCTGTAATTGAAACCATTTACTCAGGTTCTAACGTACAGACAAACCTTCAACAGTTTCTTCTTGTTCTTCAGGTGCCATCTCCGCTATTGAGGTTGGCAATCATCATAGCTATTTTAATATTTGAGGCAGTAGCTCTAAATAATTGTTTTGAGCTGCATCCAAACTATTCTCTCAGGTTCTTCAACCATGAAATTCGTCTTCTTGCGATGCTTCTTCTGCCATCTATCTTTCCTTGCATTATGAGTCACAGGATGCCATACTTCTCGTCCCGCATCAAATGTCGGAGATGCTGTAGCTTTCTTTCTTTAATTGTAAGTTCAACCTCCTCCTCTTTACCTATTCTTCACAGTACTTCATTGTTCACAATTCTATCTACCCAGGGAACCCTCATAATTCTTCCACATGTCAAAGGCCTTAAGTCATCTCATTGTCTCTAGATTTCTGTTATAAGTGTTTCTAGGTAAGTTTTTTACTCTTTCGATCTGCTGGCTCTCTACTTTTTCACTCTAACTTTTTCCGTGCACGAAATTATTCAAGAACTACTTTTTATACTATGACTCTTTTTAACTCACAGAAAGTAGTATCGCAAAATTAAGCCGCTTTTCCATAGAAATCACAATAAGTTAAACAATATCGAATGTTTTTGATAGCTCATGAATTTTGACGTTTATAATTTTCATTGACAGTGGCAGTTTTTTTTTTCTCTCTGATTCTGGCCTTGGTTTAGAACTAGAACCTTTAGCCACGTAATTGTATAACTTATCACTATCTCAGGTGTAATGTGTAGTATGTGTGTTGAGTAAGTGTCCTGTTACTTTGCAAAGTCGACGTCATTGTCTTTGCAAAGTGACGCTAATTGTATCCGAACGTCTGCGGTCCCTCCGGTGAGTACCGATCCCACAAGGACAGAAACTATTTTCATTTATTAATTTATAATAAATGAAAAAATTTCTGACCCTGGTGAGATTCGAACTCACTACCATTCGGAACTTTCGATCCAAAGGTTAGGCGCTCTTACCACTGAGCCACAGAGGGGTTTATTGATTTAATATTTATTTGCTTTTATATTTATAAAAAATAAATATAATATTTCAGTTAAATAAAGGAAGAGTTGCAATACTGACTTTTGAGTCCCCACACAAACACGAGTAGGTATTAATAATAATATCGTAGTGTTGATAAATCAATTTGTGAAAAATTTGCATTTGTAGGTATCGTAGGTATCAATCACTGGTTCCCAAAGGTTTGATATATTAAAAATATTAATTGTTTTTTTTTATGTAATTCACTCGATAGTTTTGTATTTCTCAACCTTAGGTAATATTAACTCTTCTTAACAATAGTAACTGTCGTTGTGACTTTTTTTAAATTTATTTATTACCGGTCTATATTTATCTTTCTTTACGTAATAGTCTGTATGGTGTTCAAGCTGTTTAATATTGGGTCCATCAATCTCCTCGATAGTAAAAAAAGATTAAACACTTCAATAAATTAACTTAAAATACATTCACGGAATAATAGCCATTTCCTAATTATTGTCTATGTTACGGACAATGACGTAAATCCGGCCAATAACGTTATTGGCCGGCCAATATCGACAATGGCCGGTTGAATTGGTCATTGTCGACAATGGCCGGATATTAACGTCATTGTCCATAGAAACTGGACATTGATGATAATTTTAAATTCTTGATAACATTTCTATCATTGCTCGGCCAATGTTTACAATGCCCGTTGTTAATCGGTCAATGTTGAAATTTTGACTAAAAGATAGGTTTACTATTGTTTACTTCATGTGTGTATATTGTGTATTGTTTTCGTGCTGAAATTACTCGTAAATTCATTTAATAAGTGTTATCATGGATATCAACGATGTGCGCACTCGTTTTAATAATTATATAAACTTAATAGTCAAGTCAAAACGTGATGACAATAAATCATTTTTAAACTGTGACGAATACAATAGCCGAATAAGTGAAGTTAAAGAAGCGAAAAATATTTTGAGAACACCGGGTGCTAAAAAAACAACAAAGCACTATAGAATGGATTGTAAATATGATGTAATTACAATAAGTATAAGTGGTAAAGAGCGACTGATTATGCCAGCTGACGAAAACACCCAGTCTAAAGTATTATATTATGCTACAACTGCAGAATTATTTGATATCATACATAATGCACACTTAGCAATTGGGCATGGTGGACGCAATAGTATGGTTTCCGAAATAAATAAATTTTATTGTAATGTAACTAAGGAATCAATAATGATTTACCTACTACTTTGTATGTGTCGGAAAAAGAGTAGTATCCCAAGAAAAGGTTTGGTTTCGAAATAACGAATGTATTCCTTTTATTTGCACCATAATGTATATAAAAATTGTTATTTCCTTGTTTGTATTTATGAATATGTTACCCATATTATGATAAATAAAGACGTTTTATTTTAATAACTACTTATATTTCTGCAACTACTTTCAGAAAAATCTTAGTATCTCATTTTAAACACTTATTGACTTACACCGATTGGCTTCTGAGGCATCGATTTATCAACATTGGCCATTTGCTTCTGGCCACTGTCGTTATTGACCGGTTATTGATGAAAAATCTAATTTTACGTTAAGTTTTTACAACATTGGCCAATAGCTAAGGTTATTGTCATTAATGGCCGGGCATTGTCGTTAATAACCAAGGAAATTGGACATTCACTACAATGCCCGCCTATTAAGTCAATGTCCAATTTACATTATTGACCGTAACATCTATATACCACTGACACTCTGACAGTACGTATCAATAGTACAAATCGACGTACGTTTCACTTTATTTTTTGATTCAACTTGTTTGAAAATGAATCGTGACGAATGGGAAAAGTTAAGAGCCAGAGTAAAAGAACTATATCAAGATTTCGTTAGTATTGTGGTTGTTTTTACTAATTTTCATGAACTTTTTGATATTGAGAGAATCCGTATTCCCTACTAAACCTCACTATTTTAATCATTTCTGTCCAGGTCTTGTAAACTATCGCCTATTATTACTGTATCATCTGCATAAAATAGCATAATATATTCAAAAGGTTACCAGATGATTACTACAAACACGACATGCTTTTAATTTTTTTAGAGAAACTTTGTCAGAAATTAGGTTAGCCAGAAGCGGCATCTAGTCAACTATGTCAATATTAAATATTCTTGTTAGTCTTAAGCTAACAGATTAACGAGATGCTAATGACTAAAAAGAACTCGACAGATCCTTTTAAAAACCTGCAGATGTCTATTTGTCAATCTGTCTGTGCGATCTCTTAAAGAAAAAGTCCTAGAATCTTGAAACGTGGCAAATACCCCGTTTCATTAGTTTATTTTTATTAAGGTTATTAAAACTTAAGTATATTTATAAAAAGATTATCCAAATTGATGCAAGTCAATTTTGATTTATGTTCTTTGTTGCAGACTGAAAAATGGAGCAATTCGAGCAGCTATTGACATGCGCTATTTGCTTAGACCGTTACAGAAATCCAAAGCTTTTACCATGCCAACACAGCTTTTGTATGGAACCATGCTTAGAAGGCACTGTAGATTACGTTAGAAGACAGGTAAATATATTAATATTTATTATTTTGTTTCTTTTATTTTTGTAGCTTTCATTATCTATTAATTAAAATGCCGTAATAATTGTAATGATACATTTTTTCCTGAATTATGGGTTCTAAGGAAATATAAACAACAATAAGTACTCTCATTGTTAAAAAAACACCAAATTTAAATTTAGCTAGTTCTTTAAAGGAGATCACTCACTGGAGGGATACTCTACATATCAAACTCACATTTGTCAAAGCAAACGCTTATTGCCCTTCCGGCAGATTGCAGAATCCATTAGGGGTTATATATTATACAGTGTGGGCCAAAGAAAAAAGTCCACCCCGATATTTGGCAGTAGTTATTAGATTTTAAGGAAATGCCGAAACAGGTCGATTTTTGATCTAAGTGGGACACATTTTTACGGTACATACATCTGTCATTTGTCAACCCCTCCCTTCCACTTCCCCCACCCCTTATTTTGAGGCTCATTTGTGGCACGTTTTTCTTCAAATTTAGCAAATATTATGGAAAAAGTCTTTCAAAATAAAACTAGAATTTTATTTTTCCATCAAAATGAAAATACATTTTCGCGCCACGTAATATTCATATCAGCTCTTTTGTAGCTGGAATATTGTATGCTCCACTCATTTTTACAGCGTTTAGCGGTTTTTTATTCTTGTATAAGGAGTTTTTCAAAGTTTTTTATAAATTAAATGTATGAAGTTGAATGTAATGTTTCTCGATTACACGTTAAGCGTTATAAATGGTCGCCTTCGTCGAATTCTCTCCCAAATGATCTAGTAGTACGACACCAGACTTGTGATAAGACAATCCGAGTTCATATCCCAGCCATTATAATAATTATGGCCAGCAAATGTACTCGGATTGTTGTTGTTTATATGGGACTATGTATGGGTTAATTTTAACAAAATGAGAAAAGTGCTCTGCACTAAGAGATTTGAAGTTGGAGCTAAGAGTTAGGTTGGCTAGGTGCTACGCTTCTCGACTTTGTTTTATGGAATGGAAGCTTGGACCTTAAATGCTGCATTAATGAAAAAACTAGAATCATTCGAGCTGTGTGTGTACAGAAGAATTCTGAAAATATCGTGGCAGAACACGTCTCAACCAAAGAGGTTCTGAGAAAGATGAATAAAGAAATGGAAATCCTAAATACCATCAAAACAAGAAAATTGGAATATCTCGGACATATTACACGTGGAGAGAGATACAGCTTGCTCCAATTGATTATGTAGGGAAAGATTCAAGAAAAGAGAAGCATAGGGAGACGCAGAATATCGTGGCTGCGCAATCTAAGAGAGTGGTACGGATGTACATCAAATGAACTTTTCAGAGCAGCCGTCTCTAAAATACGAATAGCTATGATGATTGCTGACCTCCGCCGCGGAGATGGCACTTAAAGAAGAAGATATGGGTTTATATGACTGCCGACACTAAATCCATTCGCCAAACTTGGATTGCCCGATCAAACTAAGCGTAGTAAGTAGTAACCACTACAACTAGGTACATAAACTATTTCGGCGATAACGGTTAAATGGATTATACTTTTGGAGTTCAATAACTTCTGAACGGCTTAACCGATTTTGAACATTAACATGAATTTGAAACGTATTGATAAGTAGTATCTGATGCATCCAAGGTCAATTATGATAACTGAAGGTATTACAGGAATTATTGAGCTTGAAAAACCTTTTTCCCATAAGAAATAAATTTGATCATGAAGCCTATAACTTAAAGATTCGAATTTTTTTAGATATGAGGTATACACCGTTAGACGTATCTAGAGTCCTTCTACATACGTTCAGTTATTGGCGCAATTCTTAGGTTGAAATTTTGAGTAATTGTCGAAAAACCAAAATTTTCAAAGTTTAAAGTTTCAGTTGTTCGGCTATACTGAGCCGTGTGTAGATATGATCTTGACCGCTTAGGCAACATTGAAAGCTTAACTCAACGCTATTGATTTGGTGTATTTGCGGTTTTCTTGTCTCTCCTTGAACCTAAGATATATACGCCCAAAAATATGCCATTTTTTATCTACCTAGCCTTATAGCTATATTAAGATACCCTATTTAAGATTTATCTAGACAGATCCCTATACTACAGAAATGGGTGAGCTTTGGAATAACGGAAGGATGGGAATAACAGAGGATGAAAAGAAGCTTTTTAACCTCTTCTTTGTTGATGACCGAATAGTGACCGCTGAAGATAAAATAGCTGTATGATAGGAAATATTATAGGGAATTATAGATATATGAGAAAAAGCAGAATAAGAAGAGTACGGTCTAAAAATGAATATGGCAAAATATGAATATCTAATATTGGGCAATGACGAAACCCTTGATTTACATGTAGAAAATAAAAAAAAATCAAGGGTGTAAAAACCTGAAATTATTTGGGAGTAATTTTCAACAAGAAAACGAATAGTGAAGATGAAATCAGACCAAAAATAACTAAGGGTATAGAGGTAGAGCCATCAAACGAGTGACTTTTTCCAGAAAAAAACCCTCTTCTGTGGCAAAAGTCATTCAAAAAACAAACAGTGGCGAATATCTTTAAGAGCCATGTATATCAAAACTACATCAGTGACATTGACTTTGGTTCATATATGAGAAATGACTCAAAATACTTAGTTTTACTTATCTATAATTATATTACAAATCTCGTGTTGTGTAAATATCACGTTTTTTTGGCTTTGGTTTCACTGATTTTATATCTCCACATCTTGGATAATTTTATATTTTCTTTGAATTTTCACTGTCGCATTAGATATCAGTTGTTATCACCTACGATGATATTTAACAGGTTTGCATTTATTTGTCAGTTGTAGAAGACAGAATAACTTTCAAAGGCCTTTTATAAATTACACCGATTTTTTCATTCATAGGAGATTCTGACCCATAGAAAGCTACAGAAATAAAAATTTAACTGATTATTTTTTGATGATTTTAACTTCCAATCGTATAGTAAGATATTTGATCACGTGTTTAATTCTGTCCAATCAGATTAAAATTATACTGAGAATTATCTACTGTAGAAAATTACCGATAGAATTTTTTTAAGTAGATTCTTTCTGTTTAATGGCAACCAGTTTCCTAGTTTTGACAACTGTCATATTTAAGAAAATATCCATAATATACGTATTAAAAAATAATCTTACGAATATCACACGACAGTAAGAATAAATAAGAAATAATGCTTCATTTTTACTCAAATTTGTTGTCGTTAAGCAATAGCCACTCGAGCCCTGCGGGCTCTCGTGTCTATTGCCAGACAACAAATTTTCGAAAAACTGTCGCATTATTTTCAATTTATTCTCACTCTGTTGTGCTATTATACCCGATAATTTTTGATAATTTCCCGTCGTCAAGTATATTACGTCAGATACCCTTCGTTGCTATGAAAAAATACATTCAGTGACATTATTGACAATTAATGTTTTAAAAATTATAAAAGTGATGTCTTTCAACCGTCAAATATTTATAACAACTGTGTGTTTAATTGTACTAATTTGTACTTACATAAATAAATTACAATAAAATTTTGGTTTTGAATAGTTTTATTCATGAAATAATCGCAACAAATTGCACTCGATCTCTAAAATTAATATAGAATTTTAGAGCTCTTGTGCAATTACTACTGATTATTTCATTCATAGGAGATTCTGACCAATAGAAAGCTACAGAAATCTAAATTAAACTGATAACTTTTTCGATAATTGCCCGTCGTCAAGCATATTACGTCAGATGCCCTTCGTTGCTACGAAAAAATACATTCAGTGACATTAATGACAAATGTTTTAAAAATTATAAAAGTGATGACTTTCAACCGTCAAATACATATTTATAACAACTGTGTGTTTAATTGTACTAATTTGTACTTACATAAATAAATTAAAATAAAATTTTGGTTTTGAACAGTTTTATTCATGAAATAATCGCAATAAATTGCACTCGATCTCTAAAATTAATATAGAATTTTAGAGCTCTTGTGCAATTACTACTGATAATTTGTAATTACGTAATAAACTTTTACCGTATGCACATTATTAAATATTATTTTGAAACTATTGATTCGATTTAATGATACTATATTCTTTTTCAATGATGGATAACCAAGTTCGTCTCTTTTTTGCAGATCAAATGCCCAGAATGCCGCGCAGAACACAGAATACCATACAATGGAGTCCAAGGATTTCCAACGAACGTAACCCTTCAACGCTTTTTGGAACTACACATAGAAATAACCGGAGAACTGCCCGATCCAACCAGTGGACAGATCATGGAACGATGCAACGTCTGTTCAGAAAAAGCATACTGCAGCTTCTGTTCTCACTGCGATAAAAAAATATGTGAAGAGTGTAAATCAGCACATATGGAAATACTAAGACGAGAAATTTCTAGGATAAATAATCAAATCAGAAGGGGTATTCACAGGTTGCAGGATACTCTAGCTTTGGTGGAAAAGAACTCACAGAATATGCAAACGAACTGTTTATCAGTTGGTGAGGAAGTTGAAGAAATATATAGAAGACTTAGCAAAGCTTTAAAAGACCGTACTGACTATTTAAGAGGAGAGCTAGACAGATACCTTGGTACCGAAGTAAGAAGTCTGACTACTCTAAAAGAAAATTTAGAGCTAGAAATATCGAATATTTTAAGTAATTGCGACCTAGCTGATAAACATATGAATGAAAACGTAGATATCTGGGATGATTGCGAGCTTATGGATGCCAAAGAAATATTTTTAAAGACTGTAGAGTTTATTCGTAATTTCGAATACGAAAACGCTGACTACAGTCGGAAAGTAAGGTTAGTTTTAGCACATGATCCCAATCAATTGGTACTCCATGTTGCTGGTTTTGGAGATCTTAATTTACCAAGTCAGTCACACTTTGGTCAACAGCCTGGATTATTGCAGCCTCCAAATTCTGGACTAATGAGATCTAAGAGCGACCATCGATTAGCCTCACAATTTAGGCAACAAGAAGAAAGAGGATATGGGGAACGAGGCTATAATGATGAAGATCAAGTTTTAGGAGGAAGGAAATTTGGAGATAGACCAAAAAGTACTGGAGAAAGTCGTTATGGTCGTGGAGGTGATTATGGGGATGACTATGACCATGACACTAGACCAACACGATCCAAATATAGTAGGTTTAGAAGACATCAAGCAACAGAAAACGATTCAGATACCGAACCAAACACTAGAGTGAGATTTAATGAGCACAAGGAGAAGGAACGAGAACGTGCGTTTGATACAGAAGACGCATCTAGAGGTCCTCTTAGTGGAATAACTAGGCTTGCAGACTCACCCAGGGTAATGAAAAAAATGCAGGAACATGAAAGTGGCAAAACCAAGAAAAAGGAAGAACCCACCCCTGCCCCTGTCCAACCTAAAGTTGTGCCAAAAAGGCCTCCTCCGCCAGCCGTAAGGCAAGTTAGTGAAGATGACGAAATAGCTAGAATTAAGAAACAAAATAAAGGGGCTACTACGTCGACGGATACAACGACAGAGACAGTGAGGCCTGCTACTGAAGAAAGACAGCGGAAAACACCAGCCCCTGAGGTGAGTCTAGATGAACTTGAACAGTAGCCTCTTTATAAGCACTCAAGTACCTGATTAAACAATTTTTAGAATAGAGCTCTTAATAGATAAATATTAAATGTTGTGTTGCTTGTACATTCTGTAAAAATTAACTTGAAAAGTATAGATGACTATTGATTACCCCGATTACACACTGGCATGTTTCTACTACTTCTTCTTCAAATCTTTTTTGTGTTGTGTGTAAAGCATGAAGAATGTTTGAAAAAAAACTACACAAATCCTAACACCCTATTTTCTCCAGGCTGTCTCCAGCGCCGAAGAAAGTGAGGAGTCTGTAAATTCTCGTCAACAGAGTCAAAAAAAGACATCCCCTAAAAGTGCCACCGCAGCAACTCCAAGGCGACCATCTGATGCTAGCCACAAGAAATCCGCAAGATCAGCTAGCTCTGAATCTCATACATCTTCCGAATCCTCTACGTCCTCAAGCGCAGTTCGATCTACTGGAGCTCCTTTCACCACAGATGAGGTTAAGAAGAAAATTCTCTCTAAAGTAGAACCAACTACACCAAGTAAAAAGAATTCATCACCTGTCCAAAACAAACCTTTCCAAAGTCGATTCTTAAACAAAAATACAACAGCTCCAACTAAGGAAGAAGAAGAAGATGAAACGGAAACTAGCTCTGAAGAAGAAACTGAATCTGAAGAAGAATCTGATGAGGAAACACAGAAAACTGATACTAAGGAAATTGCCAAATCTGATATAGGTCCTCTTTTAGCTAGAAGTGCAAATGCAAGAGATAATAGTGTCGAAAGCGTTCGTAGAAAAAGTAGAGAGGAAGCTGAATCTCCTGTAAGAACGAGATATGGGACTACTAGAGATGAACCGTCCAAGTATTCTAGAAGCAGGACATCGACTGTAACGGAAGAAGAAACACCTAAGTACGGTTACACAAGTCGATTTTTAAGCAAAAGCAAAAGTTCTGCAGCTGTGCCTCCGGAAGATGAAGATTACAGTTCGAGGTAAGACTATTTTGCTGCAAACCTTATAGAAAATTATAAATGTGCACCTATCGCATGGCTTTACTTCATACATATGCTTTGATGAATCGGAATTTGATATATACTATGTATATACTTACGTTGCTATCAGCTGGCTGTTTTCTGCAAACTTCTGCACCTACCTAGTATATTGCTTAATTACGCTTGATATGATTTTACTTGGTTACAATGCATGCAAGGTTCATAATATTCTTTTTTAAATTAATATCAAAATGAACTTACACGACACCACATACACAATCATAATTATTTCAATTGGTCTTAAAACTGATAATAGAACATATCTTTATGTATGTCAATACTGTTAAATATACATTCTGTTCCAACGAAAATTTTACCCCCTCAGAGACTCAGAAACCAAGATTTTTTTCAATATTTAAAAAAACACATCAATTTATACTGGGAGCGGGAAAAATTTTTATGCAAAATTTATGCCCTCAAATGTAACCCCGTACTGCCCCGCATCAACCACCAGTTTTTTTTTTAAATAGCAAGGGTGGTCGAGTAGCACATCATTTGAAAAGTAATTTTTTTCTCTACCCGACACTCTAATTTTTTTTAATTTACGTAATAACTTTGAAGATAATGTTGGATTTATCTAATTAAACTTATTACATGAATATTCAATCTCATATAATATTGAGGTATGTATTTGCAAATATACGAAGAGGCTTTGAAAATAGACTTTATTATTTTATGGAGGTCAGGGGAGGTTATTTCGAACATTTAATTAGTTAATTTAATGAAATTTTATGTTTTTTGTTATTAATGATGTTCAACCAATAAATTAGGTAAATCCAAAATTATCTTCAAAGTTACTCAGCAAATTAAAAAATAGAGTGTCGTGTAGAGAAAAAAATTACCTTTTAAATAATGTGCCACACGACCACAGTTGTTATTTACAAAAAAAACTGGGGTTGATGCAGGGCAGTAGGGAGTTACATTTTTGAGGGCATGAATTTTGCATAAAAATTCGTCCTAATCCCAGTATAAATTGACGTGTTTTTTTAAATTGTGAAAAAACTCTTGGTTTCTGTGTTTCTGAGGGGGTCAAATTTTCGTTGGAACATAGTCTATATGAACTCATGTATTATGATAACGGCACACTGCCAAATTATTAATTTTGTATTTAAAAAATTTGTATACACGAAAGGAAGAATTTACGACCTACTTGTGTGTAATCTTTATTATTTTAAAGGATGTATTGTAGCCCCAAACTATACCTAACGTTTAGGTGCGTGTGCTTGCTTTATTGAATATAGATTGGCTCAGACCTCCCATATAAAGTTGGCTATAATATTATTATACGAACCTCCCATATAATACAGTAATACATATAATAATCGTAATATACAGTATGGTGCAAATGTTTGGCATAAATTATTTATTTCGTAAGCCGATTTTTATTTTTGAATTATGAGTATTTGACATATATATCATACTAGTGTCGTCATTCATTTAAGCGTGATGACGTAATCGATGATTTTTTAAATGAGAATAAGGGTTGTGTGCTAGCTCATTTGAAACGTTATTCAATTCTCTATTCAGTAATATAAACATTGACATAATTATTTATACAGGATATCCAAGAAAACTTATTTTGAATTAAATTAATTGACACAAAAAGAAAAATGTATGTAAATCATTTAATCCAAAATACATTCTACTGCTCTCAGAAGACAGCAAAAAATGTCCTTTTTCCTTAAAGTCCCTGGCTTACGAAATAACGAATTAATTCCAAACATTTGCACCATACTGTGTATTATAGCGGGTGTCCACTTATATTTTTACCCATTTTCACTGCCTATAACTTCTAAACGGCTCAAGATAAAAATATGCGGTTTTCACTGAAATGTTTTATTTTAGTAAAAGTTTTGTCTGAATGGATTGAATTTTTTATATCGCTTTCAAATACGAAATAAAATATGGCGGATTTTTGAAAAAAAACGTTGTTGACTTTTTTTTAATGGAACACCCAGTATATTATTTTTTAAATTGAAAGAAAGAGCATTCGCCTATCTAGCGATATAAAGTTTTTCAAAATCGGTGGCCAAATCACTGAGTAATTAATTTTTAAAATGAGAGGTGCAACGTGGATATCACATACCTAAATAACATAACTAACCAAGTTATGTGATTTCCACATTGCATCTCTCATTTTAAAAATTAATTGCTCAGTCATTTGACAACCGATTTTAAAAAATTTTATATCGCTGGATAGATAGATGACCGTTTTTTCAAGTTTTTAGGTAAGTGACTATTTTTTATATCGCTTTTAAATAAAAAATGGCGGATTTTTGAAAAAAAAAACGTTGTTGACTTTTTTATTAAAACACCCAGTATATTTTTTGTATCTTGAAAAAACGGTCATTTACCTATCCAGCGATATAAAAAATTTTAAAATCGGTTGCCAAATGACTGAGCAATTAATTTTTAAAATGAGAGATGCAATGTGGAAATCACATAACAATATCATTTTGCTCAGTTATGTTATTTAGGTATGTGATATCCACGTTGCACCCCTCATTTTAAAAATTAATTACTCAGTGATTTGACAACCGATTTTGAAAAACTTTATATCGCTGGATAGGTGAATGACCTTTCTTTCAATTTACAAAAAAATATACTGGGTGTTCCATTAAAAAAAGTCAACAACTTTTTTTTCAAAAATCCGCCATTTTTTTTCGTATTTGAAAGCGATATAAAAAATTCAATCCATTCAGACAAAACTTTTTCTAAAATAAAACATTTCAGCGAGAACCGTATATTTCTATCTTGGGCCGTTTAGAAGTTATAGGCAGTTAAAATGGGGGAAAATATAAGTGGACACCCGGTACATTGTTAGTCAGTCAGTCTAAAAATCTCATAGTTTACACTTTCAAATACCGGGTGTCCACTTATATTTTCCCCCATTTTAACTGCCTATAACTTCTAAACGGCTCAAGATAGAAATATGCGGTTTTCACTGAAATGTTTTATTTTAGTGAAAGTTTTGTATGAATGGACGGAATTTTTTATATCGCTTTCAAATACGAAATAAAAAATGGCGGATTTTTGAAAAGAACTTTGTTGACTTTTTTTAAACAGAACACCCTCTATATTCTTTTGTAAATTGAAAGAAAGGTCATTCACCTATCTAGCGATATAAAGTTTTTCAAAATCGGTTGTCAAATCACTGAGTAATTAATTTTTAAAATGAGAGGTGCAACGTGGATATCACATACCTAAATAACATAACTAAGCAAGTTATGTGATTTCCACATTGCATCTCTCATTTTAAAAATTAATTGCTCAGTCATTTGACAACCGATTTTAAAAAACTTTATATCGCGGGATAGATAAATGACTGTTTTTTCAAGTTTTTAGGTAAATGACCATTTTTTATATCGCTTTTAAATAAAAAATGGCGGATTTTTGAAAAAACACGTTGTTGACTTTTTTTATTAAAACACCCAGTATATTTTTTTGTAATTTGAAAAAACGGTCATTTGCCTATCCAGCGATATAAAAATTTTTAAAATCGGTTGTCAAATGACTGAGCAATTAATTTTTAAAAAGAGAGATGCAATGTGGATGTCACATAACATAGTATCATTTTGCTCAGTTATGTTATTTAGGTATGTGATATCCTCGTTGCACCCCTCATTTTAAAAATTAATTACCCAGTGATTTGACAACCGATTTTGAAAAACTTTATATCGCTGGATAGGTGAATGACCTTTCTTTCAATTTACAAAAAAATATACTGGGTGTTCCATTAAAAAAAAGTCAACAAAGTTTTTTTCAAAAATCCGCCACTTTTTATTTCGGATTTGAAAGCGATATAAAAAATGCAATCCATTCAAACAAAACTTTTTCTAAAATAAAACATTTCAGCGAAAACCGCATATTTCTATCTTGAACCGTTTAGAAGTTATAGGCAGTTAAAATGGGGGAAAATATAAGTGGACACCCGGTATTGTAGATACTATTTTGAATCTAGAATTATATTATACAGGGTGTTTGGTAAAGAATGGGTCATAGCTTAACCATAGATTCCTGAGGTTAAAATAAGTCGATTTAAGCTTACTTACCTTAGTACAAAAGTTGATAATAACCGACATACAGGGTGTCAAAGTTAAACTTTTATTTTATTTATTCTTGAATATTTCCTAACACGCATGGGATCATCATCATCATCAGTAGCTCGACAACCCTTTTTGGGTCCTGACTTATTCTAGGATTTTCCGTCATTCTGTTCTGTTCCTTGCTTTGTTCTTCCAGTGGGAAATCTCAAGTGTTTTCAGATCTTGTTCCACTTGTTCCATGTATCTAAGTTTGGGTCTTCCCTTTGACCTTCTCCCTACTGGTGTTTGCTTCATTATATGTTTTGGTGTTTCGGTCTCCAACATTCGTTCAACATGGCCCATTTAGCCCAGACGTCCGATCTTTATGGATGTTATGACGTCGGGTTCGTTGTATGCTGCGTATAGTTCAAAATTATATCTTCTGCGCCATACGTCATTTTCTTTCACCCCCTTATTATGTGTCTAAGGATTTTTTGTTCAAACGTACCTAATAAGTTCTCATCGCTTTTAGACAGTGTCCATGTCTCTGATCCATATATAAGGACCGGTTTTATCAGGGTTTTGTATATTTTGCATTTGGTTTTTCTAGTGATGTTGTTAGATCTTAGGTGTTAGATGGTTACATTAACACGCATGGGATAATAACACGAAATTTGGTAAGAGGGGTGTTTTTGGGACGAGAAATCTAAATTCACCACCAAAAATAATGTATTGCCGAGAGGGCGCAACATACGTCTTTTAGGGCGCAACATAGGTTCAATTTTTTGAAGTTATACTTCTTTAGGCACGAGGGTGAATTTTTACATTCCCTAGCACATGCGCACACCGACAGTATGGTATTAGTCGCTACATCTTTTAAGTTATGTAGCGCAAATAAGGTATGCGTGAAAAGAATGTATTATTAGTGTTTTTAGTAAATATATTTATTATAATTTTTATGTCTGTGGATTTGTCTTCCTCCTAATAAGTATTATTGAAAATGTTTATTTTCAATTAATGTATCTGTCACCGTGATTGTAATTATGTCCGATAAATGATCGACTGAATACAAAAACGGTGGTAGCTGATCGGTAGAGCATTCGCCCAGGAATCGAAAGGTCCCCTGTTCAAATCCGGACAAAGTCATATCCCTGTTTTTTTTTAATTTTTGGTATTCTTTTTGTTCTTTCTAAAATTAGTTTAATATTTAAATACAATACAAAAAACTGTTTAAAGTTGATAGGTATACATATTGATTTCGTTGAAATTATAATATGAAGTTAGATTATATTAGAATAGAAGTATAACTTCTTACGTGCGTACAAAGTACACACACATTCTTTTTTTTTATTACCCACTCTACATACTTCTTGAAGTAAAACTTTTATTCTCTTAATATTTTTACTTAAAAAAGGTATAATACTACATTCATCTCGGTAAACTCAACCGTTTTTGAGATAAACGCATTTTAAATCTGCGGGGCAACATAATTTTTTGCGTATTATCATTGTAGTTACACCCGGAAAATAACTTAAACCATAAAAATTTACAAAAATGTATCGGAAATTTCTTCAAATGGAATTTGCGATGCAATGACATAAATAAACACATAAATAAATGACATAAATATGAGAACTGGAACAATTATTATGGTTTCTTTACCTGTCAAGTTAAACGAAATTCTTTTTCCAAAAAATAAGCAGACGTTACAATGTCTTTACGAATATGTAACGTCCTGTAAATTTAAATTTTAAATAGGCTTAGATAATAAAATTATAAAATTGTAAAAATATCACACAAAATTGAAAAATGTATCCATTAATATAGTATAACACTCTGTAAATTTAGATAATAAGTAGGCTTAGATATTAACTTAAAATTGTTATTGTAATACCATACAAAAAAACACAAATAGTCTGGCTAATTGGCTCTGTCAAAGCCATTAATAAAAAAAAAGTTTATTTTTTATGTCTAACTACAATGATATTATGCACAAAAATATGTTGTGTAGCAGATTTAAAATGCGTTTATCTCGAAAACAGTTGAGTTTACCGAGATAAATCTAGTATACCTTTTTTAAGTAGAAATATCAAGAGACTAAAAAATTTTGATTTAAAAAGTATGTAGAGTGGGGGATAAAAAAACTGAACGTATTAAATGGGGACTGAAAGACGTATGTAACGCCCTCTGGGTAATACATCATTTTTGGTGGCGAATTTACATTTCTCATCCCAAAAAACCCCCGCTTACCAAATTTCGTGTTGTTATCCGATGCTTGTCAGGAAATATTCAAGAATAAATAAAATAAAAGTTTAACTTTGACACAATGTATTTCGGTTATTATCAACTTTTGTACTAAGGTAAGTTAGCTTAAATCGACCTATTTTAACCTCAGGAATATGAGGTTAAGCTATGGCCCATTCTTTACCAAACACCCTGTACATATAGAACGTAATAGAATGCAATAAACTTTTGTGTATTACTATGTATATGGTAGGTAATGCACAATAAAATACCTCCTCTACTCCTCTTACTTACTTATATTTTACAAGCTGTACCCTGAGCGTGTTACTACGTCACCAACCAAAAGAAATTTGATGTAAAGACATCACATACACAAATATTCAATTCATTTTGAGTCATTTTATTTGTTCATTTCGAAAAAATTGTGGGTCTTCATCTTTGGAGACCTTTGAACATTGTTCATCATTTTCTTGACTTAGAGTCTGGTTCCGTTGCAAAGTCGTGACGGATTTTCTTTTCGAAGAAGAATGATGGGTACTATTTGGTACGCCAATTTTCAATGTAATAAAGTGCGGTGGCATGACTGGCAAATCAAGCGAGTTCAAGATAGATTCAGTTGGATAGTTGACAACTTTGTCTTGTTCCACCACAGTATCGATGGATTTATATGTTATCGCTTCACCAGGCACCAGGTATTCCATTCTGAATGGTTAAGTTGATGGTATTGACATCGATGTTTTTGGCCGCTAATATAACACGCGTACTGAGTCATTGATAGTTTTTGAAGTTCTATGCAATGTTTAGGAAAACTTTTTGCACCAATTCGTCTATGTTGTCTGTGATCTTACCAAAGTTTGCTGGTAAGGTGATACATTGCGTAGATTCTTCAATTTGCATTAGCTCTCATTTCCAATATTAATTAATTGTTTTGCAAAATTTCCAGATGATGCATCCTGTTGTAGTTGTACACGCATGTTAATTTTCAAAGTCAATTTCTGTAATGGACACTATAAAACTGATGATTTGAGACATACGTTAAGTCGTGTTTGTCGAAAATCACCAGACAATAAAATGAGTGCGTCACCGAAGATGCATGCGTTTCCTCTTCAATCTCGAAGTGTACGATCAAGCGCTTCTAATGCTTTCTTGTGAGACATTACACATTAGTTCCATATCGCACTAATAACACAATAGTGTCGTAACTCAAAAAATATGATTTTTCAGAATCAACGAAAAACTCCATACTCATTTCCTATTGCAGGTAAACAAAAAATGAATGCATAATGTTTTTCTAATTAATATTAAAGGAATTTTTTTGTACTCTTAGTTAAATAAAAATACTGTCAGTGAAGTTATTTAAGAATTTTGAGTTAAAACGGTATTGTTCTAAGCAAAATGTTCGAAATGAAATATTATTTTTAGTTATGACATTATTTATGAAATATATTGTGTTACTACAATTTGATTTACTAATTTTTTTCTACGGTTTACGTCAGTTTTTGGGAAATTTTGCGGACTCTTTGTCGCTCATTGTAAAATTAAAACAGTTAAATTCTACTTTTATAAAAAAAAATAATAAAACTTGGCCTCTTGGTACTTATAGCACAGCTTGTTGTTAGCATTTTTGTGTTTTTCTTTTTCCTCTCTGGACAGTTCTTTTTCTTTCATGTGGTTTTCGTGCGTCACAACAATACTGTTTTTCCATCCTCATCGGCATTTTTAAAATTTTCGCATTGATCTTTTTTGGTGTATGGAAGGAGATATTAAAATCTTTAGTAAAAATGCGGTTAAAAGTAGTTGCAGACGCAAATGATTTGAAGTTTTCTTCTGTACATTTATCTTTGTAGTCTCGATATAAATCAGCTAAAGACTTGTCACACTGGATATACTCCCGTGACGTCTGAGCTCTAAGGTAATGATGCTAGTGATTCGACGCGTGGTATAGCGTTTATAAAATGTTTGACACCTTCGTAGATCTCCGGTTGCACAGTACGTTGTTTGCCATGTTTCCCGCGTAATTTACCATGTTTTCTGCATTTTACAAGAGCTACTAGTAGAAGAGTTACTCAATCAAGAGCTTCTTGAAGAAGAGCTTCTTGAGGAAGAGCTACTTGATGGTTTTACTGTTCGACCTCGAAACAAACTATAGGTTTTCCTTTGCACAATAGGAACGAAATGAGGATCTTATGCTTTTTCTCATGAAAATCTTTCAGTGCGTCACAGTTTTTAGATTTCTTTCTAACGCATTAAATTGTATGTGACAGAAAAAAACGCACGTCGGTGATTGCATTTCGTCGGTGACATTTATAACATTTATTCTAGTTGTCAATAGATGGCGCCATAATCGAAAATAAAATAATTTGCGAATTATATAATATATCTACGAATATAACCTGAACAATTTATAAGACTAGACTTTTCGACATTTACGGTCGAAAATTTTTACCTGGAGTAGAGATAGCAGCCTATGCATTCTCTGAAGAGTCTCTAACAAGAGGTGAAATCGTCGATAAGAGTGCTGGCCGCGCTCTCTGACCTAAGTAAAAAAATTAAGACAGTTTTGACTTCGCATTATAACTGAATAAAAATGGTACACATTTTTATTTTATATTAGTATTACTCCTATAGAGTAACTAGGTCCATTTTCCGTTGGAACTTTACCAAGCTGTAGACGGGGTTGTGAATTGCAACTCTTTAGAATTCCCTCTTGTCTTCAATGCAGCATCCATCTGGCTTGCAATTTTTAGAAGCCATGGAGGTGTCACCAGGAAAATGGTCCAAAAAGTTTTTCAAATAAATATGTTTTAAAAATATTTTATAAATATTTTTATTAGGTTGAAAAACTTAGACTTTGAATATAACTACATATACCTTTGACCAAGTCAAAGAATTCACATATCTTAGACCGCTTGTAGATACAACAAATACGGCAAGCGACGAAGCAAAAAGACGCATAACAATGGCAAACAGAACCCTCAATAGTCTTCAAAAACATCTGAGAAATAAAAACCTAAAACGTACAGTACAGGTTAACATTTACAGTACCTTAATAATACCTGTTTTGATATATGGGGCTGAAACATGGACTTTATCCCAAACCGACGAGAGACTACTGGGTATTTTTGAGTGAAAAATACTTTGAAATATTTCTGGGACCGTAAATGAAAATGGTCTATACTATGGCTTTGAAGATATAACTTTGAATTATACCAAGTATACACACATCCAGATATTGTGATATTAAGTCCACAGTCAGGAAATTCGATGACACACACACACAAAATTGTGAAATTTTTTAGGGTGCAGGAACTTTTTTTTTATCTTTAAAGAGGGGGGTCTGGAATCTTCAAGAGACATCTCAGTCCAGAACGCCGCCTGACTGACCTTAGTGCAGGATTCGTTCTTCGTAGCCCCAGCGATAGTTCCCGAGGTACTTTAAAGTACCTACTCTCTCGTTTTCGAGGCTACGCCGAATGCCTACCTGCTAAACCAGACCCTCCTCTGTCATCCAGCGCTCCGAAAGCGGAATGGCCGCTGCAAGGTCGACATCGCTTCCGAAGCACTTTACCTTCATTTATCCACAGACTGTAAGCAAGGATGCCCTTCCTTTTCCCCGTTTCCTCCTTTTTTTGGTCCCAAAATTGGGTTTTTGTTAGGGTGCAGGAACTAAGATGCACTGGACGCATTGATAGGATCTCAGATAGCGAGAACACGAAGAGATAGTCCTACTCAAACCCAGAGGACAGAAAAAGTAGAGGATGATCAACATGTATCCCTCAGCTCTTTCTATCTGTTTCTGTCTTGTACGGCTTGCATCCAGTTACAGATATAGTTATATTCTTATATTAAATTATATATTAAACTACATTATTAACTAATAGCTATACTATTGTTTGACTCTCTTTTAAGTTAAAAAATACCTTTTCACTCTGTAGATGTAGATGTTTCTCAGTATAATTTGTGAATCTTTATTTTTCACAATCTTATTTATTTTGATATATTCTTTTTTATTTTTTAAATTTTTTTATTTTTCTTGCTTGCTTGATTGGTAATCGGCTTTGCTTTATGCAATTTGCAAAACTTTTAAGACTTTTATTTGCAAGACTTTTTCTTATAAATTAAAATTTTACTGTCTGACTGGTATTGACGTTTAAAACGCACGTGCTTCATTAAATATGAACCTCTTACACTGATTAGTACACTTCAACTTCTTTATTTTATAGTAGGTACAATTCTACCGCAGATGACGTTGATAGTAAGTACCCAGCAAGCGGTCGTTCCCGCTATATGGCTTTGAAAGAACGTAGGCAACGATTAGCTAGAAGTAGAAGCAGCCAACAATTTGGAGACGATGAAGATATAGACGAACCAGTTTCACCAACAACTTCCAATCCTTCAGCGTACCTTGCAGCAAAGGGGTATGGCACTTCATCATCAGCTCATGACCTTGCAAGAAGCCGGTAGGTTTAAACGACGTTTATTGAATAGCCTTCGCTTGAGCTTTTAATTTATAGTACCAATCTGAATTAGAATTCAAACTGGCGTGTTTATCCAATAATATAATTATCAATATTTTGACAAATAGAAATGTATACTCATATTTATTTATTATATCACTTTATTAAAAAAATCTTTAACATTACGAATAAGTCAAAAAACATACCAAAACATCATTTTATATTTTCTAATTCGCTATGCCGCTCCAGAAATTTAACTATGACCTTAGATACAGTTGCAGAAAGTCATTGATTGAAGCTTCAAATAAACTATTCTTTTAAGATATTCAAAAGTAGTGATCTTTATAATGGTACATTATTTCGGGGTTTATATGCCGTGGTCTGGAAATATTTCTGCTGAACGTACCGTCTAGAACTGCTTCTTCTTCTTCATTTTGTGTATACATAACGCTGCCTGTGTTTTCAATGTGCGTCCAGTAAGTTGTCATTCCATCGTTTTCGTGGTTTTCTCACTGATCGTCTTCCTATTGGGCAACCGTATCTGGTCGTCTTTACTAATCTATTTGTTGTGACTTATGTGGTTGATCCATTCTTCTCTTTTGTTTCTTACCTAGTTATTAATGTTGTCCGCCTTGTAACTGCGTCAAATATCTGTATTTCTAGCTTTATCCCACAGTGTCGTACCATCGATTTTTTTAAGAGTTTTCTTCTCTGCTGTTTCTTGCATTCTTTTTGTCCTCTCTATGTCAGGTTGTGTTTCTGCTGCGTAGGTCATTATTGGTCTGATGACTGTTTGTAATTTCTGCCTTTTCGCCTTTTCGTCTCTGTTTGCTCTATTCAATTGATCTTTCACTTCGGTTTTGAGTTTTTCGTAGCTAGACAGACTATATCTAGGCATCACACTATCTAGTTTGCAACTGTGGTAGATATTATTAAAGATAATATGATCGTAACTGTCACCCATTTACTAATAAAGGCCTACACCCCTAGATAATATTTCTGCTTGTACCACGCTAGATCTTTCTACAAATATTGGATTATTTTTAAAAAGTTGGTACCTCCTTTCATAATTTCAATGTCTTGTATTGTCCGTCTGGTCATCTATTTTAACTAATACATAAATTCATTTGCATATACAAAATCCTGATAAAACCGGTCCTTATATATGGATCAGAGACATGGAACTGTCGAAAAGAGATATGAGAACCTATTAGGTACGTTTGAACGAAAAATCCTTAGAATCATATATAAGGGGGTGAAAAAAAATGACGTATGGCGCAAAAGATATAATTTTGAACTATACGCAGCATACAGCCAAGCCGACGTCATAACATCCATAAAAATCGGACGTCTGCGATGGATGAGCCATGTTGAACGGATGTTGGAGACTGAAACACCAAAACATATGAGGCAGACATCAGTGGGGAGAAGGTCAAAGGAAGACCCAAACTTAGATACATGGAACAAGTATAAGAAGATCTGAATATACTTAAGATTACCAACTGAAAAAACAAAGCAAAGAACAGAACAGAATGGCGGAAAATACTCGAACAAGCCAGGACCCAAAAAGGGTTGTCGAGCTACTGATGATGATGATAGTTCTTTTGCATATTTTTGTAATTTGGTCGATCCACCCTGTTGGGGATATTTCCGATGATCTTCTGTCTTCTATTTTTCCGTGGATAATAAGTCTCTCCATGTTTTCTGTATCTGCTCTCATAATTAAATTGTTGGAGATGGACTTTGCTGGAGAGCCGATTGCTGACCTTTAGCTCATTTAAAATTGAATTGTCATCTGGTTGATCTACTGAATTCGTAACCTCCTTCTCCAGCAGATGATTTGATCTATCTTTCTTCTTTCTGCTTGTTTGAGGGTCAAATATTCACATCCGTATGTCATTATTGGCAATATTAATCAGATATTATAAATGTTATTATAATATGAGATTTTAATAGAATAATCCACGTGCAGAACTAGAAATAACAGAACAACTTACAAGATGTATTTAGCTAAAGGGTTCCGAGGTGTTTTTGCCTCGACTCAGTTCTTACTTAATTGCTTTTAGTATTTTGGAAGGTATTTCTTATTCAACGTTTCAATATTTTCGCAACCATACAAGGAAATTACCGGAATTTGTATTGATTGGAAGGTTTGTGTTCAGTAAATGTCTTCATCTTATTCAGAAAGGGTCGCTTAGTATATCGGAACGACTACAGTCTCTTGGATGAGTACTAATCATACGTAGATAGAAATTTGTATTTTTTTAATAAAAAGTTCTAGCTCTAGCTAGATTCGAAATCACGATCCTGAGTCTTAACGTTTAGTAAGTTGACTGCCTTACCACTATGTCAGCGCGGAGTCCATATTCTCCTACAAATCTTACTGTATACTATTCAACAATTAATATAAATTAAATAATACAGTCTGAAATTTATATCAATAAATGAATGCAGAAGCTAACAGCCTATTCCATATCTTTAAGCTTTAGATTTTTAAAGCTATAATTATAGGTACGACTACTTGTGGATTTTATTTGCAATATTGTTGTTATGGTTGAAGTTTGTGGATGTAACAGCTGCTGATAACACCGTTAAACACAACAGATCTCTACTAGTCGGATTGCCCGAAATATATTTTTACAACACAAGGTACCTTACATTTGGTACTAATATCACACAACAGCATTTAACTTACAAGCTCTGCTTATTATTTTAACAAGACAAAACAAAAATTACAAAAGATAACCATTGGTTGAATACAATTTTACAAACTTTTGCAGTTCTTCCCATGCGCTGAAATCAAGAGACAATTCTCCAGATCGTTCGGCAGCAGCCGCTGCCGAAAAAGATGGAGCAGCATTAAGTTCTTGGGCGAGATACCTCAAGAGCAAATACGGAAATAGAAGCGGAGCGAAAGACAAAGACGTTTCATCGAGTGCGAGTACTCCTTCAGCGAGTAGTTCAGGAGCGGCAAGAAGATTGTCTTTGGGATTGCCTTTAAGATCATCAACTGAGTTAGCAAGTTCTGATGATGATTCAAAAAACATGCAAGGCTCCCCCACTACCCCTACAGCAGCTATAGCAGTGGCAGGTATGTCTTACATGAAGTATATTCACATAATTAAATCTTAAATAATTCAATATTAAGTTTGGAAAGCATCTTGAGCTACCTACTAACTTTCAGCCTTCTTAGTTTAACACACTTTACTACTATTTTTAAATATCCATATACCATATACTATAATATGTATAGTATACATATACTATGTATACGTAATATACTCATACAATAGGTTTAAAATGACTCAAATTATGCGATTAGGTATTAGGTGAAATTGACCATCATCAAATCTCGAAACAACCCACGGTATGGAGAAGATATTGTAAATAATGTGTTTTCCATTTTTCCTTACTATGACAAATCAAATCAAATCAATATAATCAATCAAATTTACTATGAAAAAAGGAAACTACTACTCACTTCCTTATCTGAAAGTGTTAATCGCAATAGATGATACAGGATAGGCACCAAAACAGAAAACCAATCTACACCAACAGGTATTTAAATTACCACTTAAACCACAACATTGACATCAAAAAGTTAACAGTTAAAAACATCAAATCATTAATTGTTTTAAAAAAATGTTCACTCATTGCCATAAACAAGAAATTTAATGATTGAAGAACAGAAGGGAAAAACACCATATGCAATCGAGAAACTTTCACTTCTTCTTCTTCTTCTTCGCGCGACTAGGATTACTCCTGTTTGTCTGCCTCTTATTCTGTTTCAGTTGTTGTTGACTGTACATTGTCTTTCCACCTTTTCGGCGGCCTTGTTCGTTCCAGTTTTTCTTTCTTGCTTTTATCCACCTGTTAATATTTTGAATTTTGCATCGTTCTCGTATACTTCTGTTGCTTTGTCTGTCTCTTAATGATATGCCCGCTATTGATCCTAATACTTTCATTTCGATATTGTTGATTTGTTGTTTCGTCTTTCTTTCACAACTTTCAAACTTTCACAAGAAAGGATTTAAACGGCTTATCATAAAAATTAAAAAGGATAGGAAATAAGTACAATATCACAACAACCTTCAAAACAAGCACAGATCTACAGAATATTTCATTATATCATATTATATTCAAAACCAAACCTAACAAGACACAAGAGAGATCAAAGAACTGCATCTATAAAATACCCTTTGAATGCAACAACTGTTATGTGGGAGAAATCGCAAGACCAGTGTTAGTGTCAAAAAACGTGCATGAAACATACATCAAAAACAGAAACTTCGACATGAAATATCAGATATGCCAACATGCCTTGGACTGGCATGAGCACCAATGGCAAAATGAGCACCAATGTATCAATAGTTATGAAAGCAACATATATAAATAGGAGAAAAATCAAAGAAACAGCTCTCATCTTGGTTAATGAAGAAAAATATGTACCCATTAGCAGAATGTAGCTGACTATGGTTGCCAATACTAAAAGTAGAAGACAGCAATAAGAATTAGACAGCATTAGAGGAAAAATAGAATATCAGAAACACATAATCTATAATTATATATACCAAGTCCATATAGAGCACACAATACATAAACATATAATACACAAACACTAGAAACACATAAACACACAAAATTGATATCATACTGAGGAACACAACCCTCAGAACTTTCAACTAAAAGTATGGCTATTTGACTACAAGATCGAGGCCAAGTAAGTCAGCCATTAATTTGGAAAACAATATCCGCCAAACAACTATTTGTTATAATAACAGCTCGCTGTTTTAAAATAACCTTTTTTGAAAACGATTTCCAGAGTGGAAACCGAAAAGTAAAATAACATTTATAATGTAATTAAATTGTAATTTTCATTACAATTATTTGTGGCTTTAGTCCTATATAATAAGCATAATATGTAACCAAAACTATGTTCTGAATCATTCAAAATATTTAATTTTTATGCTGACCTGTCTAAGTAATCAACTTCATTAAAATGTTCACTACGTAATCTGAAATACTTAGTGGTGTGAAGTGTTTTGTTTTGGTTGAAATAATCCAAGTTTTTAAAAATAGTGCATCTTAAAATGAGAAAGTATGGCAAAACGCAGTAAATATAAAATATATATTTCCTGTGAAAATACATGTACAAATATACCTTTTTCACCGTATATCACAGTTCAATACTAACTAAATTTTATTTTTGATGCTGTAACAAAATAGAGAGCAATGTGTAACAATAAAACTACCACCTAGATCGTTGAATGCTAATTGCTCAACAATACAATGATACCACAGTTGTGCAACTATAAAACGATACTTAAGATGGCTATTTTATTGTTAGGTCTTCGACTAGCTCTTTTTTGGTAGCTTTATTGTTACACTTCCTATCATGACATATGGATGTCAAACCTGGACCCTAACCAAGGCAAATATGAATAAACTAGTCACAACAGAAAAAACAATGGAAAGAGCAATGTTAGGTATACGACTGTCAGATAAAAACGAGAGGAAGACCACAGATGAGGTGGGTTGATGAAAAGAGTAGCCGGAACAAATTGGAAATATGTTGCTCAGGATAGAGACAGATGGAAGAAGTTGGGAGAGGCCTATGTTCAAACGTGGACGATAGAAGGCTAAGAAGAAGAAGAAGAAGATTGTTACACACTGGCGCCTAACGTGGGTGAGACAAATGAGAATTAAACTAAAATAACTGAAAATGTAAATTGAATAATAATGATTAAACGGAATATTTAGTTGAGGTAAAAGTTGAGCGCCAACTATTCTTAGATCGCAGCTCGTTAATATCATATTGTTTGCACCAGTTTTGCAGATGACCAGTTTATAATTCAATACGATGACAAGTTATAACACTTAGTCATTTGACACACAAATTACAATATCAACAAATCAAACAAACTTTAAAGGATACGAAGCTGAAACATACAAAAACATACGACAGCTGAATTGTAGCTTCAGAAATGAAATTTCATATAAATGCTTGACAAGACTCAGCAGCTTACGCCATAAAGAAATTTGAGAGAAACTCAATGTCGAAAATGGACAGGAAAATATAAGAAACTGTAAAGAAAATGGAATACTTGAAACAATATTTAGAAAGACTGTAACTCGAATGATTACTAAAGTAGGTAGTTTAACACTTAAAACTGGAAGAAAGAAAAAAATAGGATCGTCCAAGAAAAGGTGGAGAAGAAAGAGATAACGTTTTTGTCATAGTTTTGAGAAGACTTGTTCTATACATAAAATGCATTAAACTTAAATCCCTTTAAAAGCCCTAACCGTTACAAGCAGTAATTATTGTAGGATTAATATTCTAATTATTTTTTCTTTTAGGTATCGCCCAAGCAGTAGCAGGTACCACCCCTAGAAGCCAGTACCTTCAAAAGTGCGAGCAGCTGTTTCAAATAGGTAGCCGGGGGAGCGAAGCCGGATGCTTCACATGGCCGCGCGGTGTTGCCGTCGGTCCAGACAATACCATCGTCGTTGCCGATTCCTCCAATCACAGAGTTCAAGTTTTCGACGCTAACGGACGTTTTATTAAAGAGTTCGGACAATATGGTAATAAAGAGGGAGAGTTTGATTGTCTTGCTGGTGTTGCTGTCAATCGTATAGGACAGTACATCATTGCTGATAGATATAACCATAGAATACAAGTGAGTATAGCCTATAGTCAAAAAATCTCTAGTGTTTTCTTGCAAGTCCCAAAATAAATACAAAAGTGAATCATCTTACCTCTTTTTGTGGCTTACTTTCCTGATGATGATGACACTATCATCTTAGCCGAAAATATTGCAGATCTTCAAAGACTAGTGACAAGAATTATTATAGCAGAGTTATTATAGACTATTATAGCACAGTATGGAAATGAATATGGTCTAACAATGAAAGTCAAGCAGACAAAAGGTATGTGAATATCGAAAACACAAAAAAATGAAGAGAATATTCTCATAAACAGAATCAATGACATCAATGGTTAACTACTTCCAAGAAATCAAAATCGGAATAGAAAAGACTAGAGCAAATTTCAACAAATTAAGAAGAGTGTTCTGTGCAAGAGATTTGAAGCTGGAGCCAAGAGTGAGGTTGGCTAGGTGCTACATTTTCTCGACTTTATTTTATGGAATGGAAGCTTGGGCCTTGAATGCTACATCAATGAAAAAACTGGAACCACCCGAGTTGCGGATCTATAGAAGAATTATGAAAATATCGTTTACAGAACATGTCAAAAACAAAGAGAGATGAATAAAGAAATGGAAATATTAAATACAATCAAAACAAGAAAATTGGAATATCTCGAACATATTATACTTGGGGAAAGTTACAACTTGCAGGGAAACAACAGGGAAAGATTCAAGGAAAACAAAGCAAAGAGAGACGTAGAATATCATGGCTGCGCAACCTGAGAGAATTGTATGGATTATGGATGTACCTACATCAAATGAACGTTTCAGAGCAGCCATCTCTAAAGTACGAATAGCTATGATGATTGCCTACCTCCGTCGCGGAGATGGCACTTGAGGAAGAAGAAGATATACACAAATAAAACAGTAACGAGAATCTCATGAAAAAATACCCTTTAAAATTGTAATATCTGTTAATTTTTATTTTTCCTTCAAATTTCTTATCATGTCCTTTAACTATTTGTTATTTATTTTTAGGTTTTCGATCCATCAGGACGCTTTTTAAGAGCATTTGGAAGCCAAGGGACTGCAGATGGTCGTTTCAACTATCCTTGGGGCATAACAACAGATGCTTTAGGTTTCATATATGTGTGTGATAAGGAAAATCACAGAGTTCAGGTAATACAGGGATTAAAAAGAGTGCAATATCATAATAATAACTCTACTAAATATTAATGGACACACACAAAATTATAAAACACAATAAAACACCAGAAGAATGGACCACGAGCAAAATAATTCTACTTTTCAAAAAAAGAGATAAAAACAGTCAGAAAACTATAGATATATTCTTGTTAAATACAACTAAAATTTTACAAGAACTGATAAATTAGGGGATAAGTTTAGCAGATGAACAGCAGTTTCATCAGGTTTTCATACTGGAAGATCGTGTACAGATTCAATATTCGTCATATAGCAAATTACTGAGAAATCACTAGGATAATAAACCAACACTTCTGTGTCTGATTGACTAAAAGAAAGCATTTGACAGAGTAAGATTCAAAGATGTAATCCATCTTCTGTATAATAGAGAAGTTGCCCTAAATATCATAAAAACTGTTGAAAACATCTACCAGAACAACAAAATTGAAATCAGAATAGATACGAGTTACAGAACATATAGGCATACGCAGCAGAATAAGATGGGGCTCATTGAGCCCTATGCTCTTCAATTTATTTATGGATAAAATTATCAAGTGTCAATAATGGATACAGAATGGGAAACAAATAAGTAAAAATTCTCTGTTACGCAGACGATGCAATATTGGTAGCCCAAGATGAAGATAGTCTGCGAAGACTAGTCCGCAAATTTAACATAAGAGTAAAAGAATTTAATGAGATGACAATGGCATCTCAGAAACCTAAAACAATAGTAATCATCAAAAAACAATCGGATGTAAAATAGAAATGGGGAAATAAAGACCTGGAAAAAAAGCGAAAATCAAGTACAGGAAGCAGATAGACTGACAGGATGCCTTAATATCACTATATTTTATACAGTCAGAACACAAAGTCTACTGGAAACTACAGCGATGGAAGTACTGAGAAGACTTACAGTTATATTTTTTGTATTAACCATATAATAGTAAACCATATTATATGGTTTGTTATATCCATAGAAAGGAACTTTTGGAGTTTCTGGCTGAATGACTAATGTCGGTGCCATAAAAACATAATTTTTTTTTACTAAACTTTAGCTAGTATTTTTATCAGCAATAATTTCACTTACATCTAAATAACAATTCGTCATATTATTTAATGACTTAATTGTAACTTATTTTTATTATAACAAATTTAATACCTCATTTAATTGTAGGTTTTCCAATCGGATGGCACATTTGTGGGAAAATTCGGTTCCATGGGCAACAAAGAAGGCCAGTTGGAACACCCTCATTACATAGCAGTCTCAAATACGAACAGAGTAGTAGTTTCAGACTCCAACAACCACAGAATTCAGATATTTGACGTAAACGGTAAAGTCCTCACTTCCTTCGGATCCGAAGGCTCAGAAGAAGGTCAATTCAAATTCCCAAGAGGGGTAGCAGTTGACGACCAAGGATATATCTGCGTTGCTGATTCTGGAAACAATCGAATCCAGATATTCAGCCCTGATGGCGGTTTTCTGAGAGCTTTTGGTTGCTGGGGCATTGGAAAAGCGGAATTTAAAGGATTAGAAGGCGTTGCTATGACACCAAACGGGCACATTTTGGTGTGCGATCGGGAAAATCATAGGATACAAGTTTTCTGAAAGAGTTTTTGTTTTTAATCGACATAATAATAACTTTTTTCCAATATAAAGTGTGTTTAACTGACATCAATAAATCTATTTGCATTTTATTTGTTGTTTTTTATTAAAAATGTTTATCAATCCGCAGTTTTAAAGATAGTAAACCACAAATTTAATAAATACTTAATATACCTACTGGAAACGCCTAAACTAAATTATTAACCTTACAAAAAAATAAATAGCAATAATAATTACGTGCCATTTTAACATGCCAAGGTGTTTTTGACACGAATAAATAAATAAAGTTTTTTACTGAAAACTAGAACAATAAACGAATTTCAGTTACAGTATTTCTCATGATCATCTTTCAGTGCGTCACAGTTTTTCGATTTCTTTCTAACGCATTAAATTGTATGTGACAGAAAAAAAGGCACGTCGGTGATTACATTTCGTCGGTGACATTTTTATAACATGTATTCTAGTTATTCTAGTTGTCGATAGATGGCGCCATAATAAAAAAATAATTTTTTTTTAATTAGATAATAATATTACAAATATAATCTGTATAATTTATAAGACTATACAAATCAAAGAAAATACCATTTTATAAATGCAAGAAACGCATTTGATTTGTTTTTATTCCAAATTGAAAATAAAATGTGACAACTGTCAGATTTAACTAAAATGTCATGTTAGAATAAATGTCATAAATTTGTATTATCACGGACTTACCCTTTTTCCTATCATTTGTTACGCACTGAAAAATGATCATGAAAAGGACAATATCACAGGGTTTAATGTGGTGTAAAAAATTCAAATTTGTTTGCCCGTTTTGAACACCAATCGAGAAGCAAGAGACAATATATAGTACATGTGGTGAGACCGCTCCCGTCTGGAAAAATTTCTGATTGGGTTTCTTTGTGGATTCCTATTCAAAAATGTTCCCTTTAAATCTGAAGGGTGCCGGCCGGAATTTTTGGGCAGAAATTGTTTAAACATTTTTTTTAAACAAATAAAAAAGATCACGTTTTTTTGCTCCGGTACATATATTTTTAAGTTTTGTGGGTCATTCTAAACAAGAAAGGTATCTTGTAAAATTTCTCAAAAATTGTTAGTTTTCGAGTTATAGGCGATTTAAAATCTGAAAAATGCGAAAATACGCATTTTCGAGGCTTAAAAACTCATATTTAAATTAATATTTTTGAGGTTGCCAGATACTTAAATTAAAGTTTAAACATTCAGCTTCAAGATTCTGAAGAGTGGTCGCGTCTAACCTGAATTTAAACCGTTGTTTTGTAATTGTTAAATTATGTATGTCCATCCGATTTTTTTACCGGTGCGGCGCGCTCTATTTCAAAAATCTCCTATTTTCCTCTGAAAAATATTTTTTCTCGATTCTTTGTGACATTGTAAATAAAATAAGTTTCTTGACATTTTTCTCAAAAGTTGTTAGTTTTAAAGTTATAAGCGATTTAAAATCCGAAAATGCGTTTTTTTGGCACTTTTCAGATTTTAAATCGTTTATAACTTTAAAACTATTAACTTTTCAGAAAAATTTTAAGAAACTTATTTTATTTAGAATATCCCAAAGAATCTAGAAAAAATATTTTTCGGAGGAAAATATGAGATTTTTGAAATAGAGAGCGCCGCACCGGCAAAAAATCGGATAAACACGCATATTTAACAATTAAAAAAACAACGGTATAAGTTAAGGTTAGACGCGATCACTCTTCAGAATCTTGAAGCTGAATGTTTAATCTTCAATTTAAGTATCTGGCGCCCTCAAAAATACTAATTTAAATATGAGTTTTTAAGCCTCAAAAATGCGTATTTTCGCATTTTTCAGATTTTAAATCACCTATAACTCGAAAACTATCAATTTCTGAGAAAAATTACAAGATACCTTTCTTGTTTAGAATGATCCAAAAAACCTAAAAATATATGTTCCAGACCAAAAAACGTGATCTTTTGTATTTGTTTAAAAACATTATTTAAACAATTTCTGCCCAAAAACTCCGCCCGGCACCCTTCGGATTTGTTTAAAGGGGACATTTTTGAATAGGAATCCACAAAGAAACCGAATCAGAAATTTTTTCAGACGGGAACGGTCTCACCACATGGACTAATAGATATATATCAGCATACTGCATTACAAGAGACGTGACAGTGCAAAAAGAAAGAGATAACGAACAATTGACACTTATGAAATTGTACAACATAACGGCCGCGTATGCTGACGAAAAGATCTCTTGCGGTTGTTTGATCTATTTCTCTCTTGCGCATTGAGACTCCCCTCTGTCAGTCACCAAAAAAGAGACGCCGCTATACTTACTTTATGTAAGAAAGAGACACAACGAACTACGAAAAAAAGATAGTGTCGTTACTCAGGTCTACAGACTGCTCGGTCTATGTTAATATATATACAGGATGGGCCAAAGAGTCCACCTCAATATTTGGCAGTATTTATTAGATTTTACGGAAATGCCGAAACATGTCAATTTTTGTTCTAAGGGAGGCATCTTTTTGCGATACATACATCTGTCATTTGTCAACACCCTCCCTTCCACGTCCCCAAAACTGTATTTTTAAAAAGGGAATAGGGGCCGTGTGGTAGCTCGTTTAAAAGGGTATTCAATTCTCTATTCAGTAATATAAACATTATCATAATTATTTATACAGGATGTCCAAATTTTTTTTAATTAACTTAATTGAAAAAAAAAGAAGAATGTATGTAATTCATTTTATTTAGAATACATTTTACTGTTGCCAGAAAACAGAAATAAATGTTTATTTCACAAATAAACATTGCTTTTCGCTTAAATTCAATGTTCAAGCCAGCTCCCGTTATCCACCTGCCTCTTGGAAGTTTGAACATTTAATTTAAGATTTATACACAGATCTCTCACATCCCAAAAATTGATGCTAAACCTTCTTCGCCGATTTCTGGACACGAACTCGTTCGGAGCCGAAAAATCAGGTTGTTCCGCTCTTTAGCCTTTTGTTTTGATTCAGGATCATGGTGATAGACCAAGTGGATAACACTGTGATCAATCGACGTACAAAATCTACTTTATTCTTTCGAAAACGTTCTAAATGTTGCTGAGAAAGTCGCATTCGAATGTGTTTGTGTTCCATTGTTAGCGAATGCGGCACCCATTGTAAACACAGCTTTTTGAAATCTAATACTTCAGCCAAAATATCACTTACACCGCCCAATGAGATTCCTAGGGGTTCTACTAAATAACTCAGTCACTCGACGAGTTTCCAATACCATATACTATATTTTTTCTACGATTTCTGACGTTGCTGTTTTTGGACGTTCTTGACGTGGATCCTATTCAAGGTTTGTACTGCTACGTTTAAATTCAGCAACTCATCTTTCTACTGTAATAATTAAAGGCAAAGAGTCCTTATACACTTTCAACATTAGTTCATAAATTTCCTTTGAAACCTTCCAAAAATAAAAATGCAATCACTGCATAATACTTGATTATTTCCATTGTAAAAATACTGTGACACATTGATACTAAATGGCTTCTAAACAATGAATGGATTGACAGATTGAAATGAAACTTCACATACGAGCATACGAAGATTGTACCAACATAACCTAGTATATGTAGACTTATCTTAAAACCACTTCGTAACTTCTATATAACCACTGCACTACTAATTACTACTATGTATCTTGTCTTTTATGTAGTGGGAAGACAATTCCAGAGGATCCATTCTTCCATCATATTATGTTATTTACAGATTGGTATTCGTGTTATTTGCATCATTTACTACCAGCATTTAAGGAGGATCTATAAGGTTATTATTTCTTGTTATTTGAGATCACATTTTAGAGGAGGAGAATATCACATTTTTATTCGGTGCAGGCCAATTCTTTGTTAGCGCATGCATGTCACTTAGTGTCCCTGCAAATATTTGGTCGAAGTTTGAATTCTTATTGGGGCTATTTAAGGTCTTCTAAGAATTTTAGTTCCAATTGGTTCCTGTTCCAAGTTCTTTTATAATTTGATTTTTCCTTCGATGTAAGCATGTTTCTCCCTGCTTAGTTCCGTATTAGTTTACTCTTTATCCTTCATTGGTGTATGTTTCTGGTGTAAAAAGGTAATTCAAATAAAATATATTTCTAAATAATATTACACTTTAATTGCATTGCATGTTTAAACATTTTTAAATATATAGCACCTTTATATTTATAAATAAATATACGTTTGACAAATTTTCACACAGTTATACTGTTTCAAACTCAAAAATACTGGAAATAAATTGCCTATATATGCGTGTATATAAAAATGGGCAAGAAACAAAGAATACATACAAACTTACAAACTCAACAAAAAAATAAACATAACAAATAAATAGACATACTATAGGATATAGGGACAGAGAGTATGCCTTCATCCGAAACAAACAAGAATTTGACAGAAGAGAGATATTTCGATATATAATCCGTTGCTTTTTCTGTCAAAGTTTCTTGAATGTCAGTTTATGAACTAAGTTTACGGTAAAATTCTTTCTTTCAATAAATGTCAAAATTACATTCTGGAATACAACAGTGTTTTCATCCTCTATTTGTAGCTTGGAGCAATGTTTAGTAAGATAGTAATCCTACACCAACATTCAAAAATGAATACCTTTATTCAATACAAAGAAAATATACAGTGCGTCCATAAAGTAACATATAAATTCATTATTTCATAAACCTGTGACTTTAAGGAAAAATCATGAAACAGGTCGATTTTTATTTTTAAATTTCGATTTTCTGGCATATATACTATACTAGTGACGTCATTCATCTGGGCGTGATGACGTAATCGATGATTTTTTTAAATGAGAATAGGTATCATGTGAAAGCTCATTTGAAAGGGTATTGAATTCTCTATTCACTAATATAAACATTAACATAATTATTTATACAGGGTGTTGAAAAAAAAATTTAAATAAATTAATTGAGACAAAAAAAGAATGTATATAATTTATTTAATTCTTAATACGTTTTATTGTGGTCAGAAAACAGAAAAAAATGATTATTTGACAGATAAAAATATTGTTTTTGGCTTAAATTTAATGTTAAAGCTGCCACCCATCTTACTCTTGGCAATTTGAATATTTCGTTTAAGCGAAAATCAATGTTTATTTTTCAAATAAATTTTTTTTCTGTTTTCTGACAGCAGTAAAATGTATTTAGAATTAAATAAATTGAATACATTCATCTTTTGTGTCAATTAATTTAATTTAAAAAAAAATTTTGGACACCGTATAAATAATTATATTAATGTTTATATTAGTGAATAGATATTTAAGTACCCTTTCAAATGAGCTATCACATGACACCTATTCTCATTTAAAAAAAATCATCGATTACGTCATCACGCCCAGATTTATGTCGTCACTAATATAAAAATATATGCCAAAAAATCGTAATTTAAAAATTAAAATCGCCTGTTTCGGGATTTTTCTTCAAAGTCGCCGCTTTACAAAATAATGAATTTATGCGTTACTTTATGGACGCACTGTAGAATGACTTGTTAAGCAATAATATATCTAGATCGGAAGATAGATTTTTAGTAAACTGAAGGCTCAAATGACTGAAAGGGAATTAATTAAGAGGAAACAGTAGCGATTAACAGGTAGCAAAAACGCGTTCCAAGATTGCGGCTGTAATTTTGAATATTTTTTCGAGATATTTGGCACACGTATACGTAATATAATAAAGAATGGCGGTACAGAGCCCAATTTGAAAAATATATTAATATGTGGAAATTACTGTGTAATTAAATACAATATTAAAAAGATGTTTACCTGTACCGCCATTAAGAAGAACAAAAAAATACACTTTCTTCAAATAAACTTTTTTATCCGATGTCTAGATTTTGTGTCATTTTGGAACTACTAAAATTTTTTATTTCATTAGTAGTTCCAAAATGACACAAAATCTAGGCATCGGATAAAAAAGTTTATTTGAAGAAAGTGTATTTTTTTGTTCTTCTTAATGGCGGTACAGGCTCGTTTTTTTAATTGTGTATTTAATTACAGAGTAATTTCCACATATTAATATATTTTCAAATTGGGCTTTGTACCGCTATTCTTTATTATATTAAGAATACGTATGCCAAATATCTCGAAAAATATTCAAAATTACAGCCGCAATCTTGGAACGCGTTTTTGCTACATGTTGATCGCTACTGTTTCCTCTTAAGTATAAACCAAGTGATGTCAACCTACAGAATACTAACAATTTAGACGTCTATGGATCTCGAGAAATTCGACGATATCTTTGGCATCAATTTGACATATCGTTTGTTTATTTCTTAAAGGAACTGTCTAACAGGCTTCTATCCTGTGTTATCTGCAGATTTGGTACCTCTAGCTTCCAATAAGAAGCTATGTACCAAGTTTTAAGACACATATAAACATGTATCATTTAAAATACAAGAATAGAGAAGATAAGTCTTGACATTTTTTGATAGAAAAAATTGCCAAAAAGAAATTCATAATAAATTAAATGTATGATATAAATCCATTATTAAATAAATCACATTCACAAACATATAACCTATTGCAAAATGTATTTTAACACAAAAGATTATATATTTTATTCCTGTTTGTTCGTGTATAGTCCTGTCCAAATCAATTTCCAAATTTGTTTATCGGTGACATCTAAAACAATTTTTTTTATAAAAACCAGACCAATCTTATACATGCTGACGACTGATTCATTCAACAGAAAGGTAAGCAAACATGAACACACTGGTAAAAATGGATTTAACCCAAAGATTTTGATGTTCTGCAATCCACAATATTTTCTTTTAAGAACCAGAATTTTGAATCCTAATACTAGGATGCTAATATTTTCATATGATTTGAGAGGATGTTAAAATTAATATTAACTGTCAGATATTTGCGATACAAAAAAGATAACCGATGTAGAAAATCGTTGCAAATTTTACGGTAACAGTATGAAATGTTGAACATTTACATAAGACTGAAGAAATAGAAGAATTTAGAAAAATGTGACCGATGGCTTTACGTGCCCCCCGAAACACGGTGACGGCTGGTATCATTTTTAGAAATGAAAATATTGTTGCTGCCAAAAATCGAACCCTTGCGATATTGGCTTAGAAAGCTAGTATTCTAGCCGCTAAGCTACGGATGAATTGAAATCGATATCGATCGTAGATAATGATATTTTGTTATAAAATATACTTCACTGACTGGGCTATAATGAACAAAGAGAATAATTCAATAATGAAATTAAATACTCTAGTTTATATGAAAGCTTTAAATTTGCTCGAATTGTGATTGCAAAGCCTCTCAAATTTGTGTAAACATAATTTTTTAACAATCAAACATTAAAACAAATCAAATACATTCATGGAATCTCTACTTTTGTGTTAAAATACGCAAAACATATTGTTTGAACATATTTTTCATGAAAATTTATTTAGAACTGTACATTGCGAGTAAAAAATTTAATAAATTAATAAACATGGAATGGAAAATAATAAAATACTAATGGGATGACTTGAAATTTCACAACAAACAATATGATTATTACAAAATAAATTATTCTATGGTTTCTATTTACAAAACCTGCTAAGGCGAATTATGAAAATATTAACAATAATTTAATTTAAGCTTTTAAGTCTTTCTTTTCCACACAGTCTAAAACAAGAACACAGAACTTTTTCTAAGAGATAACATACCTTTTTCTTTTAGATACCTACAGGGAAATATTTCCATATATCATAGATTAACAATATTTTAAACTCGATCATAATAAATATTTTGTTAAATTTCTAACAAAACAACAACCGTGTTTAAAATCGGAGAAAAAAGTGGTACATATATATTGTGACTGGTTGAGCCAGTTGGATAGCTCAGATTGTACAAAGTTTAAATACGAACCAAAGTCCCGGATGTTAAAACACCCGGATGTTTAAACACACAGATGTGAAATACATCCAGATGAAACTGCAAAGATCTCCTCAACAACCTGGCAAAAGACAATAAAGTGTCTTTAATATGGGTGCTGGGTCATGAAGGGGCGCATGGGAACAAACGAGCAGATATGTTGGCAAAACAAGACTCGAGAAAAACCTTTGTAGGCCCAGAACCTTTTTGTGGCATCACTAAAGATGCTACGAAAAACGAGATTCAGAAATGGCTGATAAGGAATCATCAAAAGAAATGGAGAACCACTCAAGGGCAAATCCAGACTAAAAAAAAAGAATGTCTGTGTACTTTGTACACACGTAAGAAGTTATACTTCTATTATATGATTCCAACGAAATTAATATGTGCTTTAAACAGTTTATTTATATTTTATTTAAATATTAAACTAATTTTAATACTTACTACTTTCCAAAAATTTTTATTAAAACAATACCAAAAATTAAAAAAATTAAAAATAAAAGAATAAAACACACACAAACATATTGAAAAAATGTCACAAAGAAATGATTTCTGAACAATGATTGTTGGCAAAAATTTTAACTAAATACGCATTTTCTGAAAAAAAAGTATATAACAAATATACTTACAATCATAAAATGTATAAAAAAATAAAAACTTGCATTGGGATTCGAACCCGCGTTTATTCGGGAGCTTAGGAATTGAAGTCGAAGACTCCACTCATTTAGCCACTTACACGTACCTATCATGTGCGAAGATAAGCTGACTGAACGTTTTACTGTTTGACAGTTCTGAAATTAATCAAATTAGTTTGATTTTTGTGGAATTAAAATATTAAAATACAACAAAACATAGAGTAAGAAAACAATATATTAGATGAAGATTGGTAGAAATTTTGTTGGTAATCATTTTATATAAATCAAAGCATTACCTACTAGATAGGCACATACAGTTTCCAAACAGGTACCTATGTAATTTTTTATTACAATACTGAAACATTTACAATAATTACGTACCTGTTGCTTTTAAAAAATATTTAAAAAGTCACTACAATTATAAACTTACTTTTTTATCTGTCCTCACAACAATAAAAACTAATATACACAACATTTATCCATAACCGACATATTGAACACTTGTTGATAGGTCATTGTAATTACCCAATCAGAGCCCGTAGAACGTTTGAGCTGCGCTCAGGACCAAGACTTTCGATGAATTCGAGCACATATAAATTTACTCCCAACGCGCCTAAAGAAGTATAACTTCATAAATAATATTGATAAGAATATTGATAAAAAACTCTCGAACAGCATGCTGAACCTCAATAAACGAGAGATCAAAACGGTCACTGAAATGACTGGACATTTCGTTTAAGAAACCACCTGCAAAAACTAGGTAAGTGAATAAACCATGGTGCAGAAAGTGCGAAATGGAAGAAAGGCTGTCATACGCATACTATGCCATTGCAGTGTGCTAAGTGATGTAAGGCAGAAATTTACTGGTCACCTGAGGTTTGAACCAGAAGAGATCCTAAAACTATCAATGAGAAAACTTTTGGCCTTCGTTGAGGCCACAGAACGTATTAGAGTTTAAGGAAAAAACAGAGTATGGTACAAAGGGCTTGTGACAAAGTGCAAGAGACTAACGAGTCACGTCATCTTAGAAGAAGAAGGAGAAAAGCACCCAGATTTTAAAACATACTCGCAAATTTTGCAGTCAAAATATACACTTTTGGAATACTTCCTTTGTGTAAATTTTACTGAACGATCAGTTGAAGCATTGTTTATATCAAGTACTATTTCTTAGCAATACTGATATCGGACAATGTAATCTTACAATGTATTCTTACTTTTAAATTTAAATAAAAAAAAAACTATTATCATTACAGAGTCATAGAAGACAAAAATAGAAATCACAACTGAAAGAACTGTGACCACTTCAATTAAGTGAGATGACATTACTATATAAAGAAGGTCCTGGTAAAACACGGGAAACATCTTTCTGGGAAAATAAATTACACGAAGCTCAAACAGTGCAGTTTAGTCTTTTATACCATTAAATTCTTTTAGTTTGCAATCCCCGTGGGTATCTAAAAGGCATATCTATTTTTTGTAAAATATCTTAAAAAGATAACATTTCTATTCGTGTAAAGTATCTACAGATATAGCGACATTTCTTCTATTCGACAAGCTTCTACTGGAGGACATCCTTGTAGTAATATCCTCCAACAAGTAATTCAAAATTTTTATTTCGCTCCCTTGGGGCGGAGCTCTTCTTTGAGCTTCTTTCACGTCATGTAAGGCACTTTCGTATTTGTTTTGATCCAATTTAGCTTTCGCTCTGGCGTAGTATGCTTCGTAAGATTCTGGTTTTAATTCTATAACGAGATTTGCCAATTCAATGGCTTCTTGAGATTCCTAAAAAGTAAATAATATTTAATAATTACTAAAGATATAATAATAAAAAAAGTGAAAAATAATAGAGTTATGGCACGATGAAAGATGAAAGAGTTATGGCACGATTTAAGAAAAATATTAGTCTAAATAGATCCACTAACAAGTAACTTTTCTTGTAATACCATATCCTCAAGGGACGTTGACGATCATTCTACCATAAAAAAGTTTATGCATGGCTCTGAATATTTCGAATGATGACCAGTCCAGTTTTTTCTTCTTTGCTTCCACTCCATACAACAGATAATAATCAAGACATTGAAGTCTAGATTTGATATTAAAGCGTAGATTGCAGAACATTTACACACCATGTAAAATTTTAGAGCTTAGAAACCCCAACGGGCGATCATGGCCCTCCCCAGTCAGCATATTTTCTTCCGTCTTCTTTTTTGATTTTTTTATTATTTCCCTATATTCTTCTTCATGTACCATGTCCTTTCAGAACGTTGGTTACCATCATAGCTATCCTAATTTTATTCACTGCCACCCTAAATAGCATGCTTGTATCAACACCATACCAATCTCGCAAGTTCTTCAACCATGAAGTTCTTCTTCGTCCTGGACCGCATTTGCCTGCTATTTTTCCTTGCATAATATTTTGTAGCAACCTATATTTGGGACCTCTCATTACATGTCCGAAGTACTCCAGCTTTCTCTGCTTGATGCTTTTTATGATCTCAGTAGTTTTGCTGAGACGTTCTAGTATTGTGGAGTTTCGAATCTTCTCCACCCAGGAAACTTTTAAAATTCTTCTATAGCACCAGATTTCGAAAGCCTCAAGGCGATTTAGATCGATTTTATTCACAGTCCAGGACTCGATACCATAAAGTAAGACCGAGAACACGTAGCAGCGAAGTAGGCGGGTCCAAAATGCCAATTTTAGGTCTCTGTTACATAACACCTTGGACATCCTTCTAAAAGCGGCTCTAGCCTGCTCTATCCTAGATCTAATTTCGCCGTGACTTTCTGCGTTACAATTTAGTTGCTGTCCAAGGTAAACGATTTTATCAACTTGCTCAAGTTTGGTATTATTTACATATATAGACGGTTTTATATGCTGCTCTTTACTTATTACGAGTATTTTGGTTTTCCGTATGTTCAGATCCAGACCTGCCTCCCTACAACTCTCAACGACACTATCAAGTAGTGTTTGCAGATCTTCTTGACTAGAAGCTAGGAGTACTGTATCGTCCGCATATCGCAAATTATTGATGACTTCACCGTTCACAAGTATTCCTTCTTGTTTTTTAGAAAGAGCTTTTCTGAAAATTCTTTCGGAGTAAACGTTGAAAAGCAGTGATGACAAGAGGCATCCCTGCCGTACTCCTCTTTTAATATTAAGAGCCTGTGATTCCACACCATCTACTAAAACTGATGTTGTTTGATTCCAATATAAATTTGCAATTATTCGAACATCTCTGCCGTCCAAGCCTATGTCTTTTAGAGCTTCGATCAATATAGAGTGCTTAACACGATCAAACGCCTTTTGGAAATCAATAAAACAACAGTATATGTCTACAGATATATCTCGACATCGTTGAGCAAGTACGTTCATTCCAAACAATGCCTCTCTCGTTCCAAACCCGTTATCTCCCTATGCCTTTTCCTATCTTCCTAACAATTTGAAATATGTTTCATAGCAATGTATGGTACAGTTTAGTCCATGAATATACGACTGTTTTGGAATCGCGATAACAAATATTTTACTATGTAGCAACAAGAAGTACGAAAGTAAATTGAAATAATTATTAGAGCATATAGAGCTATTAGAGCAATTATAATTATTCCAATAGGAAGGATCTAAGTACTGTCAGTTTACCATAATTTAGTACTGATTTTAATTTCAAACAGTGTGTTTGTGTATTGAAGCCAAAAATTAAGGATTCAAAAATTAAGAATAAGAATTCGGAATTTTGTTATGTTTTTGTTCTACTAATTGAGTATTCTACTAAAAATGTACACAATTCCATCACTTACAACCGTATTTTAAACATTGGGAGCATTTACTATGGTACATTTCAGCACATTTGACCATTTCAATCGATACTTTCATACCAAATTCAAAACATTCGTATAATCATGAAATAGACTGTGTGTGTTATGTTCGTTAGCTGATCACTTTTAGTTGGAGTAATTTTGTTTTCTATACTCATCTTCTTCAGCCTATTTGCATCAATTCCCGGACAAAGCCTCCACCTGAGTTCCACACTGTTCTATGTTTTGTGCTATTTGATGCCAGTTTAGTTAGAGTAATTTTGTTTTTTATATTCATCTTCTCCTTCAGTCTGTTTGCATCCACTCCTGGACAAAGCCTCCACCTGAGTTCCACACTCTTCCCTGTTTTGTGCTATTTGATGCCAGTTTCTCCACACTTTTGCTTTGATGTCGTCTATAGGTATTCCATTCCATGAATATACGGCTGTTTTGAAATCGGTATGAACGTATTGATTTAAATGGTCCAATGTGCTGAATTGTATAATAGTAACTGCTCCCAATTTTTAAAATACTGTTATGGCAGATATAAACCATAGACTTAAATATTAAGTCATATGTAAGTCTAAGACCATTTCTTTTCATTTATCTATATCTAAAATAATAGATTTCTTTTTATTACAATTGTAGTAATAAATAGTGTAATATCAAAGAAACCTTAAACCGATACATGCCGATACCCTCCGGCAGGCCTCTTTAGCGCTTACGTTTCACCGGAACCCAACCCAAATGTCTAATGAAGACATTTGGATTTAATCGACGTCACTGTATTAGTATGAGCGTTTTCGTAAAAAAAGAGATTAAATTTCACAATAAATTTTGTAAATATCTGAACATGTACTTATACATACAGTGAGGACGTTTGAGTTGGAATAAATTCATTTTCTCGAGAATGGGCGTCTCTGGAGATAAATCCCGAAACAGGTCGATTTTTATTTTTAAATTCAAATTTTTTGGTATATATATCATACTAGTGACGTCATCCATCTGGGCGTGATGGCGTAATCGATATTTTTTTAAATGAGAATAGAGGCCGTGTGATAGCTCATTCGAAAGGCTATTCAATTTTGTATTCACTAATATAAACATTAACATAATTATTTATACAGGGTGCCCAAAACAAAATTTTTGAATTAAATTTATTGAGACAAAAAGAAGAATGTATGATGTAATTTATTTATAGGTAATTTATTCATAGGTAATTTATTTAATGCAAAATACATTTTACTGCAGTCAGAAAACAGAAAAAAAATATTAATTTGAAAAACAAACATTGCTTTTCGCTTAAATTAAATGTTCAAACTGCTAAGAGGCTGGGGGGTGGCAACTTTAATATTGAATTTAAGCGAAAAACAATAGTTATTTATCAAATAAACATTTCTTTCCTGTTTTAGGACAACAGTAAAACGTATTTCGAGTTAAATAAATTATATACATTCTTCTTTTTTCTCAATTAATTTAATTCAAAAAAAAAATTTTTGGTCACCCTGTATAAATAATTATGTTAATGTTTATATTAGTGAATAGAGAATTGAATAACCTTTCGAATGAGCTATCATGCGATTCCTATTCTCATTTAAAAAAATCATCGATTACGTCATCACACCCAGATGGATGACGTCACTAGTATGATATATATGCCAAAAAATTTAAATTTAAAAATAAAAATCGACCTGTTTCGGTATTTAGCTCCAGAGTCGCCCATTCTCGAGAAAATGAATGTATTCCAACTCAAACGTCCTCACTGTATAATTAAAGTAACTGAAAAAATTTAGTTATTAAAGTTATTAAAAATAAAAAAATTTTCAGTTAACATATATTTATTTTTTCCCTTCAACGGACACCTCCGTTAAACGGACATTTTATGCGGAACAACTACTCATTCAAGGGAGAGGTAACTGTATTTGAAATTAGATTTTAGTTTGACATACTAAATTATGTCGACAGTATTCTTCTAGTTAAATCTTCTACCTTCGTCCTACTAATCAACTATTTTCAATGGGAAATAAGCCACAATTTTACCAAAAAAATGATTTTATTATGATTTACTATGGAGTCTCTAGCGCGAGAATTTTACTGCCACAGTTGTATTTTGTTGTATTTTTAAAGACAGATCACATGCTATGATTTTTTGTGGCGGATATTCTTGAGTTGGGTTGATTTCATGTAATCAAATGAACTATCTTTTAGTAAAGTCGTCCCAGGAACGCAACTCATCAATATTGGCAATATAATTTTTAAGTCTTCTACTTTAAAATGTATAATACATGTCTGAATTGCCGATATCAATGAGTCAGATTAAATAAATTATTAGAAGAATTTTTTACTAAAGAACAACATTTTTAAAAATGAATAACCATTTTCAATTTCGTTGCAAAACGAAAATACAGCCGAACCATATTCCAGTCCAATCAGAGAGTGCTGCAAGCACCTCTACCAGTTTCGAAACTTATTAGTCTCTCATCAGGAGGCACATATGCTGCTCTCCCTGATCCAACCAAAACAAACCCCAGCGTGCAGTCCCGAATCGCAACGAACGAAATGGCATAGATGCCCTAGCGGCAACTGCTAGCAAAAGACTAAGTTTTCACTCTAATGGCATACAACATATCCCACCAGAATGAAAACAATGGGAACCTTCTCTGGTTACACCTCCGAGGCTTCTACAATTTGCAAGCCATACGGATGCTGAGACTAAGGAAGATGAGGGAATTCTACAATTTACAATTCACGTCACATCTGCTCAGCATCCGTATGGCTTGCAAATTGTAGAAGCCTCGGAGGTGTAACCAGAGAAGGTTCCCATTGTTTTCATTCTGGTGGGATATGTTATATGCCATTAGAGTGAAAACTTAGTCTTTTGCTAGCAGTTGCCGCTAGGGCATCTATGCCATTTCGTTCGTTGCGATTCAGGACTGCACGCTGGGGTTTGTTTTGGTTGGATCAGGGAGAGCAGCATATGTGCCTCCTGATGAGAGACTAATAAGTTTCGAAACCGGTAGAGGTGCTTGCAGCACTCTCTGATTGGACTGGAATATGGTTCGGCTGTATTTTCGTTTTGCAACGAAATTGAAAATGGTTATTCATTTTTGATTTACATTTACTCTGTGTGGAGTATGAAGGGAACCAGTCTCGTTGGAACTTTACCGCGCTGAGCAGATGTGACGTGAATTGTAAATTGTAGAATTCCCTCATCTTCCTTAGTCTCAGCATCCGTATGGCTTGCAAATTGTAGAAGCCTCGGAGGTGTAACCAGAGAAGGTTCCCATTGTTTTCATTCTGGTGGGATATGTTGTATGCCATTAGAGTGAAAACTTAGTCTTTTGCTAGCAGTTGCCGCTAGGGCATCTATGCCATTTCGTTCGTTGCAATTCGGGACTGCACGCTGGGGTTTGTTTTGGTTGGATCAGGGAGAGCAGCATATGTGCCTCCTGATGAGAGACTAATAAGTTTCGAAACCGGTAGAGGTGCTTGCAGCACTCTCTGATTGGACTGGAATATGGTTCGGCTGTATTTTCGTTTTGCAACGAAATTGAAAATGGTTATTCATTTTTGATTTACATTTACTCTGTGTGGAGTATGAAGGGAACCAATTCCCTCATCTTCCTTAGTCTCAGCATCCGTATGGCTTGCAAATTGTAGAAGCCTCGGAGGTGTAACCAGAGAAGGTTCCCATTGTTTTCATTCTGGTGGGATATGTTGTATGCCATTAGAGTGAAAACTTAGTCTTCAACAACATTTTTGTTTAATTTAGTATTATTTTGTATTTTGACAACGACACCCGACTTGGGCGTCGAAACGATAATAAAATCATTTTTTTGGTAAAATTGTGGCTTATTTCCCATTGAAAATAGTTGATTATAAAAATGCCACAAAGAAATAGCTTCAGAACAACATTCGTCCTACTTCGTACGCCCTCATCGCGTGTATTTTTTAAGTGAGTTGGGTGTTTTCCAGAGTATCAAGACAGTAAAGATGATTAACGCCTGGGTCGGAGTTTCACAACACAAACGAATGACATCAAAATATGAGGAATCTGATTTGGTTTGATCACCGGTAAAAAACTAGTCATGGGAATTCTGAAACTCTAGAAATTAACAAAGAATGCGTACGGCAAATTTTATGTAGTTCAAAGACACAAACAGCATCTGCAAATTTTGCATTGTGTCCCAAGGGGTCTCTAGCCAAATATAGCCAGTGTTGGACCATCCTCTCATTCGCTTGATCTTGCGCCATGTGACTTTTTATATAATGAAATCTGCATTAATGGGAACATCATATGAGTCAGTTGAAGTTGTTAAATACAGAACAGCACGCGTACTGGAGGAGCTGAGAGCAGAACACTTTCAGCACTATTTCGAACAACGGAAGATTCATATGGAGCGTTGTAGGGATAAATAATTGGTATATAAATAAATAACATATAAATATATCTACATCTACTTACCCCTAATTTCCTTTTGCATCTAGAGAAGTTTAACAAAAAGTTTATCTTAAGTTGTTTGAAGGTTTTATTATGTTCATCTTGGTCTTCAGTTGGGAACTTCTTTAAGGCATATTGGTATCGATGAGCTGCTTCCTTTAGCCTGCTCTTGCGGTATAGAATATTACCATCTTCGAGCAACTTGTTTAAAAGTATCAACCTGAAAAAATACCGTACACATTGTAAAATCTCGAACAATGCTAAAATAATTAGTTGTATTAAAATAAATTTTAAAATAGTTGAAACTGTTGTGTTTTATAGGAAAAGCATTGAGCCAAGACGATGTTCTAGTTCCTAAAATATTTATAACTATTCTTAAATAAGCATATGGGAAAGAAATGCGAGAATTGAAAAAGTACGCGAATACAAAAAAGCTCAAGATATCCCACATTGTGGAGGTGACCAAAGTGATTAAGGTAGCAAGAATTTGACGATGTTTTATTACGAAGACAAGAAATATGAGATAAATAAAATAAAAATCTTACATTATGTCTGGTTTTCCATGTGCCATACTCCACGTTGCAGGTCCCAATTTTGCACCCTTCTTCAGAAAACAGTGAATAACTTGAACATTTCTACAGCCAATAGCTCGATCTAATGGCCTCATTCCGCTAATGTCAACATGTTCAATCGTGGCTCCGCGATCAATTAAAAACTGCACTAGAGCTTGATTTCCATGAAACGCAGCTAGATCTAACGGAATTCGACCAGACTTATCAGGATTATTAATCGCTGCACCTCGTTCCAAGAGACACTGAGCTACTTGTAGTTTTCCTCTTAAACAAGCCCAAGCTAGGGGTGCCAGGCCTTCTTTATCCTCTTTATTTATATCAGCACCTTAAAAAATATATACTTTAGAGATCTTAAAACATTTATTGTTATAAATTACAAAAATTACAAATAATATTAATAGACCGGGAGATATTATACAGAAGTTTAGCCACGATTTTCTAAGTCCTGCCTTTCGCAATACTGGAAGGGTAGTCGAAGTACTTACAATCTGTGGAAACATCCACAAATTTCCTGTGACATTTTCCTGTAAAAACTAGATTTTCCCAAAAAGTAAAAATAGGGTTTTGCGATGAATTTCTGAGTCCTGCCATATCCGTAGAATGACAGGATACTATCGATTTTATGAAGAAAATTTTTTGGGCAGGAGGATTGCAAACGGGCTAACGGAGTATATATGTATACAAACATGTAAGGAAAATAATGAAATTTTCATGATTTTCTGGGTTCTGCCAACTAAATAAATTAAACATATTTATTTCAAAATGATCAAAAAAAAATTGGCATGACGTCTCCTAATGTTTAAGTATACTTGCCGCTTGGAAAATGTTCACCCTGATTCCGTGATTTTCTGAGTCCTGTCTTTAAAAAGTTTAATACTCAAATGCAATCAATACTTTTTCGGTGCTCGGCAGGAAGGTTAAGCGGTTCTAGTAAGACGGCAGAAGTCCTAGATTTGTGAGAAAATTCGTGAAAAATTCCACGATGTTCTGAGTCATGCCATTTTGCATATGTTTCAAGAATCTTAATATAAGTCTATTTAAAAAGAGGCAGGATGGTTTTATAGTTATTTCGTATATAGGGTGAGGCATTAGTGTGACAAAGTCCAATTACTCGTTTGTCGTAAGAGATACGAAAAAAAGTTATTTAGGTAAAACGTGGGGCAAAGATAGGATCATAATTTAAAAATATTTTCAAATATACAGGGCTACCCGTATTGACAGGGCGACACAAACTTATGTTTTTTTTTTAAATGGAACACCCTGTATATAATTTTAAGATTCCTAAGATCATTTTCAGACAATTTAACACAATTCACCTAATCCAAAAAGTTTCCTAAGGGAGCTAGAGCTCTTTGAAGATGGCGCCTTGTAATTAGTTTTTTTTTTATATCTCCAGAATGCTTCCATTTCGATACACAAAAACTGGTCCGCCTTTTTATCTTCCAGAGATAAATCGGTTCCATCAATTGCGAATCTCTAGTACCGGTCATAGGAGTAAGTTTTGAGTAGGACATCGGTTATTTTATCGCATAAATTTTTTGTCTTTAACTTTTAAGCATTTTTGACACTACATATATTATTAAATTGTGAGGTATTCTAGTACTAAAAGGTACTCTTGCTTTAAGTCGGTAGGATGCACCGTTTTCTAGAAAAATCAATTTTAAAATTTTTCGTATTTTGAATATAAGAAAAATTTGAATAAAAAAAATAAAAAAACGGTGTTATCGACTTAAAGCAAGAGTAACTTTTAGTACTAGAATACCTCATAATTTAATATTCTACTGTAAAAAATGCTTAAAAATTAAAGCAAGTTATGAGATTTCGTTGATCTACCCAAGACGGACGCCTATGACCGATGCTAGAAATTCACAATTGATAAAATCGTAAAAAGAGAAATAAACGTACCAGTTTTCGTTTTTCTAAACAGTTTTTTTTATTTTTTTTTTCAAATTCAAAAACCGCAAAATTTTTCAAATCGATTTTTCTAGAACCTGGCGTATCCTACCAACTTAAGGTTGATCTGAACCCCCCCAAAAATAAACTACACATTCAAAAAATTTGAAAAAAATTGAGAAGGTATATGTGATCACTAGAAGTATTTTGACAAATTTTGAGCAAACTTCATGTTTTCGTTTTCGAAAAAACTCAAAAAAACTCCTTTTTTCAAGTATAAAGCGGGAAAACTAAACATACAATTTTGTTAATTTTCTTACAGCATAAAGATATAATCCTAGGAAATATTTATGAATTTTTTTAAAATTTTTGAATTTACAGTTTTGCCACAGTAGGAAAAAATAATATGTTTCGGCTTATAATAAAGCTGCCGGTAAGAAATTGGATAAAATTTCAATAAAAACATATATAAAACTGTAACAATGGAAAATATTTCCAATAAAATGTTGAATATTTTTTCCTAAACATATGAAAAATCTCGTTAAACAAGAATTATATCTTGAATTGCCGCTAAGAATTTGTGCCGCCATGACATTGCGCCATCTACACCATCGGTAATATTTATGTTCGATAGATAGCAGTGCCTTCCGCTTCAATCGCGTCACACAGAACTTTATCCGAACAGCGTTGCCATATCAATTACTTTGTACAACAAAATGTTTTAATGTTAGTAGGTAATATAAGCCTACTACTTAACGTCTATTTATAACGCATCAACGTGACCTTCTGAAATTAATTTAACTACTTTTGTTGAAATATTTTCAGTCCCCTTGGCCGTATTAGATTTTGATATATTTAGGGCCGGTACTTTCTGTTTCGATTAAACCCTAGTTGGCAATTGGCATTTTAATGTTTTTAAGTACCATAAAGTTGTCTTTTTTTATTTGTATTTTTTCATGTATCTCTGAAGCTTTGTATTTGACTATATTTTGAATTGGAATTGGAGCATAGTCTTCATTTGTCTATTGGCATTTTAATGTTTTTAAGTACCATAAAGTTGTCTTTTTTTATTTGTATTTTTTCATGTATCTCTGAAGCTTTGTATTTGACTATATTTTGAATTGGAATTGGAGCATAGTCTTCATTTGTCAAATAGTGTTTCTAATAACTACCATCCATGATATTTCTCTTTTGTCGCACTTTTATGTTTATTAAAGATTTTAATTGAAATTATTACTTTATCTTTAAAATTTTCATTGTCCATTACTTTTTGCATTTGTGGTGAGCTAAATTTAAGGGAAAACAATTGGACGATATGTAAATAGATATGGAGTAAGAGCAGTAAATGACCACTTCTAAAATTAATTGAGGAGAGGTTAAAAATATTTTCACCTTCATATTAAAAATAAAAAAGGATCAATATACAAGGAATAATAGGTAACAATCAATTTTAAAAATCTTACATCTATATTGATTTCTTCTCTGTACAAAAACAACAGAAATAAATAAGACAAAAGAAAAAATGTGTTGTCACTTAATAATAGGTATGTTAAATAATAGGTATTGATTAGTCTGATGGAAGTAGAACTTAAAACTGTTATATGGAGCTAATCTGGATCGGTATAAATTAAATGAGAAAGAAAAAAATCTAATAAACAGTTTCTTTAAGAGCAGGAAGAAAAAGATTATGGAATATTAGAAAATGAAAACGGCGCGGCAGAATAATCATCGATAAAGAAGTAAAAAGAGGAAACGCGATAACGATATCTGGAACAATTGTTTTATCTGATAAGAAACGAAGAACAGCCAGAAATTCCTATCAAAATAAAAAAATATAGTAAAGCAGTGTGCATTGTTTCTGTGTTTGAAAAAGGTTATGGGTTTTTACGAGCTTGTCCGGACGGGTCAGTAAGTGACAATAATATTGTGGAAGTTAGTGACTGTATTCATCCCGAGAATATACATCTCTAGAGGCAGCCGAATCCATAAAAACATGTAGCTTGTTAAGTGAATGTCCCTAAAGAAAACAATAACTTCTTCTTTAGCCTGGTTGCATCCACTCCTGGACAAAGGCCTCCCATTAGTTCTCCACTCTTCTCTGTTTTGTGCTATTTGGTACCAGTTTCTCCCCACTTTTGCTTTGAAGTCATCTAGCCATCGTTTTTGTGGTCTTCCTCTGCTACGACTATGCTCGCGTGGTCTCCAATGTAAAATGTTTCTCGTCCACCTTTCGTTGTTTTGCCGTGGCACGTGTACTGTCCTATCCAGCTCCATTTCATTTGCGCAATTTTTCCAATAACATATTCCACCTTCGTCCTGTTTCGTATGTCCCATTTCGAACATGTTCTCTTAGAGATACTCCTAAGATAGCTCGTTCGATGGCCCTCTGTGTTGTTCTTAATATATTGGCTGATAACCCTGTAAGTGTCACGGTCTCCACTCCATAAGTCTTATCTGGTAGAATACAACTGTTGAGTACCCTTTTTTCTAGATTTATTGGTATCTTTTTGTTTTTCAACACATCACTGAGTCTTGCAACTGCTGCCCAAGTAATTCAGATTCTTATAGCTATCTCGTCCGTTTGATTCTGTTTGCCTAGTTTGATCGTGTGACTCTTCGACCCTTTCGATCTCACTTCCAACTAAGTCGATTCTGATATTTTGATTTGTCATCACTTTTGTTTTATTTAAATTTATTTTTAAACCGCCTTTCTCAGATTCATGTTTAATCATCTTTAGTATGTAGATTGGTTCTTCTGTATTGTTGCTTATGAGCACTATGTCATCGGCAAATCTTAGATGACTTCCTTGCGTTATTAATTCCGTTTAATACGGTCCAGAGTTCTATGGAATCGAATGCCCCATTGTACAGCAAGAACAACAATACAAATGAAATATTAACGGTAGGCGGCCAGCAGTCTGAGAGAGTAAAAAATATATTTACTGGGAACGATAATCACAGAAAATAACGATTATACTCCAGAAATAAGAGAGAGAATTGAAAAAGCACGTGCCAACTTCGTGAAAATGAAAAAGATTTTATGCAGCAAAGATCTGATATTGGCCCTCAGAATAAGGCTAATTATATGTTATGTACACAGTGTGCTTTACTAAGGAGCGGAATCATGGACATTAAATCGAAATGCAATAAATCGACGAGCAAGACAGAGAAGAACTAGTTTTGATGTTAGTGAAATAGTTTTGAGTATTTTTTCTGTTAACAATCATTTTTAATATCTTTATTATAACCTTTTTGGACCTTATTCTGCGGTATCTCATGAAACTGATTACGCAAAAAGATCTCATGGGAATATTTTTCTCAAGAAACACGATGTTTTCGCCTTGCTTAAACATATTTTGCCGAATTTAAAATCAAAATCCTATTCTTTTCTTCTATTCTTTTTCTATCATACATTGACTTTATTCTCTCAGATATTTTTAGTTCTTAACACGTTGATGAACAGAACGTCTATAGACGACATTTTTAAAATAACGAGTTATGACAAAAAATCGGTAGATTTTTTGTCACATTACATCTACAGATGCATATGAAATATAATACGACATACATGATGGTCGTCGTCCACATGTTTACAAAAAACATATTGTTTCCATAAAACAAATTTAGCAATTTGGCTATTACACTGGCGGACAAAAAATTTAGGTCACTAGATGAATTATTTGATGCCTTGGATTTCCTAAACCTGTTGTCTGATTTGAATGATTTTTTTAGTATGTTATAGCTTTATTATTTAAGAATCTTAATGTGTTAATATTGTTGCTAGACAGGTAAATGTCATTTTATACCGGGTGTAACAATCATACTGTGTTTTTCCTTAAAGTTCGGAACACTCTGTGGCATATTATAGTACCTATAGATAAAATATTGAGATTAGAACTCAATTGTAGCCTTAGGCTTTCTTAACATTTTCTTTTCTGATTCATTTGCTTATAATGGATAATAAAAAAGTTAGGTACTTTAATAACTAGCCATGTTCTTCATCAATACAGGGTGTTTCTAAATAAGGGTGACAAACTTTAAGGGGTAATTCTACATGAAAAATAATGACAATTTGCTTTATAAACATATGTCCACAAATGCTTAATTTCCGTGATACGGGATGTTGAATTTTTTCTTACCAACTGACGGTTTATTTCTTGCTCTAAAACCGATTGAGATGTGCAACTGAAATTTGGTAGGTTTTAAGAGGTAGTTATTGCGCATTGTTTGACATACCATTAAGAATTTTATATTCACCATTGGCGTGCATACGGGTATAAATATTTTAGATACATCCCGTATGCACGCCAATGGCGAATATAAAATTCTTAATTGTATGCCAAACAATGCGCAATAACTACCTCTTAAAACCTACCAAATTTCAGTTGCATATCTCAATCGGTTTTAGAGCAACAAATAAACCGTCAGTTGGTAAGAAAAAATTCAACATCCCGTATCACGGAAATTAAGCATTTGTGGACAATGTTTATAAAGAAAACGGTCATTATTTTTTCATGTAGAATTACCACTTAAAGTTTGTCGCCCTTATTTAGAAACACCCTGTATTGATGAAGAACATGGCTAGTTGTTAAAGTACCTAACTTTCTTATTATCCAACATAAGCAAATGAATAAAAAAGAAAGTGTTAAGAAAGCCTAAGGCTACAATTGAGTTCTAATTTCAATATTTGAGGCGTCCAGAGCAACAGTGGCCTAACCCACATCCCACAATTTTACCAAAATGCTTTTAATACATTAAAGTTATGCATTACTTCAGTGTTTTCAGATGCAGGGTGGCTGAAGCAACCATTGCTTGAACTAGTCTGCATCTGAAAACACTTAAATAAAGAATAACTTTAATGTAATAATATCGTTTTGGTAAAATTGTGGGATGTTTGTTAGGCCACTGCTGCTCTGAGCGCCTCATTTTATCTATGCTATAATATTCCACAGCGTGTTCCGAACTTTAAGGAAAAACACAGTATGATTGTTACACCCGGTATAAAATGACATTTACCTGTCTAGCAAACAATATTAACACATTAAGATTCTTAAATAATAAAGCTATAACATACTAAAAAAATCATTCAAATCGGACAACAGGTTTAGGAAATCCGAGGCATCAAATAATTCATCTAGTGACCTAAATTTTTTGCGCACCAGTGTATATTCTACTTTGCAAAATTCATATAGTGTCAAAACACTTGCATTTGACGCACTGTCCGTCAACGTGTTAAAAAGTTTATGTATAAACAAAATTTGTGCTAATACACTTTTACAAGATTGCAAGCGGTCATAAAATTTTATTACCATTTTTCAGTGTGAGATAAGAGATGACTAACAACTGGAATATTTAGTTACCGAGAAACATAATATGCAATTAGTCTATGATGTGAGGCCGCTCTCGTCTGAAAAAAATTCTGATTTGGTTTCTTTGCGGATTCCTATTCAAAAATGTCCCCTTTAAATAAATCAGAAGGGTGCCGGCGAAATTTTTGGGCAGAAATTGTCTAAACAATGTTTCTAAAAAAATTCACAAGATTGGTAATTGGTATTTAGTGTAACTCAATCTGAATCTTTCTGAATCTATTTCGATTATGACTGGTCGATGTTGGCTGAGGGGGGGGGGGGAACTATGGAGTACGGTTCGGAAGCTTAAGAGTAGTTGCAACTGTGAGTTACTCGAAACCCAGCATAGATCGAGGTTGCGCCTTTGCGCCATCTCCTATAAAAGAAAGTAGTTTTATCTTTTAGACTATGAATAAGGTGAATATTGATTTCTTCGGCCAACTCCAGGAGTTTCCCCCATTTACATATGGTGACTGCTTAAGTCCTGTAAACTGTAGGTTGGTTGTTGGTTTTCCACAGTTTTGTCGTGCGATATGATTGGCGTATGTAATTGGTACATTGTAAATAATTAAATAAATAAATAAATTGTTTAAAAAACTATGGTAATATACAAAATTTAAAGAGAAGTAGTCCCGGTTGTGTGGTAGCTCCCGCATGAAAAATGCTTCCCATTCAGTTTCTCTGGAATTCCTGCTCAAAAATGTCTCCTTTAAACATTATGAGAAGGGTGCCGGACGGCATTTTTGGGCAGAAATTGTTTAAATAACTTTTTTCTACAACCGTGTTAAAAATGCAATTTTTAGCACTCCATACGAGCATTAAAAATGCTACTTTAAGGCACTAGTGCTTTAAAATTTTTGAGGCACTGCAGTTAAAAGTGAATTGTCAAATTGTGAAACGTCAAAATATTTATATTTCATATTTCATTTATTAACATTAATATTAATAGTACAACTTGCTCAATTTGAAAAAGGTAGTTTAAAACGTTTTGTAAAATTTAATTTGAACTGTATTATTGCATTTTTAACACGTTTGTAGAAAAAACTATTAAAATTTGTTAGAATATACTTACAACAATAAAAGTAGATGTTATTCTATAGTTGTTATGTTATGATTTACGTATTGACAATATAGACGGTTTTGATGTAATGTCAAGAAAAATATAAAAATGGGATGTCAGTCAAGTTCAAGTAAAAGTTTTTGTAGGTATTGTCATTGTCCTGTAAGTGAGAATGAATAAATTATAATTGTTGATATATAAGACGTTGGTAGAAAAAATATTGTATGATATACGTGTTAAAAAGTACATTTTTAAGGCACTGATGAATTGCAGAATTCGCTTCGCTGATTCTGCAAACTTTCACATGCCTGCCTTAAACGTGTACTTTTAAACTTTTAACACTTATATCATAAATAACTATTAAATTTTATTTTTAACGCCCATAATTAACAAGTAAAAAACAACGATTTATTTTTGAAATAAGCCCCGGTTACCCAGCAAAATCTTAAAATTAAATGTTTAAGCTTCAATTTTAGGCACTTATCAACTACAAAAATAATAATAATGATCAGTTTTCAAGCCTCTAACTCGAATATGCGTATGTTCGCATTTTTCAGATTTTAAATCGCTTATAACTCAAAAACTGTGAACTTGTCAGAAAAATGTAAACAAACTTTTTTATTTAGTATTACCCTAAAAACCTGAAAAAATATTTTCCCGTGCAAAATAGAAGATTGTTGAAATAGAACCTGCCGCATCGGCATTAAAATTGGATGGACGCATAATAACATCAACAAATTGAACGAATATAATATAGCTCATAGAGAAAGCTTTTATATGAAACAGATGGTCACGTTTATAAGGAGGCTTGTTGACGAGGGATGTTACGGCCGCAGAGCGGGCGGTGGTGAGATGACGGTGACTACGGACGTTGTCAGATCTATGCACCTCCATAGCACCTACTCAGTTGGAACGCAAAATCCTATGCTAAAACGTTACAGGGCCGTAAACTTCTACTCACTATATATTCTTTGATACATTTTAAAAAGAACGGTCTAAATTTAAGACAGAACCGACTACTCTTCATAATTTTGAAAAAAAAAATGTTTAAACTTTAATACAAGCACTTGGCTATTTCAGATATATTAATATACATAAATCTAAGTTTTTAAACTTCGAAAATGCGTATTATCGCATTTTTCAGATTTTAAATCGCCCTTAACTCGAAATCTATCAACTTTTGAGAAAAATGACAACATACCTTTCTTGTTAGAATGGATCAAAAAACCTAAAAAAATATTTTCCGGAGCAAAAAGGGTGATCTTTTAAATTTCTTAAAAAAAAATTTTTAAACAATTTCTGGCCAAAAATTTCGCCCTGCGTTCATATTTCCTTAAAGAGAACATTTCTGAATAGGAATCCGCAGAGAAACCGAACCATAATTTTTTTTAGACGGGAGCGGCATCACGTCATAGACTAAATGTTTCTTGCTAACATTACATTTTGTTATTAGGCCTTGATAAAATTACTGTCTAAACAATTTGGCAACAGGGCCAATTGAGCCAATGGGTGTAAGGACAGAATAGTGTTCAGGTTTCTACATTATTACAGAGTCATCATGTAGAAATCTACAATTAAGTTGAAAATGTTACCACAGTAACATGCTACAGTGCAGCCATCTCTAGGATCAGAAACAAATTAATTAAGGGTTCATATCAACCTTAAAGCAAGAGTACCTTTTAGTACAATAATACCCCATAGTTTACTAATCCAGTGTCAAAAATGCTTAAAAGTTAAACACAGGAAAGTTATGCGATAAAATATCCGTTTCCCTACCCTAAACGGACGCCTATAACCGGTACTAAAAATTGACAATTGATGGAATCGATTTATCTCTGAAAGATAAATAGGTGTACCAATTTTCGTTTTTTCTAAATAGAAGTGTTCTGGAGCTATTTAAAAAAAAACTAATTACAATACGCCATCTTTAAAGAGCTTTAGCTTCCTTAGGAAGCATTTTCGGACTAGGTGAATTGAGTTAAATTTTCTTAAAATTATATGAGGAATCTCCTGGCTTCGTTTGTTGGAAGGGTTTCTGGGCTATTACTTTTATTAAGTTTACTTAGATACACATACGATCTGATCGCTTAAAATAAAGATCTTACAGTTTGGTATTAGATTTGAAAGGTGTGTAAAAATCCGAGACATTACTCAGGAAAATAATATTTAATACCGTACGATTGTTTTAACGATATAAAAATTAATTTTTATGTATTAAATATCTTTGCGGTTATCCTGCCACGTTGTAAACGGTTTTAGATGAGTGTTTTTTAAGCATACTTGACATGTCATGACTCAAAAAATTGTGGTGATATGAATATGTTTGTATAATAACCGACAATAATAATGTTACAGACTTAAAATTTTATTTTTATGTACGACATAACTACACAACCATCCAGCCTCTTTGTAAAGAGCCTTATATTAACATTCTTGAGATATGTGCAAAATGGCATGACTCAGAAAATCGTGTAACTTTCCACGAATTTTCTTACACATTTTTTAACTATGTATAGGAAAAAAGGACATTAAAGTGAAACAGTAGCGATCAACAGGTAGCGAAAACGCGTTCCAAGATTGCGGCTGTAATTTTGAATATATTTTCGAGATATTTGGCACACGTACCTATTCGTAATATAATAGAGAATGGCGGTACAGAGCCCAATTTGAAAAATATATTAATATGTGGAAATTACTCTGTAATTAAATAAAATATTAAAAAACGAGCCTGTACCGCCATTAAGAAGAACAAAAAAATAGACTTTCTTCAAATAAATTTTTTATCCGATGCCTAGATTTTGTGTCATTTTGGAACTACTAATGAAATAAAAAATTTTAGTTGTTCCAAAATGACACAAAATCTAGGCATCGGATAAAAAAGTTTATTTGAAGAAAGTGTATTTTTTTGTTCTTCTTAATGGCGGTACAGGCTCGTTTTTTTAATATTGTATTTAATTCCAGAGTAATCTCCACATATTAATATATTTTTCAAATTGTGCTCTGTACCGCCATTCTTTAATATATTACGAATACGTGTGCCAAATATCTCGAAAAAATATTCAAAATTACAGCCGCAATCTTGGAACGCGTTTTTGCTACCTGTTGATCGCTACTGTTCCTCTTAACACAAGATGCCGAGAAGATCGGAGTCGGCAACTGGAAAGTGCAGGCCAGGGACAGAACAGAATGGCGTAGAACGCTTGAGAAGGTCGAGGCCCTCTAAGGGCTGTCGCACCATGATGATGATGATAGGAAAAAAGGTGTAACTAAACATCCTGCCATTTTAAATAATGTCTACTTAAATTATTTATTTTATAATAAAATTTATTTTATGACTCAGAAAATCACGGAACCAGGGTGAAAATTTTCCACAGAATTTTAAAAGGGACAAGTGCAGTTAAACATTAGGAGACGTCATGCCAACATTTTTTTCGATCATTTTCAAATAATTATGTTTAATTGATTAAGTTGGCAGGACTCAGAAAATTATGAAAATTTCATTATTTTCATTACATGTTTGTATATCTATATACTCCCTTAGTCCTTTTGCAACCCTCCTGCCCAAAAAATTTTCTTCATAAAATTGATAGTATCCTATCATTCTATGGATATGGCAGGACTCAGAAATTCATCGCAACCCCCCATTTTTTTCCTCATGAAAAATCTAATTTTCACAGGAAAATGTCATAGGAAACACGTGGATTTTTCCATAATTGTAAGTATTTTTTTCTAACCTTCCAGTATTGCAAAGGGCAGGACTTAGAAAATCGTTGTTGAAGTTCTGTTAATATCTCCCGGTTTATAACAAGGAGAAGCAAAAATAAATTCTAATATTGACAGAAAAGCTTACCTCTGTCAAGTAAAAGTTCGATAATTCCTAAATGTCCTTCCGACGAAGCAATCATCAAAGGAGATTTTCCAGTAGAATCACATTGTTCAATAGCAGCATGATTCTGGATCAGTCTTTCAGCCACAGCCCAATGACCTTCCTTGACAGCCAAGAACAGTGGTGCCAGATCCTTCTTATTCGTGACGCAAATGTTTGCCCCTCTATTGATCAAAACGGAGCAAACTCCATGACAACCATTTGAAGCACAAATAGTTAAAGCAGTTTCACCTATAATTAAAAAATGAATTTATTATACAGTCTTTTAAAATTTTGACGATAAAGTTGCTTACCAGTTATCGAATCAGGCAGATCAATGTTCACTTCTGCCATGTCCAACAAATATTCCACAATTTCACTATGTCCTTGTCCGGCTGCAGCTATCAAAGCCTGTTGAGCAGCCACTGCTATGTGTACATCTTCTTCATTTTTTGTTATCCAATCACATGCCAGGAGATAACCAACTACATTGAGAAAACCATTTCTGGCCGCGTGGACTAAAGGACAGTATCCTCCTGTGTCAGCGTGTCCAGGTGAGGCACCAGCTGCTATTAGTTGACGTACTACGTCACAGTGACCTCTAGCTGACGACAGGGAAAGAGCTGTGCAACCTTGGCTGTTTGTAAGCTCAACATCAGCACCGAATTCCAGAAGTAATGACACCATGGGAAGAATACCTACAAATAATATTGTGTAAACTTTAACTTTCAAATAATAGTTAGAAATGTAAGTACAAGTACCTATATTTATTTATATCAATTTACCTTCATTAGCATATACACAGAGCACGGGTGCATTACCCAGGAGATCAGTGATATAGTTTGGCGAAGCTCCAGCCAAGAGCATTAATCTGGATACTTTAACATTAGGACAATACATATTTCTTAAATGGCATACTGCTTCAGATACATTTTCTGAACTCTCTGCTACCCATTTGGCTTGTAAATCTCGTGACGTGAGATTCGGGAAAGACATATTTCTGTAGACGTGTGCTTTGAGAATATGGTGACCAAGTTCTAAAGTTTTTTCTGGATCTAAAGGCGCTTGTACTCGAGATAATCTAGAAACAAGAAAATTATAATTAGATCCCAACAAGTCCTAATAAATAAATGTAATAGTGTACCATTCGAATATAATATAATTTCGAATATAATTCGAATGCACGAATGCTCACAAATAATCAAAGCACAAGTGCTCATAATGCTCACAAAGAAACTACAATTCATCAACAAAGTTGATTGGCTTTTCCATAGTAACCAAACCTTTGTACTTTGATGCTTACACAAATATAATTTGAACTAGAAAGTTATTGCAACAGAACGTAGCAATTGATTCAATTATGCAGGAAGTTCAATAAACTCGTAATTAAACTATATTATCAATATCTATTACAATTATACATAGTTAAATCATATGGAATTAGGAAGTTAAAATTAATGTGAGATTACAAATTCAGGGATTAATTTATGATTGAACAACAGACCTAATAAATGTACAAAGTTATGCTTACCTGAATGAGATTCCAGCATGTCCGGTTCTAAGGTCGCAAAGGAATTTCATGGCATCATTTTCATCCCTTCTAATCAACCATTCTCTGAACGATGAGTGGAAAAACATGTAGGTGTTATCCAGCCTTTTTACCAAAAAACCAGAGAGAAGTTTAAATCTCTGTAGAAACTCACTCCAAGGCAAGAAGTTGTCGACTAATAAAGCATTAACCGAATAGTAGATTTCGAGAATGGTTAAAGGATAGAGAGCTGCAAGGCAGACACTGAGAATATGGGTGACCTTTTCGAAAGATCGTATTGTAGGAAATCTTAAGTTAAAATGTAAGAGGTAGATTTCAGCTAGGTTTACTGGAAGAACTTTGTAACCGGAAGATTTAACAACTAATTGACCTTTTTCTAGTAAATCTAAGGTTAGTTTTACAAATAAAAAGGAACCTTGACTAGCATTGAGCAAATGATGGGCAAATTTATTTTGAGAAAACGAGGAACTTTCTGGTTTACCATTAGTAGCTAGTGTTATATTACTTTGTATGGCTTGGTTATTCTGTACTCTAAAATTTATATAGCCAACCAAATCTTTTTGAATACTATCGTTAGACTGTACATTATCTAAGGAGATCCTAGTAAAAGGGAGTTGTTTTGTAACTTCTTCTAGTTGGCTTCTAACAGTAGTTATAACTTTCAACCAAGAAGGAAAGCTTGAGATATGTTTTAAGAGGAATGTCGTTATAGTATCACCATGGTCGGGTCTATGGTACTCTGCTTCACACAATGCGTCAATAAGTATCACGTAGTTGAAGTTGTCTATCTTTCCCAATCTCTTTAAACAGGCCAAAGGTTCTAAAATGCCTCTAGTAAATGCTATGTCGGGGTTGGCGATGCACTCCTTCAGTGCTAGTGTACTTTGCAGATCAGACTCATTCACCAGATGGTCACGATATGCTACTAGTTGAGGAGCTTGACATAACTGAGCTGCTAAAGAATGAATGAAGTCAGGTACAGAGCAAGTGTAGTTGTTATCAGCTTGGCAGAAGTGATAGGCTACAACACTGCTGGAAAGCTCTTTAATCTTTTCCGAAATTAAGTCGATTTGGAAGTAGATACTTTGGGGACTACGAGATCTTTCAGGAGATTGGATAGACTGATAGTGTGATTCTTTTCTGCGACCAAAACAGCTATATTCAACTAGTTGTAGGATGAGGGCAGTCTTTCCACTACCTGGATTACCTGTCAGCAGAACACCGGGACTGGAAGAATCTGAAACGTAATATTCAATTTTGAACTATATAATTATTATTAATATAAAATTTTTAGGTATTTTTACTTTGCTGGTTTACTAAATTCAGTCAAAAACTAGTTGTGTAATTAATATAAAAATCGCTTTGGGACGTTTCTTTTTTATAAAAAAGAAATGATTATCCCGTGTTAGCCTCTATAGTAATAAATATATACTTACTAATAACATCTTCTATTTCTTTAATCAACCAATGTCTGCCGATGAAGAGAGGATTGGGTTCTTGAAGAGGTACTTCGAAAAATAAGGGCTTAAAAGTTAGTTGAGGTGCACCGTATTGCCTAATTCGTATCCTCGGATCTGCCGAGGCTTTGACCATTTCGGCTTTTGTTATTCTAGCGCCAGGTCTTCTATACCTTATACTTTCTGCGTGGTTTTGTTGCTGAGCTAAAAATTGATGACCAATAAAATTTACTGTGTTATGTAAAATTGTGGAGTGGAATCGGATCGCATATGTGACGAGATAAAACCACAAAACGGATAAAGGAACTGCATAAAAAAAATGAAGAGTATAGCAAAATATCTGGTTTATGAAAAATATAAATACATATAATATACGACCTGCAAAAAAGTAAATTAAATGGTAACGGTCTGAACAATTCCAGAAATCATATCAATCCAAACCAATTCTATCCAAAGTATAGATGGGTAAGATGAACAACACAATGAAATTGCTTCAAAGGAAATAAGTATACATACACGCTTTTCGGACAACGTACTAAGAACAATGGGAGAAAATGGGAGTAAATTAGAAACAAAAATAGGTACCCAAATACTAGTAGAGTAATAATATATACTTTCCACAGACTACGGTAAGCATGTCCATCCTGAGAAAGGCAGGATCAGACGACTAAAATCCTAAGAGTTAGTATATTGATGTAAAATCAGTTCCTAGTAAGTAATTATCCTTCTTTGATAATCTAGTTGTACTTTGTAACAACATCTATAATGTAACGGTGCGATGGTCACTAGTATTTTCTAATCACTGACACTTTCGCTACACCCTGTATTTTGAATTCGTTAAAACCAAGTTTTTGTTTCAGGGACTGTCGAATATTTTCATACATGATAGTGATTCTCACGAACGTCGAATGTATAATCATAGTTTCATGTCGAAGTTTGTCAACAAGTCGCAAGTGTCTTTTTTCTGAGTAAGCTGATTTCATGGGAAAACTAGGCGAACTATTGAGATCTGTTTGTTTATTCTCTTCAGGATTGGACGAGCTGTTTTGGTGTGCGTCAGAGGGTTTAACCTAGAGCGTAATTTGCATTTGTAATTTGTTGTATCTATTCTTATGTAAAGTGACATTTAGTGGAGTGAATTGTGCCTTGGACTTAAAACCAACCAAGAAGATACAGGACTATGATGTACCAGGTATTATTTTTTCTATTTAAAACTTTTTTTTTTGGTAATCACGATCTCTATTTGTAGGAGATCACAGATTTAATTTCATTTTGTTTCAATAAAAATAATGTGTGATTTGCAAAATACAATTTTATTATTTCTCTTTTCCTTCTCCATTGTTTCGTAAGTACAACAAAGAATTTTCTGATTAAAGACATAGATAAGGTAAGTCACGCTAAAAGTATTTTGTATATTTTATATTGACTATGTTTTTTTGTTTAATTTTTGAGTTAGCTATCTTTTCTTTTACGTTTCTATTTTTGTAATTTTTGGTTCGGATCAGGTAACCAGTGGCGTCCAATATTTTATTTCTTTTTATTTGACATTCTTATTTTGATTTTTCTATTTTTTTATTTCTAAGCTAATAAGAGAATATTAATAACATCCCGTTAAGAACCATCCCAAATCTCTTCCGATTATGAGCAATCGTGGACTTGTTCTCCAAATTGTGTAATACGTTTACATCCCCTTATATGACATATCAACATCTTGTCAAATTCTATTTCCTATTTTCATGTTTCAATAATAGTGGTAAAATTCCAGAGAACCGGCTGCAGTCGACATTTATTACAATCCCGAAGAAACCAAATGTCCAGTTCTATGATAATTACAGACTTATAAGCTCGATCAATCATATCACTAAAGCGTTTACCAAGATCATTCATAGAAGAATATGATAAATGTAAGTCAAATATTGATACATCGCAGAGGGCTTTCGGAAAGCACTGAGAACTAGACAGGCAGTTTTCGCCCTCCATGTGTTTATACAGCGGTGTAGAGACCTTGATAAGGATGTGTATTTGTGCTTTGTGGATTTTGGACAAGCATTTGACAATGTAAAACATGAACAATAATTAGGAGATATTCTGCGAAGGACAGGTATTGACGACAATAATATTCGGACTGTGGCAAACCTATACTGGGGTCAAAGTGCAAGAGCAAAAATTCGCAACGACCTTACTGAAAGTATGGAGATCAAAAGAGATGTCCGGCAGGGGGTGCATCTTATCACCATCATGCAACCTCTTCTGTCCACTGCTGGACATAGGTCTCTCCCATTTTACGCCACTCTCCACGGTTTTATATTCGTTTAATGTCGTCCATTCAGCGTGTTGGTGGTCGTCTTGTGCTGCGTTTGGCTTCTCTTGGGCACCAGACAATTAGTTTTCTGGTCCATCTTGAGTCCTTTAGTCTCGCTATGTGGCCTGCCCAATTCCATTTCAGCTTGGCTATATGTTCAACGACATCAGTGATACCTGTTCTTTTCATTGGGTCTTGGTTCTTTATTTTGTCTTTTTTTGTCACGCCGAGAATCGATCTTTCCATGCGCCTTTGTGCCACTCGCATTTTTAGTGCTGTTGTTTTTGTGAGCATGAGAGTTTCTGCTCCGTATGTCATAATAGGAAGAACGCATTGGTCAAATGTCTTCCGTTTCATAGCTATCGGGATGTGGCTCTTAAAGATGTCTCTTAAGCCTGGGTTTCCTCGAAAGCGGCACCGACAAACTGTGACCGTAACACTGCGATGAATTACGTCAGATTACGGTGAAAAATTCAAGGTTCTCCACTGCGGCAATGGAATGTGCAAACTCAGCAAGCGGTGGATTCCAACGCATCCTTGGAAACCACCGCTACTATTTTGCGTGGTACAGTTTTTTATGACGTCATTCATCGCAGTGTTACGATCGAAGTTTATCGGTGCCGCTTTCGAGGAAACCGAGGCTTTAGTGAACCGTACGCCGCACAGTGGTGAATTTTGCCGAAAACCTGGCCAAAATGCAAAAATTTAAGTTTATATATTCCGAGAAATTTTATATAAATCTTGCTGTGTAGGATCTAAGGATCATAAACGACCGTTAAGGGTAGAACAATACAAGCATATCACATATTTATATTAGTGTAAAGTTGGGATTGAACGAAAGCGGACCGAATAAAATTAAAATGTGTTATACAATTGAGGCATTGTTACGTTTTCGTTTAAAACTATTGACGTATATTATTTTCTTATTTTATAGTGGATGCTATTTCTGGAGATAAGTGGAGTATTTTAATATACTTTTTAGATTCTTTTTCCTAACATAAACTTTATTTACAACATATTTACAAAATGATGGCAAGAATGTTCAATCGTTTTCTGTTTACCAAGTTTTAAAATGGGAAAAGTAAAAAAGTCAGCTTTGCTCAGCAAAGATTTTTTGCTTAATAAATAATGCAATATGTATACAAATATTCCTCACGAAATCACCTGCAACAAGTTGCAAACTTAGCGGAATTCTTCATTTTAAAAAACTTTAACATGCTGGAGAATTTCTACATTAAGAGACTTAATGTTATGGTCAGTTAATAAAGTAGGAACAAAATATGAAGCAGCTGATCCAGTAAATTAACAGTTTCTTTTACACAAGAACCGCCGTTTTTTGTTATTTTTTTTGCTTTCTTCTTCTTTTTTTATCTTTAAGTCCTTTTGCCTTTATGTGTAGGTCTATCTTTTTGCTTTCTTATTTTTATATTATTTAATAATTTTGGTCGTGTAAGTCGAAAAATTTTGCCTTTTTTTAAAATAAAATGCATAAACGATACTTTCCAAAAATAGGTAGGTCAACTCTTAATACATCTTAATTGTTTTGTAAATGGATCCGGTTAATTATAATTATTACTTACCAATGTGTGGCTTCTTAACACAAAGTTTCGTTAAGGTATTTCATTTTTAAAAAATTTAAATTTTTGGCTCAAAATTACTAAAAAAATATAAAAATAAGGAAGCAAAATATAGGATGATACATAAGAATAAAAGGACTTAAAGATTAAAAAACAGAAGAAGAAAGCAAAAAAATAACAAAAAACGGCGGGTCATGTGTAAAAAGAACTGTAAATTTACTGGATCAGATGCTTCATATTTTGTTCTTACTTTATTAACTGACCATATAGCATTAAAGTCTCTTAATGTAGAAATTCTCCAGCATGTTATATTTCTTTAAAATGAAAAATTCCGCTCAGGATACACCTGGCTGCGTATAATTAGTTCAAAATGTATATAAATAATCCTCAAAAAATTATCTGCAACCAGGTGCATCCTTAGTGGCATTTTTCATTTTAAAAAAATATAACATGCTGGAGAATTTCTACATTAAGAGACTTTAATGCTATATGGTCAGTTAATAAAGTAAGAACAAAATATGAAGCATCTGATCCAGTAAATTTACAGTTCTTTTTACACATGACCCGCCGTTTTTTGTTATTTTTTTTGCTTTCTTCTTCTGTTTTTTAATCTTTAAGTCCTTTTATTCTTATGTATAATCCTATGTTCTTGCTTCCTTATTTTTATATTTTTTAATAATTTTGAGCCAAAAATTTTAATTTTTTAAAAATGAAATGCCTTAACGAAGCTTTGTGTTAAGAAGCCACACATTGGTAAGTAATAATTATAATTAATCGGATCCATTTACAAAACAATTAAGATGTATTAAGAGTTGACCTACCTATTTTTGGAAAGTATCGTTTATACATTTTATTTTAAAAAAAGGCAAAATTTTTGGACTTACACGACCAAAATTATTAAATAATATAAAAATAAGAAAGCAAAAAGATAGGCCTATATATAAAGGCAAAAGGACTTAAAGATAAAAAAAGAAGAAGAAAGCAAAAAAATAACAAAAAACGGCGGTTCTTGTGTAAAAGAAACTGTTAATTTACTGGATCAGCTGCTTTATAGTTCAAAATGTATATAAATAATCCTCAAAAATTTATTAAGCAAAATATCTTTGCTGAGCAAAGTAGACTTTTTTACTGTTCCCTTTTTAAAACTTGGAAAACTTAAAACGATTGAAAATTCTTGCCAATATTTTGCAAATATGTTGTAAATAAAGTCTATTTTACGAAAAAAAAAGTCTAAAAAGTATACTAAAATACTCCACTTACTTCCAGACATAGAATCCACTATAAACTAACAAAATAATACACGTCTATATAGTTCTAAATGAAAACCAAACAATGCCCCAATATTATTGTATAACTCACTTAATTTTTATTTGGTCCGCTGTCGTTCAATCACAACTTTACACTAATATAAATATATGATCTCATAGGCGCCCATACCCATGGGCACGGCCACGGCCCCCCAGCTTTTCTGTTGCTTTAAACTATATATTGTCATCCAAGTCTGGCCCCTCCCCTAAAATATTTTATATGGGCGCCCATGCATGATCTGCTTGTATTGTTCTAGCCTTAACGGCCGTTATGATTCTCAAAAACCTACAGAGCAAGGTTCATATAAAATTTCTCGGGGTATACCTATAAACTTAAATTTTTACATTTTGGCCAGGTTTTCGGCGAAATTCACCACTGTGCTCCGCCCAAGCAAGTGTTATTCGTCGTTAAAATTCGCAGGTCTGATTATCCTTGCTTATTCTGATTTCATGACTGTGATATATATACTTTTGTCAATTCTACCACTTGATTTTGGATGGTTAGGTATTCGCTGGGAACTAAATTTGTCATAAATTTGGTCTTACTGATGGTCATTTTTAGACCTATTGTTGAAGATACGTTTTCTAATTATTGTAGCATTTGTTGTGCTTCACCCAGATCTTCGGTAATAAGTACTATATCGTCGGCCGACGACGATCTTATCCCCAGTCCTATTCAATATTTATTCGATCTCAGTTAAAAGAAGCCAAAATTGCTCAACAACAAAGCCTACCAATAATGAAGCTCATCGAGCCAGAAAAACTTGCAGAAGCTCTAAATTAATTAAATGTCGTAAACCGCAAGAGTTGACAATATTTATCCTGAATTTATAAAACACATTGGTCCGAATACTATTATAGTAAGTGGCTTCTTGAATTTTACAATCAAATATTGACTAAGCAGAAGTTTCCAAAATCCTTCAAAAAAAGTAAGATCATCGCAATATCTAAACCTGGGAACGACCCTGCACTACCTGAGAGCTACAGACCAAGCGCTCTTTTAAGCGTCTGCTGCAAGATATTCGAGAGGATAATCCAAACGAGACTATTTTACTTTACAAAGTCAAATATTCCTCAAGAACACGCTGGATTCATGCCGGTAAGAAGCTGTGGCGACCAAGTCCTCTCCTTAACAACATTTATTGAGAACGGATTCCAAAAGAAACTTAAAACAGTAGCAGCTTTCATAGACTTGACCTGCACATACGACACAGTGTGGAAGGAGGGTCTTTTATTTAAAATATACCAGATGGTACCGTGCCGTTCGTTCAACAGGTTGATAAACCAAATGCTAAGTGACAGACTTTTCCAAGTATACCTAAATGGGAAAAATAGTAATTTCAGAAACCTGCAAAACGGCTTACCACAAGGGTCAGTTATGTCTCCTCTTCTTTTTAACCTTTAACTACACGCGCTGGCGTACTTTGTACGCCAGATATAAGAATTCTACTGGAAATATATTTAAAAATTTAATGTTTAACCTTGCTTATTTTTCTAACCTATCACTGGAATGTGCTTTACAATTTGGTTTTAGTTTCGTTATAATCGGCGTTATGGAAAGATCGTAATTTACTTTTTATTATTTGTTGTTTCCGGTGGTGGACAATATACCCCAGGATTATATTACTATAAGTCGTAATATAAGTACATATTTTAATTGTTTTTTAGTCATTATGGCAAAAAATATATTTTTCTTTATAAACAATACTTTTTCTCCTGTAAAAAATCACATTTAAAAAAATTTTTATTAGTAATTTTATTTATCATGGAATCCAGTTATTCCATGATTCCAGTTATAAATCCCAATTGGCTTACTCAAAAGGAACTCCAAGTATTCACTGATGCCGAATAAGGTTTATAACAAACAACTTAGTGTATTTTTAAATAAAAAATTAAACAAATCCGCTGTTTTTAAGTGTATTTTCTTGTGGCGTACAAAGTACGCCACGCGTGTAGTTATGTTATAACTTGATGCGCGGGTAGTTAAAGGTTAATAGTTATACGTCAGATGTGCCAACTACCACCTCGCGCAAATTTATTTATGACGATGACATGGCTCTGGGTGCCCAAGAAGAAGACATAAAAATCGCCGAAACTACCATAGAAGCAGATCTAAACACTGTTAACAGATACTTTAAGAAATGGGGCCTACAACCAAACCCATCAAAGACTGAAGTATCAGCTTTCCATCTTAACAACCACAAGGCAAATTACAGGCTAAATATAGAATGCGATGGAACCATTCTAAAGCACAGTTCTAACCCAAAATACCTCGGCGTAACTCTAGATCGTACCCTAACAGCATTTGGAAAACACTTCAGCAAAAATTAAGACCCGCAATAACATTATCCATAAGTTAGCAAATACATCATGGGGATCTAATGCAGAGTTAATCAGAACGAGCGCGCTGTCCTTAGTATATCCTACTGCAGGCTCCTACTGCGCAATATTGCGCTCCTGTCTGGCTAAACAGTCATCTCACAAAAGTCATAGATACCTAGTTAAACAAAACAATGAGGCACATAACAGGAACTATAAAGCCCACACCAACCCAACGACTTCCAGTTTTAAGCAACATCGCTCCACCAGCAACAAGACGACTAGCCGCACTATAACGTTTACGTTTTCCCAGTGTAGATTTTGGTCTAGTCCCTTTCATTTCACGCTTTTATCTTAACTGATTAGATCCTAGAGTCCCTATCGGCGTTGTTTTTCTTAGAAACACATATGTGCTATCGATAGAGTCGAACATTAGACTTTAATAGCTTTCTGGTGAATGATATGGGCCTTGCATCCCATAACTCGTCTTAAGTATTAGGTTCGCTAAGCCCTTTTACGAGTGGTAAGGAAATCTGTTCTTGAATATCTTTCACAGTTTCCCATAATTTTGATTGGTTAAAACCCCACCACAAACAAAGGACGCCAAAGGTTCATAAAAACCACAAATTCTCAAAATTCTGCATCATTTGTGAGTTGAGTTAATATAGTCATTATGTGAGATCAAGTTTGTTCGTGTATTGTGGGCCCCGCCGATTAGGCAGGTAAGAGTATTAATGATTGTTTATTGGTATGTACAATAATTGTACAATTTCGTTTTCTATTTTTTTTAAAGGGTCCACCTTTCACCTTCCACCTTCCACCTATGCATTATGTTGTCCAGCTGCTATTTTATGAACACTGTTAAATACTATTATTCTTTCGACTGTGTCGTAAAGTTGAATTTCTTCATGGCCATCTTCCACACCTTGAGAGCTTGCCGGCTTACAAAGGGCCATCCTACCCTCTAACAGATGTTTTAAGTAAGTCACTCATCTTTTACTTATTGAAGAAATTAGTAGAGACGCCTTTGTTATGTCCAGGGCAAGGACAATTTTGTGTGCTTTCGTGAAATAAGTTCAATGACCTAAAGTTTTCGCCCAGTTTGTGATAGTGACATTCTGAAAAGTAGGTCATACTTTTAGTATGAAGTTGATGATTATCTTTTTATTTTTAAATGGGTGATCATTTAAACTATAAACATTTACATTATGTAGATATTTTTCTGAGTATTATTAGAGTGTTATTAAGTATTGTTAGATAGGTATAAATATAAACAAAGAGCTCTTTCTTTTTTTGTTGTAAGTGAACGGTAAAATTTCTAGTTTTTATTTAGAGTATGGATTTTTTATTTTTTCGAGTAACTACAGTTCATTTTTTTTTTGAGTTAATAATTAATAGTTATATTCGTTCACTTACATTCCATTTTTTTAGTATTACTGTGTTGGTGAATACACCAATTTATATGCAGTGATTGTTATTATGTCGCCAACTTTTGTCTTATAGATTAACGGTTTAGGTATTTTTTGGTTTCTTAATTTTGTTGTTGGCGATCTTATACTGCGTATACACTGTACGTATTGTGTAAATATTGAGATTTCGTAGAGCATTTTAATAAATGTTACATTGAAACTTACGATGTCGTATTTTATTTAATTTTTTTACAGCTCAAGATTAGTACATTGATGTCTTGTCGTAGCATTCTTGCTAATTTGTTATTGTTGCGTTATGTTTCGTTAATTATTGTTCCTTTGAGTATTTTTTGGTCAAAATACCTGGCGCCCTATATTTTTGTTTGAGTATTAAGTATTTCCGTTTCCTTAGAGTCCAAGTGTCAAACCATCAGTTAATGTTATCTACTTACCTTTTTTCTATCTTCGTTTCCTTAGCTCTATTCGCATACCATTATTTATTAATTTAACATCTTTCATTGTAACCGAAGCCCAACCCAAAGAACCGCGCCCACATCTCTTCCGACTGAGCAACGTGGTCTTTGTTTCGTCAATGTAAACGATTGGACCTTTCCATCTTCGGTCATTCCTTATTCCATCCAAGGATAATATCGTCCTGATCCTTCTGGTTCAGCCTTCATGACCTCGTGTCCATCTGATCGTTATACAAAATGGCGCCCCTCTCGTGGAGCCTTATACAAATTACGTGGGACTTCTTCTGTTACCTATGGTTGCCTTATACATAATTTCGTAGAGCTTTGTCAATTGCCTTTTCACGGGCTATATATATTTTCTTGTCTATGCGTGAAGCATGATTTTCTTTTTTATCATGTTCCTATTAGACCTGATTTTCTTTTTTTGTTCAAGTTTGGCTAATTTGCAGCTATTTTTATTGACAATATATTTTCGTGTTATTATTTGCTAATAGATAATAATAGTTTGACACATTTGAGTTTGTTTATTTCCGCTTATTGTATTTAAATGTCAGTGTAGTACCTTACACTTTCATTCCTGCCTTTTCGAATTCTAGAGTATCATTTTTTGAAGTATATAGTATAGTATCGATCTTTTTTCTTTAGATATATTTTACTTGAGTAAATTTGAGCATTTTTATTACTTTTCCTTATGTCAATGGGATACGTCTTTTGTTATGTATCTAATTAAGGTAAAGGTATCTAGATCTTGAGCTGTGTATTTTTTGTAGCAAATCACGAAGAAGTTGTAATTGTTTAACTTTTTGATTTTTACTTTTGTTTTGTGTAGTACTTTGCAACTTTTGTGGTTTATTTCAGTTTGCATTATATCAGTGTATGTATAGTGCATTTTACTTTTTATATTTTTTGTATACTTATGTATTGTGTTGCGGTATATTTTTTGTACTGTATTGCGTTAATTTTATTGCATTTAGGTACCGTTTTTGAGTTATGAAATGCTTTTTAACTGTTTTTAGAGGTAGCAACTATCACTATTATTATTGCGTTGTCTTCTAAATTTTCGGGTACATGCTTCTTCGTCGTTCAACGATATTGTTCTGTCCGGTTTTATGACCAATCTTTTCTGACCTCGTAGAATAGTATTGTTGTAATGATTTCTGTGCAGTATATTTTTGGATTTTTATGTGGTTATGTATTTTTGATGATATCCTATTTGGTTGATATCGTATGTTTTTCAGTACCAGAATGTTTTGAGTGGTTTTAGAGAGTTTCTAGTCATGGCGTGGTGTTAGTCTGGAGAATGAAAGAGTCCTGCAGCTTTCCGTCATGATATTGTTTTAGGTTTGCGATTTAAGTCTTAAATGAAAGAAGTTAAGCTGTCCATTCCAGGAATTGTTTTTTTACAATTAGCTATTAGTCGCGAGTGAAAGACCTCGGCGCATGCTGTTGTGAAATATGTTTGAGAAATTATGTTTTACCATTCCAATATCAGCATTCTAAAATCTATTCGGTACAAAACTACTTCCAGTCCAGAAAATATTCCTTTTTTTAGTGTAGAGTCTTCGTTTACCGTTGCGTAATCTTAATATTTTTCGACTAGCCTACGATAAGGTGGTTGACATTTCAAAATTCTTGTCCCACCCCCAATAACATCTGTCAGGGCTAGAGGTATTTAAGTGTGTCTTTTGACCCTAATTTCAGATAAAGAGGCGTAATGTTTTTATTAGCTTTTATTTAGCATATGTTGCAACCGCAAAAACTTGTAGATACACTTATTTTGATAGTAGATATTTTTAAAGGGCTATGACCCTATTTTAGGTATTAATGAGATGTAAAAAGTAGCATCTTATTGCTTGTTTATATTTCACAAGTAGTTTGACTCGTGAATATAAATTTTCGATGTTTAGTTAGCAGATAATGCAAATATTTTTTGTTTGGAGTAAAAGAATTCGAGTAATTATTGTTAGTTCTGTCGATAGTTTGGGTGAATTAGGATAATGTCTTGGCAATTTTGTGTCGGCTAATAAAGGGTGAAAATTTTTTGTTAAATACAGGCACGTACTAGGCCCAGATGTATTTACAGAATCAATTTTATTCTTGCGGCTTTCATAAAATAGTATTTCGATAAAATGGCGTATCTATTTAGGACCTAAGTCCCTATTAAATTGTGACACTTCCCTACCTGTGAGCTACCTGTGATTTAACCTAACGATTTAAGTACCTTTATAATGATATATTATCATATATATTATAATAATAAGGCGTCTAGTATGCGTAATTACTTCCGGTCCTAATTAAAGGTAGATTTCGACAATAATTATCTTAACTTTCCTTTGTTCATTTTCTTCTATATATCTTTGTTGAGAACTCCTTGGCAACTTTTACTAACTCCTCTATTCCTTTTGTTTGAGTTCGAATTTATTCGTTACGTGAGATAGTAATTGTGCTTTGGTAATTTTATGTTACTCGTGTTTATTTGCTTTTGTATTCTGTTTGCTGTTTGAATTTGTTTAGGCTCTTCCGGTTCATGTTATCGGGATAGCAGTAAATATTTTTTTGAGTCAGTGTTCTGTGAACATTATACTTATTTTAAGAACGTTTGATTGCGAAATGCTTTGTCCTAGACCGGCAAAGTGAAATCAAATAAGCAAACCATTAGCAATAACTAGTGCGTCTGTTATTATTAAAGTCCCGAATGAAAGATTTCGTGGCAATTTTTGAGTGTAGCTCATAAAGTCCTGGATGAGAGACTCCAAGGCACCTATGCGTTTAGTCGAGTTTGTTAGAACTCGAGTTTGTTTGTTGTTAGTGGAAGCACTATGACAAATATTTTTGTATTGAGTTTGCTTGTGCTAATTTTGCGTTTGGTTTTGAGTTAATTCCAATGGAGTTGATTTTATTTTAGTTGAGTAGATATTATTAAAGTTATTTATAATAATATCTTATAATGTATTCAGACATATCTTGTCCTGATTACATTCCTTGTTTTTCTGGGAGTTTCTTGATTGAAAATTTTCCGCCGTGGTTAACCCCACAAGATGTTTACGGAACTTTTGGCCAACTTGTTTTCTTTCCCTGTCATAAAATTTCGAGACTTTTTTGCTTTGATCTTGCAGTCAAAATCTTAGCATTGCTTGACGCTTACCTAGTTACCGGTTGAGGGGACAACCATAACGAAGTTTGCCTACGTTACCTTGTTGGCTACTCGCCTTTGTTGAGCTGGAGCAACTTTGATTTTCGCGTCCAAAACTTCAACATTGGTATGTTCCACCTTCTTAGTTTGGCTAGAACCATTTGTGTAGATATCTGCCGTTGGTTGTTGCACTTGCGAGTCAACGAACCATACCTTGAGTCGACTTTCGAGTTGAATGTTTAGTTTTATGCTAAGGATTAAAGCAACACTGTAGGTGTTTGCTGACTTAGTCGTTTAGAATTAGAGTAGTCCTTGTATATATAGTTCCTAGTTTTTGTGTTTTATTTGAGTTTAGTCTATCATAGAGATAACCCTTTTTAGTTTGGTGTTTGAGTTTTATTGCTTATTAGCTTTTTCCGATTTGGTCACTTGTGTTCAAGCACCTCAAGTACCAAAACCTAGTTTAGTGTGTCTAGATCATTACCGACTATGTCAGGCTACTGCTTGATGGTCAGAATATGGTGTTTACTGCAGACTCCGATTGTAAACAGTGGTATTGCACCACGGTTTAAATCGTGGGGGGAAGCTGTATAACGTTTACGTTTTCCCAGTGTAGATTTTGGTCTAGTCCCTTTCATTTCACGCTTTTATCTTAACTGATTAGATCCTAGAGTCCCTATCGGCGTTGTTTTTCTTAGAAACACATATGTGCTATCGATAGAGTCGAACATTAGACTTTAATAGCTTTCTGGTGAATGATATGGGCCTTGCATCCCATAACTCGTCTTAAGTATTAGGTTCGCTAAGCCCTTTTACGAGTGGTAAGGAAATCTGTTCTTGAATATCTTTCACAGTTTCCCATAATTTTGATTGGTTAAAACCCCACCACAAACAAAGGACGCCAAAGGTTCATAAAAACCACAAATTCTCAAAATTCTGCATCATTTGTGAGTTGAGTTAATATAGTCATTATGTGAGATCAAGTTTGTTCGTGTATTGTGGGCCCCGCCGATTAGGCAGGTAAGAGTATTAATGATTGTTTATTGGTATGTACAATAATTGTACAATTTCGTTTTCTATTTTTTTAAAGGGTCCACCTTTCACCTTCCACCTTCCACCTATGCATTATGTTGTCCAGCTGCTATTTTATGAACACTGTTAAATACTATTATTCTTTCGACTGTGTCGTAAAGTTGAATTTCTTCATGGCCATCTTCCACACCTTGAGAGCTTGCCGGCTTACAAAGGGCCATCCTACCCTCTAACAGATGTTTTAAGTAAGTCACTCATCTTTTACTTATTGAAGAAATTAGTAGAGACGCCTTTGTTATGTCCAGGGCAAGGACAATTTTGTGTGCTTTCGTGAAATAAGTTCAATGACCTAAAGTTTTCGCCCAGTTTGTGATAGTGACATTCTGAAAAGTAGGTCATACTTTTAGTATGAAGTTGATGATTATCTTTTTATTTTTAAATGGGTGATCATTTAAACTATAAACATTTACATTATGTAGATATTTTTCTGAGTATTATTAGAGTGTTATTAAGTATTGTTAGATAGGTATAAATATAAACAAAGAGCTCTTTCTTTTTTTGTTGTAAGTGAACGGTAAAATTTCTAGTTTTTATTTAGAGTATGGATTTTTTATTTTTTCGAGTAACTACAGTTCATTTTTTTTTGAGTTAATAATTAATAGTTATATTCGTTCACTTACATTCCATTTTTTTAGTATTACTGTGTTGGTGAATACACCAATTTATATGCAGTGATTGTTATTATGTCGCCAACTTTTGTCTTATAGATTAACGGTTTAGGTATTTTTTGGTTTCTTAATTTTGTTGTTGGCGATCTTATACTGCGTATACACTGTACGTATTGTGTAAATATTGAGATTTCGTAGAGTATTTTAATAAATGTTACATTGAAACTTACGATGTCGTATTTTATTTAATTTTTTTACAGCTCAAGATTAGTACATTGATGTCTTGTCGTAGCATTCTTGCTAATTTGTTATTGTTGCGTTATGTTTCGTTAATTATTGTTCCTTTGAGTATTTTTTGGTCAAAATACCTGGCGCCCTATATTTTTGTTTGAGTATTAAGTATTTCCGTTTCCTTAGAGTCCAAGTGTCAAACCATCAGTTAATGTTATCTACTTACCTTTTTTCTATCTTCGTTTCCTTAGCTCTATTCGCATACCATTATTTATTAATTTAACATCTTTCATTGTAACCGAAGCCCAACCCAAAGAACCGCGCCCACATCTCTTCCGACTGAGCAACGTGGTCTTTGTTTCGTCAATGTAAACGATTGGACCTTTCCATCTTCGGTCATTCCTTATTCCATCCAAGGATAATATCGTCCTGATCCTTCTGGTTCAGCCTTCATGACCTCGTGTCCATCTGATCGTTATAGCACTTAACACCCTAGTTCAAAAATGCCAACAAAACCCAGCACTACCGATAAACACAGACATCTCTGAACTACACCAAAGACAGTTAAGACTGAAATCCAGACATCCACCTACTGGAACTGCTACAAGATTGTTCACTACGGAAGAGCACTGATGGGCCAATGGAATCCAGACATCAGAAATTCCAATCTGAGCCCAGAGCACGCCAAATAGAATTCTATTTTGCTGACGTCACAAAATAGAATTTCATAATGGGAGAATCGACGGTTGCTAGGCAACGTGACGTCACTAAAATAGAATTCTATTTGGCGTGCTCCCACACCTGATAGAAAACCCCACAATTAAACCAGACGGTTTTTCTTTTTCTCGTCATGAATGGTGCAACCTAAATAGAATACGAGTTGGTCATGAAATTTGTAACCAATCGCTGAATCAATGGGGTATAAATGCCAGTCCGGAATGTGACAAATGCAGTTCTGCTGAACAAACAATTAACCACATCGTCTTCGAGTGTCCAGTCACTAAGTTCTTTGGCAGTCTTCAAGAAATCTACCAACTCACGCCCAAGGCAAGAAATTGGCTTCGAGGATGTAACCTTCGACTTTAATTTAATAATTTTAACAAAGTAAGTTATCAATCGAAGTAGCACAGAAAACGACAATAAATATCGTCTCCATACCACCAGATTGACAACAGGTGGAAAACTTTCTTTGGTTACACCTCCTGAGATTTTCAAAATTTATAAATCATACAGGATGCCGAGGAAATTAAGATGAGAGAATTTTAAATAATTCACAACTCATCTGCTCAGTGTGGTAAAAGCTCAAACAAGGAAGATTCCTTAATACTCAAACAAAAGAGTAAATGAATTAAAAATGTATAAACATTCTCAATTTCTTTGCAACACGAAAATGCAGCAGCTGCATAATACTATGGTCTATACTAAGAGTCTATACCGGTTTCGGGGGTTGTTTCCCCCTCATCAGTAGTCCCATATCCTCCTCTCTCGGATTCTTCCACGTACCACACTTTAGGCCTTTCCGAATTGCAAAGAAAGAAATGTCACGGATGAACTAGGGCCATCTACCGAAAAACAAAGTAAGTTATCAATCGAAGTAGCACAGAAAACGACAATATCGTCTCCATACCACCAGACTGACAACAGGTGGAATACTTTCTTTGGTTACACATTTCTTTCTTTGCAATTCGGAAAGGCCCAAAGTGTGGTACGGGGAAGAATCTGAGAGAGGAGGATATGGGACTACTGATGAGAGGGAAACAACCTCCGAAACCGGTATAGACTCTTCCTGCACTCTCAGATTTGACCATAGTATTATGCAGCTGCTGCATTTTCGTGTTGCAAAGAAATTGAGCATGTTTTTACATTTTTAATTCATTTACTCTTTTGTTTGAGTATTAAGGAATCTTTCTTGTTGGAGCTTTTACCACTCTGAGCAGATGAGTTGTGAATTATTTAAAATTCTCTCATCTTAATTTCCTCGGCATCCTGTATGATTTATAAATTTTGAAAATCTCAGGAGGTGTAACCAAAGTAAGTATTCCACCTGTTGTCAATCTGGTGGTATGGAGACGATATTTATTGTCGTTTTCTGTGCTACTTCGATTGATAACTTACTTTGTTTTTCGGTAGATGACCCTAGTCCATCCGTGACATTTCTTTCTTTGCAATTCGGAAAGGCCCAAAGTGTGGTACGTGGAAGAATCTAAGAGAGGAGAATATGGGACTACTGATGAGGGGGAAATAACCCCCGAAACCGGTATAGACTCTTCCTGCACTCTCAGATTTGACCATAGTATTATGCAGCTGCTGCATTTTCGTGTTGCAAAGAAATTGAGAATGTTTATACATTTTTAATAATTTTAGTTTTATATGTTTGTATTTTCTTATTTATCTATTATTGTTATTGTCATTATACATAATCTTATGTACACCTTGGCACCAAAGTAAATGCAAAATAGGAACAGTTACAGAAATTAAGGCGAGAATAGAACGAGCTAGAGCAGCATTAGTTAAATTTTAACAATATGAAAAAGCTCCTCATAAGCAAGGATTTGTCTCTTTCACTAAAACTGCGTCTAGTTAAATGCTACATTTTTTCCGATCATAATCTATTGTGTTGAGGTCTGGACGCTGACAGAGACGCTCATGAAAAAACTCGTGGTTTGGGGTCATATCGGTAGAAACCATGATACTACGACAACCAGAGATAAAGCCACTTCGAGAACAACTTTTAACCGGTGACGTCAGCGCCCGACAAACTTGTACGGAGACTTATGGGAAAGCATAGAGTTTTATACGGTTTTATACATTCTCGTATTATTAAATAACTGAAATTCTCGTTCGTCTGTTCTGTTACACTGTTTAATTTATACTTCGATGAATTATTGTAATCATACAAGTATGTAAAATAATACAATATATTATGTAGGTATTGTACTAAAAAACGTAATAGTTTTTTCACTGTAAAAATTTAAGAGGTTTCTTGACATGCAGAAAACTTTAAATAAATCGCGTCAAATAAAAGATGGTTTAACAAATAATAAAAAAACTAAAGTTTCAAAAAAGTATTAAAATTATAAAAACAAAATTAAGTAGATAGATTTAGATGGATTTAAAGAGGTGGCCGTTTAGCCTATTCCGCTGCTACTTTTTCAGATCTATTGTGGTCCTCTAATTCTAGATTACATTCTTTAGTCTGGCCCTTTTTAAAAGGTCCAATAAGCCCCCAATTCGCACCGCACATTCTTCTACATTTGCCCAAGGACATAGTAGCTTTCTGTGTGGTTTTCAGGATGTGAGTATTCCATTTAAGCATATGATCAGTATAAACCCCAAAGTATTTTGTTTTTTTGGCAAATGAAATCTCTGTTCCTCCCAGCGCACCACCGGTAGTTTTAAGCCTTCTAGTGCTACACTAAAAAGTGAAATTTAAAATTATTTACCACTAATAACTTGCATCCACGTTCACTCATTACGAAATCTGTTACAAGTATTTCAGCCATTTTAACAAAATTTATTTCGACTTTCTCATGTAACTCGTCCAAGAGACAATACATAAATGATGAATAACTTTTACACCACCTTCAAAGAGGGTAATTTATACAAGTACATACCTGGAATACCGGTATTAGATTATCAACATCGTTAAGAATTTTTTAAAAAATGAGAGTTACAAATTCACCGGTAGTTGATGGGTTATCGAAAAATTAACTCAGGGCCAGAGTTACCAGTTGGCCTATAATTAAAATGGGGGATTAAAATAGTTACGAATTCACCGGGACCCGCAATATTAACTCTGGTTAAAGCAACCATCAAAGTAAGAGTAGGTGGAGGCTGTCCACAAGGAGGAGTTCTGTCACCTCTACTTTGAGCAACCTTGGTAGATGATCTCAAAAATCTCTCCACATAATACTTTTTTGTCTAGGATACACTGACGAAATATCAATCGTAATCAGGGGCAGGTTTGCCCAGCTGGTGTCTGGGAGAATGCAAGAAGCCCCAACTATAGTTGACAACCGGTGTAAATAAGAGAGACTGATAGTCAATGTTCAGAAAACAAATCGCCAACTGCACCAAAAGGACAGCACTAGAAGGCTTAAAACTACCGGTGCTGCGCTGGGAGGAACAGAGATTTCATTTGCCAAAAAAACAAAATAACTTGGGGTTTATACTGATCATATGATTAAATGGAATACTCACATCCTGAAAACCACACAGAAAGCTACTATGTCCTTGGGCAAATGTAGAAGAATGTGCGGTGAGAATTGGGGGCTTATTGGACCTTTTAGAAAGGGCCAGACTAAAGAATGTAATCTAGAATTAAAGGACCACAATAGATCTGAAAAAGTAGCAGCGGAATAGGCTAAACGGCCACCTCTTTAAATCCATCTAAATCTATCTACTTAATTTTGTTTTTATAATTTTAATACTTTTTTGAAACTTTAGTTTTTTTTATGATTTGTTAAACCATCTTTTATTTGACACGATTTATTTAAAGTTTTCTGCATGTCAAGAAACCTCTTAAATTTTTACAGTGAAAAAACTATTACGTTTTTTAGTACAATACCTACGTAATATATTGTATTATTTTACATACTTGTATGATTACAATAATTCATCAAAGTATAAATTAAACAGTGTAACAGAACAGACGAACGACAATTTCAGTTATTTAATAACACGAGAATGTATAAAACCGTATAAAACTCTATGCTTTCCCATAAGTCTCCGTACAAGTTTGTCGGGCGCTGACGTCACCGGTTAAAAGTTGTTCTCGAAGTGGCTTTATCTCTGGTTGTCGTAGTATCATGGGTAGAAACATTCAGTGCCGTAAGCAAGATCAGAATTGCCATTTTAATAGCCAACGTTCGCAATTGACAGGGCACTTAAAGAACAAGTAAGCAGTTTATGGATGGTAATAAATTACTCAATCTTCTATTCAATGATTCAAATAGGATTCGAAAATAAACTAATAAGAAAAGAAAAAATACTTACTGGTAACACTGTGTCTCCTACTCAGGGGACTGGAATTGCTACTCTGTCCGGACATTGAGAGTGACATCAACGATGCGACACTATCTGAACTAGGATTAGTCCGGTGCTGGTCTTCTGAACTCCCGGTTAATGTGGAGACAGGGCTAGTATTTGTTGATAACATCGTCGAAGCCTCGTAACTAGCCAACGATGAGCAGGATTCATGGTTTATTTCCTGCTGCTTCTTCGATCGTTTGGCAGAATCACCGAGAAGGAGACCAAGACGCATATAGAGATCGTTTTCGGAGGTTTTCTTGATGGCGGGTTTAGGTTGAACGCTTTCATCGTCTAAAAGATACAAAATTTGTTAGCAAAAGAAATTTTTATTTTTTTTTGCAAAATCAATCGTATTAGTAATTGAATTGCACAAAAGAAACATTGCAGTGCAAATTGATACATTAGTTGTAGTTTGTAAGCATCATTAAAATATTTACTAGCGGTGAAAGTAGTTAGTCAAAAAGAGATGCCAATAATTATTTAGTGCTTTCATATTCAACTTGTTTTTTTTATTTTGGCTATATATTTATCCAAATTAACCTTTTTTTATTCTTTATATAGATATGTACGTAGCAATATAGTTATGTGCATAGAGGTATTGAACTAATTGTCTCTAGAATAATAATGTATAATCATCTTTAAGAAGGAACAGCATTTTGGTCCAGCAACGTTAAGAAGGAACAGCAACGTTAATGAAAATTGGGACCATTCCCTAGAAATAAAATGTAGAATAGAGAACCACATCTGCATTTCAAAAAATGGCTCAGCTATTATAAAATCAAGTTACTGTGATGTTATATCTTTCCTATACTGTTGTACGGAGTTGAGTCGTGGACTCTCACAGACGCCACCTGTAAGAAAATTGAGGATTTCGAAATGTGGCTTTATCTACGCATCCTAAAGATATCTTATACAGAATCTACGCATCCTAAAGATATCTTATACGTTACTAATCAGGGTGTTTTGTTGAGAATGCAAAAAGAAAAAGAGCTGTTGACCACAACAAAAACAGCAAAATCGAATACCTCTTTCACATTCCTAGGACAAACGCAGGAAATTTTTGAAGGATCATTCTAAAGATATTTAGTTACCTTCATTTCAATCTCAAAGTAAAAACCGGATGATGATGAGGAGTCATTTTCTTCGTAGTGCTGTAGAAATGGTCATTGGTCGAAACAGAGTATGTATTTGCTGTAGATACTCCTCCTCAAGTATCTCACAGCATTCTTGGATCTACTCCAGTAACCGGAAGTTGTCATATTTGTCGAAACGAAAGGAAAAACAGCGTAAAACGAGAAATACTTGTGTAGTATGTTTTCGGTCTGTGTGTGACGAACATTCTTTGTCTAAAACGATATGTATGTGTTGCGAAAATCTACACTAACATTCATTTTTGTATTTTGATTTAAATAAGCTATCATTTAAATACAAAATGTATTGTTTTTTAAATCATTTATTTAAAAAAAAGTACAAGGTACAAATGTACCTATGCCGTCGTTTATGGGGGTAGGAACTATTTAAGCCTCCTTATGGGAATTGAATAAAGATTTTTTTGTTATATTCGGCTCACATAATCTACTGGATAAATGTAGAGATGTCACAAAAGTTCAAGTCTCTACATCTTTGAAAAAAAAAGTTATCACAATTTGAAAACTCAAAAGTTACAATTGTATCTATGCCGCCCGACGAAGGTTAAGATGTGGTGTTGGATAAAAATGCTGCGCTTGCCTTGGACTGTTCATCGGACAAAAGTTTCCATTCTTAACCAACTTGGCATAAAAAAAGACTGTCCACAATATGTCTGCAACGAATTCTACAGTTCTTTGGTCACGTGGTTCGCAGATATGACGATAATTTAGAGAGATTAATTGTTTCTGGAAACGTTCCGGGGAGAAAACCAAGAAGAAGGTCACCAGCCAGTAGTGATGTTGATTATAGTTACTTTCGAGTATTCGTTACAAATCGTTAGTTTTGTATAAAGTAATCATCTACAGTATTCGTTACTTTGATTACTTTTGTATTTGAGTACCGGTAATCATATCGAGAATCGTATTTCTCAGTAGGTAGGTATTTTGTATAGGTATTCCGATATAACAACGACCTTCACCGATCTGTTTAAGGGATAAAAATGATTTGATTACTATGATTAATTTTGTTACTTTTGTATTTGAGTACCGGTAATCATATCGAGAATCATATTTCTCAGTAGGTAGGTATTTTGTATAGGTATAGATATAGATCTAAATAAAAATATAGGGTTCTCGCATTCGATCTTTGTTAATGACATACATTATAATATGTGTGAGGCTCTGAGGCTCACACCCTTAAAACACTTCATACCGATAAAGATATTCGATAACACTCGTAAAATACCGGTCCCGTCCGTTACTCGCTGGGATACGATGGGTAGAAAGTAATCAAGTGTACGGGTTGTAGATACAATAGTCTGTACACGCTCTAATATGATTGGTACGAAGTAATCAGAGTAATCAGAGTAATCAAAGTAACGATTTGCCTCTCTGTATAGTAATCGTTACTTTTGGTATTCGTAAGTAACGAGTATTTTGTAACGAATAATAGATACTTTTTCAACATCTCTATTAACCAGATAGTTCGATCAAAATCAGAATTCAGCGGGCCACTCATTCTACCAAACCCTAAGTACCCTTTCAGACTAAGGCACTGGTGTCTTACACCGGTGTCCGCCACCGGTTCTCAATGGCAGCAAAGAATGAGCCACTAAAATCAGCCAGACAATCAAAGTGGCGCGTCTGTAGTCGTTCATTTAAAACAATGCTTTGATGCACGGTGGCGGGCACCGGTGTCAGACACCAGTGTCTTAGTTTGAAAGGGTACTTAGAGCAGCAGAACATAGGGATCAATGGAGAAAATTTGTTAGGAGTATTAGAGAAAATATTAAATACGATAAATAAATAAATATATGATAAACCACGCTCCTCAGTAATGGGGAAACGACAAGAGCAAGAGACAGAGAGAGATTGTTTAATTTATGTCTCTTTCTATTAATTACCGAGCAGCTGAAGTAGCTTTGGGAATCCTACATGAAACAGGTTGCACGTGTTACTCCATATGTTTCGACGCCTCCATCCACCTGATGCTAAGATTTTTCTGTGTATTATGATGTTTGTATAGACAAGGCGAAAACGGCGGGTTCGTTAGAAAAAATATTCCCATAAGATTTTTTTTCCATAATCACATTCGTGAGAAATCCCAGAATAAGGTTCAAGAAGTCGCCCACGTGAAAAGTGGTCCAATTTTTTTAAAATTTTTTTTTAATCAAATTGTCAAAATCAATATTTTTGGCCCGTACAAATTTTTGTTAGGTTTTTTGGACCATTCTGGACAAAAAAGGTTTTTGTAATTTTTCCCTAAAGTTGATCGTTTTCGAGTTATAAACAATTTAAAATTGAAAAAAACGAAAAATGGCGATTTTCAATGCTTAACAAATTGGTTAAAAGTTATTAGGTTTGTTCTAGCATCAGTTTCAAACGGTTTGAAACCATCAGCGAATAGTGGACCAGCGCGAGTAGAGGGGATAGCACTGGTGACTGTATTATGTTTCTCTCACTGACCAACTGTTTGCTGACGGTTTCTGACTAGTTTGACTGTTTTCTAGAACAAACCTATTATTATGAAAGTCAGAAAGTGACTAAATCAAAGTTTAAAGCCACCCCCCCTACAAGATCCTGAAGAAATTTTTGTCATAATTTTATTACTAAGCTGTTATTTTTAAGTAATAGTAATGAGCGCCACCACGTATTAGGCGGCCGTCTACGGTGAGTGCGAGAGAGATGCCATTCCGGCAGTCCAATGGGGCATCTTACTCGCACTCACATTTACAGCCGCGTCAATACGCTCTTACGGCTTATTGTTAATAATTAAAAATAACAGCCTAGTAATAAATTAATGACACAAATTTCTTCAGGATCATGTAGGGGGGCTTTAAAATTTGATTTAGTCACTTTCTGACTTTCATAATAATAATTTTTAACCGAGTTATTAGTCTTAAAAATGGCCATTTTTGAGTTTTTCAAATTTTAAATTGCTCATAACTCGAAAAATCACTAACAGAGAAAAATTACAAGACACCTTTTTTGTCCAGAATGGTCTTATAAAACCTAAAAAAATTTGTCCAGACAGAAAATAATAATTTTTGCGATTTGAAATTTGAATTTTGCAAATAAAAAAAATTGCTAAAAAAAATTTGGACCACTATTCTCGTGGGCTACTTCTTGAAGCATATTCTGGGGTGTATTACAAATGTGATTATGCAAAAAAATCTCATGGGAATATTTTTTACAACGAACCCGCCGTTTTCGCCTTGTCTAGTAATAAAAATTACATAAACTTACGTGCATAACCAAATGGAAATGGAATGGAAACAAAAGTTTCCATTCTTAACCAACTTGGCATAAAAAAAGACTGTCCACAATATGTCTGCAACGAATTCTACAGGTCTTTGGTCACGTGGTTCGCAGATATGACGATAATTTAGAGAGATTAATTGTTTCTGGAAACGTTCCGGGGAGAAAACCAAGAAGAAGGTCACCAGCCAGTAGTGATGTTGATTATAGTTACTTTCGAGTATTCGTTACAAATCGTTAGTTTTGTATAAAGTAATCATCTACAGTATTCGTTACTTTGATTACTTTTGTATTTGAGTACCGGTAATCATATCGAGAATCGTATTTCTCAGTAGGTAGGTATTTTGTATAGGTATTCCGATATAACAACGACCTTCACCGATCTGTTTAAGGGATAAAAATGATTTGATTACTATGATTAATTTTGTTACTTTTGTATTTGAGTACCGGTAATCATATCGAGAATCATATTTCTCAGTAGGTAGGTATTTTGTATAGGTATAGATATAGATCTAGATAAAAATATAGGGTTCTCGCATTCGATCTTTGTTAATGACATACATTATAATATGTGTGAGGCTCTGAGGCTCACACCCTTAAAACACTTCATACCGATAAAGATATTCGATAACACTCGTAAAATACCGGTCCCGTCCGTTACTCGCTGGGATACGATTGGTAGAAAGTAATCAAGTGTACGGGTTGTAGATACAACAGTCTGTACACGCTCTAATATGATTGGTACGAAGTAATCAGAGTAATCAGAGTAATCAAAGTAACGATTTGCCTCTCTGTATAGTAATCGTTACTTTTGGTATTCGTAAGTAACGAGTATTTTGTAACGAATAATAGATACTTTTTCAACATCTCTATTAACCAGATAGTTCGATCAAAATCAGAATTCAGCGGGCCACTCATTCTACCAAACCCTAAGTACCCTTTCAGACTAAGGCACTGGTGTCTGACACCGGTGTCCGCCACCGGTTCTCAATGGCAGCAAAGAATGAGCCACTAAAATCAGCCAGACAATCAAAGTGGCGCGTCTGTAGTCGTTCATTTAAAACAATGCTTTGATGCACGGTGGCGGGCACCGGTGTCAGACACCAGTGTCTTAGTTTGAAAGGGTACTTAGAGCAGCAGAACATAGGGATCAATGGAGAAAATTTGTTAGGAGTATTAGCGAAAATATTAAATACGATAAATAAATAAATATATGATAAACCACGCTCCTCAGTAATGGGGAAACGACAAGAGCAAGAGACAGAGAGAGATTGTTTAATTTATGTCTCTTTCTATTAATTACCGAGCAGCTGAAGTAGCTTTGGGAATCCTACATGAAACAGGTTGCACGTGTTACTCCATATGTTTCGACGCCTCCATCCACCTGATGCTAAGATTTTTCTGTGTATTATGATGTTTGTATAGACAAGGCGAAAACGGCGGGTTCGTTAGAAAAAATATTCCCATAAGATTTTTTTCCATAATCACATTCGTGAGAAATCCCAGAATAAGGTTCAAGAAGTCGCCCACGTGAAAAGTGGTCCAATTTTTTTAACAATTTTTTTCAATCAAATTGTCAAAATCAATATTTTTGGCCCGTACAAATTTTTGTTAGGTTTTTTGGACCATTCTGGACAAAAAAGGTTTTTGTAATTTTTCCCTAAAGTTGATCGTTTTCGAGTTATAAACAATTTAAAATTGAAAAAAACGAAAAATGGCGATTTTCAATGCTTAACAAATTGGTTAAAAGTTATTAGGTTTGTTCTAGCATCAGTTTCAAACGGTTTGAAACCATCAGCGAATAGTGGACCAGCGTGAGTAGAGGGGATAGCACTGGTGACTGTATTATGTTTCTCTCACTGACCAACTGTTTGCTGACGGTTTCTGACTAGTTTGACTGTTTTCTAGAACAAACCTATTATTATGAAAGTCAGAAAGTGACTAAATCAAAGTTTAAAGCCACCCCCCCTACAAGATCCTGAAGAAATTTTTGTCATAATTTTATTACTAAGCTGTTATTTTTAAGTAATAGTAATGAGCGCCACCACGTATTAGGCGGCCGTCTACGGTGAGTGCGAGAGAGATGCCATTCCGGCAGTCCAATGGGGCATCTTACTCGCACTCACATTTACAGCCGCGTCAATACGCTCTTACGGCTTATTGTTAATAATTAAAAATAACAGCCTAGTAATAAATTAATGACACAAATTTCTTCAGGATCATGTAGGGGGGCTTTAAAATTTGATTTAGTCACTTTCTGACTTTCATAATAATAATTTTTAACCGAGTTATTAGTCTTAAAAATGGCCATTTTTGAGTTTTTCAAATTTTAAATTGCTCGTAACTCGAAAAATCACTAACAGAGAAAAATTACAAGAGACCTTTTTTTGTCCAGAATGGTCTTAAAAAACCTAAAAAAATTTGTCCAGACAGAAAATAATAATTTTTGCGATTTGAAATTTGAATTTTGCAAATAAAAAAAATTGCTAAAAAAAATTTGGACCACTATTCTCGTGGGCTACTTCTTGAAGCATATTCTGGGGTGTATTACAAATGTGATTATGCAAAAAAATCTCATGGGAATATTTTTTCCAACGAACCCGCCGTTTTCGCCTTGTCTAGTAATAAAAATTACATAAACTTACGTGCATAGAAATCGGCCCACTTAAAAATTTGGTCATTTTTGATGTCTCATATTTAATAAACCTGTTGGCCGATTTAATTCATGTTTTGAACATGTTATAGCCTAATTCTTTAATAATACCACTGTAATAATATTGTTGCTAAACAGGTAAATTTTCTTTGTATACAGGGTGTACAATCAAACTGTGTTTTTTTCTCGAAGTTCGCATTACCCTGTGGAATATTCTAGCATTTATAAAATACTGAAATTAAAACCCAACTATAGCCTCAGGTTTTCTTAACATTCTGTTTTCTGATGCATTCGTTTATGTTGGATAATAAAAAAGTTAGGTACTTTAACAACTAGACATGTTCTTCATCAATACACGGTATTTCTAAATAAGTGCGACAAACTTTAAGGGATAATTCTGCATGAAAAAATAATGACAGTTGGCTTTATAAACGTATGTCCGCAAATGTTTCGTTTCCGAAATACGGGATGTTGAATTTTTTCTTACAAACTGACGATTTATTTTATCGCTTTAAAACCGGTTGAGATATGCAAATTAAATTTGGTGGGTTTAAAGACGTAGTTCTTGCACATTTTTGACATGCAATTAGGAATTTAATATTCACCATTAGCGCGCATACCTGTAACATGACCGATCATTTTACCGGTATGCACGCTAATAGTGAATACCTATAAAATTCTTAATTTTATGTCAAAAAATCCGCACTTAAAACCAACCAATTTGCATTTGCATATCTCAACTGGTTTTAAAGCAATAAATAAATCGTCAGTTTGTAAGAAAAAATTCAACATCCCGTATCTCGGAAACGAAACACTTGTGGATATACGTTTATAAATCCAACTGTCATTATTTTTTCATGCAGAATTACCCCTTAAAGTTTTTGTTGCATTTATTTAAAAACACCGTGTATTAATAAGGAACATGTCTAGTTGTTAAAGTACCTAACCTTGTTATTATCCAACATAAATGAATGAACCAAAAAACAGAATGTTAAGAAAACCTGAGGCTATAATTGGGGTTTAATTTCAGTATTTTATAAATGCTAGAATATTCCAGAGTTATGCGAACTTTGAGAAAAAAAAACACAGTTTTATTGGTACACCCGGTATACAATGAAAATTTACCTGTTTAGCAACAATATTATTACAGTGGTATGTTAAGGAATCAGGCTATATATAACATGTTCAAAAAATCACTTAAATCGGCCAACAGGTTTAGGAAATATGAGACATCAAAAATGACCAAATTTTTAAGTGAGCCGATTTCTATGCACGTAAGTTTATATTTTGACTTCTCTTTGATTTTATTTTTTCCTTTGCATTAAACTACAACTATATGTATCTCAATAAAAAAAAGTTTAAATAAAAAAATAAAAAAACTGGTGCTGTGATAATTATACTGCAAAAAAATATCGGCATGCTAACTACAGAAAACGACAACAAGAAAAAAAAAACAAATCAAGCAAGCCAAGAATTATTAATCCTGCCTCTTGAAAGTTGATTAAGGCCTGTATTCGCACTCTTGGAACCGGCGTGCCAAAGTGATCTGATTTTTCCTAAAATAACACTTGGCCAGTGTTTGCTCTCGGTAGATGTTGTTGAAGATGTCATGGCAGCTGAAGAAATGATTAGTGTTAGGATACATGGTTCCGAATTAAATAAAACAATTTATATACTAAATATTATTTATAATATCTGAACCTTAATTTTATCGCGAAATCTATAAGAAAACTTAATAATAAGCAAGTTATTCAACATTCAACATGGAGATTGAATCAAGTTGTTTCGGTATTCCTTACCAAATTATACTTTTTCTTCATATCGTGGCTAGATTATTCGTCATTATTATTGGTTGTTACATTCGGTTTCGTTTACTATGATTCCTTCTTTAGTTCTTTATTTAATAATTTTCCGAAGATATTTGGTTCACATTTGCAGAGTATCTATAGAGAAGTTTTACCAAAAAATGAAGTAGGTATGTTGCTTTAGTCAATATTCTTGTTCATTTTTGAATGCTTTTGTTATCGTTTATCATCATCATCATTATCATCCAGTCTTCTGCGTTTAAAGCTGAACATATACCTCACTTAATTTCATCCAGTTCTGTCGGTCTTAAGAGGATCGGTACGTATTTTCGGCTGCAATGCTATTCAAATGGGGATTCATTTTTTTCGAATCCTGAGAAAACTAACAAGTGTTTTTGAAAAATTTAAACGCAGAATGAAAGATTACGTTATTAGCGAGGGCCGAAAGTCCCTGAGAACTTCTATAATGTTTATTTTAATAGGTTACAGGGGTGAAAAACTAAGAGAAAATTTAGTGTGATTTTTAATTTCAAATATATTGTAGCGTGATTAGTGTAATTACTTCTAATTACAATAAAACTAGCGGTTCGTAATTTATATACGACTTTATTTATATAAGTTACAGACGAATTTATCTTATACACTAAACTTATTCACAAAATATGCCCGTATTTATACCCAGTTGTTATTCTGGAACAATCGACTCCCATCTCGAGCTATCGGCTTGTTCCGCCTACGTGACGTACCTTCCAGAATTCTCCGGCGAGGCCTAGCACATCCGATTACGTCATTCTCGAGGTGTTTACTGTTATACGGGGATCGGTCAAGATTTCTCTTCCGCTACACTGCTCCCCTCTTAAGATCTGAGCGTCTCGATCAGCAACTCTAAATGAAGGCCCAGGATGGCGGAATCTACACGACTCTCCAGCTCTGCATACACCCTTCAAGAAGAAATAACAGTCTACTGTCTTTGAAGGGTACGACATCTTCGGGTTCATGCAACACACAGTGATTTGTACACCAGTTCCTCTGAAGACCACTTCAAGCTTGCTTCTCACAATCTTCCAATCCAGATTTTCTACTGCATGGCCTATTTTTGGTAAAGCCAAATTTTTGATGTCATAATTACACACGATTTTCTTCAAATTAGTTAGAGCACGCCATATGTTCTCGTAGCTTGGCGTGTCCGTATAAGACTTTCTGGTCACCATATACAGCAAAGATCGAGGACCATCTTCCAATCGCAGTACTCTTCCAATTTTTGGCTGCTGATTTCTTAACTCGTCCAGGCGGCCGAACTTTCTATTGAATACGGACGATATTCCTTTAGTCATCTCGAGGTCTTGGGCAACACAGTGGGCCAGAGAGACGTTTTCTGGAACACCAAACAGATCTTGCTGAACTTCTGTGGTCACGCCGAATCTAGCACTCTTTCTTTCTGCGTAATTTGACATAAATTCCTTAAAACTTGGCTGTGGTACATCTTTCATCTCCTGTTGGAGGACTCGGGCTTCCTCTGTTTCATTTGAGCCAGCATATGGTGCGAGACGATTTATGTGAATAACTTTTGGTTTACCGTTTGGCAACTTCTTAATTCTGTATATTACGTCATTTATTTTCTTCTTAACTTCATACGGACCTTCCCATTGTCTTTGCAGTTTAGGACACAGGCCTCGACGACGTTGTGGATTATAAAGCCAGACAAGATCACCTACTTCGAAGCTTTCATTCTTACAGCGAGAATCATATTGATCTTTCATTCTGTCACTGGCTATCTGGATGTGTTGTCGGGCAAGTTCATGAATGGTGTTCATTCGTAATTTCAGGCGGTCAACGTAGTCTTCGCCTGCAACATGTTCCTCGGAAGGTCCGCAGCCAAACTCTAGGTCGCAGGGCAACCGAACTTCACGACCCAACATCAGGCAGGTTGGTGTTTGACCTGTAGTTTCATTTACGGCCGAGCGGTAGGCCATCAGGAATAAATGAATGTGTTGGTCCCAATCTCGCTGATGTTCAGATACAACTTTGGACAAGTGTTTACCCATCGTTCGGTTCATCCTCTCGACCATCCCATCTGATTGAGGATGCAGGGGTGTTGTTCTGGTCTTATTGGCACCAATCAATTTACAAACGTTTTGGAAAAGAGCTGACTCAAAGTTTCGCCCTTGGTCGGAGTGGATCTCCAAGGGAACACCAAATCGGCTAAAGAATTCTTTAACAAGTACCTCTGCAACGGTAGCAGCTTCTTGATTTGGTAATGCATAGGCCTCAGTCCATTTTGTAAAATAATCCATGGCTACCAGGATGTATTTATTTCCAGCATCGGTTTCTGGAAATGGACCTGCAATGTCGATAGCTACTCTTTCCATAGGACTTCCAACATTGTACTGTCTCATGGGTGCTCTCTTTTTACCAACCGGACCATTACCGGATGCACACAGTTCACATTTTCGGCACCATCTTCTTACATCATCTTTACAGTTCACCCAATAGAACCGTTCTCGAACCTTTTGCAGAGTCTTCGTAATACCAAAGTGTCCACCTGATGTACCGTCATGCAACTGACGCAATACTTCTGACACTTTACTTTTAGGTACAATTAACTGAAGCTTAGATTCTGTACCATCATCGTTCTCAAAGGTTCTGTACAAAAGATCATCTTTTAGTATCAGGCAATTCCATTGGCTCCAGTAGGCCTTGACTTCCGGACTACATGCACTAATGTTTTGCCAACTAGGTCTCTCACCTCGACGCATCCAATCCAATACTCTTTTTATACATGGATCGTCTTCTTGGGCTTCTTGTAACTGTTGTGGCTGCCATTGCTCATTAACGACGGTAGTTCGTCTCACAGGGCAAAGCTGTTCATCTAGTTTAAGCCGGTGATTACAACTTTCACTGCATGGTCGTCTCGAGGAAGCATCTGTATTTGAACCAACTCTTCCAGCCCTCTTCATGCGTCTCTTCGGCATCGTGTCACGAATCACCCTCCGTACCATTTCCACCAAACGTTCATCTTTTCTCTTATCGCCTTTTTCCACGGTTATTACTCGATTGTTTCGTGAAGCTTGGCTAGCTGCTTCGTGTTCCAAGGCAATAGCAAGTGCTTCATCTAAAACTTTCGGCCTTGCTAGTCGTAAAGCTTTCTGTAGTTCATTATCTTTCAGCCCATTGACGAAGGTATCTACTGCAATTTCTTCTAAAACGCTGTCTGGCACCTCTGGATAAGCCAACCGCACCACACGAGCCACATCTGCTTCAAATTCTTGCAGATTCTCACTTGCTCGTTGACTTCTACTTCGCAGTTGTGCTTTGTATACTTGTTGTAGATGGGCATCTCCATAGCGTTTTTCTAGACGAGTGAACAAGGTCTGGTAACAATTTTCTTGACCCTTAGGAATTGATCTTAATATATCTGCAGCATCACCTCGCAAAGCAGCAGTCAAGGAAACAGCCTTTTCCTGTTCGGTCCAATGATTGGCGGTCGCAATAGCTTCAAATTGTCTAAGATATATGGACCAAGAGGACTTTCCATCGAATGGTGGTAATTTGAATCTCATATTATGCGACGTTTCGTCTCTCGGTAGTTCATCTTTCACTACCGGATCTAACGCTGCTGCATTAACTGATGGTTGTACTTTTGTATCGGTTATCATGCTCTCTAGTTGTTTGATCTTTTCTTCTACGGTCTCTACACTTTTCTGCATCTTATCGAATGTTCTAGAAACTTCTTCAAATTTCTCGTCATTCTGTCTACAAACGTCTTTAATTACTTGAGAAACACTTTCAAATTTCTCGTCGCTTTTTCTACTAACTTCTTCAAGTTTCTCGTTGTTCTTTATAGAAGTTTCATCGATCTTTTGAGAAATGGTTTCGAATTTCGATAAGATCGCTTGTTCTGCTGATTGGAAGTGGAACGTCTTTGGGTCATCTCCATTCTTCTTGAGGACTTCCTCGAGTCGTGATTGTAGGACTATCTTGAGCCCACTGCTGTCCACGTCCCGTTCCTCTAGCTGTTCACGGAGCTGTTTTACTGTAAGTTCTTGTAGCAACATCTTTGGTCGGCACACACGTACTTTCCAAAAGTCTTTTAAAAGTCTTTCCGAATACCGAACAATCAACGCACTTTAACTATTCCCGACGAATAGAGTCCAAAAGTCTTTTAAAGTCTTTCCGAATACCGAACAATTAACGCACTCCGGTTATTCCCGACGAATAAAGTTCAAAAGTCTTTTAAAGTCTTTCCGAATACCGAACAATTAACGCACTCCGGTTATTCCCGACGAATAAAGTTCAAAAGTCTTTTAAAGTCTCTCTGTAATTCACTTATTTATATCGCACTAAGTTAACCGAACACCGACACCAACTGTAGCGTGATTAGTGTAATTACTTCTAATTACAATAAAACTAGCGGTTCGTAATTTATATACGACTTTATTTATATAAGTTACAGACGAATTTATCTTATACACTAAACTTATTCACAAAATATGCCCGTATTTATACCCAGTTGTTATTCTGGAACAATCGACTCCCATCTCGAGCTATCGGCTTGTTCCGCCTACGTGACGTACCTTCCAGAATTCTCCGGCGAGGCCTAGCACATCCGATTACGTCATTCTCGAGGTGTTTACTGTTATACGGGGATCGGCCAAGATTTCTCTTCCGCTACAATATCATTCAAAATAAACTTTTTATTTATTCTAAGGGACTTTCGGCCCTCGGTAATAATTTAGTCTTTCATTCTGCGTTTAAATTTTTCAAAAATATTCATTGGTTTTTTCAGGATTCGAAAAAAATGAACACAATGCCATAGTAATATTTTCCAAATCTATCTTTGTCTTACAACGCACTCAGCCGAATATAATATTGTCAGCATACATATATTGTCAGTCAGACACTGACAATCAGTGACAATTTTAAATATTTGACATTGCATCGGGAATATGTTGAGTTATTGATTAAATATTATTGATATAGTGTATTTGATAAATAATTGATTTAAGACGTGAACTTAATAAAAAGTTATTTATTGTGTATTATTTGTGGAAGATCCAAGCAGAGAATACATCAGGATAATATATTCTGTGATCCTAGTATTTTGTTGTTAAAGATGTTCAAAATTGTAATCGTTCCATAACAATATATTATTAAAAAATCACTTTAACACTTTTCCTCTTTTCTTGATTGAGTATTAGTCTTTGTTGTACACATAAATTATTACAATCACTGAATACATAGTTGGGGAAAAAATTATCACATTTATTAACTGAATTAATAATTTGCATTTATAAAAATAACAGTTATCCAAGAACATTCAAAACCCATCTCTTTAAATTAATGATGACATTTTCAAATAGAATGACATTGTAGTAATGTTTACATATCCATACCAGTGTGAATGTTACTACACGTAATTTGCCGTGTAAAGACAGAAAAAGTAGGGATACACGTAAAATATTTGCGAATTATGTACCCATAGCCTTAAGCATATTGTGGACAGTTCATAACAATTCTCTTAACGCCGTCTGTCCATCGTGTATATAGTCTACTTCTGCTTCTCCTGTCTGCTCGTGGTAATTTAATTAAGGGCTAATTAATGGCTGTCTGCTCCATATTGTAATTTTTCTGGCCCATCGCCCACATATTCTGGCCATATGGCCTGCTCAGTTCCACTTCAGCCACGTTATCCGCTCTATGACACCTGTGATGCCTGATTTAAGCTACTCTGAGTTTGGTTGCTGTGGCATGGATTATAAGGAAAGTGTTTCGACGCCATGAGTCATAACTGTCTTCTTTTTGAAATAATATGGCATGCTGCTCTAGATATCTGATAGAGCTCCATATGTGGCCGATGCCAAAAGTGATTCTCATTTACAGTTCATTGGTTTTGTTTGGTTGTCCTTGGCAATTTGGATTTCATGACCTACAAGTATTTATATTTATGAACTAACGTTATATCGTTGCAGCCGACTTTTGGATTTTCTCTTGGTACCAGATTTGTCATGTCCATCATATGGTTTACATTAATATATAAATATTATTATTTGGTATTCAGCTGTTTTCTTGCATTTCAGTAAATTTGATTCCTGGTGTTTCGGCTCAATCTTTATTATTGCCTATCGGTTAGCATCATTTTCATGTTCTTCTTGTAGTTGGTGATTACGATTATATCATAAACTAATTTTAAGTGATTTTTAAACATCTTGATTTTATTTAGTTACATCTTATTCGACGTCTTTTATCATCTTCCTTGTCCTAAATTTCAATTATTTTAAAAACGCCATTTTTTCCACATAATGTTGAAATTTATTCTTTTACAGTATTTTTAGACAATGCTAATATGGTACATGGTACATTTGGTATTCTGCTGTTTTCTTGCATTTCAGTAAATTTGATTCCTGGTGTTTCGGCTAAATCTTTATTATTCCCTATCGGTTAAGACCGCTTTACAGCTTGCAAGAAAACTTGCTGCAATTTCTTGCATGCAAGACTTTCATGCAAGTCTATTGCATGGTCTTTTACAGCTTGCAACCCGGCTTGCATGCAATTTGAAAGTTTTACCCTTAACCTAACTTATAAACTTTTGTTTTTTTTAATTACTTTATTGCTGTGTATTTAACTTGGTAAATTTCGAAATGCCAAGACTATCAGAAATAACCAAATATAAAAGGAAAAAGGCGGTAGCAGCAACTTTAAGTATTATTATTGCTGCAGCCAGCCTTTTAGTCACTAATTTAGAACGCCGAGATCGGAGATAGTGAGTAAGATCTTAGTTGAACAAGAAGAGGGGTAATAATGTATCTCCAACAGAAGAATTTATCCAAGTAGATGATGAAAATGACTCTAATTTTCTAGGAATGAATGTACTTACATTTTAATAAACCCTTGGGAAAAATTGAACAATTACAAAGAAATCTATATTTCGAAATACTATTTCTGCGAAACACAAATTAATTATTATCCTAAGGTACTTAGCTAGAGGAGAGAGAGCTTCCGTAGCTTAATATACAATTTACAATAATTAAGTATAGAATCTCAGAAAGTGCCATTTCATTATTCCTTCATTTCCATCGTTGATATATTTCACAAACAGAAAACAGCTGATCGGCATGTATTCGTGAATCCGTGTCGTCAATGACATTTGATATTGTGGAAAAATCAAATTCCCCTAGACTTGCATGAAAACTTGCAGAAAAATTGGCACCAAAACGATTATCGCGCAATTGCAAGAAGTTGCATGCAATAATCAACTGACGACATACTGCGCATGCCTTTAGGCAACTTTCTTGCGTCTTGCAGGTAGAATTGCAAGCTGTAAAGCGCCCTTTAGAATCATTTTCATGTTCTTCTTGTAGTTGGCGATTACGATTATATCATAAACTAATTTTAAGTGATTTTCATACATCTTTTTTTTTTAGTTACATCTTATTTTACGTCTTTTATCATCTTCCTTGTCCTAAATTTCAATTATTTTAAAAACGCCATTTTTTCCACATAATATTGAAATTAATTCTTTTACAGTATTTTTAGACAATGTTAATATGGTACATTCATCTTCTATAGAATGTCTTTATAAGTAACCGCTTTAAATAAGCGATCAAGTTTCAAATCTTACATAAAATTCAAATCATAAATCAAAGATAATTAATGACCGTGAAATCTCAAACCCAACAAATCAATCAAATATTGAATGTAGGTGATTGTCATTATCAAATCTTTAGAGTTAGGTAGGTACTGTGAATGTATTAGTATAATCATACAAGGAGCATTTTTATTATAAAACAAACAATGAACGAAAATAAAACCATACACATTTTGTATTATGAATATCTTACATAACAGAAAAATACTACCGATAAAATGCATATCAGTTTATTTATTTATTTTGCACAGTGCGCTGCCCCAGAAATGCTTAACGCATTTAAATACAGTAAAACCTCGATATAATGGACCTCTATTTAACGGACTTTGGATATCATCATCATCAATGGTGCTACAGCCCTATGAAAGAGCCTCGACCTTCCCAAGTCTATTACGCCAGTCAGTCCTATCCATTGCCAACCGTTGCCAGTTTGCTGCGCCTATTTTTCTCCCATCCTCATCTACACCATCTTTCCATCTAAGTTTTGGCCTACCCCTATTTCTACTTCCCACAGGTTGTGACGTAAGGATTCTTCTAGGAGGGTTGTTATGCTGTGATCTTGCTAGATGTCCTGCATATCTTAGTCGTCCTATTCTTATAAGAGATACTACGTCTTTTCCACCAAATATATGTTTATATCTGTGGTATACCTCGTAGTTGTACCTCCTCCTCCAAATACCATTTTCACAGATGCCACCGAATATGCCTCTCAGGATCCTTCGTTCAAATATAAGCAGAAGGTTTTCATCTGCCTTGGAGATGGTCCATGTCTCCGATCCATATGTCAACACTGGTTGTATAAGGGTTTTGTATATGGTTATTTTTGTTTTTTGGCTTAAGTTTCTGCTTCGCATATGTTTACTCAGTCCAAAATAGGATATAAGGACTTCAGATATAACGGACAAAAAATTCGGTGAAATGTAAAAAAATTAAAAATGTCCTGTAAATATTGTACGTGAACCCGTCCTATACTAAGATACATTGCATACCAACGGGGTACCCGTGGACTTCAAACGCTGTATTTTACAAAGAATCTGGAAGAACCGATCTGCAAGAAAAATTAGCAAGGAGGATCTCAGCACAGCTTTATGCTAACGCCAATCGATCGCATAGATTGACTCCTCTATGTTGGCAAATCTCGTAAACCTAGAGTTTTAAAAGATATAATGGATAATCTGCCCGTTTCATATTATAGCTCTAATAAGGCATGGTTCACCACAGATATTTGGAAGTTCCTGATTTCTGTAGGACAATACATAATAATGCCGGAGAGGAAGTAGCTGAAGAAGATGTTTTACAATGGCTAGAAGTAGGTGACGGTGACCCTGGGTATAACATCATGACTAAAAGTGAAATAGCAGATGAAGTTATGAACCTAAAAAATGAGGATGGAAATGAACATGGCGAAGAAGACAAAAGAACACTGCCAAAAATTAAGTTATCACAGGTAGGATCGATCACATCTTGAGGATCTAATAACATATAATATGTATTATTTATCAGATAACGAAGTTCAACTATACTACACACATTTTTGTAATTTTAGAGAGTGGATTATAAAAAACCAGCAAACTTAAAAAGTGTAAACAAAACTTGATTCCTTTTTCAAAGCAGGATTACCGACAGCAAGCGTGTTGATATTAAACAACATCAATTCCCGAGGAATATCCAAATAATAATTAAATATAATTTGGTGTTTGTGTTTTGTGTTTTTTTTATATTTAAATGCAGTGTACTGCATGAAGATAATGCAGTACCTAGATACAAAAGGGCAGCGTACCTTGCAAAAAAAGTTTTTTTTATTAATTTTAAGCCTATTTTTATATAACGGACTTTCGGCTTTACCGGACACCACGTCCCCCCAATTAGTCCGTTATATTGAGGTTTTACTGTACATCTATTATAGTAGTGTAGGAAACAGAGGTTGAACCTCGCAAAATGGACACAAGTCCGGTTTTCGCCCCGGAACCCCCCTTTTCATCCCTTTAAAGGGGGGTAATTTGTGGTTTTTGCGAGACGTAGCCCTTCCTGTACGTTTTGCAAAAAAATACTTAATAGTAAAATGAAGAGGACTATATTTCCTACTATTTATTTCCCGACAGCATATGTCTATTATCCACCGTTTAGCGGGGGTGGAGCCCCAAAGTTGACAAATTTTTAAAAAAGATGTTTCAAAAAATATATATTTTTCCCTAACTGTAATGAAAATTAAGAAGAAACCCTGCGGAAATTAATCACAAATAAGTGGCTGATTTTTTGTTATAGGTTTCATTTAAGGGCAATTGCAAATTTTTTAATTAGAGGTTGTTACATTTAAAAAAAAACCCCTTTTTATACCATCTGAATCGCCTATGCTAGAGTAAAAAAACTTTCAGCGATTATCCATGTACTTGTGTTATTTACAAATTTCTATAATGCACCCTTATTTTTTTTCCGGAACCACCCAAAAAAAGGAGAATTACTACAAAATAATCATATATCTACTAATAAAAATTAAAAATTGGACAATTACCTGATAGAGCTGGTTCTTGCCTAACACCCCTACTCAACAATGGACTTTTTAATCCTTTCGCTCCGAGATAGAATTTCTTTCTGGCTTGAGGAGGAGTGGGGCAGCTTTGAGTCATAATATTTTGTTCGGGAGCTCGGTGACGCAAATTCGAGGGACGAGTCTTTGGCAGCTTTTCTGGATGGCCTACTTCTACACTGGATGTCAACAGATCAGTGCGACTCTGTTTAAAAAACATGGATTAGTAGAAGTAGAGCATTACTAAAGTTAAATATTAAGATAGCTATTATAATATATGTAGTAACCAACGTTCTGAAAGGATATGGTATTTTTTGTCTTTTCTATTGGCTTTGGATTGCTTGATCCATTCAGCCACGATAGATAATAAATTACTGTTTGCTACAATATCCCAAATATAATATTATGTACATGTGCGCACATATAATACTTATGATGGATATGGTACATGAAGAAGAATGAAGTTCCATATACCCTCAATCTGTAAAATATACAGGGTGTAACAAAAATGCAAGTCATAAATTAAATCACATATTCTGGGACCAAAAATAGGTCGTTTGAACCTAACTTACCTTAGTACCAATATGCTCATAAAAAAAGTGACAGCCCTTTGAGGTTACCAAATGAAAATCGATCTTTTTCAGTATATCGAAAACTATTAGAGATTTTTTATTGAAAATTGACACGTGGCAATATTATGGCAGTAACATAAAAAAAAATAACAGTGAAATTTTTACACCCCATAAAAATTTTATGGGGTTTTGTTCCCTTTTAATCCCCCCCCCCCCCAAACTTTTCTGTACGTTCCAATTAAATTATTATGGTGGCACCATTAGATAAACGCGATATTTTTAAAACTTTTTGTTTTTTATGGGTGTTTTGTTCCTTTAAACTCCCCAAATGCTTGTGTGCGTTCCAATTAAACTATTATTGTGGTACCATTAGTTAAACACAGTGTGTTTAAAATTTTTTCCTCTTAGTATTTTTTCGATAAGCCACCTTTTATTGAGATGTCTTTTGAAATGTGTTTCAAAATATACCTAAAAATGTAAATTAAAATAAATTTTCATATTATTACCAGGTCTCTCTAATCGTACTTAGCCATATAAAAATATGTGGTAGACTTGACAAATATTCAAAATATCTCGATAAAAACTGGCTTATCAAAAAAGTACTACGAGGCAAAAAAGTTTTAAAAACATTGTGTTTAACTAATGGTACCACAATAATAATTTAATTGGAACGTACATAAAAGTTTGGGGGGGAGGGGGGTGGACTTTGTTGAGAAAAAGGGAAACTGTTAAACCTGAGGAACAGTTTTAATTTAAATTTTACCTTCCGGAAACCAAAAGTAAGAATCTCTGTAGGTGACATAAGCCCCAAATCGGCAGCCGTCTTATAAATGACAATATTTTATGACCATGTATATTTAAAATACTTACTTGTGAGAGTAAGTTAAAGTAGCCGTTAGTTTTGACTTTGGTTCTAGGTTGCACTTGCTGCGCTTGTGGCATTTCTCCACGGAGGCTAATTTCTGATCCTCTTAATTTGCTACAGCCTAAATTTGGTTTAAGGGTTCCATCTAAAAAAAAATGATAAAATTTATTAGTATAATTTCAATCGATTTTATACCATTAATATAAATTGTAGCTAATTATTAAAGTAGGGGAATTATCATTGGTATTACGATTAATTAATTATTAAAACATTTGTCTATCATTAAAGTATAATGGATTGGGCGAATTGCTAATAGTGGAGTTTTAGAGATATGTAATGTCAACGACAAATATTATTAAAATAGTACAACAATATTTTTCATTTAAGGCATACATATATAAAAAAGTCTTTGTAATATTATTCTAACCAATGCTATCCTAACGCGTTGTCATTTTCAGGCGACGATTGTATATCATATATTGTCGTTCCACAGACGTATATTTTGTACCTCCCAACAAAATATCGAACTTCCGTCACGATTAGTTATTCCATTTAAAAATAATAGCTTTAGAATGTTATATCTATTGACAAATATCATACTTGTTGTGTGTAAAACAAACTGGTTTAATTGCGACTAAACTCAAACACAATATTTCCTATTCCCAAACTAGAAGCACACCATAGGCAGTTTTGTAAGAACTTCCGAAAACTCCTATATATGTAGATGAAATTGTATGGGAGTGGTTGCAATTACTTCAGTAACACTATCCTTAAGTGCTGTGCAGCCGAGTCCACCTTTTTGACATGTGAGCTCTTTCTAGATTGAAATACAATAAAATAATAAAAATGTGTACCATGTGAAGGAGAACAGTGCCTACGTTCCTTCTGATGACGCTCCAATAAGAGCAGAAAACTGCAGTTAAAGGGACTGGCTGCACTCCTTATTCTAATTAAAAAGTAAGATTGTTTTTCCTTCGTATTGCAGCCGAATAAAAATGGTACACATTTTTATTATTTTATTTTCGTATTACTCAGTAGAGTAACTATGGTGCATCTTTCAGTTTCTAGCCGGCTGCAGACGGGGGATTTGAATTGCAAGGTTTAGAATTCCTTCCCTATCGTCTTTACTGCAGCATCCATATGACTTGCAAATTGTAGAAGTCTTGGAGGCGTATACATGGGGATGTACCAGTAAGTTTTCAATTTAAAAATCTTTTAGTGATTTTTGATATTTTTCAATATTAATTATTTGCTATTAGGATTGAAAACTTGCTTCGTATGAAATACAATAAATCCTCGGTAGATATTCGAGAGATGATACCACACAAAGCAAAGATTCTGAGTAAGCTGACCAGAAAACTCAAATCTGTAGTTCAAATTTGTCAAATGAACGTTGAAGGTATAAACTAAACGCCAGTACTTATCAACACCCTGAAGTATACCTAAACTCCTAAACTGTAAACAGTTCACTTGCCTCTAGTAAAACATCAAATAATCTTAGGACTGCTATTTAATTGAACTGGAAGCTACATATCAAAACCTTATAAGGTAATTGCACTAGTAATGTCATAAAAAAATTGGCACATTATCAATGGGGAGCAAACGAATGTTGCTAAGTACAGTAAAACCCATTTATCTGCAATCGTGAGAATAAGACACGACAGACGTTCGTGGATGCGGTGCAAGTGACCTTGAGGGTTTTAAGCGCTGGTTTCCTCGAAAGCGGCACCGACAAACTGCGACCGTAACACTGCGATGAATTACGTCAGATTACGGTGAAAAATTCAAGGTTCTTCACTGCGGCAATGGAATGTGCAAACTCAGCAAGCGGTGGCTTCCAACGCATCCTTGGAAAACACCGCTATTATTTTGCATGGTACAGTTTTTATGACGTCATTCATCGCAGTGTTATGGTCGCAGTTTGTTGGCACCGCTTTCGATAATAATAATAATATCGTATGGCATTTTTGCCGGGGAGATCCTTTCGGATAGTTCCAGCGCCAATTACATCTTTAACCCTGTTTCAAGTAACTAGTGTCGATGTACACTAGCCCAGGGGGACCGACGGCTTAACGTACTCTCCGAGGCACGGTGAGACGGCTCGTGTCATTATTGGAAATGAAAATGGTTTGTCTTTGGCAGGAATCGAACCCACGTACTCTGGCGTATGAGGCCAGCGATTATGCCGTTACACCGCTTTCGATGAAACCAGCGCTTTAGTTAAATCTGTACGTTATATATGCAGATCCCTAATTCGATTCAAGCTAGATTGTGCTTTTGGACTTTACAGCACGCACTCCAAATCTGACTTAACGGAAATTATACGTTTGTGTAATAGAAACCGATCTTTGGCCAGCTTAGCCTTGGCAACAATTATTATTACTCAAATGACGTCAAGATGTCAGTCAAGTTTGTAAACGTCCCACTGATCAGTTCCTATCATTTGAATTTTACTGAAATTTTAAGTAATGTGATTTAAAAAATGGCGTTTGTTGTTAACAATCTGAAGGTATGATACCCACAGATATAACAACACGTAGATTAGGCCAGGTATAGGCCGCTCTGTGCATCGAGGTGTAACGCCAATATAGGATTGAGTGGTCTAGCCATCTATGTCAGTCACATGCGCGGGATCGCTTGGTTAAAAGAGATAGATAGACCACCGATTGGCTGTTTCCATGCTATTTCCGCGTTACGGTTTTTTGGTGAGTATGCCGAGTCTACGCTTAATATGTCAATGATGATACCGCATGATTTGCGTAACCAACTGTCAAGGAGGGATTTGAAAATTTACGAGTGGAAGAGAGGAGACTAATGCCGAATGATATGCCGGATCAGGTGCATTGAGTACTGCATCAACATGTCGAAATCGACCATGATTAGAGAAAATCATCGAAATTCAATCAAACCAATTTCAGAAAATGGTGTGATCAAAGTATAGATATGTATAATGAAATTTTATCCATCAAGCAATAAGATGAAAACTCCCAGGGAAGCTCTCATGTGTTGTCATTCTTCTGTACGACAGTGCTAGCCCTCTGTTGTAAAAGTAGTGCAAGAAAATCTACAAGGAAAGAAATAGAGGATACTGTAGCATACACATTATCACATATATCTCGATTACATCTTGAGGATTGCTTCTTGTATTACACTAACATTGCTACCGCGTTTTGGTATTAGTAAATACAATTTTGTTTTTCTTTTACAGATAAATGCCAAGGGGGCTTTCTTCGAAGAGTAACGAAGGCTAGAATATTGTCACTGTCATCGTTTAAATTGTACAAAATACCAAATGAACAGCGCTGTATTCAGTCCCCAAATATTGATATACTTCTAACTCCATATTGCACTTCTATTGTTATGCAATCTTTTGTATAATATCTATTGTACCTGTGTCAATGTTATCTGTAGGTAATCAAGACACAATAATTCAATGACAAAAATCTGCAGAATATGGCAACGTTGTGCGAAAATGATAACGTCAAATTGATAATGGGCAATTGATTTATTAGGAAACCATTATCAAATAATATGTTGCCTTCCCATTATTAAAAAACAGTTAAATAAGTTTTGCAATAAAGTATGTGGAAAATATGTGGCCACCATAAACATATTTACAATGGGTAAATTATCAGACTGGCATTTGAAAAAGCCTCTTCGGTCATTTAAAAAAAATTTCTTAAGTAATAAAAACATTCAAATATTAGTTACTGTTTAACATAATATTGGATGCAATAATAAAACAAGTGAAGAAAAAAAGAGGGTAGAAAATGGTCGATAGAGAGTAAAAATACTCTGTTACGCTGACACCGTGATAGTAGCAGAATGCGAAGACGACCTACAAAGATCAATGCACGAGTTCAACATTAACGCAAAAGAAATGAATCCAGTAGAACGACCAGATGTCTAAACGACACAATTTGGAAAAACAAACACCTACGAGTGGAAACAAAGGCCCGAATATACATATAAATCACTGGGCCAGTTATGACTTACACGGCCGAAACAAGACCAGTACCTCGAGACCAACGCAATGAATGATTCCTGAAAAGGACTATAGGACAGGGTAAGAAATGAGAAAATCAGATGCGTATGTGGGGTCGACAATATAAATACCTGAGTAAAGAACAGAAAAAAAAAAGAGTGGAATCAACACATAAGCAGAATGTCTGAATCAAGGATAGTAAGAATATCCAGGGACAAGTAACAGGCAAAAGAAGTATAGGGCGCCTAAGGAAAAGATGGAACGGCAACTTAGGGGCAGAATAAAAGGCACCGTTGAAGAAAAACAGGCAGTACTGGAGTACTGCCTATATAAAAGAAGAAGAAGAAGAAGAATATTAGTTAGAAATTGTCTTAACAAAAACACTCAAATATTAGTTAGACATTGTCTTACAAAAACACTTAAATATTAGTACGAAATTGTCTTACTTCTTCTTCTTTAAGTACCGTTCCCAAATTTTAGGCGTGGATAGCTTCCATGACAATTTGCCGATGTCGTTCTCGATCTTGAGCGGCATGTAATAGTTGATCTGCCGATCAGCAATAGATGTGGTCTCAAGATCAATAAACAAAAAACAAAAATTATGATAATAGATTATTCAAATTCACTTCAGACAACAGGAGCCTTAGACCAGTTTGAGGTGGTTAACGAGTTCAATTATCTAGGATCCTACATCAGTAATACAGGATCTTGTGAAACAGAAATACGTAGGAGAATAGGCATGGCCAAAAACGCTATGAGTCGATTATCGAAAATCTGGAAAGATCGCTCCTTGTCGAAGAACACCAAAATAAGATTAGTACGTGCCTTAATTTTTCCCATATTTAATTACGGATCCGAAACGTGGACAATGAAATCGGACGACAGAAAAAGGATTGACGCCTTTGAAATGTGGTGTGGAGAAGAATGCTTCGGATCTCATGGACGGAACACAGAACAAATCACTCAATCCTTCAAGAGCTTAATATTCAGACTCGACTTTCCTCTATTTGCCTCTCCACCGTCTTAAAATTTTTCGGCCATATTGCAAGAAGAAGTGATGATAATCTTGAGAGACTTATAATTTCGGAAAACGTTGAAGGGTGCAGACGTAGAGGTCACTCACCTACTCGATGGACGGATCAAGTACAGAAAGACAGTGGAAAAACATTCTCTGAATCCATGAGGGAAGCTCAGGACAGAAGCCGATGGAAAGAGATAGTTGCTCGTATTATAGGGAATCACGACACTTAGCAATGAGTAAACGACTGAGGAGGAGAAGGAGGGGCCAAACGAAAGACAAAAAAACTTTTTTTCTTTTATATATGTTTTAAATTATATTCTGTTGTGATTTATAGCATTTTTTTTCGAATTTAAAATTTTATGCGAGTTCCCTATTGGTAAATATTTTTGTATATTTAAAACTTTACCTATTTCTGTCGTGATTCCGTTTCCTACACAGAGAGGGCAAGACTCGTTGGTGAACATACAAGAATAGCATCTCTCGTGTCCGCAATTGTCTATGAGTCTTCTTTTTTTGCCTTTGTCAAAAGGCATCTCGCAACTTGGGCATGTGCCAGACGAGGAATGTTCAGCATCTAGGAGCCGTCTGATGGCTGCCAAATCTGAAACAATGAGTTTACATATAAATATAAAGAATTTTAAGAGATAGGTTAGTTTTTCAAATATATATTTTCTACCTACAATACATTATCAAAAGAAAAAATAATATTCTTTTGATACTTATTTGTATTTATTTGCAGATTATACAGGGTGTTAGTAAATAAGTATGAAAAACTTTAAGGGCTAATTCTATATGACAAAATAATGACAGTTTGCTTTATAAACGTATATCCGCAAATGCTTCGTTTCCGAGATACGGGGTGTTGTAATTTTTATTTCAAATTGCCAATTTATTTATTGCTCTAAGACCGGTTGAGCTCTGAAAATGAAATTTGGTGTGTTTTAAGAGGTACTTAGTTATTGTGCATTATTTGACATACAATTAAGAATTTTGTATTATCATTGGCGCGCCTACGGGTAATGGTCTGAATTATTTTAAAGAAAAAAATAGTACGCCACTCAGACATTTCGAATTAAAAATTATTTTTAAATTCCACGTCTAATTTATGAGAAAAAAACCTTTCTTTCCTTTTTTTCATATGGTGCACCGTTTTTATGCAGAAAAATAAAACATCTTGACGCGTATTTTTCATTTTTAATACATTATGAAGAACTATCCAGTATAATAATACTAATAGGTCTGGATCCCGCGTATGAAAAAAAAGTTGATTAATAGCAAGCTGAAAATTTTTTAATAGCTTAAGGGTGTCTAGTCCGACAAACTTTGATGTATAGGAACACTGGAACAGGAGACGTTTTAATTATTGAACAGATTAAAAATTTGGAACGTCAGACTACGAAAACGTCCCATGTATTTTGTCGGACAGAACTTCCAATTAATTTGTTACCCTTTCATTAAACTGTCCTGCAAAAATCAGACTGCTATTTATCACCGACTAGGCATTTTAATGAGTGGAACAAGTAGAACATGTCAATATGGAATTATGTCAGGTGACAAATAGCAGTCTGATTTTTGCATGAGAGTTTAATGAAAGGGTAACAAATCAATTGGAAGTTCTGTCCGACAAAATACATGGGACGTTTTCGTGGTCTGACGTTCCAAATTTTTAAACTATTCCACAATTAAAACTTCTCCTGTTCCAGTGTTCCCATACATCAAAGTTTGTCCGACTAGACACCGTTAAGCTATTAACAAATTTTCAGCTTGCTATTAATCAACTTTTTTTTCATACGCGGGATCCAGACCTATAAACTAGAACAATAATAGAAAATATTACTAATAAGATTTTAACTAGGTGCAGAGCTACAACAAAATTAAAAGTGAACTCCTTTAGAGGTGACAGAAAAATTTTATATTCATCATTGGCGCGCGTACGGGTAATGGTCTGACTTAAAAAAAAATAGTACGCCACTGAGATATGTCAAATTAAAAATCATTTTGGAATTGGTCGTTCAATTTACGACAAAAATCTTTCCTGCCTTTTTTCATACGCGGTGCCGTTTTTATGCAAAAAAATAAGACATCTTAACGTTTACAAAGTATTTGAACTAAGTTTCTATATGGAAACTACTACCTCGAATACTTTGTAAGCGTTAAGATGTTTTATTTTTTTTTATAAAAATGGCATCTCATATGAAAAAAAGGTATGAAAGATTTTTTTGTCATAAATTGAATGAGGAATTCAAAAATGATTTTTGTTTTGACATATCTCAGTGGCGTTCTCTTTTTTTCTTTAAAAAAACCAGACTATTACCCGTATGCGCGCCAATGATGAATAAAACTTTTTTAATTGTATGTCAAAAAATGCGCAATAACTACTTCCTAAAACTCATCAAATTTTATTTTCATACCTTAACTGGTGTTAGAGCAATAAATAAATTGGCAGTTTGAAATAATAATTTCAACATCCCGTATCTCGGAAACGAAGTATTTGCGGATATATGTTTATAGAGCAAACCGTCATTATTTTTTCATGTAGAAACTAGCCCTTAAAGTTTTTCACACTTATTTACTAACACCCTGTATAGATTCACACTAAACGAGGTTAAAATTACTCGTTTTCAGAGACGAAAATTCCACTGAACCTCTAAAAATCATACCAAGAAGCTGAATTTTGCTGAGAATGTCAACTTTTGGACCTCAAAAATGATGCAAAAATGTTTATTAGTCCTACCCCCAGGCTTCCCCCTAAAACTCCCCTCGTAGGGGGGTAAAACAAAAAACATCTATATAGTAAGAATTCTCTCAGAAATAACGCTTGAAGCGACCCGTGATTTTGAATGTCACAGTGCCATGTCAATTTTTTAAACAAAATTTGTATCATCTCATCTTTTGATAAGAGGGTCCTATCGACAAAAATCAAAATGCGTTTTAAAGGTGAAGAGAGCAGCTTTTATAATAATAAGAAACGTTGCAATTTTTTAATTTTTCTGCAAATAAAGTTAGTTTCAATGAAGCTGTTAAATAAATAATCATTGCGCGATTTTTGCCATTTTTTACGATTCTCATATGACCAATAAATTTAGAACTTCCACTGATCTGTTGCTATGTAATTTTGATTGGCAGAGCCTATTCGTCAAAACCTATAATATGAAATGTTGATTTTGAGCTTTAGCAACAAATATGAGGCATTTGAAGCATGCCTAAAAACGATGAATTTAAACTTTCGCATTATAGTACGGGAACCGAATAGGTCAAAATGTACCCATCTGCTTGCCGGATAAAACATTTTTTTTATTAAATTCCATACATAGACAAACACTACCAGCATGGGTTGCCTATCAAAATCGTGTCACAGCTATCCTTAAGGGGGGCGTAGGGGTTGCAATCAATATTTCAAGCACATTTCTTTTTGAAAGTATGGTAGAATTATTTTATTTTTAAATTAAATAGACATATTCAGTACAATTCATAGATTACTCAAGAAAAAATTCAAGAAAAAATACTAAAAAATAAGCCAACGGTGGCAAATTTTTAAAAGACACCTCAAAATATAATGAATTTTGCGGTGGACATCAGAACGCATCATTGGATCATGGTAAACAAAAAATTCAAAAAGATTTTATTACCTTATGAGTTTCTAGAGGTAATGCTATCGAGTTTTTTTAGTTTTATCTAATTTTGACTTTTTGATATCAGTCAGAAGTCAAAACAACGATTTTTTTGCAAATAAGGGTGAAAATTAACATATTTATTATTTTTAAACAAAAAATAATCATACAACAAAAAACATCTCGACAGCGTTACCTCAAGGAATGTCTAAAGAAAATATATACAAAATTCCAGGTGGGTCGGTCAAGTAGATTTTCAGTTACAATGTCTACAGCCTTTGAAAAAATCAGTTTTGAGGAAAACGCGTTTAAAGTATTGTCAACTTTTATTTCCAATTTCTTTTTTGTCTTTCAAATCATAAAATGATGCACACCGGAATATCTTTTTGAATCGCGGCGGTGCTGGCGCGAACCTGCTGCAAATCGAGTCGAAGATAGGGCTATTCAACACTACCTCCCTACCTTCGACTCGCTTTACAGCAAGTTCGTGCCAGCGCGCTTGAGCGTAGTGAGAAACGGTCAATAGCTGTTCTTATTTTCTTTTGTAAATTACTCCCCGATTTAAAAACATATTCCGGTGTACATCATTTTACCATTAATTTGACAGACAAAAAGAAAATGAAAATAAAAGTTGACAATACTTTAAACGCGTTTTTCTCAAAACTGTTTTTTTCAGGCAGTAGACATTGTAGCTCAAAAACTACTTGACCAACTCACCTGGAATTTTGTATATATTTTCTTTAGACATTCCTTGAGGTAACGCTGTCGAGATATTTTTTGTTTTATGCTTATTATTTGTTTAACAATAATAAATATGTTGATTTTCTCCCTATTTTGCAAAAAAATTCTTTGTTTAGACTTTTGAGTGATATTAAAAAGTCAAAATTAGACAAAACTAAAAAAACTCGACAGTGTTACCTCGAGAAACTAAGCTAATAAAATCTTTTTGAATTTCTTGTTTACCATGATCTAATGATCAGTTCTGATGTCCGCTGCAAAATTCATTATTATATTTTGAGGTGTCTTTTAAAAATTTGCCACCTTATTTTTCAGAATTTTTCTTTAAGTAATCTATAAATTGTACTGAATATGCCTATTTAATTTAAATATAAAATAATTCTACCATACTTTAAAAAAATGTGTTTGGAATATTGATTTCAACCCCTTCGTCCCCCCTTAACGATAGCTATGACAGGATTTTTATAGACAACCCATGCTGGTCGTGTTTGCGTATGTATGAAATTTAATAAAAAAAAATGGTTCATCCGGCAAGCAGATGGGTACATTTCGATCTCCTATTCGGATTTTAGACTATTACAAACAATCTAAATCGTTTAAAACTGCTTCTTTTCAATTGTACTTTTTTCGAAACTACACAACTTCAGCTACAAATTCCACTCAATGCCGTCGTCGCTGAAGTATTTCCCGTGACGTGAGAAGGTTTGTAAGAAATCAAGATAGCTGTAAGCTTCACATTTTAAAATTAGTTACAAATATACAGGGTCTTCGATAACACTTTACCGCATAACATATCAAAGATATGTTTTTTTAATGAAACACCTCGTATTTTATGTGACAATTAAAATCCGCATCACTCCCTCGTTACAAGAATACCAAGTTGTTCTGTGTTATACAGGGTATTTACAAAGTTATAACCAAATTTCAACAAGTTGACCGCTCTGTGTAATTAAAAAAGCATACAAAAGCAAAAAATATGTAATCATGATTATATTGATATCTATAGTCCAAAAAATACCCTACTCTATACGAGAAAATAAAACCTGAAAAAGGAAATAACGAATGCTAATTTGTAAATACTATCCCTAATAATAACTGAAGAACAAAGAAGAAAAGTAATTAGAAATATAAAAAAGAAAATATATGAAGCTTCTATAAAGGATAATATCCCAGCTGAAATAATAAAAGAGTAAGGAAAACGAATCAAAAAATATTTTAACATACTTTTCAATTAATGTTTTTTAAGGGAAAATAGCACAAAAGTGGAAGAATGCGACTTAATATAAATTTATTTTGACGTTTTAATTTCCACTTCGGAAACCGGAACGTCAAAATAAATTAATAAACTTCTTTTAAATTCTTTGAAAGTAAAATGGTGGCTTTATTACCAATAAAAATAGTAAACTATAAAAATTCGATGGTACATGACCATGGACGGTCAAAAAGTCTTTAGAAAATTGCCGCATCTTCTTTAAGTGCTATCTCCTCACAGAGGTTAAAGATGTGTCCTGCAAATTTTTCTTTATTTTGAGCAGTCATTATTCGTTTTGAGCGTCGGTCATGACGGTCCAGTTGGCTGGGGCTCAGTCTATCGACAAGTTTAGTGGATTTGGGATTTGCGGTCGCTGGTTCGAGCCTCAGCTAGGTCATGAAATTTATAAAAGGCCAACGCCGTAATATAAAACTCAATAGAGTCTACGGCTTGGTCTGGATAAACTGGCGTCGGATCGGCCTATGGAGGAGCGGTACGGCAAGGGATAAGGACTTGCGGCTTGGTGATACTCCTCCATAGATCCCTACCGAAGGGCGTTGACGCCTAAGAACGGTGTATACATACATGTTATTGGTCATTTTTTAGTATTACTTAGTGAGGTTAAACACAAATGAGATAGAGATGGACTCGCGATATAAAGTTAAGGAGGTCCAATGTGAAAAAGACGAAATGGAAGACAGGGTTAAATGGAAACAAATGAGAAGATCCTATGCTCATAAGAACAGGTAATGGGCTATTATAAAGAAATGAAATAATCAAATACGGTATTAAAAATTAAAGAAAAACGTGATTTAGGTAAAAACAAAACATCTAGTAGAGGAAATTTATCTACGCGAATTGTTTAAAAAGTATGTAGCTATTGTCCATATTAATTAATTCCTGTTTTTTTGCATAATAACCCTGGATAGGTCTTTGCCTGTCTGGCTAAGATCTTCCATTCTGATTTCTTGAGCAGTTTTACTCCATTTCTCACAGTTTTCAGATCGTCCTTTATGTCAATCTATCACTTTTAACAAATCAATCTTATTAATTAATTATACTCCAGGCTGTGGGTGAAAAATAGGTCGATTTCAGGATATAATTCAGGAATTTTTGAAACCTATCAGGTGTTGTAAAGAACGATGCCAGGAATAACTTCTTCTAAAATGTGACCAAAAATATTGTGAGCTTTTTTTGTTATTGCGATTTTCATTTGTTAAATTTGCAATTTTTAAAGATTTTTAATTTTGCAGCTTAGGATATTGATTCAAGGGAAAAACTTTTTAATAGAAAATTGTAGTAAATTAAAAAACCTACAATTTGAGCTATGGTAAGTTTAATTTCGTTTATTGGTTATTGCAACACAGCCTGCGAAAGGTCCAAAACTGCCGTTTTTTACAATTGCGTTATTTATTGTACAAATAATTTTTTTTAGTTTTTAAAGCTTTAAAATGAGGGTCTTTTAATTCCAAACATAAAAAAAATTGTAAGGCCGGATTAACGAATTTGTTGCTTAGATATTATAAATTGTTTATCCCAAGAGGTCAAATGTCGAAGGCTATAACTTTTTGAAAAAAAAATCGTAGAGAGTTAATGAAACATCCAATCTCCTTCTAAAGAGTTATATTGTCATATTCTGATGTAAATAAATGCGTAAAACATTTTTAAACTTCTAATTTTTGGGTTTGAAAATAAGGGGGCAAATTTCGTTATAAACATTTAGAGCTGAAGCGGCGCTGTACATCCTATGAGTTTTTAACTTACAGATTATTGTTGCTGAAGAGGAAACGAAGATTTATAAAAAAATAAAAAAATTCTACGACCAACTGAAGCCTAGCTAAATGTTGGGCTTGAAAATAAGGGGGCAATTTTCGTCATAAACATTTAGAGCTGAAGCGGCCCTGTACATCCTAAGAGTTTCTAACTTACAGATTATTGTTGCTGAAGACGAAACGAAGATTTATATAAAACTAAATTTTCTACAACCAACTGAAGCCGAGATAATTGTTTCTTTTTTCTTAAATCGTAGTGTCTTATTTACAAAAATTAAGAAATTATTTTACAGTCATTGACTAAAGAAAGACTTATGTTTTCTTAAATTAAAAATAAATATAAAATATAGTTACATTTTATTATTAAAAATTATTTTTAAAATCGGTGCTTTTGCGAGCGTCCGAATTTTGCAAATCGCCCGGCTCGCTTCAAATCCGCGCGCTCGGAAAACTTTTACGTAACTTGTATTAAATTTTGACCGAAAACAATTATTTAATAATATTACCATTATAATATACAGTCTATTTACCACTGTATTTGCTTTTCTTGATAAACTTTTATATGTGAAATCTCATTTCTGAAGAAATAATATTACAAAAATGATACATATACAGGGTGGGGCATTAGTGTGACAAAGTCCAATTACTCGTTTGTCGTAAGAGATACGAAAAAAAGTTATTTAGGTAAAAGTTGGGGCACACATAGTACCATAATTTAAAAATATTTTCAAATATACAGGGTCGTCCGTATTGACAGCGTGACACAAACTTATGTTTTTTTTAATGGAACACCCTGTATATTTTTACATTTTTGGATTCTCCTCGATGTTTCCTTTCTTAAAATATATGGTTTTGTAATATTATACGAGGCAGTTTAAAAGTTAATTACGTTTTTTTGTTAATTTCGTAGCAAAATCTACACCCTGTAGAATTTTAGTGATTTGACATCAAATTTTTATTTTATGTTCAAACGATTTTTAATATAGTCTACTACTGTTAATCATTAATAGTATAGCGAAATGTTTAATTTTAGTATACAGGGTGGGTCGAAACTCGGAATGAGTATTTTCTGAGTTTTCTTAAATGGAACACCCTGTATTTTAGTATTGTAATTAAATTATATTTTATGGTACATTTTTATTTCTTAAGCATTTACTATAGTTAAGTGTTTTAATTTGTAAGTTATTCGTCATTCTTTAAGCAAACATTAATTTGCAACAAAAATTACGTAAAATTTCATTAGGTAGCCGTGAAAATATCCAATCGAAAGTAATTTTTCGAAAAAAAAAAATACATAATAATCTAGCCTGATCCTTAATTTATTAATATTGGATGAGATATCCAAATACATTCGTAGTTAAGGTTGTTGGTGCTTAAAATATGAATCAAACATAAAAAAATTCTGCCTAGTTGGCTACGACACAAAATTTGCTTAAACATTTGACATTATACTATTTATATAGTTTCAGTTGATTTGATACCATTACTAGTATTAATTTTTCTAATGAGCTTAGTGCTAGGAGAGTATAACAAAAATGAGCTACTAGCAATAAAAATTTATCATCAGCAGTTCCCTGATAGTCGACAACCAAAAAGAGAAACTTTTGAAAGTATACTAAAACGGTTTCAACAGACTAGATACTTAAATTGTAAGAACGATTGTACTAATATGCAGATCCTCAGTGACACTAAGGATTACATATAATTGCTGTTTTCTTCACTTACAATAGTTTTTATTCGAGCAGATTTATCATAATCTAAGTGATCAGTCCGTTGAAACCGTTCTAGTATATTTTTAAACGTTTCTCTTCTTAGTTGTCGTCTATCAGGGAATTTCTAATGAAAAATTCTTATTGCTAGTAGCACATTTTTGTTATATTCCACTAGCACCAAAATCTTATTAGTCAGTTTCTCATAAGAAAAATACATATTAGTAATGGTAACAAAGCAACTGGATCTATAAAAATAGTATAATGTCAAATTTTTAAGGAAATTTAGTGTCATAGCCTATGAGGTAGAATATTGTATGTTTTTATTAATATTTTGCGCACCAACAAAATTAACCACGAATTTATTTGGATATTTCATCCAATAGTAATAAATTAAGGATCAGACTAGATTATGATGTATTTTCTTTTCCAAAAATTATTTCTGATTAAATATTTTCACAGCCACCTAATAAAATTTCACGTAATTTTTCTTACAATTAATGTTTGGCTTAAAGAATCACGAATAACTTACAAATTAAAGCACTTAGGTATAGGGATTGCTTAAGAAATAAAAAAGTACCATAAAATATCATTTCATTACAATACTTAAATACAGTGTGTTCCATTTAAGAAAACTCAGAAAATACTCATTCCGAGTTTCGACCCACCCTGTATACTAAAATTAAACATTTCGCTATACTGTTAATGTTTAACAATAGTAGACCATATTAAAAATCGTTTGAACATAAAATAAAAATTTGATGTCAAATCACTAAAATTCTACAGGGTGTAGATTTTGCTACGAAATTAACAAAAAAACGTAATTAACTTTTAAACTGCCTCGTATAATATTACAAAACCATATATTTTAAGAAAGGAAACATCGAGGAGAATCCAAAAATGTAAAAATATACAGGGTGTTCCATTAAAAAAAACATAAGTTTGTGTCACGCTGTCAATACGGACGACCCTGTATATTTGAAAATATTTTTAAATTATGGTACTATGTGTGCCCCAACTTTTACCTAAATAACTTTTTTTCGTATCTCTTACGACAAACGAGTAATGGGACTTTGTCACACTAATGCCCCACCCTGTATATGAATATAACTATATTTTAAATTTTTTCATTGTTATATAAATATAATAATAATAATGTTACTTCTTATTATACAATATAAAACTTTTTCTTCTTGTAGTGACTATCCGTTTTGAATGTTGGCGACCATCATGGCAATCTGTACTTGCACACTAAATCGGTACTGCTGCTCTAAAAAGATTTGTAGTTGTTGTGTTGAACGACGTACGTAAATTTTCTAGCAAGGTAATCCTTCGCCTTCCCGGTTCTCAGTTTCCAAATGGGGTTTGCCAAATTGCCATGATGGTCGCCAACATCCAAAACGGATAGTCACTACAAGAAGAAAAAGTTTTATATTGTATAATAAGAAGTAACATTATTATTATTATATTTATATAACAATGCAAAAATTAAAAATATAGTTATATGTATCATTTTTGTAATATTATTTCTTCAGAAATGAGATTTCACATATAAAAGTTTATCAAGAAAAACAAATACAGTGGTAAATACACTGTATATTATAATGGTAATATTATTAAATTGTTTTCGGTCAAAATTTAATACAAGTTACGTAAAAATTTTCCGAGCGCGCGGATTTGAAGCGAGCCGGGCGATTTGCAAAATTCGGCCGCTCGCAAAAGCACCGATTTTAAAAATAATTTTTAATAATTAAATATAATTATAGTTTATAATAATTTTTATTTTAAGATAATATAAGTCTTTCTTTAGTCAATGACTGTAAAATAATTTCTTAATTGTTATAAATAAAGGCACTACGATTTAAGAAAAAATAAACAATTATCTCGGCTTCAGTTGGTTGTAAATTTTTTTTATTTTTTGATAAATCTTCGTTTCGTCTTTAGCAACAATAATCTGTAAGGTAGAAACTCATAGGATGTACAGGGCCGCTTCAGCTCTAAATGTTTATAACGAAATTTGCCCCCTTATTTTCAAACCCAACATTTAGCTCGGCTTCAGCTGGTCGTAGAATTTTTTTTTTTATAAATCTTCGTTTCCTCTTTAGCAACAATAATCTATAAGTTAAAAACTCATAGGATGTACTGGGCCGCTGCAGCTCTAAATGTTTATAACGAAATTTGCCCCCTTATTTTCAAACCCAAAAATTAGAGGTTTAAAAATGTTTTACGCATTTATTTACATCAGAATATGAAAACATAACTCTTTAGAAGGAGATTGGATGTTACAACAACTCTCTACGATTTTTCTTCAAAAAGTTATAGCCTTCGACATTTGACCTCTTGGGATAAACAATTTATAATATCTAAGCAACAAATTCGTTAATCCGGCCTTGCAATTTTTTTTATGTTTGGAATTGAAAGATCTTCATTTTAAAGCCTTAAAAAATAAAAAAAAATATTTGTACAATAAATAACGCAATTGTAAAAAACGGCCATTTTGGACATTTCGCATGCTGTTTTGCAATAACCAATAAACGAAATTAAACTTACCATAGCTCAAATTGTAGGTTTTTTAATTTACTACAACTTTCTATCAAAAAGTTTTTCTCTAAAATCAATATCCTAAGCTGCAAAATTAAAAATCTTTAAAAATTGCAAATTTAACAAATGAAAATCGCAATTAAAAAAAAAGCTCGCAATATTTTTGGTCACATTTTAGTAGAAGTTCTTCCTGGCATCGTCCTTTGCAACACCTGATAGGTTTCAAAAATTCCTGAATTATATCACGTTTTTTCACCCACAGCCTGGGGTATTACACTTTAATTAGGAACACACGGTTATACCTGTTATAGCCTTTCGTTTTTTGTATTTCATTTTAACACTTTTATTAAACATTTAATCGACCTATATGCGTTCACTACACTGTACCGTTATTTACTGATAGCTTTAAGTATACGGAATTCCTCCATTCAATCATGATTAATTTTTTTATCTACATTTTTTTTTGATAACTCCTATACATGTAGGCCAGTACATTATCGTTTTGGAGTGTTATTTTCCTCGTTACAATGGATTTGCTTGAAATTCTGGATTTAGGTTACTTTTACCCTCTACTTCACTTTTGGACTTGAGCCCAGGGTTGGTTTTACTTGGTGGGTGAAAGCCACCCCTTCTCATGGTTGAAAAAACATACATTCAAAATATGTCCGGAAGTGGATAAACTGAGTAATTCCAAGCGACTTTTGTTCTATAGAGTTTTTTTTGTCCAAGTCAATACTTTTTGACTGAGTTGCGAATGAAAATACTCATTTTTCACAAAAAAAAACTACCTTTTTAGACGATTTTTCGCAAATAGTTCAGAAAATATTTTATCAAAAAACATATTACCACCAAAAATGTAGCTTAGAAACAGATTCTTATTTATCAAATTCCAAATTGAATATTTGAACGTGAAATATCCAAAAAATTAAGCACATTTCGGGGAAAGTTCGTCAAAACTTTTTTAAAGTATTTAGAAAGTTATATTTTTGTTTTTTATAAGTTTCTAGAAATAAAACTATGCAAGTTACGCCCGAAATAAAGTCCCTTTTTTGTGTACTATTAGCACCAAAGTACTTATTCTTGAAAAAATTTGGTTTTGAAATTTAAACAAAATAGTATATTATGCAACGAGTATTTAATGATGGTCATTATGAAGCGAGTATGAGGGATACGAAACGAGCTACCTAGCGGCGAGTTTCGTATAGAGTACGAGCTTCATAATGATAATTAAATGCAAGTTGTACCAATACTTACACGATTTTTTCTATGATCATTCACAACAAAAAATATATTCACATTTATTAATTTTGCAACGCAAACAAATTAAGTACCTAGTTTGTCAGTTTGTTTACCTATTGAGAACTGTCAAAACGTATGTTGTATTTGACTCGCCATTGGTCACTGCGCGTGTGCCACCTTCATCGCGAATGCCATATCGCGATTCTATTGGTAAAAAATCTGTATCGTAATGAAAATCTGTATCATAATGAAGTTCATTATGCTACAGGTAGTGAAATCATTATAGTATGAAAATAATTGAAAAAAAATGCCTTTTTTGTTCAAAATAACTTAAAAGTATTACCTAGTGATACGAAAAATCTTGAAGAGTAAAAAAATGTAGGTTTTGCTTTTCTGAATATTAAACATTTTTTGTTTTTCTGTAAGAAAAAAATTAGTTAAGATATGGCTGTTAAAGTTTGCATACACTCGTGATTAATGACTCGTTCGTGACGTTTCAACTGCAACCCTTTCAAAAATGCAAACTGCAACCCTTTCCAATTTGAACCGGTGAAACTTATAGATCATTACCAGAGAACGGCAGTTCTCGCCAGTGGCGCACACCCACATTCCTCTACACGCAATATACACACTATATTTATATACACGAAATTTTCGATTTTCTAAATCTGACTGAATTGAAAATTGGACCAACTCCCATCTTAAAATTCAGGAAAAGACTCACCCATTCATATGTCATTCATCCATTTTGATCCAAAGGTGTGGATTTTACGGCCCTTCCTTAGGGTCTGTTTTTCGTTCTCGTCCCCAAAACTCCCAAAAATTTCAAAAATTTAAGTCCGACCTTTACGGCTTTTAATAGTACTGATCATTACCTTTCCAACGCATGTCTAATTTTGAAAATCGGTTATACCATTCAAAAGTTACCGAGCTCAGAAGCATGACTCAATTTCTATTTAAAAAAAGGGAAAATGTTTGAGGATATGTATGTAGGTATGTATGTATCGGGTGTCCCAATAAGAATGGCTCTCGGCCATATCTTAGGAACCGTTTATAGTAGAGCTTTGAAATAAAAAATTTTATAACAAAAGTTGCCTCAGGAAAAGCCTGGAAATTATTTTCATAATTGTGAGACCACCGCTAGAGGGCGTAATTGAATATCAAAAATTAAAAAATCTAAATTTTACAAAATTTTCCTAATGAAGGGGCACTGGAAATCCGATCGTCGTATTCTTCATAAAATTCTACGCATATTTGATTTGACAAGTTTAGGTCTACCTTTGGAAATAAGAGGTGGGGGTGAGTGGGAACCTTGTTATGAAAAACTGGCTGTGAGTCCGGTTCTGCTTAATCAAATTTTGCAAACTTGGTCTTGTTGAAGACAGGTCTTTTTCGTCAATGTAAAAGTTATGATTTCGAACCAACTTACTGAGTAATATACCAGCTAGTAGGCGTTATTTAATTTTTTTCAGAAATCTAGTGTTCCTTGGAAAATATTAAATACAAACATGCATTTTTAATACCATATTACAAAATTAGACAAAATTAGCAACAAAATAACGAAAACCGCATGTTAATACCTTTTTTCTATCTGGAGATATCTTACAAAACGTGTAAATTTAAAAACATAACTGTTACTGTCACCGGTAAACGAAATTCATTAAAAGTAGTGTGCTATGGAAACAACAAAGAAACATTTTCCAGCTGTCAACGTATATTAGGTCTTTTCAACGCTTCTCATTTGTTTCGAGCCTCGTTCATATCTCGTATATTAATATTATACACGGTTATACGGCATATGACAGAGGCTCGAAACAAATGAGAAGCGTTGAAAAGCCCTATTACAAAGAAATAAAAACAACTATTTAGTGATGACATAAAGTTTCAAATTTTTGCCCATCATTTTCGTTGCAAACATTTACTCTTTCAAGAGTAGATTGAACAGCAGTCTCAATTTCTGCTCTCGATATGCTTTGAATGGCGTTTAGTATTCTCTGGATAATGTATTCTAGAGTAGTGTATGATGGGCAACAATTTGAATATTTAGGTCGTCACTAAGTAGTTCTTTTGTTCTGTGTTATATTTAATTTTAATAGTATTGTTTCTCTTTATATTGTTGTTTTAATTAATTATATTTTTATACGTTGACATCTGGAAAATGTTATTTTGTTTTTTTTTTCACAGCACACTACTTTTCATTAACTTAGTTTACCGGTGATACTAACAGTTATGTATAAAATTTACACGTTTCTCGAGATATCTTGAGATAGAAAAAAGGTATCGACATGCGGTTTTCGCTATTCTATTGCTAATTTAATCTAATTTTATAAAGTATGATTAAAAATGCATACTTGTATTTCATATTTTCCAAAGAAAACTAGATTTCTGAAAAAAAAATTAAATAACGCCTCCCAGCTGGCTTAATACTTATTAGGATGGTTCAAAATTATCACGTTTACATTGAAGAAAAAGATCTGTCTTCAACAAGACCCAGTTTTCAAAATTTGATTTAGCAGAACCGGACTTACAGCCATTTTTTCATAACAAGGTTCCCACTCACCCCCACCTCTTATTTGCAAAGGTAGAGTTAAACTTGTGAAATCAAATATGCGCAGAATTTGATGAAGAATACAATAATCGGATTTCCAGTGCCCCTTCCTTAGGAGAATTTTGTAAAATTTAGATTTTTTTATTTTTGATATTCAATTACGCCCTCTAGCGGTGGACCCACAATTATGAAAATAATTTTCAGGCTTTTCCTGAGGCAACTTTTTTTATAAAATTTTTTATTTCAAAGCTCTACTATAAACGGTTCCTGAGATATGGCCGAGATCCATTCTTATTGGGACACCCGGTACATATGTCAGTATGTGTGTGGAAAAGTTAAACCGATTTGAATTTTTTTTTCTGTGTTTGAAGAGGGGGTCAGGACCGATTCAGAACCGGTGCGTGTAGTTTGTGACTTTTGACCACCCATAAGCCAGCTATAGGACTTGGTAGGTACAAAACGGCATATTTTTGGGAGTATATACCTTCGGTTCAGGAAGAGACAGGAGAACCGCAAATACACCAAATCAATAGTGTTGAGTTAAGCTTTCAAATGGTGTCTAAGCCGTCAGAATCAAACATACACACGGCTCAGTATAGCCGAAAACCTGAAAAACTAAACTTTAAAAATTCGGATTTTCGATAATTACTTAAAATTTCAACCTACGAATTGCGCCAATAACTGAGCGTTTGTAGAAGGATTCTAGACGAATCTAACGGTGTATGCCTCATATTCGGTAAAATTAGAATTTTTCAGTTATGGGCTTAATAAGTATGATCAAATCTATTTCCTATGGGAAAAACGGTTCCTCAAGCTCAATAATTCCTGTAATAGCTTCAGTTATCATACTTGACCTTAGATCCATCAGATACTACTGGTCAATAAGTTTCAAACACATGTTTATTGATCAAAATCGGTTAAGCCGTTTAGAAGTTATTAAGCTACAAAAGTATAATCCAATTAACGATTATTCCCGAAATGCTTTATGTAGTTGTAGTGGTTACGACGCTAAATTTGATCTGGCAACGGGTAATCCGAGTTCATTTACCGGCCATCTCAATATTTTTTTTAATCTAGTTCGAATAGAAAAAATCTAGTGTACATTCGATGGACACTAGATCATTTGGGAGATAATGCAACAAAGGCGACCATTTATAAAGCTTAAAGTGTAATCGAGAAACATTGCATTCAACTTATACTCAAAATGTATTTTCATTTTGATGGAAAACAAAATTCTAGTTTTATTTTAAAAGATTTTTCCATAATATTTGCTAAATTTGAAGTAAACGCGCCACAAGAGTTTCAAAATTCAAACTGTATCAAGGTTACTCTTTTGTGGCGTGTTTACTTTAAATTTAGCAAATATTATGGACAAATCTTTTAAAATAAAACTAGAATTTTGTTTTGCATCAAAATAAAAGTACATTTTCGCGCCACGTAATATTCATATCAGATCTTTTGTAGCTGGAATATTGTATGCGCCACTCATTTTTACGGCGTTTAGCGGTTTTTTATTCTTGTATAAACAATACATAAGTACATTTTAAAGCAGTAACGACCCATTTCATATGGGATGTTAATTAGAGGGTGATTTTCAAAAAAGGGGACCAACTTTATTTTGAGCGTAACTTGCTTAGTTTTGATGCTAGAAACTTAAACCTCAAATAAAGCTTTTATTAAACACTTTAAAAAGTTTTGATGAGTTTTTCCCGAAAAGTGCTTTATTTTTTGTTTACTTCACGCTGCAATATTCGATTTGGAATTTGACGAATAAGAACTCACTTTTCATAAGCTACAACTCTGCTTCGACCACTTTTTTCCTTCTTTAATAAGCTACATTTTTGTTAGGACTATTTTTTCGATAAAATACTTACTTTTTTGAGTTATTTGCGAAAAACCGTCTAAAAACGTGTTTTTTATTAAAAAATGGACACGTTCACTCGCAAATATCTCAAAATGTGTTGACATAGTGAAATATCGGTAGGTATAGAACAAAAGTTGCTTAGAATATTTCCGGTCTTATTTTGAACGTATATTTTTAGACTTCGGAAAACCGAGAAGGGGTAATAAAGACAACCAACAGCATATGTCAATAACGAAGTAGAGGGTAAGGGGAACCTAACTCCAAATTTTCATGCAATTCGTTGGTGACACGGAAAATAACACGGTATCGACGTATTTCACGTTGATTTACTGACCTAATACATAATAAAAGGTTAAAAAACGTTATCTCCACATTAGTAGGTATATCGATTACAGGTAACCTGGGTTTTCTAGTATAAAACTAATTATTAAAATCGTATGACATGATCATCAAAGATAAGATTTCTGGAGCTAAATCACTTACAAAACCGATCTTCCGAAAATTGGATCGTCTTAGATAAGCGGATTTGGAGATAAGCCGAAAGACGCCAAGGTTTAATTTAACGTATAATTGAAGTCTCATTATTGATGTACGTCTGAAAGAGACCTAGCGATAAGAAACTATGGTGGAAGGATGGGCATTAGTAACGAGAACTAAATATTATTCATTGATGGATTCGACCGTTACTTGATGGAAGTTCATTTTATTCAACTGTTCAGTTAGACTTTAAAATGCAGCATCACATAGTAAAATAAATCACTTGAGAAAAACACTCTGCCGAAACCGCTGTAGTGACATTAATTTGTAACAAGTTTTGTGAAAGTGTTGAGAACAAAAGTTTTAAGTGTTTTAAAAAAGCACGAAAATTACAATTTTTAAGGACCAATAACTCAGTCAAAAATTAGTATTTTTAAGTTTAGCAATCGTCAAATAAAAGCTAAAACTACATTTTACAAGATCCCGAAGAGTTTTTATCCATTACTTTATTACATCTCAATGTTTTTTAATTGTTATTTTTATATTTATTTATTTATATTTATATGTAAATACACTCGGGTGCAAAAAAATCGATCCACTGAAAATTTGGTCCATTTTGATGTCTCGAATTTCCTAAACCTGTTGTCCGATTTAAGTGATTTTTTTACCATGTTATAGCCTTATTCATTATCAATATCGCTGTAATAATATTGTTGCTAGACAGGTAAACTGTCATTGTATACCGGGTGTACGAATTAAATTGTGTTTTTTTCTCAAAGTTCGCATCACCCTGTGGACTATTCTAGCATTTATAAAATACTGAAATTAAAAACCACCTATGGCTATGGCCTCAGGTTTTATTAACATTCTGTTTTTAGATTCATTCTGGCCATGCTCGTCATCAGTACAGGGTGTTTCTAAATAAGTGCGACAAACTTTAAGGGGTAATTTTACACGAGAAAATAATGACAGTTTGCTTTATAATCATATGACCGCATGCGCTTCGTTTTCGAGATACGGGATGTTCAATTTTTTTTTCAAACTGACGATTTATTTATTGCTTTAAAACCAGTTAAGATATGCAAATCAGATTTGGTGGGTTTTAAGACGTAGTTATTGCACATTTTTTGACATACAATTAAGAATTTTATATTCACCATTGGCGTGCATACGGGTAATATGATCGGTCATAATACTCGTTTGCGCGCTAATGGTGAATATTAAATTCTTAATTGTATGTCAAAAAATGTGCAAAAACTACGTCTTAAAACCCACCAAATTTGATTTGTATATCTCAACTGGTTTTAAAGCAATAAATAAATCGTCAGTTTGTAAAAAAATTGAACATACCGTATCTCGGAAACGAAGCCTTTGAGGACATATGATTATAAAACAAACTGTCATTATTTTCTCATGTAAAATTACCCCTTAAAGTTTGCCGCACTTATTTCGAAACACCCTGTACTGATCACCAGCATGGCCAGTTGTTAAAGTACCTAACTTTTTTATTATCCAACATACGCGAATGAGTCTAAAAACATAATGTTAATAAAACCTGAGGCTATAGGTGGTTTTTAATTTCAGTATTTTATAAATGCTAGAATAGTCCACAGGGTGCTGCGAACTTAACACAGTTTGATCAGTACACCCGGTATACAATGACAGTTTACCTGTCTAGCAACAATATTATTAGAGCGATATTGATAATAAATAAGGCTATAACATGGTAAAAAATCACTTAAATCGGACAACAGGTTTAGGAAATTCGAGACATCAAAAATGACCAAATTTTTAGTGGATCGATTTTTTTGCACCTGAGTGTAGAAGTAGAAATCTAATCGTCGAATAAACGTATTTTCAACTGGCATTGTGGGCACTTTCCATTCAAGAGAGTATTAAATAATATTAATAGCCACAAGGAAAGATTCTAAACCAATAAAACCTATTTAATGAGATGTTAAAGATATATCGGTTATCGCTCTGTTTTCCTTTATCCCCATGAGTGGTCGGGTTCTCTAATTACATTTCTCGATAGAAATAAGATAGGTTTCTACCTTACTTCTATCTATTAGTAATACCAACATCAACCCCTTCCCATGTACTAGGTAAGCGTCTGCTAAGAGATCTTCTTTGATATTTCCCTCCTACTCCTTCAAGAAAACTTGCAACTCAGCAATTCTTCTATGGAGTTATTACCATTTCAATATTGAATATACCCTAACCATCTTAACCTAGAGCTTTTCATTTGTTTCCCTAATATAATCCATTCTTAATTATGTCCTGTTTTTGTTACTCGACTCATCCATTTAAGCATTCCGCCAGAAGCATTCGTTGCTCCTCTTTTTTTCAATTAGCAATTATTGCTGAACATTGATTTCCGTACATCATAGCTGGTACGTTCTTAATTTTGTCGCCATATGTTACTCCAGTCATTCATTTAAGGATTCTCGTTTGCGCCACATGGATTATAATATGTTCCTCTCTTTTTTTAATGCAAACTTTCAGTTCCGTACATTATAGGTAGTCTTATGGCAGCTTTATAAAAGTTTGTTTTGAATTTCATTGGAATATTTTTCTGTCACACAACACACCCGTCGCTTCCTTCCACTTCATCTTCCCCCCTTATTCTATTGTATTTATCTCAATATATTTCTCCATTACTCTGTAAATACCATCCTTAGATACTTAGAACAAAGTTATCATTTGCCATAATAATTCCATCTTTAAATGAACTTCCAGGTAGGTACTCTGTTTTGGGAAATATTTGCGTGATTAAGCAGTTTCTGGGCTTTGTACTTTTTTATTGATAAACATCTTTGTTTTTGCTACACAAGTCTTTCATACATAATTCAGTAGGACCAGGTAGGACTTTCATAATTCCTTTAAAGCAGCGGTTCTCAACCTTTTTGAGTGATGTACCACCTACAGTTATTTTTATTATTTTTGGTACCACCTATATTTTTAAATTGTATTATCAATACTTACTAAGTACTACTATTTTAATTTTTTCTGTGTTTTGTGTACCACCGCCAATAATGATATGTACCACCAGTGGTACATGTACCACAGATTGAGAACCTCTGCTTTAAAGAAAACATGTGAGCCATCTTTTTCCAGTCTCTCCAAAAGTTATCCACACTCACCCTTCCCTAGAAAATACCATCTGGTTCAATTGCTTTATTTACCTTTATTGTTTATAGTGCTTAAGCAACTTTCTCGCTTGTTATTTAGATAAAATATATATGGCTAAGAGAAGACCTGTCACATAAAACACAAAGTTTATTTGGGCAAAAGAGAAAAAAAAATTCTGACAAAATCAACAGAAAAACATAGTAAGTGATATTATACAAGCTTGTAATCAATATAAATATACGTACCTTGCAAAAAACAGTGCACTCGAACCCGCTTATTAGAATAGCGGTTATAGGAATATCCCGGTTTCAGGAATAGAAATTTGAGGTCCCGAAACGTTTCTACTAGCCAGCATTGATCGGTTATTAGAATATCCCTGTTATAGGATACTTTTGTTTGACGCGAAGGCTATTCCAATAAGCGGGTTCGACTCTATAACGAACATTAAATTTAACCGAATAAGTTAGCACCTATTGATAAATTGGGGACAAACTTCTTGTTATAGGAAAAACTGTGACCAAAAAGAAAAAGATAACTTGACATTAAGCAAGGAGGATAAGCTAGGATTTTATAGAAGATAGAAAAGGGAAAATTATTGTAACTTCACGATTGCCAATTTAGTTGAATCACTCTATATTTAATCATTTTCTGGAATCCATTGAGTTTAGCGATTATGACTTTCGATTTCAAAGCACAATAATTATAAATACCACGTGTCAGTCTATAATAGTTCATTATCATGTTATCTTCTCTTTTTGGTCACAGTTGTAATACAATGTAAAGACCACCTCTGTTTTGGTAGATATAAACATTATCCAATAAAGGCGGCCTCTTACTAGGAAATTGTGATCATAAAACTGATAAGAAACATAAGAAGTATTGTTTTTGTAATAATAATTAATCAATAGTAAATACTATAATGCAATTATTTTAAAATAAAGATTATCGTAAATCAATTTTTATTTCAACGATTCGACGCCAAAGTGATAGACATATCAAAATGGATAATATAAACAACCATTGTATGTAGTGTAATCAATAGTTCGGTAAAATTATAAAAATATTCGGATTTAATTCGAATTGTTCATCTTTTGCTATTTTATGTACATGAAAACTATTTGTTATGCAATTTTCTGGAAATTATGCCATCTCATATTCTTATACTAATGTAATAGTTATAATTTAATAAAATTACTATTTATTAAAATATAATAGGTATATTATAATACAAATTAGTATAATTAATGTAGTATAATTATTAAAAATATCTCGTTAAGGTCACCCGAAAGTTCCGTCTACTTTCGACCACCCACAAAACGCTAAGTAACTGTACTTTTACCTACTATGTCAATATTTCGCTATAAAAAGGCATATATTTTCCATTTTATTTTATTTTCGGCTGCGCAAGATGTAAGTGAAGTTCGACTTGTGTATTCGAGACCCCTACAAAGGGTAAGATATTTTTTATATCTTTTGTTTTTTTTTGTAACTTTTGCTTCTTCGCATATTTAACTTTGTATTTTCTCCATCTAATTAGGGTCTCTGATATTCCCAGATTTTTTCAAGTTAATCCCAGATTTATCCCAGTTAGTCCCGGGCAGCCTGGATTCAGGAAATCCAAGGAAAGTTGGGAATCCAAATCTATCCCAGGTGATTGCGGTTGGGAGTCCCGTATAAGTCCCAGTCTATCCTAGTTTTACCTTGATTGGCAATCACAGTTCCCCTTATTTAAGTATGGAGGCCGTTTTATTTGATACAACATCTATACACACAAACATATTTACAGACCTTGGACCCACAATTAAAAAAAAACATTGTTACCTCCCTCATGAGACTTGGTTATTCATGTCGTGGCAAAAAATTTTTTAATATGAAAAATTGTTGAAAGGGGGACGTAGGGAAAATTCATAAAATCGTCAACTTTGGAGCGTGCGACAACTGGAGTACCTTTAAAAATTTGTCGGACAATATTACCAGTAAATTGCAAGTATCTTTATCAAACAATTCTGCAAAAATCAGCTGCAAGGGACATCGCAAAGTTATGGATGTATACATAAACCTAAGGTTATCAAAGAAGACTCAAAACTTAACGATATGTAATTTCGCGATATTTCAAGAATTTTGCCAAACTACTCAGTCAACCATTCATCTAACTTACAACTTTTCTGTTTCAATCGGTTTTGAATTCCCAAGTTAGTTTTAATCTGATGTCGCTATATGTACAAGTTCCTTTATAAATTACAACTACAAGTTCAAGAGGTCGCCCGTTATCTTTGTACTAATGAAATAAATATAAACTGAATAATATATATTTATATAAATACATACGCACATGATCGAGGTCCAATTAAATAAATAAAAGACAAATATAATATAAAACTGAAAATATAATACGGCCGGATTTCAATAAAAATATATCAATACATATTGATGACGGTGATGTGGCATTAGGGGCATTAGTGCTATTTTTTATAATAATGGTGCAAAAGAATTAACATAACCTATATTCATCCTCGAACAAACTAGTGCGCCCAGCGAATGGACGAATTAACTATGAACACAGCCCGAACTTCGGCGAATCAGCGGTTTGTGTTGATGCTCGTTAATTTACCGCTCAAAAGACCGAATTACTGAGCACACATAAATCATGTTGTTTACGAATCGATTTTTAACGAACAAGACCCTACACACTATTCGGGAACTGTCGCGAATCGAACATCGCGTATCACGAATCACAAGTACACGCATAGTGTGTAGCCACCTTAAGAAATACCACAAATTCAAACTGAAATTATTAGAAAGTCTATTGTTTAAAAAAATACAGGTTATAACAATTCCTATCTTCAAATATACACGACATAAGAATTTTAATATAATTAATTATATTAAAGAATGTTCCATCAAGTTCAAGGTAAGCTACGTTAACAACGTTAAACAAGGCCTCAAACTAAAAACGTACTAAGAGCGGAAGAAAGCACTTAGTCATTCATTGTCTAATAATCGTAACATTGTCTGTACTGCACTCACTTAATTGAAACAATAAACACTGTTACTAAATAGTAGTCCAATAAAGCTGCACATATACACTCGGGTGCAAAAAAATCGATCCACTGAAAATTTGGTCATTTTTCATGTCTCGAATTTACTAAACCTGTTGTCCGAGTTACTTGATTTTTTTACCATGTTATAGCCTTATTCATTAACAATATCGCTGTAATAATATTGTTGCTAGACAGGTAAACTGTCATTGTATACCGGGTGTATGAATCAAACTGTGTTTTTTTCTCAAAGTTCGCATCATCCTGTGGACTATTCTAGCGTTTATAAAATACTGAAATTAAAAACCAACTATAGCCTTAGGTTTTCTTAACATTCTGTTTTTAGATTCATTCGCTTATGTTGGATAATAAAAAAGTTACGTACTTTCAGGGCCGTGCCGTGCTATGATGCGGCGAGGCAGTCGCATCAGGCGGCATCACAAGGGGGCGGCATAATCAGTAAAATAAAAAAAATGTCAGATTGTGTAAAACTGTTGTCAGAAACTATAGAAAAAATGAAGATTTAATGAAATTGCAGAAAATTTTGATATAACTTCCGAATTTCCAGCTAAAAATGAAATTCGAGCCAGGATAAAAAGCGTTTATTTGACTACGAAAAATGTGTGGACGAGCTCTTAACAGATGAAGCTAAATTTAACATTTTGTTCATCTATATTTTAGACATTGCCGTTAATGCTTTGATTGATCGATTTTCGTTTCTAGAAACTCATAATAAAATTTTTAAATTTTTACATGATATTTTTAAATTGGGGGACATAGACGATGAAACACTAGAAAAACATTGTATGAATCTTACTCATTAAATATTTTCAATAGAAAAAGAAAAAAATCTGATGATATAATGATCTTCTAGAAGAATTGCGTGATATATTTCAAATGATACCATACTCCATGAAACCTTTAGAGAAGCGGTTCTCAATCTGTGGTACATATTATTTGCGGTGGTACGCAAAACGCAAAAACACAGCCAAAACCAGCACCACTGTTATAGTTAATTAGATTACCTAGTTAGATTACCTCAGTTGGGTGGTACCAAATAAAAAATAAAAAGTGTTTTGTGGTACATGGCTCAAAAAGGTTGAGAACCTCTGCTTTAGAGGTTTTGAACTATTTGTGACAAAATGACCTAATTTCTTTATACCCAAATGTAGTTGTAAACTAAGAATTTTATTAACACAGTATGGGTAGCTAGTGGGGAAAGAAATTTTTCAAAATTAAAAACTATTTACGAAGCTCCGTAAAACAAACAAAACTAAAAAATTTAGCTATTTCAATAGAGTTCTCACTAGCTGCTACACCTATCTATCCTTACTAGACTACACCAATCTGATTGACGAGTTAGCCAAAATTAAAGTCAGAAGGGTAAAATTATAATTTTTGTGTTACTTAAGAGCATAGGCGCAAAATTTGCTTGCAATGCTTTTTAAATGCATTCACTTTTTTTTAAACTTTTAGAACTACACTTTTTGTATAATCCTGAAAATCTAATAAATATTTTTGAAAAATTTAAAGGCAGATTGAAAGATTACATTATTACCGAGGGCCGAAAGTCCCTTAGAATAAACAAAATGTTTCTTTTGAATAAGATATGTGAAATTAAAAATTACACTCAATTTTCTATTTTTTTTTTCACCCTGTAACTTATTCAAATAAACATTATAGATATTTTCAGGGACTTTCGGCCCTCGGTAATAATGTAATCTTTTATTATTAAATTTTTTACTAAATTTTTCCAAAATACTAATTAGTTTTCTCACGATTCGAAAAAAAAATTTATGCATTTAAAAAACATTGCAAGCAAATTTTGCGCCTATCCACTTAATTTACTGTTAATATAATATATTTCATTTAATTTAAATTATGTTTTGTTTTTAAAATAAAAGTTTTCGTTCATTTTGTTTAGTTTTTTTAATAAAAATAAAAGCTAAATTTCAATAATATTTAAGGGGCGGCATTTCGATGACTTGCATCATATTGAAAATATGTACCACACGGCTCTGCGTACTTTAACAACTGGCCATGTTCGTCATCAGTACAGGTTGTTTCGAAATAAGTTTATTATTAAGAATTAACTTTAAGGGTTAATTTTAAACATGAAAATAATGACAGTTTGCTTTATATTCATATGTCCGCAAACGCTTCGTTTCCGAGATACGGGATGTTCAATTTTTTTACAAAATGACGATTTATTTATTGTTTTAAAACCAGTTGAGATATGCAAATAAAATTTGGTGGGTTTTAAGACGTAGTTATTGCACATTTTTTGACGTACAATTAAGAATTTAACATTCACCATAAGCGCGCAAACGGTTATTATGACTGGTCATATTACCCGTATGCACGCCAATGGTGAATATAAAATTCTTAATTGTATGTCTCAAAAAATGTGCAATTACTACGTCTTAAAACCCACCAAATTTGATTTGCATATCTTAACTGGTTTTAAAGCAATAAATAAATCGTCAGTTTTTAAAAAAAATTGAACATCCCGTATCTAGGAAAAGAAGCGTTTGCGGACATATTATGATTATAAAGTAAACTGTCATTATTTTCTCATGTAAAATTACCCCTTAAAGCTTATAGCACTTATTTAGAAACACCCTGTACTGATGGATGGCGAACATGGCCAGTTGTTAAAGTACCTAAATTTTTTATTATCCAACATAAGCGAATGAATCTAAAAACAGATTGTTAAGAAAACCTGAGACTATAGTTGCGTTTTAATGTCAGTATTTTATAAATGCTAGAATAGTCCGCAGGGTGATGCGAACTTTGAGAAAAAAACACAGTTTAATTCGTACACCCGGTATACAATAACAGTTTACGTGTCTAGCAACAATATTATTACAGCGATATTGCTAATGAATAAGGCTATAACATGCTGAAAAAAATCACTTAAATCGGACAACAGGTTTAGGAAATTCGAGACATCAAAAATGACCAAATTTTCAGTGGATCGATTTTTTGCACCTGAGTGTAGATTGATAGGCCATATAGGAATTGTACTTATTGTATTACAATTGAAGTTATTTGTTTCTTTGTTTGAATTGTTTCTTTATTATGAGATCCGGATTCAATACATTTTCATTCATTTTCCATTTTTTATCAACATCTATATGGTTCTAGCTGTTGTGCTCGGTATCCATGTTTTTCCTTCTCTGGCAGACATCTGTTCTACAGCGGTCTTACTGCTGTAATTCAATCTTGCTGTGATTTTTTTTACTTGGTGCAACAGAATTTTCTCTGTTACGTTATGTTTATTTCGACTGTCTTTGTAAATTCAGAGCCAATTAAAAGTACTGACATAAAGAAGAAAGTAAAGTTCTGAAGCTATTTCTTAGTGGCATTTTTGTAATTAACTATTCTAATTGGAAAATAAGCCAAAATTTAACTTGAAAATATAATTTTATTAACGGTTCGGCTTCCAATTCGGACGTCGTTGTTAAAATACAAAATATTAATGACCAGGAGCTAGCAACGTCAAAAAAACATTTATTTTAAGACAACTGATTCTTTAATTACACCTATTTATTATTATTCCTTATGCTTCCTCAAACACCGTACCGGCCCACTTGCTATTGATACAGGTTGCGTTCATTACTGCGCAGCAAACTTGTAAAACCTAAAATACAACCATCTTATATCAAATTTTATCAATTTTATACGTATGTTAAAAAAAAAATAAATTTAGATCCAAAGTAAAGTACCTTTATAGTTCAGAATATTTCAATTAGAAGGATGTACATAATTACATATTAAAACATAATTTTTAATTCTAAACAGCTTTTCATAATAACAATTTTCGATATTGTGAAAAATAAAGGTATTTTACTCTTGAGCGAAATTCATATTTTTTGACATATCTCCTATAAAATTGATAAAATTTGATATAAGGTGGTTATATTTTAGGTTTTGGACAATGAAGAACACTTTATAAAGAATAACTTTTTTCATAAAATTAGTAATAAAAAACTTATTTTAATTGAAATAACTGAATATAATGTTGGTTATCCATAATAATTTAAGAAAAATTTTCACTAGTAATACCACTAGAGGTCAAATTATTTCCGGAAATTTTCTAAAAATATTCATGATCAAAAAAAAATTTCCGGATATTAATTTGACTTCGCGTGGTATTCGGTAAGAAAATTCCACACCAAATTTGCATTTGAAAATCCAAAGCTGCATGAACAGATTAATAGCGCGCCATAGCTTTGTCAGCAATTATTTAGGCTTTCAAATTCGTAATTTCTACTCATTGTAGTTGCATGGGAATACCATTTCAAGATAGAAAATAGTATATTCTTCAATTTTACATAAGTTTTGAGTAACTACAAGTGATAGAAAATGAATCAAAACTAAATTATGTAAACAAATAAAAACCAGTCTGTCAAAAATGTTCTGTTATTGTAAACGTCAAAAAATTTCCACTATAATTCGCTGTTGGGTACCCCACGAGCAAAAAATTTCCGATAAAATACCTCCGTTGCCATGGTGATCTGTCAAAATAACGTATTTTGATTGGTTCAAAATTACAGGTGTGGAATTTTCAAAACTATTTTTTTAATTAGAAGACTGTAGTTGCATACTAGTACTAGAATATAGTTCTTGATTCCAAAGAACTTTTCTTAATAACAATTTTCAATGTGAAAATAAAGCTCTTTTGCTCTTGAGCGAAATTCATATTTTTTTGACACACCTCGTATAATATTCATAAAATTTGATATCTGATGGTTGAATCTTAGGTTTTGGACTATGCAGAGCTTTTTATGAAGAATAACTTTTTTTCGTAAAATTAATAATAAAAAAGTTTTCCATATGGATACCTACAACTTACAGGGACATACTGTACATAGAGTGCCTTGCCTGCACATACCGATGGACACCTTCTTATGTACTACTGAGGGGACAGAAAGGTCGTGGCTGTTGCTATAACGAAAAAAAAAACACAAAGATGGGTGAATAGACAGATTAAGCAGTGCTGTTGATCAATAAAAAAGTATTTTATTCGCAGAGAACCATATCAATGAAGATATCAGTTACGTGGTCAGAAAGCTAAAAGAGGAATACAGAAAAGTGGGCCTGGAAATAAATAAGAAGAAAACGGAATTTTTAGCAATATCGGAAGAAGACGTCAAAAATTTGGAATTAGAAGAACACTTAAAAATAAAAGGATCGAAGAATTTTAAACATTTGGATTTCATAATCTCGAAAAACCCAACAACAGAAGGACAAATTTTGACAAACGAGACCTTGTATAAGATAACTCCATAGTGTAATCTGAAATAAAAACATCAAAGAAAAATGCTAAACAATAGTACGACATAATATGATGATATGCAGCAGAAAGAATTATAAACAAAAAACCGAAGGAGCAAAGATCCAGGTAGCTGACTACTTTTTTAGTTATTGTAGACCTATAGGAAGAAAACCTACCTGTTTCCTGCCTAGAGTTCGCGTCCGTTTTTTAATTATTCACAATTTAGTGCAAAAATCGCGATTTTTTTCGATTTTTTGCACTCCATTCAAAAGCTAAATAGTTGACATAAAATTACAAAATTCAGTTTTTTAGAACATTGAAAAACCTTCAAAATGCCGTTTTTTGAATGTTAAAAAGTTAATTTGTTGCTACGCAAACTGCAAAATAAGTGAAAATCGTTATTTGTTAATACCTTTTACTAAAACTACCTTAGAACTTTAGTGTTTCGCCCTAAGTGTTTCGTGTTAGCACTACCTTTAGTGCTTAGTTGGGTATTGGCGTACTTAACAAACCTTAAAAATTTGAGTCCGATCCACTAATTAGTTTAAGAGTTATTCTATTTGTTTATCCCAGAGACCTTTATTTTGCAATAAGATAAGACAGAAAATAATGAAGATAAGGCAATTCTGAGTATGCCAAATGAAAGTAGAAAAGTAGTGTCAAAATGTATTAAAAAAAGATAAAAAAAATAATTAATATAGTCAAAAATCGTAATGCCAAATTTTTTAAATGTTGTAGTTTATAAACATTTTAATAACTTTAAAAATGTTGTCCGTAGAGACAATCTTTTTGTATATTCGAAAAGATAGTATTTTAACACGAATTTTCAAATAAAAAAAATTTAGCCTGGGTTCATTTGGGACAAAGTTAGCAATATGTTTTTTTTAATTCACGGCTAATTTGCTTATAATAATTAAGGAATCTCATTAATGCCATTTTAAAGAATGGGATTTGTATTTTTTTTTTTAAAACTTTGCACAAACATTGTCCATTCACAGCACCCTCTACGATTTTTCAAAAATGTAGTTCAATCGATTACTAGGCGGAACCTACAAATCCACAGAGTTAAAATACCGAAAAAGCAATTTCAAACGAATATAATTTTCTGTATCTCCGGATCAACTCAATGGATTTTGATCTTTCTTTCTTTAATTTGTAGGTAATTTCTACGTACGTTACAAATATGCAATTTGTTTATAAATTTATTAATTAATAAACAGTCTAATTTGTTTAAACAATTCTTGAAAAACTATTTTTTTACAAAAATCTATTTTTTTAATCATAGTATCATTAATGATCATAGAAAAAGTTAAAGTACACTTTAATAAATAAATGATTTTTATTAGATAATTATTTATTGAAGATAATTTATTTATTAAAGTATACCTTAACTTTTTCTATGATTAATAACGATAGTATGATTAAAATCATGAATTTTTGGGAAAAAATTATTTTTTCAAAAATTGTTTAAACAAAATAGACTGTTTATTAATTAATAAATGTCTAGACAAATTGCATATTTGTAATGTACAGAGAAATTACATACAAATTAAAAAAAGAACGATCAAAATATATTCAGTAGATCCCGAGATATAGAAAATGATAGTAGTTTTAAGTTGCCTTTTTTAGTTTTTGAACTCATGCATTTGTCGGCTCCCAGCTCCCCTTTCACTTACCACGACTAGTCACCAATTGAACTACATTTTTAAAAATTCGTGTAAAATGCCAGCTTTTCTAATATGTAAAATGATTTTTTCTACGGACAATATTTTTAAAGTTATTCTAAATGTTTATAAACTACAAAATTTCACAAATTTGGCATTAGGATTTTTTATTTTTTTTTTTAGTATGTACATTTTGATAGCATCAGTTTTCTACTTTCATTTGACATACGCAGAATTGCCCTATCTTCATTATTTTCTGTCTTATGTTATTGCAAAATAAAGGTCTCTGGTATAAACAATTAGAATAACTCTTAAACTAATTAATGGATCGGACTAATTAAAATTAACGATTTTCACTTATTTTGCAGTTTGCGTAGCAACAAATTAACTTTTTAACTTTCAAAAATCGGCATTTTAAAGGTTTTTTAATGTTCTAAAAAATTAAATTTTGCAATTTTATGTCAACTATTTAGCTTTTGAATGGGGTGCAAAAAATCGAAAAAATCGCGATTTTTGCACTAAATTGTTGATAATTAAAAAACGGACGTGAACTCTAGGCAGGAAACAGGTAGGTTTTCTTCCTATAGGTCTACAATAACTAAAAGAGTAGTCAGCTACCTGGATCTTTGAGTGTCCCGAACATGGTCTGTTTCTAGCTTATTACCCTGGAGTATACGGAGAAGATACTATGGCCTGGCCAGAAGAGACAGAATATCAAATGAAGAGATCAGGATAAAAATGAAAGTCGAAAAAGATGCCCTTTAGTATTAAATGAAATAAGACTAAAATGGTACGGCCACGTACGTAGAGCAGCAAATACATGGATAAGCAAAGTTGCAAAATGAAGCCCAAGAGGAACAAGAAAATCGAGAGAAAATCATGGAAAAATGAAGTTGACACGGCCATGCCAAAGAAAGGGTTGGAAGACTGAGACTGGAAAGATCGTGAAAAATGGAAGTCCTGGCTGACGGATGAGTAACGGCACTAGCTGTTGACAACAATTTATATATGGCTCCCCAAAAAACAGAAGCAGTTTTGTTAATACAGCTGGGCAAAACTGAAAGAGTTAGTGATCCGCGTAGATGTATCATCCCATGTAATGAATGAGATTGTATGTTGTTTTGATTAAATTTACAACGAAATCTCAGGATAGCTGTTGTGGTCATTAAGTAAGTTGTCAAGAGACCAAAAACGGTATTTGGCATCCTGGGAAGACTGATGGCGAATATTAGCGAAACCAATGCTCAATTGTAGTGGTTACCGTACCATATGACGGCAGGGCTACCCACCTATACATCTGATGGCACAGAAAAAGACGAATAATTGATGACGAAACGGAGTGGAGGTGGAGAAAAAATATAAGAGTGGGAATGAGAGAGACAAAACACGAAAAAGAGGCAGAAAGGGAGGGGTCCGTAATGGATGAGCGATGGAGGAGATGGACGGAATAGAGGGGAAGAATAATTGGACCCAGCGTCTTACCTTACCACCAACCTCAAGATAGGGATCGGTCGTGAATATAGTAGGTAATCTATCATCTGAATTAGCTGTTCATGGCCCAAAAAGGAGTCTGATATCTGCGTATAGTTCTGCAAGCAAACTAAGAGAGTCATTAATATTCAGTTCAGCGGGGTACTATTGATGTAAATGTGTTAGGTATAATCTACTAGACGTAAAAATAAAGAAATCTATTTAGATTATAGAATTTATTTCACCAAATGGATTGATATTTTGCACCTAACAGTTTCTTGATTTGGGACATCGCGTATAGCAGTGGTGCTCAAAGAGTCGATCGCGATCGACCGAAGTTTTTGAAGTCGATCGCGATTCTCGGAAAAATACAAATGGAAAAGATATTATGTCTGCTATCAAAGAAGTCCTGTTGTAACGTCCAACGGTTACTATCGTGCGGCTATCTCCGCAATGTTCAATACTTAACGTGAAACGCTCTATAGACGTATCTAAATCATGAAAAAGATTTGGAAAGCAAAGTTAAAAGTGATACTATGATGTGTATAATATACTTTTCTTTGCAATTTGACGACTCAACTGATATTAATGATACCGCCCAGTTGTTATTTTTATTCGGATGGTATTTTCTGATATGTTGGCTAAAGAAGAATTGTTCACAATGCATCTCAAAGAAAAAATTTGCGGAGAAGATATATACAACGTTTTGTTTTTTAATTTTGTAAAATAATAGGAGCTACCGATTTACAAACTAGTGTGTGTTACAACAGATGGTGCACCATCCATGACTGGCATTAACAATGGATGTGTTGCACTGTGTCGAGCTAACGATGACTTTCACCACCAATTTTTGTGTTCCAAAATTTTAAATATGAAAGACGTCATGAAGATGACAACAAAAATTGTGAATTCAATCAGGGCGCGAAGCTTGCAACGACGTCTTTTTAAAGCGCAATTGAAAGCTAGCGACTCTGCTGAACACACTGATTTACTTTTGCTTACAGATGTGAGGTGGTTGAGACGTGGAAAATTATTAGATAGGTTCCAGGAGTTACTTTTCGAAATAATTTGTTTTCTAGAAGAACGAGGGAACGACGCTCATCTACTTCAAAACCAAAAAATGGCTCAGTGATCTGGCTTTCGTATCAGATTTAGCAAATTATTTGAACCTCTTTAATTTGGAACTACAGGATAAAAATAAAACAATTATTATCGATGTGATGAGCACAGTACCTACATTATTTTATCGACAAATTGAAATTATTGATTAATCAAATGAACAGAAAGGATTTAAACAACTTTCCATCGTTGAAAAAAGGGTAACCCTCATTTGAATTATGTTTATTATTAAGAGACTGAGCTGCAAGCAGTTCCTAGTGAGTTTGATAGACGCTTCGCTGATTTTAAAAAACACAGATATTGTAATATTTATGTCTAATCAATTTTCTTGTGAAGAGATGAAAAAAATTGCCACTGAAATCTCCATTACTTTCAATTAGATTAAATCAGCTAATTTCCGTCCAAAATGAGGTACTGAAAATAATGTCGGATATATATCTTCAATCCAGAGCGACCAATACGATTTTTTTTGCCTTTTATATCGCCAGACAAATATCCGTCTTTGAGGCAAGTAGCTCTGCAATTCACAACATTATTGGATCAACATACTTGTGTCAGTCTGCATTTCCCCAAATTAAGGTAGTAAAATCAAAGTATCGTAGTCGGCTAACTGATTTTGGTAATCATTTTCGTAATCATTTTTGGTCCTCGGTAATTACGTACCATCATAATATGAAAAACTTGTGGATGATACGCAGTGCCATGCATCAACATCCAAATAAAATTAAGATGAAAAACATGATTTTAATTACGACTCTCTGTAATTACAACTTTTTATCAAATAGAAATGTGCAATAAAGTGTTTCATTTTCAAAATTGTTTTTTTTTACTATCAGTCAATCGTTGGAAGCTTGAAGTTTATGTGATAGATCCCACGCAGTATAAGTCTGAGCACCACTGGCGTATAGCATCCAGACACAATAAGCATAAAAAACATTTGCTGAATGTTTAGAAATTGTAAATGCTACTGAGGTAGCAATAAAATAGTTTGAGGACAAAAATATTATGGGACGCGACATCTCTTTTTTTATACGTTCTAGGCAGTCGTTAGCCCAATGCAACTGTATTATATAAAACTCGTTCTCTTTATACATATCCAACTATAAATCATCTTCTGAATCCAGTTTAACGGCAACCTTTTATATTTAAGAGTACTTATTTCTTACAGAAATAGCACCGAGAGAGGCTCACTCCAGTGTGGACATATTTAAAGCCAATAAGAATACTTTATCAATTTCCAAGTAAGAAACTTACTTCGCCTTTCAGCGGCGTGCATATTTCACAAAGATTCAGTCCAATCGTAATACTAATATCCATGCGCGGGAAAAATTACTTGGTCTTAAGGTCCTGTCTCTAAGTATTATGTTATGTTCAACTAAAAAGATATCGTGAATCGTGCAGTCTTGTAGTCCACAAAACTCCTGATCAAACACTGACCTTTCTATCATTAACATATTTGTTTTGATAGTTATTGTTCTAGTCTGGAGAGACTTGAAAATTCCGAACATGTAATCTTAATAAAAAAAACCGACCAACGGCTTTCAGCTGGTTAAATTTCTATACAAAAAGTTACTCTTTGTCCCGGAATTGGGAAATCACCCAGAAGGCGGAGGAACAATAGATTTGGTCAACGACATAAGGATCAGAAAAGCAATGGGAAACCACCTGATTATATTTCCTTAAGCACATCTTGTTAAAAATCCAGTAAATACAGGTAACCCAGGCAGCATCTGTTACTGGAAGAGATCAATACCAACACATTAGTGGTTAACAAAATATTCAGCAAGTTATACAAGCCAATCAACGATCATATTCCACAAGCCATTCCAATGATGAGATGGAAGTGGAAATGAACAACTAGAAAGGGTCATCTCCAAGACACCAAATAAGGATAGAAATGTGACCAAATACGAAATGTTCTCGGGAAATATAGATTTGACGAAAACATCAACATGGTGAATGATTCATTTAATTTGCACAGATAATCAAATGACCATCATAAACAAATATTAAAAACCATCTAGATTATACACTAATCAGAATACGTTGACGAAGATCAGGTACAACACCTATATCTAATAGTGGCAATATGCGGTTAATCATAAGCTGGTTAAGTAAATCTGATTTATAAAAGTAGGCAAGTAAAAATTGTATCAGATCACAACAGAGGCTTCCAACACACCACAAAACAGTTTCCAGCAAATACTACATGTCGCTGGTACATCACCAGTTGGAAATGATGATTAAGACATGGATTGTATCTGGCTTAAAACACGTTGGCTGCATTACGGGACAAATAGACCTCGTACTACTTACACTAACGGGTGGCTGCGTCGACTGTGTCGTAACGCACGGTGGCAAATGGCGATATACGAGACATAATATATGCCTCGTAACGCACCAAACGCAAGGTTGTAAATATCTCTAAACGCGGCCAAGGTGTTAAGTGAAACTACAAAACTAATAGACAATCGAAGAAAACAAATGGGACTCAAAAACAATATTTCCACAATATAGGAAAATCTAGAAAACGGAATACAAAAGGCATGTAAGGAAGACAAAAATACGCTAATAAACAATTTGTTGGTATGGCCATGTACAAAGAATGGAGGAACATCGACTCCCAAAGCTAATAATGGAATGGCAACCCCCGGAAAGAAGGAAAAGGGGCAGACCGAAAACAACCTGGATAAGTGGAATCCAAAAAGCAATACCTAAGAGGGATCTCCGACCAGGAGATTGGACAGATCGACGCGGCTGGAGAATAGGAACCGGAAGGCGCAGGACGCTATAAACCGGTGTTATATATATATACTATAAGTGTTTCTTTTACTATATCAATAAGTTGAGTTGGAATATTAAACTCTTTCAGGGCGTGGATCAGACATTCTCGATGGATACTATCATAGACACTCTCAATATTACTTATTCTTCTGATAGTGGCAACAATAATTGGTTACTGTCGAAATTCAGTGGGCGCAACTTATACAGACGGTCCCATTGTAATATATAGCACAGTAACAGCCAAACAAACAGTTTGGTTTGATTTGATTGTGTAAAATACTTAAAATAGGACACGGAGTGTAATCTTAACCACATTGTCAATTTTTAACGGTCAAAATGTCACCCCTTTTTCAACTTTATTAAGTGGTATTACTTACTTTTAGGTTCACTGAAGATGGACTGGTAAGTTCGAAAACGTTCGGTCTGAACAATCAATGTAATCCTTTTTTGAGTTGTTAGAATTTATATTCTTGATTAAATTTTATACCAACTACACAAGGGAGTTCTTACTTCACGTTAAAAGTTCATCATCATGGCATCCACACTCCTAGCGGAGTGATTGCCGCCCTCTTTGGGCTCTTCCGATTCGTTTGTCGCGGTGAATCCATCCGCATTAACATTTTGGTTTTACAATTGGTTGTGTGACTTGGCATCTTCTACAATTGTTCTCCATTAGTTGCTGTTTTTGCTTATGGTTACCCATTCTCTGACTTCCATCTTCTTAAGGTCCTCGACTATCTGGTTCTCCGATCTAGTTTTGGGTCTTCCTCGTGGTCTGCCTGATACAGGTCTCCATTTGGTAATGTTTTTGATGACGGCTTCTGGATTTCTCCTTTCTATATGTCCCATCCATCTGAGTCTCTGTGCCTTTTGATAAACCTGACGATGTCTTCTTCCTTCAGAAGTCCTCTTACTTCGTGGTTCATGAGTTTTCTAAATTAATTATTACCTCTATTAGTACTTCTATTAGTTTATTGGGCCTGCTATCCTCCGAATTATTTTCCTCTCTAGGATCCTCAATCTTTCTTCCTCTTTCTGGGTCAGACACATTACTTCAGCACCATATGTGATTACTGGTCTAATTGCTGCTTTCTAAATTTTCAGTTTAGTACTCTGAGTAAGCTTCTTATCTTTGAGGAAGTTATTGTATTTCCAGTAGGCTTTGTTTCCTGCCTGGATTCTTTCACTGATTACGATGCTTCTATCATTAGTTCCATTAGCTGAGACTCCAAGATATTTAAAGTGTTCTACCTTTTCAAACTCATATTTACCAATATTTAAACTTGTTACATTAACTGGATTTTTTCTTGAGCATATTAGGTATTTTGTTTTGTTTTGATTTATTTCTAAACCCCTTTTGGATGCTTCCTTGCAGAACTTCGTAAACTCTTCCTTTAAACTGTTCAGGTTTCTGCTAATTAATGCTATGTCGTCAGCATACGCAACAAGTTGCGACGTCGATGTTATAATTGTACCTTTTATTTCTGTACCTCTTATTGTTCCTTCTATTGCGACATTAAATAATGACGTTGATAGAGAGTCACCTTCTCGTACTCCACTTGCTATTTCTATATTTTTGGTGATACCTTTATCTGTAATTATTGCTGCAGTCGATCCTTCCATTGTCATTTTGGTAAGTTTTATAAGTTTCATTGGTATATTTAGGTTTTTCATGTCTTCTATTAGGTCGGGTCTTGTTAAGCTGTCAAAGGCTTGCTTGAAATCTATGAAGAGGATGTGTAAGTCGATATCATGTTCGTAACATTTTTTAATTGACTGTGTGATTATGTGAACTGCGTCTATTGTTGACCTTCCCTCTCTAAATCCGTGCTGGTAGTCTCCTGTTTTAGTTTCAATGTTGAAACATTGAAACGTTAAAAGTTACTTAACTATAATATGGTATATAGCCAACTCTTGGTAACTATCCCGTTTTATACTTAAAAATAGTGTAAGTTTATTTCTGTAAATTTTGTTTCAATTGCCTAGATTACAATTTCCAATTTGTTTGCCTATATCTAGATTATAAAGTCGCGTTTACACGATGGCAATTGGCGAGACAATTGTCATTGGACAATTGTCATCACGTGGTTGCGGATTGTCGGAGGCCAGTCCAGTTGAAAGAGAAGATGTTTACACGGGGCCAACTATTGCCATGGCAATGGCAGTAGATAGCTAAAACATGGCCGACTGCTCGTCATCTAGAGAGAACTGGCAAAAAACAAGACAGCACTACTGGCCTACACTCAGCGGTTCTCAACCTTTTTGAGTGATGTACCACCTACAGTTATTTTTATTATTTTTGGTACCACCTATATTTTTAAATTGTATTATCAATACTTACTAAGTACTACTATTTTAATTTTTTCTGTGTTTTGTGTACTACCGCCAATAATGATATGTACCACCAGTGGTACATGTACCACAGATTGAGAACCTCTGGCCTACACCGTTCACACGGCGCCAATTGTCGCGACAATTGAGATTTCGAGTGGTGGGGGCTCACTGGGCGCAGCTCATTGTCCTCAGTCTACTCCCGGAGACAACTGAATTTTGGGCCAATTGTGAGGGCAGTTGGCAAGGCAATTGGCCTGAAGTGTTTACACGAAGACAATAATTTCATGCCAGTCAGTTGTCTTCTGACAATTGTCTTGCCAATTGCCATCGTGTAAACGTGACTTAATTGTCACTCTTTATATCCGTTAAAGTTTAACGAGAGGCCAATTAGCAATATACGTTGCAAAACTACATAGATAAAAGCTGATACAAAGTTTGTGAACTATTGAGGTTGGTAAATAGATACATTTGCTTTTATCAAAAATATCCCAAACATTTATTCTAATTAAAAATATAAACAGACCTAATCCCAAGTAGCGCCACTGCCAATTTACAGGTATTATGGCAACCGCGAAACATGCACTTAAATCTTCAGCAAGCGTCAGAGATGCAAGAAAGCAAGCAAACTCGAAGTCTCCTTTCGGGCCAACGTAATGCAAGTAAAGACGAGAAGACACGTACGTTTTCAGATCTTTCGTTCTCATAAATGACCTCAATTCAACACTGGAACTGAGATCACGATCTAGTCAACTTAAGAGTGGAGTTGTTCGTCCATTCATTTCGTTTACATTATACAGACTGTCTCTAAACACTTTAATATGTCACTGTTAAGAATGCATAATATATGGTCGATGATACGAGTAAGTTATAAGCCAAAAATAAATAATAATGGTATTAGTTAACGTATTCGACCAACAAAAATTTACTGTTTATAAAACATAATTTTGTAAGCGAAACGTTAAAAATGTACAATGTATCAACGCAACGGTGCTATGTGCTATCTAGAGATTAGAAGACCCGAATACTAGGCCAAAGCAAAAAATACACAGAAGAAATCGTTGGCGATTATCAATGCGGATTTAGACCGGGCCGCTCTACTATTGACCAGATATTCACAACAAAACAGATAATGGAAAAATGCTGGGAATTTGATTGTGAGCTTCATCAGATGTTCATAGATTTTAAACAAGCATTTGATAGAGTATGCAGGGATAGACTGTGGACAGCGATGCAGGAACTTGGCTTTCCAAAAAAACTAGTCAGGTTGATACGGATGTGTATGGAACAGTTACGATGTAAGGTGAGAGTTGGACAACAATACTCGGAGACATTTGAAATAAACAGTGGACTAAAACAGGGAGATGCACTTTCACCACAACTCTTCAATTTAGCTCTGGAGCACATAATCAGAAGTCATCATCATCATCATTGGCTCGACAGCCCTTTCTGGGTCTTGGCCTGTTCCAGGATTCTTCTCCACTCTGATCTGTTTCGTGCTTTTTTTCTCCAGTTTTTTATTTTTAAGGTTTTTATATAATTTTCTATTTGTTCTAAATATCTCAGCTTCGGTCTTCCTCTTGTTCTTTTTCCTACTGGCATCTGTTTGAATATTTTGTTTGGTATTTCGCCTTCTTCCATTCTTTCTACATGTCCCATCCAACGCAGCCGTCCTATTTTAATGAATGTTATGATATCCGGATCCTGGTATATTTCGTATAGTTCAAAGTTGTACCTTCTTCGCCAAATTCCATTTTCTTTTGTGCCCTTATATATGTGTCGCAAGATTTTTCTTTCAAAGGTGGCTTGCCCTTATATATGTGTCGCAAGATTTTTCTTTCAAAGGTGGCTAGCAATTTTTTCTCTCTTTTAGTGAGTGTCCAGGTTTCTGAGCCGTATGTGAGTACCGGTCTTATTAAGGTTTTGTATATTTGGCATTTTGTTTTCCTTGCGACGTTGTCTGATCTTAGTTGCCGAATTAAGCCATGGTAACTTTTATTGGCAATAAATATTCGCCTCTTCACTTTCTCTGCTACGTTATTATCAGATGTGACTAGGGATCCCAAGTATGTAAAGTTTTTTACCCCCTCAATGTTGTATTCTCCTATTGTTATATTTCGTGGCTGCCTTATTTCTGTGTTTTTACTTACCTGCATATATTTTGTTTTGTTCTGGTTGAACATAATCAGAAGTGCAAGAATCGAAAAACCCAATACAGTATTTCATCGAGAAGGACCAAACTTACTACTGGCATTTGCAGACGATATCGATCTAATAGGTATAACACGATTAAGGATGAAGGAGACTTTCGTGAGGTTCGAGAAGGAAGCAGAGAAGATGGGACTCCAAATCAACGAAAACAAGACGAAATATATGTATATGAGCCGCAATAACGAAAGCAGAGACAGAATTGCTCAGAACATCACCATCGATGACTTTAACTTTGAGCGCGTTAGAGAATTCAAGTATCTTGGAACAACAATAACTGAAGACAATAACGGATCACAAGAAATAAACAACAGGATACAGGCCGGCAACAGATGTCTTTTTGCCCTCCAAAGCCTTATAAAATCAAAACAATTAACAAGACGTACGAAGATACAAATCTATAAAATAATCATACGACCCGTTGTGATGTATGGAAGCGAAACGTGGACGATAACAAAGGCAAACGAAAAGACTACTTGTTTGGGAAAGAAAAATCCTAAGGAAGATCTTTGGTCCTGTGCTGGATGAAGCATCAGGACAATATAGGATAACAACTAACAAAGAGCTCGAAGAAATTTACCCAGACGCCAACATTATAAAAGAAATAAAGTCCAGAAGACTCCAATGGCCGGGACACCTCAGAAGACATTATGATCAAAGAATAGTAAGACTGGTGTGGGAGGAAGTCCCAACTGGAAGGAGACCACGCGGACACCCTCGACTCCGGTGGCGAGATAATATAGCAGGAGACTTAAGCGCGATGGGCGTGGAGAATTGGATGGAGGTTGCTTAAGACAGAAAACAGTGGAGGCATGTTGTCGAGTCGGCTAAAACCCACGAAGGGTTGTAACGCCACGGAGTAAGCAAGTAAATACTAGGCCAGTAATAACATCCGGCTCCGAAACGTGGACCATCACGAAAACAAAACTACTACGAAGGAGTTTTGAACGTAAAATATTGAGAAAAATATATGGCCCTAGAGTTTATATCACAACTGGGCAATATCGAATTAAAACAAATGAAAAATTCTTCATCCTCTTCAGCCTGTTTGCATCCACTCCTGGACAAATACCTCCCCATGAGTTCTCCATTCTTCTTTTTGCTATTTGGTGCCAGTTTCTCCCCATTTTTGATTTGATATCGTCTAGCCATCATTTTTGTGGTCTTCCTCTACTACGACTATGCTCGCGTGGTCTCCAATGTTCAACGTTTCTCGTCCACCTTTCGTTGTTTTATCGTGCCACGTGGTCCTACCCAGTCCAATTCGTATATATGTTGCCTCAGAGATACTCCTAACATAGCTCGTTCGATCGCCCTCTGTGTCGTGTAAGTGTCCTGTTATCCATTCCATAGATCGTAACTGGCAGAATAAAACTGTTGAGTACCCTTTTCTTTAGATGCATTGGTATCTTTTTGTTTTTTAACACATCACTGTGTCTTCTTACTGCTGCCCAACTCATTTGGATTCTTCTGGTTATCTCTGTCGTTTGATTCTGTTTGCCTAGTTTGATCATGTGAGCTAGGTATATACCTACATTTTTCGACACTTTCGATCTCACTTCCATCTAAGTCGATTGTGATATTTTGATTTGTCATCACTTTTGTTTTATTTAAATTTATTTTTAAACCAATTTTCTCAGATTCTTGTTTAAGCTCCTTTAGTACGTATGTAGATTAGCATTCAAGTATATTCAACTAAATGGTAAGTCTCAGTGGCTCAAATGGGCAGAAGATGTGCACAGGGCACAGGACGAATAGTTCATCAAATGGGTATGGGAGAAGAACCCAGACGGCAAGAGACCTTTAGACAGACTCAGAGTTATTGCCCATGACATAGTAATCATAAGCAACAATACAGAGAAACTAATATACATGCTTCTTTCTGTAATTCCTTCTTCTATCGGAGGTTGGCTAACATCACGGCTATCCGTACCTTATTGGTGGCTGCTCTGAAAAGATCTACTGAGCAGCAACTATGCCACCTTCTTAGGTTTCTCAGTCAGGAAATTCTTCGTCTTCTTATGAATCATTTACAATTAATTTTACCTTGCATTATGAGCAATATACATTCTAAAGGAGTTTAAACAAGAATCTGCGATAATCAGTTTAAAAAAGAAATCGTCTTAGATGGAAGTGAGATCGAAAGTGTCGAAAGGTATATATACCATACCTAGTGTTGGAAATCCCATAAAATTGATTTGGTTGTTTAAATAGTTCGAAATCATATCCCTTTTTTACCCTTGTCGACGCCTGTGTTGTTCCTTGTTAGCATGTTATCTAAATTCGCATATGTCGCGAAGAAGAGGATCGGACGCTTACCACTTGAAATCCAAAAATTCTTCCCTTAACGATATAAGGAACGGGATGCTTTCAGAACTCGAATGTGTACACACGCGAAACAGTGATGATTTCGTCGTTCTGCTTTGATTGTAAGTTTTTACCTTTTATTTGTTATTACCTATATCTCCTCTATTTGGTTTTTTGAAATATTTACCAACCAATTTAATTTGAATTTGTGTATTATTATTGTATTGCGCTTATTGAGAAATTCCACTTTCTCTCAATATTAGCTATCAGAAGGGATAAGAGCTCATTAGCAGGTGTTGTAATTTGTGTTTATTGCTTATTTTTTATTTTATTAGTTGTCTCGTATCAACCTAATAAAACATAATCAACTGACATCGACAGTGATAACTAAAAAAATTCAAATTACTTGGGCAGCAGTAGTAAGACTGACGGTTGTGTTAAAAAACAAAAAGATACCAATAAATATAAAGAATACGATAATCAACAGTAGTTGTATTCTACCAGTTATGACCTATGTAATGGAGACCGTGACACTTAGCAATGGGGCCAATTGAGGCCCCATTTTTCCGATTCTTCTTTAGTTTTCTAAACACGTAGTCCATGTCTTCCTCATCATTCGCTACGAATACCTGACCATCTGCAAAAAACAAAGTTGTTAGACATTTGCCACCGCTGTCTATTCCCATTCCGAATACTTAACCTCCACTGCTCTAGCGATGATTGAATATATATTTAGGAGACAGACAACATCCTTGTTTAAGCCTCTTTTTTATTGGAAATGGTTCAGATATAAAGTTTTCTTCCACGACACTTCTTACACATATTTTTAATAAATAGCATAATATATTCCTTTGCGACATTGTCTTTTCTTTCGCGTTCGCCACATTTTATCGTTGAAAATAATGGAAAATTGAGAGCAACCAACTTGTATTGGGTTTTACTTTAAACTTTTCTTCAAAGGGAAAAGTTGTGAGGAAACTTTTCCATTTAAAAATGGCTAGACGTCTGTGGACAGTGACCCGCGTTATGTTCGACCTTCCACCACAACATGGAAATCAAAGATGTGCGACTTGTGATTGAAAAACATCGTCGTTTGACTGCGTCAAATAAAAATAAATTTTGGAATTCCGAATACTTGTGTTTCGATAATAATTATAAACAAGAATTTGAGAATATTATGCATGCGTGTCAAATCTATTAAAATATAACGATAATAAGAATATACGGGGTGTTAGTAAATAAGTATGAAAAACTTTAAGGGGTACTTATACATTAAAAAATAATGACAGTTTGCTCTATAAACATATGCCCGCAGCCCGTAAATGCTTCGTTTCCGAGATACGGGGTGTTGAAATTTTTATTTCAAACTGCCAATTTATTTATTGCTCTAAGACCGGTTGAGCTATGAAAATGAAATTTGGTGAGTTTTAAGACGTAGCTATTGCGCATTTTTTGACATACAACTAAGAATTTTGTATTTATCATTGGCGCGCATACGGGTAATCGTCTGAATTTATTTAAAGAAAAAAATTGTATGCCAATGAGATATGTCAAATTTAAAATCATTTTTAAATTACACGTTTAATTTATGATACTTTCTTTTCCTTTTTTCATGTGGTTCACCGTTTTTATGCAAAAAAAATAAAACATCTGGGCGCCTATTTTTCATTTCTTAATACATTATTAAGAACTATCCAATACAATCATACCTACTAAAGTAGAACAATAACAGAAAATATCATTAATAAGATTTTAACTAGGTGCAAAGCTACAAGAAATGTTTTAATGACCTTCGTTAGAGGTGACAGAAAAATTGTATATTCATCATTGTCGCTCGTACGGGTAATACTCTGAAGTAACAAAATAGTACGCCACTGAGATAATTCCTCGTTCAATTTACGACCAAAAATCTTTCTTGCCTTTTTTTCATATGAGGCGCCGTTTTTTAAGCAAAAAGATAAAACATCTTAACGCTTACAAAGTATTCGAGGTATAGTTTCCATGTGCATAGACTTATTTCAAATACTTTGTAAACGTTAAGAGGTTTTATTTTTTTTGCATAAAAACGGCGCGTCATATGAAAAAAGACAGGAAAGATTGTTTGTTGTAAATTGTAAATGGAATTCAAAAATTATTTTTAATTTGAAATATCTCAGTGGCGCACTATTTTTTCTTTAAAAAAATTCAGACCATTACCCATATGCGCGCCAATGATGAATATAAAATTCTTCTGTCACCTCTAACGGAGGTCATTTTGAACATTTCTTGTAGCTTTGCACCTAGTTAAAATCTTATTAGTGATATATTCTGTTATTGTTCTAATTTAGTATTATTGTATTGGATAGTTCTTGATAATGTATAAGAAATGAAAAATACGCGCCAAGATTATTATTATAATTATTTTTTTTTACATAAAAACGGTACACCACATGAAAAAAGGACAAGAAAGGTTTTTGATTGCAAACTAAACGTGGAATTTGAAAATGATGTTTAATTTGACATATCTCAGTGGCATACTATTTTTTTCTTTAAAATAATTCAGACGATTACCTGTATGTGCGCCAATGATGAATACAAAAATCTTAGTTGTATGTCAAAAATGCGCAATATATACCTCTTATAATCCACCAAATCGATATTAGAGCAATAAATAAATTGGCAGTTTGAAATAAAAATTTCAACACCCTGTATCTCGGAAACGAAGCATTTGTGGACATACGTTTATAAAGCAAACTATCATTATTTTTTCATGTAGAATTACCCCTTAAAGTTTTTCATACTTATTTACTAACACCCTGTATAATATACTATAGAGGAACAAAAACGGTGCCACTTTCGTGTTTCTAAAATTGAAAATGCAGCTTAAATAGTCCAGGGCGCATCTGTTTTGAGATGGACGTTGAGAGGTGACTCAAATTTTTTTGCAGAAATTGCTTGAAAATAACTCAAATAATAATATTTGAGTTATCCTCCCTCTCAAAAAGGTCCGGAACATTGTTTAAATAATCAAAATGTCAAAAAATGAAGGGAAAATTCAATTTTTTTCTTCGTTTTTTGATTATAACTTTAAAACTATTCATTTCAGAGAAAAGTTGTACTGACATAAAAGTTGTATAATTAAATTTCCTACCACATAGGATTGGTTATAAATTTTAAAAATAGTCACCCTAGTTGAAAAATAGCAATAATTGCGAAAAAACCATACAAAAACAAGTATTTGCATTTTACGTTTTTCAACCATTTATGCTACATTTAGGACCTTCACATTTTACCCAGAAAAACTTTATGATACAGTAAAACAATACTGTAAATTTCATTAAGATCGGTGCAATAGATTATGCAAAATAAATTTTGCAATCCAGCTTTCGCAAAAAAAATTCATTTTTTTTAAATGTTACAGGACTAAAAATAAAGCAGGTAGCAGGTTGAAATTTTTGTTTGCTTATAGAAGAGTACTGTACCTTTCATATGCAAATTAAAAAATTAACATCGATTAATTACCACGGCGTCAGGAAATTTTTTAAATATACATTAATTTTTGATGCTACGCGCAGGACAGCGGTGTTAGATTCACACAAGTTGATTTCCACCAAAATTTCTTCCAATCTTTATCTAATATATTATTTTCTTACTCTATATTTTGTTGTATTTTAATATTTTAATTCCACAAAAATCAAACTAATTTTATTATTGTTTTTTAAATATTGTTTAAACAATTGCTTATGTTTAAAAATAATAAACTTTTATTCTCTAAGTTAAAATATATGAACAAAGAAAGTTTTTGCTAATAAAAGTGTTATTTCAAAGGATAGAGTATGTGTTTTTATTTTGCAATAAACAAATTTATTTATTTATATCGAAATGTAATAAAAATTAAAATGTATCAATCATTAGCAAAGGTCATTGGAATGCCCAATCAGAGCAAACATTGCGCAGTCCTGCGCGTAGCACCAATAATTAATGTTTATTTAAAAAAATTTCTGACGCCGTGGTGTTAATCGATTTTAATTTTGCAAAATTGAAAATGAAAGGTACATTACACTTCTATACGCCAAAAAAATGTCGACTTGCTATCTGCTTTATTTTCAATCCTGTAACATTTTGAAAAAATAATTTTTTTTTGCGAAAGCTAGATTGCAAAATTTATTTTGCAAAATCTATTGAACCGATCTTAATGAAATTAATAGCGTTGTTTTAGTGTATCATAAAGTTTTTCTGGGTGAAATATGAAGGTCCTAAGTGTAGCATAAATGGTTGAAAAACGTAAAATGCGAATACTTGTTTTTGTATGATTTTTTCGCAATTATTGCTATTTTGCAACAAGGGTGACTATTTTTTAAACTTTTAACTAATTCTATATTATAGAAAAATTAATTACGCAACTTTTATGTTAGTACAACTTTTCTCGGAAATAAATACTTTTAAAGTTATAATCAAAAAACGAAGAAAAAAATCGAATTTTTCCTTAATTTTTTGACATATTGATTTTTTAAACAATGTTCCGGACCTTTTTGAGAGGGAGGATAACTCAAATATTATTATTTGATTTATTTTCAAGCAATTTCTGCAAAAAAATTTGAGTCACCTCTCAACGTCCAAATGTACTAATATTTTTACAGATGGGCCCTGGTCTAAAAAGGCAACCTTTCAATGACATAGACGCACCTCAAACGAATAATAATTCTTCGTTCTTCAATTTATTCACGTATAAACATAGGATTAGGTCTATCTATCTTCGAGCCTTAATCTATCCACCTTTGGCCACAGGCCTCCCCTTCTCTTTTCCACTGGTTTCTATCCAGCGCTGTGGTCATCCATCTGGTTCCAGCATGTTTCTTGAGGTTGTCGCTCCATCTCATCTGAGGCCTTCCTCTTCCTCTCTTATGTTCCTATGGTCGCCAGTAGATTATGTGCTTGTTTCGTCATTCATCTCACATCTGCTTGTCGGATGATGTGACCTGCAAATTTCCATTTGAGGTTTGCCACCTGTTCCGTCATTCACTTTGGTTACTCCTTTGATCCAGACGTTTCTTTTGCGATATTATAAGTTTTATATGCAGCATCTGTCTCCATAGATCTTTGCGCTTTTGCAACTTTAGGTAACAAAGGTGCAAATTTAGTGGAAAAATTATAGTATTAGGTAACAAGCAATAATTGGACTTCGTAAGTCTTCGGTTTTCACCCAACGTGACCGATAAGTACAACCGGAAGTCGATATTTGAACTCTTCGTGTAACTTTGCGTCGATTGATATACGAGTTCACTAATTTTGAATCATTTTTGCCAAACTGCCGGTTATGAATTTGTAACCGGAAATATCATCAAAACCAAAATTAAATATTCGAGCATAGCTTTTTAATACGCGTCGATTGAGATATCACATGTACTATTTCTGCGACTATAATGTGGCAACAATGTGGTTACAATGTTTTAACTGGAAGTATACATTTGTTCTCGTCTTGCTAAATCATGTCGAATAATATATCACTTTTAATATTCTGTCTTCACTTCCAATCTCAACACTCAGCTAGCTATAACCAATTAACTTACATATCATTATATCATATCAGTCTCCTCCTGTGACTTATACTACTTATCTTAATTTCAACACTACTTTGATATCAGACTTCCATATACTTACTACAGACTCTCTAATTTACTCTGCCAATTAGTACAATTAAACCAACAACCCCCTTTTAATTCATAGTAAATTAAATTTTCATCAGCACAGTTGGACTTACTTCAATTTTGAATAGGAACCACAATCATCAACCTATCCATAATAAATAAAACATCTTAGCAAAAATATTTTCACTTAATTATTTGGTCTAAGATGTTCTTTAACATAAATGGAATCATTATTTGCTAACTAATTCAACTTCATTTGAATTATGTATAGATGGCTGCATACATTCTGGCTAATTCTCTATTTGCATTATAAAAATCATTTTATACTCTACCTACATCTTATATAATCAAGGTACTCAAATGTAATTATAGCCAGAACTTTGTTGATGTTTGTTATTACTGTGAAGATTTAAAAAAAAAGTTTTATTACAATTAGTTTACTGTGGTAATACAGGGTAACTTCTACGTCACGTTGTCCGTTTGTCTTTTGACACCTTTCAGAAACATCACTCATTTCGCATTTAGTTGCCATTAAGTCATTGAAATGTAATCAACTCAATTTGGATCCCACGTGTTGGGAAATTTCAATACATTACCTTAGGGCATTATCCTAGTTGCCATGTGGACCATCATAAGGCATTTTATTAAAGTATGCACTTTTAACGCATCTGTTATATTTAAAGGGTTTTTACCCGGATATTTTTCTTTTATGGCTCAGCTAGCATCCAGTTTGTAAGTATAACCAACTTGCTCTAACCTTAGTCAAAATTTAAATACCAACTTTATATTCATTAAATAGGTTATACTTATTTTTAGATCTAACACTGATGATGATTTTTTATAAAAATCGAAAACGTTTTGTTGTGATGTAGCCCTTTAAAGGGATTTTAATAAAATTTTATACCTTTTACAAAGGATTTTTTTCCAATTTTGTGATTGATGGTATACAGCCAACTACAGGAAAAACTTTTTCTTTTCCTTGTGGATTTTATATCACTTTTACTATTTCGGCGACTTTAAGACAGTACTTCCGGTAGTAACTCTAGAACTGGAAGTCCGAGGCCAAATTTCTCACCTTAATTCCATCTTTGGGTTATCAGCTCTCATTTGACGGCTAATTATTTGTCATTATATCTGTTCTAATAAGGGAGGTGCAATGTTTACGGACAGACAGAGAGACATGGATAATTCAAGGTTTTCACATTATAATGTTGTAAAATAGGTGAAAACAACATAAATAATTGGAATACTACACAGTCCGTCTATACTTACCGTTGCACGTCATATCTTTTATCTTCATAAAAACGCTTTATAATCCATTGATACAAATTAAATGAAACATATTATTGTGTATTTCTTTAAGATAACATTAATAGAAGTCTTCAAATATTATTTCTACGCCTATATAATAAAATATGTCTAGTGTCTGTAATTCCAGTGTACTCGGCAAAATGATTCAAAAATAGAACACATCTACCGCCTAATTTCGTGATGTTGGTATCATGTGACTTCGCGGGCCATGACGCGGATGACCTGGAACGGTAAGTATATTAGAAGGAGTATACGTAATTAAAGTACTTCGAAGTCAGAATAGCTGTTGTAAGTAATAATTTCTTCTTAGAATTTAGAAAACACTAGTTTATGCGCTTAATTTATAATAATGTTATTGCATATAATATACAACTTCGGAATATAAAAAGCAAAACCGAATTTGATTTGCTACCAAGAGATCTGTGGGATTGCAAGGCAAATATTAATAATAGAAATATAAAATATTTTGAACACCCAAGTGGTATTTATAGAGAAACAGACCGTTCGAACAATTGCCAGTAAATACAACTGTTTTGTAGCTTTGAACTCAAACGCTTTGTTTACATGGGCGGTTTGCCAACGTTTGACGCCGCGGTTTACCTGAAAAACCCAACCGCCGCGGTTCAAGTTTAACATAGAAACAAATGCAACCGCTCAACATCGTACACATGCAACCTTTCCGTCGTCAAATCGCGGCGGTTGTAAGTTTACTAGGGGAGGAATGAGACCGCCAGTCAATCGCTCTCATGTGTACGAACCGCGGCGGTTGGGTTTTTCAGGTAAACCGCGGCGTCAAACGTTGGCAAACCGCCCATGTAAAGAAGCTACTGTCTATTTTAATCCATAGTCGTCCATAGAGAAAAAAAACAACGAACATATGTTTTTAAGTAATCGTTTATTTATTAAACTATACTCAGTGACATTAGAAGTGTTACACTCAGAAGGAATCATTTCTTGAACTTAATTTTTTGGCATCACAATGACTATATTTAATAACAATATCAATTTTATCTTTTACAGTTTTTGTGAAAATAAAGTTTTGTCTTTAAATTTTTTTGTGAAAAGACCAATTTATGAAGACCGGTTGGTACAGAAATTTTTAGTTATTATTCCTCAGTCTAATTGTATTCACTGCAAGAATATGCCTCGAGTTCGAAGACACCAAAAATACCACCATTTTAGCGATTTTGACAGGGGCAGAATTAATTATTGCCTATAGAGATATGGGTTTGTCGTATCGCGAAATTGGCCGTTGTGTTAATTGTACGACAATGACAGTTATGCGAGTGTGTCGTTTGTGAACAAACGAAGGTAGAGGAACACGAAGAAGACCAACTGGTCAACCGAGGTGTACCACAGGTCGTCAAGATAGGCGCTTTAGACACCTGGCTCTGCGAGACCGTTTTGCTACTACACGTCAAATCGCTGACCAATGGTTTGGAGTAGAAGGTAGACTTGTTACTATACGTACCCTATACCGTAGCATTCGAGCCTTTGAACTGGTTTCATTCCGGCCACGACGAGTGCTTCCTTTGACTGTAGAGCACTGTCATCAACGTTTGAAGTGGTGCAGAGAACGGCGGCATTTGGTGGTAGAATGGCATAATAATGCAGCATTCAGCGATGATAGTGATTTTGTTTAGGTATGCATGATGGTCGTAAGATAATAAGATGCCGCCGTGGAGAGCGACGAGATATCAGGTTTGCTGTTGAGAGGCATTTACGCAGAACAGTTGGAGTAATGGTTTGGGAGGTTAATGCATATGGTAGCCGGTCACTACTTTTGCTTATTCGATGCAGTATGACAGATGCGCGTTATATTGATGACATCTTACAAACCACTTTACTGCCTTATCTAGACGGCCGTCGAAACGCCCATTTTTAGGAAGACAACGCGCGTCTCCATATTGATCGTCGAACCATGGACTTTCTCCAAAAAGCTGGCGTTAATTTTTGGCCGTGGCTACCCCGTTCACTGGGTTTAAAACCAATCGAACATGTGTGGGATATGATGGGGCGGAGACTGTAGACTGTCCACTTTGCACCAGCCTCTACAGACTTTGGCACAGTTAATCCATGAAATTCAAGTTGCTTGGAATGAGGTGCCACAAGCACGCATCGATCATCTCATTTTGTCAATGCCTAGACGAGTTCAGGAGTGTATTCAACTATGGGGTCGCCAAACAAATTATTAATTTTTTTTGATTACATGCCAATAAAAAGTCTTGCCAATTACCAAAAGTGCATTACGTAGGGGGAGGGGGGTCAAAATTTTTCAAAAATCGCGTTACGTAATACTTAAACGCTCCCAAATATACAAATACATGTGTTGCACTAGGTCAAGCAACCCCACACCTATAAGAATAATAATACTAGAACTGGAAAGCGTCGACACATTCATATACTTAGACTCACTGCTAACTATAGACAACACTGCCAGTGAAGAAATTAAAAGAGGATAATAAGTGTTACTATGGCTTAAGAAGACAGAAGGGCTCAAAAATACCTAGAAAAAATAAATTGACTGTCTAGAAAACACTAATAAGACCAGTGCTAACATATGGTTCAGAAATTTGGTCACTTACACAGAATGCCTAAGAACTGCTCAAACGTTTTGAGCGAAAAATCCTAAGAAAAATATATGTAGGGATAAAAGAACAAGATTTGTGGCGCAGGCGTTATAACTTTTGAGTTGTATAGAAGTTTTGGAGAACCTGACCTTGTAACATTCATTAAGGTAGCACGCCTTAGATGGTTAGGGCATATAATCGGGCGAGAGGAAGATGCCATAGTCAGAAAAAATTTTTACCTAATAGGGCCGATAGGACAACGAGCAAGAGAAAAATAGGAGGAGACTTAGGTACCAAGAGAACTTAGATAACAATTTAAATTCTATTGGAATTAGAGCATGGAGAAGAGTTGCCACAGACAGGAGCGAATAGAGGATTGTTCTGAAGAAGGCTTTGGCTCATAAAGGGCTGTAACGCCACTGGTGATGATATTGATCTTCTAATCAGATCTGTTTATTAAGGAGCTAGATGGATTAAAGTATTAAAGGATGCTGTTTACTTTGTACATTTGCTGTGCTGTCATTAGAACATTTTGGTGCAAGAACAAAATAAATGTGAAAAAAAAAACAGTAAAATCCAGTATAAAAGGTATATTTAAAAACCCTCAAAAGGGCCACATCAAAATCACATAACTAGTTTTCGACTGGTTTACCAGTCATCATCAGTGCTTACGTGCAATGTACATGCTAACCACCAAGATATTATTTAACAAAAATATGTGGGTCAAAGCCCAGTAAAAGAAGTCCGTCAAGGAAACATTAATTTAAAAAGCTACATTAAGTATGGATGTTTAAAATATTTAGCTAATCTGCCCCAGGTAACATCTGAGCTGTGGATTTGACTTGTTTACATGTTGAAAGTATGACGGCAAGTGTGGCACTTTCAACATGTAAACAAGTCAAATCCACAGCTCAGATGTTACCTGGGGCAGATTAGCTAAATATTTTAAACATGCATACTTAATGTAGCTTTTTAAATCAATCTGTCCTTGACGGACTTCTTTTACTGGGCTTTGACCCACATATTTTTGTTAAATAATATCTTGGTGGTTAGCATGTACATTGCACGTAAGCACTGATGATGACTGGTAAACCAGTTGAAAACTAGTTATGTGATTTTTATGTGGCCCTTTTGAGGGTTTTTAAATATACCTTTTATATAGGATTTTACTGTTTTTTGTATTACATGGTACAGCCAACCACTGGAAAAATTTTTTCCTTGTGAATTTTTAAAATAAATGTGCTTACTATAGGTATTTGAAACAGCATTCATGTGAGGCCTTACAAATGATCGATGTTAACAAAACAAGATAACCTAAGATTCCAAATTTTCATTTAATTTTGCGGGTTCTCTAAAAAATATAGTAAACATCACACTCACCTGGTTTGTTGTTAAAAGGAAAATAAACGATTACAAAACTGATCAAGGTACATCCACTCTTAATCGATCGAAAGAATCTTACGTAAACAGGCACAAGGACAAGCCCAGTAAAATCGTGCTCCATAAATTACACGGCCAATAATTACGACCGTTTATTATAGTGAGACACCCTGTAGATGGTTGTATAACTGAAGTCAAAGGCAACAGCAATCCATAACCACACCTGCTGCGATCGAAGAATGGAAATAAGTTGTCTTTCTAGTCGATATGAAAAATATCGTAGTCAGCCGTGAGAGTTTATAAGGCGACTAAATGTCTAACACAACACAAGCGGTTTCGCTATCTTACGATTCTATTAGATCGCGAACGTTTGAAAGGAATTGAATCTTTAAGGAAATTGGAATTTATATCTGTTCATGTAACAGAAAATATCTGAGCGGTTTCTGTATTCAAATGGAGTAATATTACTGATGTAATAATAAAAACAGTAATAAACACTTAAGAAGTAGTACATATTATACTTTAACATTCATTTAGAATTTAGAATATAAGTTGCACTAACATACAATTCAAACCGTTTTCACCATTAGAAAATTACTGTCGATCTTTTTGTCTGTATAGAATTCCAGAATTTTGCTTTCTGTGTCCAATATTCTGAGTGTAGATCTTAATGGGTGACAGCTGACAGCACAGTACCCCCACAGTACCGGCCAAGAGAACAGGTTGGTTTTCGCCCCAACTACGGTACAAATGACCACCTACAGTGCATCAAAGTCTTGATTGAAAAATCAATTGAATACAATAGACCTCTAGTTCTAACGTTTATAGACTTCCATAAAGCGTTTGATACTATCGAACTATTCGAACACTCGAAGAGTGTCGAATTGATCATAGATTAACCAATATTATAGAAAATATATACAGAAATGCTACAACCATAAATCTGCACGGTTATACCAATAAGATATATATATCAGGAGAGGTATTCGACAGGGAGATACTATGTCGCCTAAGTTGTTCACTTCTGTACTTGAACATGCTTTGAAATCACTGGAATGGGAAAATAAAGGAATAAATGTCGATGGTGAGATGCTTAGTCATCTACGATTCGCAGATAATATTATTCTGACTTCAGATGACCTAAAAACTGTCAATGGTATGTTGAATGATGCAGCACGTAAAGTAGGTCTAAATACCAAAAGACAAAAATGATGACGAATTTAGTTCCGAGCCATCCTTTAAAGGTAGAAGACGTCGAAATTGAAGTTGTTGACACCTACATATACCTTGGACATACGATAATAATTAGCGGCGACAATCAAACTGCTGAGCTGCTATGAAGAATAACTCTGGGGTGAACAATCTATGGAAGACTGCGTGATATTTACAGGTGATATGCCTATCAGCTTAAACAGAAGAGCCTTTAATCAATGTGTCCTGCCTGTTCTTAAATATGGCGCAGAGACACTTAGTCTAACAAGGACATCTGCACGAAAACTACAAGTGACGCATCGTAGAATGGAAAGATCATTGTTGGGCATAACGTTAAGAGATAGGGTAAGAAATTCGTAGAAGTGATGTAGAAGACATTATAAAACACATAGCCAAAATTAAATGGAAGTGGGCGGGACACGTCGCTAGAATGAAAGATGATAGGTGGACCAAAAAATCTTGGAGTGGAGACCGAGAGCGATAGACGAAACCCGGGGAGACCACTGACAAGATGGACTTAGGACACAAAGAGGATTTGTACCAACTGGATTGCAGCAGCGCAAGATAGATATGAATGGAAGTTTTTCGAAGAGGCCTATGTTCAGCAGTAGACGACTATGGGCTGATGATGATGACGATGATGATTATATTCAAAAAGAGAATTATGAGGATTGACCAAGTCACAAATCCTCAGAAGAATGAAGAACTGAGAGGTATTGACCACCATCAAATCTCAAAAGTTACAATACTTTGATCTTATGCCAAATGAATCCAGATATGCTCTCCTACAAACTATCCTGCAAGGAAAATATTTGGAAAGCGAGGTCCAGGAAGAACATCCTGGTTTAAGAACCTCAGAACTTGGCTAAAGACGACATCTGTGCAGCTTTACCACGCTGCTGTAGATAAGATAAAGATTGTCATGAGGATCGCAAACATTTCTGACAGATAGCAATATCAAGAAGAAGAATATACTTGCACAATGGACCGTGGTAGTGTGACGTCAAAACGTCAAAAAAGTTTCCAGACAAAGCAAAAGTTTGACGTCTGTGAATTGTTTACACACGTGATTTGTGTAATCATTTTTAATTTTATTTTGTTTTAACAATCATCTGCACATTTTTTATGAAAACACAATCCTTGTTAGTCATATCAATCATATTGCTTTTAATTTTATAAATGTCCTTACACAAAATCAAAGATTTACATACTACATAGTACTTACTGCGTTTCTTCAAGTTCGTAACCAGTTCTATATGGAAATATGGTTGGAAATATACTATGAGCATTGATTGCAATCACGGGTATCCAACACATTACCATTCATTTTGTAAAAATTAAACATCATACAAGCAATATATTCCAATTATAAAAACCAAAACAAACATCACGTGTGAATTTTTGCTTTTTTTTGGAAACTTTTCCAGAGTGGCCAACATTGATTTGACGTCACGACTATCACGGTCCATTACTTCAAAATAGTTAGATTTTTAAACTTGTTGGGATATACGTTAAAGTTTCGTTACTTCTATTTCAAATTATTATATGTGGGTATTTATATTATTATAGTAAATAAATTCCATCTGATAATTGTACACCGCACAAATATCTGGTTTACAAGCCCTGACCTTTTAGCGCGCTCTCAACCATTAATAAATAGAGTATATCATACACAGTATGTATTCTTATAGTTTAAGTTTTCATATCAATTTGCTGTCTGTCTATTTCGTGCTCTACTTATTTGCATAACTTTAAAACTCTTTAAAAAAATTGACAGTTAATCAAGATATACGCCATACAGTTAGTTCAGTTTTCAGTCTACTCCTACTAATAGCTTTAGCATGACATATCACCACAACGATGTTAGCATCGCAAAATAAATATTACTTCGGCTACTTTTGAATGAAGAAATTAGTAACTCATTCTAATTAGAAATATAAAAAATTTCTGAACTTAATTTGAAAATAAAAATTATTATTTATGCAACAAAATATTTGATCGGGTTGTTCGTTTACCTGCATAACCTACTAATGGTTTAAAAAGTCACATCTTTTAGCCTTAGATACTTAATTCTTAATTCTCAAACAATCATAAAATGGCGTCTCATGTTTTCAGTATATTACCATAATCACATAAGCTGATGATACCGCCCTGTTAATCTCTCAATGATTTTCCAGTGTTCACACCTGGGCATTTTCTAACATTAGAACCTTTAAAGAATTAAAGATAATTCTCGATCTCGATTAGAGTGACATTCATTTAAATCGACTAAATCGTTGGCAATTACTATAACGATTACATGCAACTTTTGGCGAAGATAGAGCAAAGAATATTTACATACGCTTCATGAATGCACACAGTTAAAAATGAGAGTAATTCTAGTATAGGTACACTCGTAATATTTCATAATGAGACCAAGCCTCCCTTATAATGACAAATGAGTCGAATTAACACTTTAATTTTCGGTCAAGATAGTATTGCTCGCGTCGCTATCGTACAAACCGCGAAAGGTGAACTTAGGCGACCTTTAGTGAAGCTATTCTCTCTGCCATATATTGACTAAAATACAAATATGGATTTTGATGCGTGAGAATGTTCCGTCCCTCTCATTTCTTTTCATATTGACTAAGTTATTAATACTACACTTTAAACGCCTTCTTCTTCTTCTTTAGGTGCCGTGCTTGTATTCAGACGTAGGCCCTCATCATGTTTACAATTTTCTGAAACTGTCTCTATTGGCTGCTGCGCGAAATAATTCTTCTATTGTGGAGACACACCATTGTCTAATATTACGCAGCCATGAATGTTTGTTTCGACCAATCCATCTCTTTCCCTCCACTTTTCCTTGTATTATAAGGCGAAGCAGATAGTATTTAGGTCCTCGAATCGAATTATAAGTATTCTGCTTTTCACCTCTTTATGATGCTTATGAGAAGATGTTCTGAATTCATCATTTGAAGAACATCTTTATTGGAAGTGTGCGAAACCAGCTCTTTAAACGCCGGCCCTAACATACTTAAGGGATGCAAAGCTTATTCGATGTGCACACTCAGTATTTCGTATAACCCTGTGATGAAAGTAACACACAGTTCTATTATAATCGCCACCCACATAAAAGAACTAGATTCCACAGCTCAGCCCAATTCCAGACTCCAGTGTACTGGAGAAAAATAATAACAAGTATACATTTATCATTAAAGGTACCGTAACGTATAATTTACATATACACACAATTCAATCAATTGATACATTTTCAGTTAACTTATTTCGTCATAAAACATAAAAACCAGCACCTTACTTACTTACTCCCTGGCGTTACAACCCTTCGTGGGTTTTAGATGACTCAACAACATGCCTCCACTCTTCTCTATCTTGAGCAACCTCCATCCAATCCTTCACGGGCATAGCTTTCAGGTCTCCTGCTATATTATCTCGCCACTATAGTCGAAGGCGTCTTCTTCCAGTTGGGACTTCCTCCCATACCAGCCTCACTGTTCTTTGGTCGGAATGTCTTCTGAGGTGTCCAGCCCATTGGAGTCTTCTGGACTTTATTTCTTTTATTACGTTGGCGTCTGGGTAAAGTTCTTCGAGCTCTTTGTTTGTTCTTATCCTATATTTTCCTGTTGCTTCATCAAGCACAGGCCCAAAGATCTTCCTTAGGATTTTTCTTTCCCAAACACGTAGTACCTCTTCGTTTGCCTTTAATATCGTCCATGTTTCGCTTCAAAATCCAGCACCGTTAAATAAATATTGTGAATAAATGTAACTCTCCGAGTTGATACATTAATAGACTCATATTAACACCAATATTGCTTTGCAAATACTCCAAAGTATCCTGAGCGACATCGTACAATGGATAATGGTTGAGAAATCTTGCTTCAAAGTAAATGAAAATAAGTCTTACATGTAACGTTCACTAAAATAAAAATATGCCAAACTGCGGCGTATACACTTAGATACGTACAAAGAGAAAACATTTCTTTGTCAAAGAAAGCAATTTGGAGTTTTACTAAGCAGAATGTACTCACTCTTGGGACGCAGTCAATTTATCGACAGAGGCAGACCAAAGCGTTTTATTCGATACGGTATATCTAATTAATTTTAAAGTGCATTGAATTGAACATCAATCCCTCTCATTAAATCAAATTGTAATATTAGTTCTCAAAATTCCTTAGTACATATATAATTATGTTTCATTTTAGTTGTCAAATTATTTGCCTATTATTGCATTAGATATTGTTTATACATATTGTAAATAGTTCTCAAAACTTCGGTAATCTTCAGTTGAAGGTTATTTTGAGCTATTTCATAAAGATTATAGATTTTATTGTCCACAAATTTGAACATGAAACGTGATTATATCGTCAGGAAGGTGTTAAAATCGGTGATGAAATCATTAATAACATCAGATACGCAGATGACACCGCCATAATGGCAGAGAGTACAGAAGACTTTCAAACCCTGTTGAATGTTGTAAACAAGGAATGTGCTGCGAAGGGGTTAACAATCAACGCCAAAGAAAACAAAATGGATGGTGGTCGGAAAAATTAATATCGAAGACTCAGTACTAAAATTAGATAACAAAACCCTGGAAAGGGTGGAACACTTTAGATATCTGGGTAGTTGGATTGACTACAGGGTTGAAAGTGATGAAAAAATTTCGACCAGAATAGAACTTGTACGAAAAAGCTTTATTAGCTGGCGTTCTGTATTGTGCAGTAGAAGTATTTCATTAACCAGATGTTTAAGAGGGATGGATGTGATACTTGGACAATAAAAATGAAGAATCTCAACAAATTAGAAGCGTTCGAGTTGTGGTGTTACCGTCGCATGCTCAGAATCCCGTGGACAGCACACATATCCAACGAACGTGTGCTGGAGACCATGCACAAAGAGCGAGAACTGATCAACGTCATAAAAATGAGAAAGGTTCAATCCTTCGGTCATATAATGAGGGGTCCTAAATATCGCTTACTTCGGTTAATCATTCAGGGCAAAATCGAAGGAAAACGCTGGGTTGGAAGAAAACACCTGTCCTGGCTGCGTAACATTAGACAATGGACAGGTCAAACGGTCGAGGACTTGCTTTATACAGGGTGTTTCATTGGGAAAGTAACATACGTTAACTGTAGAAAGAGGACACTTAGGCGATCTCAAAAATACCATACTTAATGGGTCTTACTCCATTAATAACAAAGATACTGGGTGTTTTATCTATTTTGCCATTTTCTTAATTGGTTCATAACTTTTTAACCACACTGTATATTTATTTTATATTTGGCACGCAAATATCATTTAAGGTGTACAATAAATTAATTTATTTACAATTGTAAAAAATCCAGATCCGGATTAAAAATATTGGAAAAATGTTCCGACCCCAAAACAACACCCTGTACATTAAATTTTTTTAAAACGGATTTTTCAGTTGAAAAGAGGATGAAAAACTAAATTCAGTGGTATACTTTGAATTTTCGATAAAATGATTTTTCTGGTAAAATTTTGAATTTGAATTCTGAAATTATGTCAATTGCGAGAGCTCTTGTAGAAAAAATTAAAATGCGACTTAATTTTAATTAATACCATTATTTAATCTAAATTGGTAAAATGTTAATATTTTAGTGTTTTTTTATTATGTGTGAAAAATAGTTTTTGGCGAATATTCATCTTTAAATAATGAATAAATAAGGTCAATAAAGAATACATCACTTTAATCAACAAAATAGCTAAAAATTATAACAAAACAGCGAAAATTTGCAGCATAATCACTATTCAAAACTAAAGTACTTATTCAAAATTACCACCATCAAAAATTATTTTTTTTATACGTAGGTACGGTAAATTTTTGTAGTTAGGTACCTAGCGTCATGTGTACTGTGTGTGTTGAGTAAGTGTCTTGTTACATTGCAAAGTCGACGTCATTGTCTTTGCAAAGAGACGCTAATTGTATCCGAACGTCTGCGGTCCCTCCGGTGAGTACCGATCCCACAAAGACAAAAACTATTTTCATTTACTAATTTATAATAAACGAAAAATTTCTGACCCTGGTGAGATTCGAACTCACGACCATTCGGATCTTTCGATCCTAAGGTAGGCGCTCTTACCACTGAGCCACAGAGGGGGTCATCAAAAATTGTTGTTATGTGTGCAAATGTTAATATTTTACCAATTTAGATTAAATAATGGTATTAATTAAAATTAAGACATATTTTAATTTATTTTACTTTGAGCTTCGCAATTCACATCATTTCAGAATTCAAATTCAAATTTTTACCAGAAAAATAATTTTGCCGAAAATTCAAAGTATACCACTAATTTTGTTTTTCATCCTGTTTTCAAATGCAAAATCCATTTTAAAAAAATTTAATATACAAGGTGTTTTTTTTGGGTTGGAACATTTATACAATATTTTTTAATCCGGACCTGGATTTTTTATAATGGTAATTAAATTAATTGACTGGACACCTAAAAGAATATTCGCGTGTTAAATATAAAATCAATATACGGTGTGGTTGACAAGTTGTAAGCTGTATTTCAATTTTTTTCTACTTAGAGCTCTCGCAATTCACTTAATTTCAGAATTCAAATTCCAAATTTCACCAGAAAAATCATTTTGCCGAAAATTCAAAGTATGCCACTGGATTTAGTTTTTATCCTCTTTTCAAATGAAAAATCCATTTTAAAAAAATTTAATGTATAGGGTGTTGTTTTGGGGTCGGAACATTTTTCCAATATTTTTTAAGCCGGATCTTGATTTTTTACAATTGTAAATAAATTAATTTATTGTACACCTTAAATGATATTTGCGTGCCAAATATAAAATAAATATACAGTGTGGTCAAAAAGTTATGAACCAATTAAGAAAATGGCAAAATAGATAAAACACCCAGTATCTTTGTTATTAATGGAATAAGACCCATTAAGTATGGTATTTTTGAGACCGCCTAAGTATCCTCTTTCTACAGTTAACGTATGTTACTTTACCAATGAAACACCCTGTATAGCTGCCGACCGAGAAACATTTCATCAGCTTATTAATACGACCATAGCCAACGCTTGAAAACAAGCACGGCACACAAAGAAGAAGAAGAAGAAGAAGAAGAAGAAGAAGAAGAAGATAGCCCAACAGAAAAAAAAACTGGAGCCAAGCCGGTAAGACGAGGTTACCATTGGATTATTTTCTTCGTCGATATTATCCTCTTTGAAATGGTTTCATCAACAAAAGGCTTAATAATGATTTTCTTGTAACAATAAAAAACTGAAAAAGTTTTATTTTCACTACTTTCACAAATTTATTACAAATTAATGCCACTACCGCTGTTTCGGCAGCGTGCCTTTCTCAAGTGATTTGTTTTAGTATGTGTGTACACTATAAAGGGTGTTTCATTAATAATTGTCCATATTAGTAACTGGAGAAACCTTAGCACAAAATACGAAGATTTAACCTAAAACGCTTAAATAAAATATGTTTCCTTACTGAGTTACAGGGTGTTTTATCTAAAAAATTATCTAAAAATATCCTTACTAAAAATTTGTCAGCATTTTAAAACTATACGACGCGACGTGTCCTTTTCATACTTGGCAGAAAGTGCGACTACTATTTATACACCCTACTAAATTATGATAAACAAACGTTTATAGCTACTACCAGAGGCGTACGACAGGGGATAGTGAATGGTTGACCCTTCTCAAATTCTACGCCACTGGAGGAATTACTATTTTAGTGCCATTTTTAGATTCCCCACGACTTTCTACGTAAATAATATTCTCTTCATTGGTAACGATAAAGTCATTAGTTTTCAAGATATTTGAAGTTAAATATGAAACGGCACAGTTATTTTGATTAATTTATGATTACAGTACGTAAATCGTTCAGCTGGACATAGGGAACATACATTGTGTATATTTAGATACATAAATACATACATTGTATTATATTGAGATAATTGTGGCAACTGAGCTCTCTCGATGACAATATGGTTGTTAGCATTAGGGGTCATTAACACAAATAAACGTCAAAATATGACAATGTAGTAGCTAAATATTTTTGGGCTAAGGGAATGCTTCAACTAACACAGACTAGCGCAGTTGCCACAATTCTCTCAATGTATATTCCCTATGTCCAGCTGAACGATTTACGTATTGTATATGATTCATATGATTAAATTTAAAAATTATTTGTACCCAGTACTTTAAAACCATTTGGAGTAGCCTTATCATACTTGGCAGAAAGTATAGGTACTGTACACCCTACTAAATTAAGATAAATAAACGTTTCTAGCTACTATCAGAGGCGTACGACAGGGGATAGTGGCTGGTTGACCCTTCCCAAATTCTACGCCACTGACGAAATTGCTATTTTAGTGTAATTTTTTGATTTTTCAATACTTTTTATGTAAATAATACACTCTTCATTCGTAACGATTAAATGATTAGTTTTCGAGATATTTGAAATTAAAAATGAAGCGACACATACATATCAAAATACATAACCGTGTCGTTTCATTTTTAACATAAAAGATCTCGAAAACTAATGACTTTATCGTTACGAATGAAGAGTATATTATTTTCATAGAAAGTTATGGAGAATCCAAAAATTTAACTAAAATAGCAATTCCGCCAGTGGCGTAGAATTTGGAAAGGGTCAACCATTCACTTTCCCCCGTCGTACGCCTCTGGTTATAACCAGAAACGTTTGATTAACATAATTTAGTAATTTGTACAGTATCTATACTTCCTGCCAAGTATGAAAAGGATACGTCGAATAGTTTTAAAATGCTGAGCAAAAATAGTTTTTAAATTTTTAGATAAAACACCCTGTAACTCAGTGAGGAACCACATTTTATTTAAGTGTTTTAGGTTAAATCTTCGTATTTTCTGCTAAGGTTTCTCCAGTTACTATATGGACAATTATTAATGAAACACCCTGTATAGTGCTTAACTCAATAGGTTAAGCAGGGAAGAGATGTTTGTCTCGGATTGGTAATTCAGAATTATATCTATATTTTTTTAATTTATTAATTTCTATAGATTCTAATAAAGATAGTTTAAAGTCTTTATTTTGAATATGGAGAATTTGGAAGTGATCATTATTAGAATGATTATGATCTACAAGATAAAGTGCGTAAGTAGAATCTTTTTTTATATTATTGAAAAGCACTGTGTTCTGCTATACGTTTGTTAAAGGTTCTGTCAGTTTGACCGATGTAAGTTTTGACACAGCCCCCACATGTAAGTTGGTATACACCACTGTGTAAGTGCTTTTTCTTTTTGGCTCTTATTGTTTTTAATATATTGAGATATAAACATTGAAAACAGAAGTTTTCAGTGTTTAATTGTTAAATAACTTGAATTTTTAGTCGTGTACGTGTACGTACAATTTCTGGGAAATGTCATCTAGCCCCAAAGCCCAAAGCAATAAAAAGTTTCACATCTAATAGGAAGGTAATTATAAATTTTCATACAACCGAATCAGTAACTAATCCTTGGCGAAGTTTCCTGGAACCAACACTTGTTTTAAAATATATATGTACACTTTTAACAAAAGACCCTTCTCCACCACGTCTACCCACTTTAGTAATTTGTCACAATGACTTAACATTATTATTTCCTATTTATCTATTGCCCTTGTGCCTCTATTGTGAGACGGATTGTAGAAACCCATAAATTTGTGCTTGTTAGACCGTAAAGCCTTATTCATGATCCGTAGGACCTGCTTTTTGCTTTTCAAGGGAGCCCCTACTTTACGTCAGATTGTATCATTTCCCAAAGTGAGAAAAAAAAGATGTAGCTGTTCTCATGATCTGATATTTATGAGAATTAAGTCAGATTAGCTTTTAAGATAATATCGGTGTTTTGAAACGACTTAGTTGATGTATTGTTCTTAAAAAAAAATAATAGTCCAAGCTTTTTTATGGGAAAACAACTTGTTTTAAATAAGGGAGTGTTGATGCGGAATTAACAGTTTGGTTACGAGAGTTAAAAAATAATGAAATTAATGGGTCAAAATAACGGAGAGAAAAATAAAAACTGGGTGTATGAAGCACTTAAAGAAGCATAGATAATCGAAGACGTGGATAATAGAGTAAATGCTTATTTGAGGATATTTCACAATCACAAAAATAAACGATCATAAAAACCAATAGTAATAGTTTTGTAGATGATTGTTTAATGAATACCTATTTTTTTAATGATTTTCTTAAGAATACACACAAAAACAAGATACATATCATGTTTTGCCAACTCAAAAACGAAAAGTAAATGAACATATCAATTAATACATAAGAAATCAAGCTAGATATAAGTTCTGTCCTACCTAATAAGTACCACAGCGGACATATCATGCAATTTATCTTTTATTTTTACTACCATCAAAAAAAATTATCATGTATTTCTTTTAACACGTTTGTATATTTGTATAATAGGTACATTTTAACTCATTTAATACTTCCTGTATGGGTGTATCGTTTTGAAAACGTAGGGAAATCCTTGGAGATTCGTATTCGTAATCGGTAATTCGACATTCATAGTCAGAACATTATTTTTGGTAATCAGAAAAAGTCATTCACCCACTTTCAATGTCAAGAGTCAAGTGTGAAAAATAGATGATGTTTGCGTCTACTTCAACCAGATCACTTCTTATGTAAATATTATGATTACAAATACCTTTTCAACGAAATATTATAATACAACTTAATTGTTTCTGGCTGATGTGAGTTTGCTTCTGTATTTATAAAATAAAATTTGAATTATGGTTTTGTTTGGAATAATTACTTGAGAATAATGATTGGGATCCAAAATAATACCTAACCTAATCCTAATCACCGTAAAAACCTAATAACCGGTTTTTACTTTAAAAAGAAAAAACCGGTTATAACCGGGACAAAAAAACAACCGGTAAAACCGGTTATTGCGAAGTAAAAAACCGGTTTTAGGTTAAAACCGGTAGGTTTTTCCCATCCCTAATTGACATACCAAACTCTACCAGCATGAAGAAATGTTACTGAATAACATATCAAGCAAATAATGTCATTTTGAGAGGAGTACTCATGTACCACGAGGCGAATAAATATAAAAAAACTTGATGAATGTTGGATGCGATGATTGTAAAAATCTTAGGAATTTTACGTAACAGTAAGTATTAACGTATTAAAATAAAACAAACTTAATATAAATACATGAACAAAAATGATGTGTTTGTGCTTCGACAGCCTATGATGGACTGTATGCTTTTCAGTCTCTCGATTACCCTGCGTCAGATATTTTTTCAAACTTCTTGTCGAGTCGATACACATGTTGAACTGTGTTACATTTGCACACATATACCTATATGACAGTTATTGCAATAGAGATATTGAAGACTTCCAAGAAATAATCAACTCGACAACAATGAAAATATCCAGTTGAAGCAGTTGATGGGTGTATTAACTATGTCATCAGCAGCCACTACCGGACCCAGGGTAGAATAAAGGAAGAGGAAGTCTTCAGACCAGATTACCACCCTATCTGAGGACTATAAATACAACAGTGCTCATAGAACCAACGATGCTCCTCGGATAAACAGGATGGATCTACTGAAGACAACCAATGCAAGTAACCAGACAACGCATCAATGAAAAAAATAAGAATACATATATTAAGGATAGTTATTGGAAATGTCAAATCTTTGAACACAAGAAAACTGGAACAAACTAGAGAACTTACTGATGCACAGATAGACATATATGTGCCATCCAAGAAACGATAAAAAAAAGCGAAACCATGTTACACAGATACCCGATGGTATACAGCGGCATACCAAAGGAAACAAGAGCTAAGGAAGGAATATGCACTATATTAATCAATAGAAAATTAAACACCACGCTGAAACTAACGACAAAAATGTTTACCCAAATTAATAAACGAGAGAATAGCACTTGAGGATGAAAAACAAAACTTACGAAGCGGAGCGGAAGGTCGTGCACATACGCAGTATTTGTTATAAGACATCACCAAAAAGATACTAAAATACAATCAACCAACGTTCTTTTGTTTGACTTGATTTAAAAAAGCCTTTGACAGAGTAAGGTTGAAAGACGTTATTCACCTTTTACACAGTAGACAAACAGATATCGTTAAAACAATCGAAGATATAATATAAGGACAATAAAATGCAGGCCAGAATAGATAGACAACTGACGGGAAATAAAATACAGGTAGGTACAAGTAAAAGACAGGGAGAGTACTTCAGCCCTGTACTTTTTAATCTCATAATGAATGAAAAACAGGACGGCTTACAAAGATTGGTTCACACGTTCAACATAATAGCAAAGAAGGTGAACATGGTCATTTCAGCCCAAAAAACAATAGTCATCAGCAAAGAACAGACCAGACTGAAAATAAAATTTGACGGAAACAACATTGAACATATTATCAAAATCAACTATTTAGGTATCACACTATCCAGTTACAGTGATGTAAAAACAGAGGTAAAACACAAATACAGAAAACCCATAGAGCAGCAGGATGTGTAAATGATATAATATGGGGGAAAACACATTAGGAAGGAAACTTCTTAAGAGATCGAAAAGGAAATGACGACATTAGAATAGCATCCAAGATGGAAAAGATACGCGAATGTATACTCAATTGGAAAAAAGAAAGGAACAACGGAACAGTCAAGTCAAGATTTTTTTCATAGCCTTTTTTTCTATTCGAAATGTCGAATAAAGGCCTCTCCCATTTCTCGCCATTCATCTCTGTTGTGTGTGAGGCGTTTCCACATTGGTCCTGCGACTCTTCTGATGTCATCGCTCCAGCGCATTTGAGGTCTTCCTCTTGGTCTCTTCGCATTTTCGAGACGTTCGTTGTGTCCAGCCCATATCCATTTTAATTTAGCCGCTTGTTCCACAGCATCCCTTACTTTTGTTTTGTTTCGGGTCGCTTCGTTTGTTTGCCGATCTATGAGTGAGATACCAAGCATCTGTCGTTCCATGGCTCTTTGAGTTTTTCTAATCTTGTCCATGTTCATTTTTGTGAATGTCCAGGTTTGAGCTCCGTAAGTGAGAACGGGAAGGATACAAGAATCGAACACTTTGGTTCGAAGGTATTGTGGTATCTTTTTGTCTTTTAGTATATATGAGAGTTTTCCGAATGCAGCCCATCCCATTCTTACTCGTCTGCTTATTTCGGTAGTTTGGTTTTCTTTGTTTACCTTGATATTCTGACCTAGATATATATATTCTTTTACATGTTCCACTTTTGTTCCTTGGATGGTTATCGTTGGTTGATCATCTTTGTTCGACATTAGCTTAGTTTTGCTCAAGCTCATTTTTAGTCCTTTTTTTAAGGATTCTCTATGAAGCTCATCGATCATCACCTTCAGTTCTTTCCAGCTGTCGGCTATTAGTACCACGTCATCTGCATATCTTAGGTGGTTTAAATACTTTCTATTTATCGAGAGTCCCTTTGTTTCCCAATTTAATGATTTAAAGATGTCTTCAAGTGCGACAGTAAATAGTTTTGGAGATATGGTGTCTCCCTGTCTTACTCCTCGGTTGATTTTGATTGGCCTAGTTTTCATGTCGTTATCCATCGTGACTACCATTTCAGCATGTTTTTATATATTATGTATTAATATCCTATATCTAGAATCGATTCTGCTATTGACCAGTGCTTCCTCAATAGCCCATAATTCTATGCTGTCAAAAGCTTTTTCGTAATCTATAAATTCTAAGCAGATTGGTAAATTGTATTCGTTAACTTTTTCTATTAGGATCTTTAGTGTGTGAAGATGGTCACATGTACTGAAGCCTTTTCTAAAACCGGCTTGTTCTGCTGGTTGATATACATCGAACTTTGTTGTCAATCTATTTGTAATTATTTTTGTGAATGTTTTATAAGTTGTGATAGTAGTGATATTGGACGATAATTTTTCAGATCTGTATTGTCACCTTTTTTGTGTATTAAGATTGTGTTAGCAGTATTCCATTCCTTTGGTATGTTTCCTTCAAATAGGCATTTATTAAAAAGTATTTTTAGGTATCTGATAACTTCTTCCCCGCCGTCTTTCAGCATTTCTGCCAGAATTCCATCGTTACCCGGTGCTTTATTTCTTTTCATTTCTTTAAGTGCATTTTCTATTTCTGCTTCGCTTATTTCGGGCATTAATTCAGAGTTTACGTTTGTTATTTGTCTTTTCAGATTTTGCTTTGAACAGTCGGGGGGATTGTTTTTTGAATGGTATAATTCAGTATAGAAGTTTTCAATTATCTTCAATATCTGAGCTTTGCTTGTTTCTAGTTGGCCTTGTTGAATTTTTACAGCTATAATATTTTTCTTGCCTAATTTCGGTTTGGTATATTTCAGACTTCGATTTTTCTCTATCACTTCTTCTATATGGTCTTCTTGCTGTTTTCTAATATCGTCTTTTATCTGTTTTCGTATGGCTCGGTTAAGTTCCTTGTATTCTGTGGTATTTCTTTTGTTTCGTGACAAGAGCTCTCTTCGTTGTTTCAGCATATTCTGCGATTCTGCACTTATTTTGGATTTTTTATTTTTATGACGGGTCGCTATTTCAGAGCTGGTATTCAATAGTTCTTTTGTTATAACTGAGTTAATTCAAGTCAAGATAACAAGGGACTAATCGTCGTTGGGTTGAAGGAGTGTGGGCTGACCAAGGAACACATGTAGAGACAATATATAAAATAAGGGCACAATCCAAGAAAATATAGTTGTATAATAATAAGGTAGAAGAAGAAGATAACAATGAAAGGCTACACACAAGAAAAATACAGAAGAACAGTAGTGGTCGTCACACTTAATCCAAATCCCCAGTATTATATATCTTTATATATCTTATATATCTTTATATACAATAAGAAAACAGAGTTCGTACCTAGGTTTAAATACCTTGCCGTTAGATATCCAATCGGTTTTGATCAATATGTTGGCATATGAGTGGAAGTAAAAAAATGTAAGATCATCATTTTAACGAATGAAAAAAAAACCCTCATAAACTCCATTTTCTGATCATTGATATCGGTGTGTTATACATATTATAAGTCTTAGAGAACTAAGCATTATCAAAAAACTTAAAAAGTTCAGAATTTTACTAATCACGAATTATAACGAAGTCAAACATATCGCTGCAGTGATACTCCAGACAAAAAAAGAAGGGAATGAACTTGCTCTTACGGCCAAGACAAATCTCCTATTGAGTAAAGACTTTTTTCTTCCTTAATCGGTACACAGTACGTACTATATTTTATGTCGCAGTTCAATCCAAGAAGATTACTTTTACCTATTTTGATCTAATTGCTATTACTGTTATTCTTGGCAGGCTGGAATAGCTATTTATTGTTGATATACGCAGTTAAATCCAATTTGGTTTTGATTTCAATGGGCGGTATTCATTATAAACTTAATCTTTTAATTGCTGTCCTAAGTTGTGAGTTAAAAAATATTAATCGATTCTTTATCAATTCCATTGTACCTGCCTACCCATATAATTTACACAGATTTCTTCATACCAGCTGCGAATATGTGGATAATATTAATACAATCACATATAATTAACATTAATCAAATACACTAAGATACACTAATTAACATTCTCACCTGTATCAATATTAGCAGCATTTTTCTTTCGTATTTTTTATTATTGTTGTATTTTGACCTTGTAGACTTTCTATAACGCGGAGATTTATGTGTTTTCAATGGAATATCATTTTTTGAATTTCGAGAGCTGATTATATTATGGATATTGCTTCATCACATAATTTATTTGCTGGAAGTGTTTTAAAAGATCAGATTGATGTTCGCAATCGACGATTTAATTTCATTGTCAACAATCAAGAGCAAATGTTTGTTCAGCCTTTTAAACGTTCCGAAGATTCTAATGAAAAAGTGGTACACTATTAAGAATTATTGTGATAATAGTGATTGTCATTGTCATACATTGTTACAAGTGGTTAATGGTATGAATTACATAAATATGAATGGTATACCTAATACAGTTGTATATTACTACTGTATAATAATTATTTATCAGTAAAGTAAAAGATGGTTTTGCTTGTGTTTGATTCAGAGGGATGCACAATCGCTGGACAGCTGTTTCCACTATAGTTGCACAAGTTTGACTTGAATGTTTGAACTTGACTTGAGTTTGACTTAATTTCAAGTCAAACTCAAGTCAATCCTTCTGAAAAATATTTCAAGTCAGGTCAAACTGGTCAACCGTACAGGTTTGAAAATCCAAACTGTTTGTCAAACTAGTTTGAAAGAGTTTGAAAAATAATTTATTTAGTAGGTATACTTTTTTGTCGAGATAGACATGTGATTAGTTGCCAATTAAGATAAGAAAATTAATAATACAATGAGTGCCACATAAAAGTCAAAATTTTCAATGTGTTTTAATTTAAAACTTTTAAATGTAGATATTTAGTTTTTTCGAATCCTGAGAAAACTAAAGTATTTTTGAAAAATTTAAACGCAGAATTAAAGATTGCGTTATTACCGAGGGCCGAAAGTCTCTTAGAATAAATAAAAAGTTTGTTTTGAATGAAATATTTGCAATTAATAACAACACTAAATTTTCCTTTTTATGTTCACCAATGTAACTTATTAAAGTAAACATTATAGAAGTTCTCACGGATGTTCGTCCCTCAGAAATAATGTAATCTTTCATGCTGCGTTTAAATTCTTTTTAATTCTTATTAGTTTTCTCAGGATTTGAAAAAAATTAATACATTTAAAACACTTTGAACATTTTGATAAGCGACATGTTACGCCTATGCCCTTAAGGGTTACAATAAAATAAGACTATTTGGTTTTTCAATGGACAGCTCAAAATAAAATTATTTGGAATTTTTATGACTTTCTTTTATTAAAGAAGCATTTATTTTGGGCCAGTTCGAAAAAACATGTGGTACCAAGCTGCTAGTTCACTCGAAAATATGTACCACAATACAAAAGTTAGTATTGCTGTATATTCCTTGGTATTTCTTTAAAATTCAAAACTAACCATAGGGTTATTAGACCTGGATCCCGCGTACCAAAAAAAAGTTGATTAATAGTAAGCTGAAAATTTGTTAATAGCTTAACGGTGTCTAGTCGAACAAACTTTGATGTACGGGAACACTGGAACAGGGGACGTTTTAATTGTGGAACAGTTTAGAAATTTTCAACGTCAGATTACGAAAACGTCCCATGTATTTTGTCGGTCAGAACATCCAATTGATTTGTTACCCTTTCATTAAACTCTCATTAAAAATCAGACTGCTATTACTAACCAACATGATTCCTGTCATTTGACATGTTCTTCGTGTTCCACTCATTAAAATGCCCAGTTGGTGATAAACACCAGTCTGATTTTTGCATGAGAGTTTAATGAAATGGTAACAAATCAATTGGAAGTTCTGTCCGACAAAATACATGGAACGTTTACGTAGTCTGACGTTCCAAATTTTTAACCTTTTCCACAATTAAAACTTCTTCTGTTCCAGTATTCCCATACATCAAAATTTGTCTGACTAGACACCGTTAAGCTATTAACGAATTTTCAGCTTGCTATTAATCAACTTTTTTTGGTACGCGGGATCCAGGTCTATATGGTTTTATATCTACAATTTAATTTTTTTTTCGGATACAGGCTACAAATGCTGGGTTTAAATTTAAAAAAATTAATGTGTAAATATGCATTAAGCTTTCTTAATAATTATTAATTATAGGGGAGTGCATTTAGATTTTCACTTCGGAAAAAATCAAACAAGATAAAACTTTTTGTAATTTCATTAAGAAATGTTTAATAAACAACATATCAAAAAGTTCTACTCGAGAAGTGGGTGCTTCATTTTTTATTAAACAAATGAACAGCGAAGTTAGATGTTTTTTTAAATAACTCCGAAAATATAATTTTTAGAAAAAAACTGACTTGACCATTGAAAAATTCAGAAAATTTTACAAAAAAAACCTTACATAAAGATTTTTCTAAAATTAAATCTGTATCTTCTATAATTTTTTATTTATAACGCTAAAGTCACCCTTTTCACACACATTGGCGCACTGTAAACTAGCGCTGGAAGAAGTGCACGGTTGAGTATTTTTAATGTAATTCTTTAACTAATTAATTAAAAGAAATTTTACAAATTGGACATGAAAGAAGATGAAATAAGCTATCTTATGGTTGTAATTAAAAGAAATAAAATGTATGGACATAAGTACGGTGTGGGCGGAAAGTGAGCCTTACATGAATTTTGTTTAAAAATGATTTAAAAATGGGTAACTAATACAATTTTACTTATAAAACTCTCAAATTTGCACAACTTAACTCTCAATCATCTTACTAAACGATGTTTTATTCAAAAAAAATCTCAAAAATTTAATTCAAATAATACGATGTCTCAAAAAATGTAATTTTTGAAAACTTCGTAGTTTTACAGAATTCCCACCACTTTAAGACGGTATTACTCAAGTTTGAATAATTTTAATACAATGTTTTTGCTATTTTTTTAAAGCTTGGGATGTAATCTTTAAAAAACACTGAATTATTTTAGTTTAAAATTGAAATAAATAATTTATTTTTGAGAAAACTAAGAAAGATAACAAAAATGTAATACAAAATCCGAAAATTACCAGCTGAAAAAATGTATATACAGAGTGATCAAAACTTTTTTCTGTAAAACTTACCTAAAATACATTTAATAATAAGCTTCAACAATACTAAATGTTCAACAAAAAAAATTTTTTTTAGCATTTATACAGTATGACTGCGTAACTTGGAACCTATTGATAACTTTTTTAATATCAGTTTTACGAAAAAAGTTATTTTTTATAAAATACTCTGCATCGTATATAACACAAGATGCAACCATCAAATATCAAATTTTGTTAATTTTGTACGAGGTATGTCAAAAAATATGAATTTCACTCAAGAGTAAAGTACCTTTATATTTCACAATATCGAAAATTTTTATGAAGAAAAGTTGTTTGTAATTAAAAAGTATATTCCAATATGTAATTATATCCTTCTAATCGAAAATTTGTTTTTTTTAAATATTCTTTCTAATACATTTTAATTTTTAATATTATTGTGAAAATTATTTGTTTATCTTTTTTTTTAAGAATGAAATTCCATATTTGTTTTACTGGATTCTACTTGTTTTTCATTTAAATATCCGCCATTTTGGATCCGCCATTTTGAAATTTAAATTTTTAATCTTTAATTCAGATTTAACAACCTGTTTAAAATAAAGACAATAAATGTTTTACAAAAATGTTATTTTTTATGTTCTTTTTAGAAAATCCGCATTTTGGATCCGCCATTTTATAGTTTATAATGTTAACATTTAAGTTATGTTTATCAAAGCACTCAAAAATAAATAGATGTTGAAATAAATACATTTTGTAAAATTATTATGATTTTACAACTATTTTTTAAGTTATCCGCCATTTTGGATCTGCCATTTTATAATTTAAATTATCAAAATTTGATTTAGGTTCAGCAACCTCTCAAAAATACCTCTCTTTATAAAAAAAATTCGGATTTTACAACTACTTTTTAAGGATTTTTAGGAAAAAATCCGCCATTTTGAATCCGCCATTTTGAATCCGCCATTTTGAATTTGCAAATTGTAATATCAGATTCGGGTTCAGCATAATCAAAACTAAAATAAAAACATTTTTTATCAAAATAAAATGTTGAATTCACCCATATTCTTAACATTCTTTATGCAAAACAATTGTTATTGTTTAAACAATTAATAAACAATTAGCGGCGAAATTTGTGAGTAGAACTTTTTACTTTAACATATTTATAACCTAACAAAAAAAGTTTTAGAAAAATATAACCTTGTTTGATTTTTTCCGAAACATTGTATCTTTTCGTTCTAATTGCACTCCCCTATTATCCTAACTTGCGCGTTTATTGGGTTTTATTTGTCTGTCTCCGGTTTAAATATCGTATCAGCTAATACATTTCTATGTTTTTATAATCAATTACTTTTAATGGGAAATAAGCCACAATTTTACAAAAAAAATGATTTTATTAACGTTTCGAAGCCCAAATCGGGTTTCGTTGTCAAAATACAAAATACTACTAAAATAAACAAATATAAATACAATATAAATAAGTCAGATTAAATAAATTACAAAATACTACTAAAATAGACAAATATAAATACAATATAAATGAGCCAGATTAAATAAATTATTAGAAGAATTTTTTTACTTAGCAACAACATTTTTGTTTATTTTAGTAGTATTTTGTATTTTGACAACGAAACCCGATTTGGGCTTTGAAACTTTAATAAAATCACTTTTTTGGTAACATTGTGGCTTATTTCCCATTAAAAGTTATTGATTATAAAAATGCCACAAAAAAATACCTTCAAAACATTTCTATGTTTATTGAAATTTGTCAAAAAAAATTTTTTGGACCTTGTTGGGAGGGGGGTATTTCCCAACCCCCACCCCCCTGTTGATCCGCCAGTGAACAAATAAAGGCGTAGGCGGTCTCATTTAAAATTGAAAATAAACACGTTGCGTAATATTCAAACTTTTCAAACTGTTTGAAGATGTTTGAATTCAAGTCAAACCTAAAGATATCGAAATCAAGTCAAGTCAAACTTTTTTATACAAAAAGTTTGATTTTCAAGTCAAGTCAAGTTTGTTGAGTAAAATCAAACTAGTTTGACTTGATGCATCTCTAGTTTCCACCATTTCAGGCTTCCTCAACGGCGCTAGCGTGCAGTCCTCTGAATCGAAAAACAGCTCGACCATCTATTTAAGGGGAATTTCAAAGATCATTGAAATTCTCATTGGGACGCGATCCAGCGACATCTCCTAAACAAATTGAAAAGTGTCAGATGCAGAGTTCACCAATATAATAAAATTAAAATGGTAAATAGTTATTTAAATCTGAAACTTTTCGTGTTGAAAGTTTTTTCTGGTACATCCTTAATCCGCGACTTTTACAATTTATAAGACCGCAGACGACGAATATAGAAAACAAAAAGGACTCTACTATATGCAATCACATTCCGTTTTCATTCATCTAGGAAATGGACAGAAAGAAACTTCCTAGTACTCAAACCTAGATTTGCATTTTGCTTCTATGAACTTATATTTTTTAAAAGTTATTTTTTGAGGTTTCTATATATATCTCCTATTTGTGAACAAGAAGTACAAAAATAATGTAAAATTACGTGGTATATTTTATTTTATTTTTGTAGATTTAGCAGGCCCTTGTCAAAGCTATTCATTCTACATAATCGTTTTGAAACGTTTGAAAAGATTTGTCAAACCTTGAAATAAAATTACCGGTGAAGACCGCAATCAGTGATCCAAAAAATAGAGAAAAAAGTCGGTTGTTACCGCTTAATTGAACATAATTATCGAAAATAATTAATCGAGATAATTACCAGTAAGGACGTCGATAACAGGAAGTATGGAACACTTAACAAAAACTGAATTTTTATGTAGATGTGAAATTAAGGTGAAAATGATATTTCTTCTAAAATAATTATAAGTAGAAACTTTCTCTGCATTTGCAATTTAAAGTTGTAGGTACATAGTCAATTATTCGCAAAATTTTTAAGTATTATCAGACATTGGATTTTTTTTCAGATGTTAATAAAGTTGACTTTATAACGAGCCATCACAAAAAAAACAACGTAAGTAAGGCAGGCTTTGAAATAAGCCTTCCTTCTTTCGCATGGTTAGTTGCTCTCAGACAAGGAACTCAAAATAAATATTAGGTACATAACCTTATTATTTGATTTCTTTAAAACACAATTTTAGTAAAATAGTCTAAAGTACGTTTAATTAATTTTACTATCTTTCCGTTACAGAGAAGTATTATAATATAAGATATAAGAATATGATATAAGAATAGCACAAGACTACGATGATATCTGTTACATGACAAGAAAGCTAATAAAAGAATATAGGAAATGAGGACTAGAGATCAACTAACATAGGAAAAACCGAATACATATATGAATATCGGTGGGACGCAGCAGAACTTGATCCTAGACGGAGGAGAAAAATCAGTAAATGTAACGAATACCTGGGTATGAAAATCACGAATGACGGAACACTGGACGGAGCCATTAAAGAACGAAATATTCAGGGCAGGAAAGCAATTACGCTTCTAAACTCAGTATTCCTGGACAAGCAGATAAACAATCAAAAAGAAAAAGATCTATATCGCTGTAGTGAAAAGCATTATAACATACGGCTGCGAAGTCACCGAAATGGATTCTTGGAGAAGAGTTACAGGAAGATCAAGAAGAGAACATGTCACCAATGAACGAACACGAGAAATAATGAAGGTAACACATACAATAAATGACGAAGTCAACGAAATACAACTAAGATGGTGTGGTCACGTACAAAGAATGCATGAGAACAGAATCCCAAAACACGTACAAAACTGGAAACCGCAAGGTAGAAGAAGAAGAAGAGGTAGACCAAGGAAAAGTTGGCAAGCAGGAATAAACAAAGCCATGGATGAATGAGGTCTGCAAGTAGATCAATGTGCGGACAGAGAGGAATGGTGAATGGGTATCGGAAGGCGGAGAAAGTTGTAAACCAATAGTATATATACATATATTCTTCTAAGATAGTATATTAACTTCAACTAGTTTTATCTATTTTATTTCATTCTTAGTTTATTATCCTCTTTTTTGTCACTCTACTCATCCATCTAAGCATTCTCGTTTCCACCACATGCATTGGTTATTCCTTTCTTTTTCACTGCCAAATATTCAGTTCCGTACTTCATACATAACCGATCTTATGGCAATTTATGGCAGCTGGTAGGAGCATACAGAAGGCGGATAAGATGCCAGGAAGCAGGGTAAATAACAGTGATTAAAAATCACCCAGAGTTGGAAGTGGTATCTGCTAGATACTAGATGCTATGCAACCTAAATATAATTTCGAAAACCCGTTTACAGACCTCTTTCCAGGAAGGGACGAATGGGAGTCGAATAAAGCTAATCTCTTAATCTTAAGGCAGATCAATGCTGATATACAGATAGCTCTAAAACCGATGAAGAAGTTGGAGCTGGGATATATGGAGGGAGACCAAGGCTAAGCCTTAGTGAAAGCCTACGTCATCTCTATACTATCTTCCAAGCGGAAATTTATGCTATAGAGAAGTGCCTGCAGGAACTAATTACGATGAACTGCAAGGACAAATCTAGAAAAATTATATGTGACAGGTGACAGCCAGGCTTCATTAAAGGCACTGGAATCGAATCGAATTGGTTCCAAGTTAGTTTAGAACTGTCTTCAGAATCTGATTCGGGTAGGAAAAAGTAACAAACTAAGTTAACTCTGGGTGCCAGAATATACTGGTATTACAGGAAACTAGAAAGCATACCTACTTGCCAGAGGAGGGACAAAACAAATATTCATGGGCCCAGAACCTCTCGTTGGTATAGGCACGGCCAAAAGAAGAATATCGGACCTTCGAAGAAAAAAGATCCAATGACCTACTAGATATTAATAAGACAGATCTGCGTGTTATCGTAGGTCTCTTAACAGGACACCGTCGCCTCAAGAGGCACATGAACAAAATCGGACTGGCAAAAAGTGCGAATTGCAGATTCTGTCATGTTGATGACAAAACGGCGGAACACGTTCTGTTCAACTGCCCGAGGTTGGATAGAATAAGGCTCAATATATTAATTTGAGTATTATCAACTAGAGCCCTATGACTTCGTAGATAACTAGATCCCTACAACAAAAACTGACCGAGGGGGAAACGCAGTTTTTGTTTCTATTTCATTCAGAGTTGGATCACCATCTCCAGATAGCTATTTCTGCATCTCATGCTTCATGGGTGGAGCTATGCAGTCACATTTGAGGTAACACAGATGGGGCGGCGTACGTCGACTGAACCCCCGCTGAGATGTCGAAAGCGACGCATCCCTTACTATACTTTGATGCAGTAACACACACCAGACGCTCTTAAAATTTTCGATGCAGCGTCTTTCTGGCGACATGTCCTGGAACCCATCCACCGCCAATCGGTTTTATGACTTCGACGGCATATCATAAATGCGTGTATCGTGGTGCAACACAGACGATTGAGCTGTTTTCTAGCGAATTCTGTAGTGAGTGTTGTCAGATCGTGTTTTTGTGATGGGAAATACAGATGTAGAAAAATTAATTAATGAAATTCAGATGAGACCAGCTATTTGGGATATGCGTATTGATGAATATTCAAACAAAATAATAAAAAACAGGCCTTATTTATTATTTTATTTATTATGCTCTACAGGCCTTGTATTTAGAATTTTATATATAATTTATATATAATTGTATTTGATGTCTATGTAAAATTGCTGAACTATGGTTCTCCCCTATATCCTATTTTTCACCTCCTCTTTCCAGTGTGTCATTTCCATCGATACTATACCCTCCTGGAACTTTCTTGCCGTCTTTTTCTTGGTCTACCTCGTCTCCTAGTCCCAACTGGTCTTCTGTGCAGTACCATCTTTGGCATTGTTTCCTTATCCATCTCCTCGACATGACCTGCCCACCTGATTCTTTATGACTTTGTGTATCTTGTTACACTTGGTTCCTTGTAAAGCATCCTTAATTCTTGATTGGTGCTTCTATGCCAACCGTCTTCTGTATCTGTATTCTTTCCCCTGAAAATAGCTCTTAGTACGTTCCGTTCTCAACTCTATATCATTTTTTCTTCTGTTTTATTTAGCACCCATGTCTCACATCCGTAGGTGACTGTTGCTCTTATTACGGTTTTGTATATTCTAGTTTTCGTCTTTCTCGATACGTACTTTGGCTTTAATTTGAATAATTTTTTTGTTAATATTAATTTGTGAAACATCACTATTTCCCAATAGATGGGGTACAATAGAGGGGCATCAATTTAACACCTGTATTTGCTCAGTGGCGTACCATAGAATGGACAGCCTCTTAGCGTTATAAATAGTTTTTCTTAGGTGATATGCTTTCCCTCATAACGGTTTTCATTTCTTGAACACAGCTCTTTAATACTCACTAATAACTGTAAAATTAAAAAACATCTCTGGGCCTTTATTATATTAATTTCGTTAATATAATGTGTAAAAAATCCCTTATAAATAATTTCGTTCCTTTATGATGGGATGTATCCAATATCTGCGTTTCTTTTTTTCTTTAATCTAAGATAAAATAAACTTGTATTTATTACAAAAGCCAAATCGTCATAACTTTCAGACATCGTATCGTACAGCAGCCAACACGTGACTAAATTTGGCAACAAGGAAATACAAATACTTTAAATCGTAGCATAGCTGCCGCTGTTATACCGCGCCATGTGTTTTACGCTGCCTCGACGTCGATTCGACGCGCGCCGCCTGGTGTGTCCTTGCTCTTTTTCCTAGACGAAAAGAGGGTAGATACGTGACCGTTGTCCTTTCTACTTTCTTCTATATTCGTCGTCTCCGAAATTATAAATTGTTAAAGCCGGAGGTTCAGGATGTAACCAGAAAGCAGTTTCTTTTGACGAAAAGTCTTAGATTTAAAATATTGTTTATTGTTTTATTTCAATTATTTTTAATTGTCTTATTACAGTAAACATTGTAACTGGGTCTTTTCGTGTTCCTCGTTTTAAAAACTGACCCCTTTAAAAACAAACGAGGAATTCAAAGTAGAGAGTACAAGAAAGAAAGAAATGCAAAACCCTCTTCAGTATTGCAATGCAATGTACTCTCATAATAACCTTGGTGTGAGAGCACGATAGGGATGAAGATATGCATGCCTTACTCAATTCAAATATTTGTGCTAACAAACGCAAAAAAAGAATTAGACTTACACCTTAAGAATCTTGATAACAGTAAAATTTCTTAAATATCTGTTTTTAACGCTCCTCTTTAAATTGTATTAATGTTAAAATTCCACATGTATAAGGTCTCACAGTATTTTTTCTTCTTAGATGAGTCAACCGCAGTCCATTTTCAGTTCATTATTATAAGAATGTCTAGACACTGGGTTAATTATATACCTGTAGAATTTGAAACGGAATCTCGGACTGAAATCATCGGTTGCTTTTTACCTGTGAAATCGGCTTCCCTTTCAACCTAAATGGAATTTCGGTTAGGTAGTACCTTTAAATTTTCGTTTTCTTCTTATTTCTGGTGTTTTTGTGGGCTATTGGCCCCACACCGGTACCGTTTTGTTTTGTTCTATGTTATTAGTTATTACAGAGGTGTCTACCTGATTTTATTGCTGTTTTTTGGTCGCGCAGTCAAATTACTCATTTTTGTTGTTTCTATAAATGTGCTCGGAGGAATTTAGGGTGAATATGAGGTGCTAAAAATAGATCTCGTGGGGCAATTAGTGTACACAGTTTATAACTGGAGAATACTGTAAAATCCTGAAAGATCAGCACATAAAGTTAAATTCTAATTCCTATAATAAAATATTAATGGGCAAAAACGAAAATATTACCATAAATTGTAAATTTCAATGTGTATTAAACGAGCACCTATAAACATTAAATTGCTTGCATTTTTAAATTGCGTAGGCATGTTTTATAAATGGAAATATAAAGTTGTAATAGTACAAGTTAAGAAAGAGAACAGTTACGAAATGAAACTTATCGAAAATCATGTATTGTCTCATGCAAAGATGAAAATTTAAGAAGTTACCTTTACCAAAAAGCATTATGAAAATGTATTAATTTGTAGTACCTATTAATATTATATCTGTAAAACCAAATTGACTTTTATATTGACTAAATTGACTATTTGTTCTTATAGTTAGTAGACATTTATATAGCCTTCAGCATGTCTATGAGAACAGTATGTCTTCTACAGAAGTGTTATCGCCGACTCAGCCCATCATCTAGCAGCAGCAGGATCAAAACCACATATATGTAGTAGGTAGGCAAAATGAAAGATTACCCATGAGCGATCATATTAAACACATATTTTCTATGTTCCAGAAAGTAATGAATCAGTACCAGTATTATAAGAACAGTTTATATAATATTATTACATGTACTTGGGCTGGCCAATTTTTTTTTGTGACACGGTGACAAGAATATACAGCGTGTTTTATATGTTCCTTTATGGGTAATCTTTCATTTTTCCTAATATACAAGAATACCACGTAGAAAAAACATGAGAGGTGGGAAACCAGAGAGATACAGGACTCGACCCTTGAAGGATGAACAAGTGGCGGCAAAAGATCAATCAGTTAATAACTACGTTAGATACGGAAGCCGGACCCACAATAAGTGGTGAACGGAATTTATGTAAAGTAGTCTCTTCTTCGTCTCTTCTTTTTTTTTTCTGAATTCATTTGAAATGAACGTAGTTCATAAGGTGAATTTTTATTACCAATATATGACCCAAACAACACCTGAAAAATTAAAATTAATAGAGACGCAAGAAGATCAAGCTCGAAAATAAAACATACAAGTCGACGCCGCGCCGATTACCGAATTTTGACAATTTGTGCCAGAATCGAAGTACCCTAAATTAAAAAAGGTTGCTTGTCGAATTATTTCCATATTAGGAACAACGTACTTGTGTGGACCATATTATTCCCTTTTAAAATTCGTGAAATCTAGGCACCTATCAGTATTAACTAACCAGCATTTGAAAGAATTATTAAGGCCATCAGCGTGAATATGGTAACTACAGAGGAATAACACTTTTGAACCAGTCTATAAGATACCATATAATCCATACTCTCGGAAAATTCGTAGCGGATATCAAATAGATGCAGATCTAGATGGTCAAGAGTAAACCAGATTTTCATATTAAGGCAGGTCCTTGAAACAGCCAGCATATTTATCCTTTTTGGATAACTTTGATACATCCTCGTAATATATCTGTAAACGTTCTATCTCCTATTTTTACTGTTAACGAGGTATTTTGTTTCGTGAAGTTATCTCGACATATAATTTAGCATATTATTCTTGTATTTTTAAACCCCAGGCAATAAATTTAAAGAATCAAATAAGTTATATTCCTTAGCAATTTAAAAAATTATTACGCAGGGAACCATATTTTTCTATGGATGCTATACAATGTGCAACTTCTCTCACTACTTACATACATTCAAAACGAACAATTTCTCAGGTTGTGAGAAAAGTCGGTCACTGCAGTGAGAAATATTTTTTCTCACGGGTTCCATACGTAGAATCACGGTTTGTCAAAATGTGTCAAATGAAAACTTACCACGAATTACCTTTCAAAACTGTTCAAATATAACTGGTAACTATAATTTTAAATAAATAAAAGTATATAAATATTAAAAATATTAAATACCTACATATGTGTATAATATTATGTATTTTATTTCAATTTTGGCATATAATCTACATAAAAGCACATAAATTATTTAATTTTGAAGTTTGAAATCTTGACAAAAACGCATCCATAGAAAAAGTACAGTGTACAACACGTGAGAAAACGACATATTTCTCCCTCGTTTGATTTGCGGCCCTCGCCTCGTGCCTTGGGAGACTTCTGCGCTCGTGAGAAATATGTCTTTTTTCTCTCTTGTTGTACAATATACTATTTTGCAATTTGTTTCGGGAGAACAAAATAAATAAAATTAAATTCATGTTTTTTATGCGGTCATTTGATTTGTTTATGAGTGTTTTTTATATTAACTATAAATTCACCTATGAATCAAAAGTTTAGGTTTTTAATGATGTTTCATCACATATACACAATTAGAGACCAGTTGAGGCTTTTTTGAAATAAAGTCAACTGATTGAACCCAAGAAGTCCTTCGTCAATCCATTTTGTCTTAAATTACATTCATATAACCACGAGACAAATCATATTCAACTTTCTGTCAATACTTCTGCAATAACCTCATAAAACTCGGCTAAATCGCTAGCAATGTGCGCCATTATTAAGAATGTCGTTTCAAAATTTATTGCCAATCAAATCAACAGTTTTAAAATGTAATTTCAGCTCAATATTCTTCAGCTCTTCGACAATAAAAGTTGTCATCGGTCGCATAACTACAATTGACTGTTAAATTCAACTTGACATCAATCTGTGTAAGGAGACACAAACGAATCGGCAATGGCGTAGGAGCTTTTACTTTCTTTAGTCAGATTTTGGAATATAAATTGGAATCTAGATCGCATGAAGGAGACCCGTTTTGGGAAATTGTTTAATTATCGGTTTTCTACAAGAATAAAAAAACTCTAAACGCGGTAATGAGTGGCGCACTCAATATTTCTGAAACAAAAGAGCTGATTTTAATATTACGTGGCGCAAATGTATTTATGTAATGTATTTATCTACTCTACGTCATATTATGTATAAGTTTTTAGTTTGTGAAAACTGTCATTATAGATAGCAGTGCGTGAAGCGTTTAAAGTGTGCGCGAAGTAACAATGTATTATAAATGGGATTTACTTTTTCGCACTGTTTTTGGCACACTTTCATATAATCAAATATCCTTAACTTTCGCGTTTTCATGGTGATGACATAATGAGCAATAAATTACAACAAAACTTTTGACAGTTTTGTGGTTTGAAAGAAGTTAGAATTTTTAAATGTCAAAGTTCTAAAAATTGTAGAATAGAAATGAATTCCAGTGACGAAGAGTTAGTTTTTTTTTATTTGTTTATCGTAGATAAAATATTGTATGAAACTGTGCGTGAAGTACTTTTTGCGAACTTACGCGATGTATAGCACTCGCTCCGATGTCGCTCGTGCTCTAAACATCGCGTGCGTTCGCAAAAAGCATACTTCACGAACTGTTTCATAAACAACTATTTAATCCAGAAACATTACATCCAAGTTAATACATTTAAATTATAAAAAAAACTTTGAAAAACTCGCTGATACAAGAATAAAAATGCACTAAAAGCGGTAAAAATGAGCGGCGCACAACTACAAAACAGCTGATATGAATATTACGTGGCGCAAAAATGTATTTTCATTTTGATGGAAAATAAAATTGTAGTTTTATTTTAAAAATTTTTTCCATATTTGCTAAATTTGCAGTAAAACGCGCCACAAAAGAGTCTCAAACTGCAAACTTTGTCAAAGGTACTCTTGTGGCGGGTTTTCCTTCAAATTTAGCAAATATTATGGAAAAAATTTTCAAAATAAAACTACAATTTTATTTTCCATCCAAATGAAAATACATTTTTGCGCCACGTAATATTCATATCAGCTCTTTTGTAGTTGTAATATTGTGTGCGCCACTCATTTTTACCGCGTTTAGTGCTTTTTTATTCTTGTATCAGGAGTTTTTCAAAGTTTTTTATAAATTAAATGTATTAACTTGAATGTAATGTTTCTCGATTATAAGTTAAGCGTTATAAAACACTATACAGACAGCAAATAGATCAAATAAGGACAGAAAACTTAGAAGAAGACATTAACCAACTATGGGCAAATATACGACATATTGTGTTACAGAAATCGGTTGAAATATTGGGCAAAACCAGGTCAGAAAAACGAAATCATTGGTTTGATCATGAGTGTGAAATGGCCACAAATAGAAAGAATGCAGCATATCAAAAAAACCATGGACGCAGGTTGTACACGGAGAAAAAAAGAAGAATATATACGTCTTAGAAGAGAGGAAAAACGTATCCATCGACGTAAGAAGAGGGAATACGAACAGAACACTCTCAATGACATACAAAGTTTATTTGATAAAAATTAAACACGAAAATACTACAAATCCTTAAATAATAGCCGTCGAGAATTTAAACCACGATTAAAAATTTGTAGAGACACTAACGATGAAATTCTACATGACAAAAACTTAGTTCTTAACAGATGGGCACAACATTTCAGCGAACATCTAAATATAAACGATATTAAAGGAGGTTACAACATAGGAAATCAACAAAATCTATATCATCAACTACACAGTGAAGACCCAACAAGAGAAGAAGTGTCAAATGCCATCCTAAAACTCAGAAACAATAAAGCCCCAAGAATCGACGAAATCTGTTCGGAAATGTTTAAAAAAGGTGGTGATCAACTTTTTGCAGCAATCCATAAACTGATACTTCTTATATGGCAGAATGAATTGGTACCAGAAGAGTGGCTAAAGGGAGTAATATGTCCGTTGCATAAAAAAGGCGATCAACTGGATTGTAAGAACTATAGAGGCATTACTTTGTTAGCATCTGCATATAAAATCTTCGGCAATGTATTGTTTGAAAGGCTTAAACATTTTACAAAGGATATTGTAGGTCAATACCAATGCGGATTTATTGCTGGAAAGTCAGCTATACATCAAATTCAAGCACATAGGCAGATTCTAGAAAAGTCACTAGAATATAACATAGACACCCACCATCTCTTCGTCGACTTCAAAGCAGCCTACGACAGTGTTAAAAGAAGCGCATTATATAATGCAATGATAGACTTTCGGATCCCACCTAAGTTAGTTAAGTTGACCCAACTAACAATTCAAAACGTAAGCTCGTGCGTTAGAATTCAAGGAGAAAACACTACGTTCTTTGACGTTAATAATGGTCTAAGACAGGGAGACGCGCTGGCGTGTCTCCTCTTTAATATTGCCTTGGAAAAGGCAGTCAGAAAATTAAATATTAGAATGAATGGAACTGTTTTTAATAGATCGACGCAAATTCTCGCATTCGCTGACGATATAGTTATAGTGGGCAGAAGTTTGAGATACATGGTGCAGTGTTTTATAAGGCTTGCGGACGCGTCAAGTAAATTAGGACTTGTGGTAAACGAGGAAAAACCAAATGTATGTTGGTTTCTAAAAACTCCCGAAATATCCAACAGAGAATTCAAATTAACAATCACACCTTTGAGCAAGTCAAGGAATTCACATATCTTGGATCGCTAGTAAACTCAATAAACACGACAAGCGATGAAATAAAAAGACGCATAGCAATAGCAAACAGAACTGTTCACGGTCTTATAAAAATATAAAACGTGCAGTAAAGCTCAACATATACAAGACCTTAATAAGACCGGTTTTGATATATGGAGCTGAAACGTGGATCCTATCTCAAAGTGATGAAAGACTTCTTGGTATTTTTGAGAGAAAAATTCTTAGGAAGATTTTTGGGGCAGTAAATGAAAATGGGCTATGGCGTCGAAGATACAATTTTGAACTGTATCAGTTATACACCGATCCAGATATTGTGAAATTCGTTAAAGTGCAGAGACTTATATGGGCTGGACACATTGCTAGGATGTCAGACCACGAATACACTAAGAGATTAACATTTTCAAAACCAGAGGGCACAAGATGTAGAGGACGACCACGAAGAAGATGGATTGATGATGTGGAAGAAGACCTAAAAATTCTAGGGGTCAGAAGATGGAGGGAAGTTGCCAGGAATCGACAGGAGTGGCGACTTCTTTGTGAGCAGGCCAAGATCCACAACGGATTGTCGAGCCACTTATGATGATGTTATAAAACACTAACACTAAACCATTATCGCCGAAATGGTCTAGTGGTTACGACGCTAAACTTGTGATCGGGAAATGCGAGTTCATATCCCAGCCATCCCAATATTTTTTTCAATATTTTTTTGTGTCCATCGAATGGATACTAGATTTTTTTATTGGGATAGATTGAACAAAATGTATTGGGATGGCTGGCAAATGAACTCGGATTGTCCGGTCACAAGTTTAGCGTCATAACCACTAGACCATTTCGGCGATAATGGTTAAGTGGATTATAATTTTAGAGCTCGATAACTTCTAAACGGTTTAACCGATTTTGATCACTAAACCTATAACTTAAAAATTCGAATTTTGCAGATATGAGGTATACACCGTTAGACGCGTCTGGAATCCTCCTACACACGCTCAGTTATTGGCGCAATTCGTAAGTGGAAATTTTAATTAATTGTCAAAAACAAAAATTTTTCGGCTATACTGGGTCGTATATGTCCTATCCTGACTACTTGGGCACCGATTGGAAGCTGAACTCAAGCTCTACGGATTTGGAGTATTTGCGGTTTTCCCATCTTTTTTTAAACCTGAAATATATTCACCCAAACAATATGCCCATCTGTATCTATCCAGTCCTATAGCTGGCTCATGGGTGGTCAATGTCACAAAATACACTTGTTCTGAATCGGCCCCGTTCCCCTCTTGAAACATAAAAGAAATTTCAGGACGGTGTAACTTTTTCACACACATAGATACACACACACACCCAGCCATAAACTTTTTCTCTTTTAAATAGAAATTAAGTCAAATTTCTAAGCTCGGTAACTTTTGAATGATATAACCGATTTTGAAACTTAGATCTGCGTTGGAAAGGTATTTACTAACACTATCAAAAGCTGAAGAGGTCGGAATTAAATTTTTCGAAATTTTTGAGTTTTGAGGAGTCCGAAGAACAGACCCCAAACGGGGAGGGCCGTAGGACCCACACGTTTGAAAATGGATGGTTGACGTTCACATAAGGAATTGGCGGGTCTTTCCTAAACTTTACTATAGTATTTGGCTCGTTCTTCAATTCAGTCAGATTGATGGGCAGTATATGTATAGGGCATATATCGCAGTAGTTAAACAAAGAATAACGCAGCGCAAAAATATGATTGCAACACAGAAAAATTATTATGCAGTAGCAACCATTCCACCACAACAGGCCACACATTTAACATTTACAAAACAATTATAAAAAAGACTATTTCTTGAAATGTACCACATCAACAAAATCAAAAAGTTAATTAATTATAAGACAGATACCAAGTCGCAAGTTACGTGACATTTATTGTAATATTTTTAAATTCTGCAAAACTAAAACATCTAACAACTGGCTCAATAATAAAACTAATTGACTCTAATGTTACATGTGATAAAAAAGACCGAAATCATTGCCTCTTCGGAAGTTCGTAGAACAACATAAATATGTTTGTTTTATAAAATTAGCTTCACAAAATAAATATAACATTTTACAAGTGCCAATAATGTGAATGTTATGGCTGTATCTAATTGTTACGTTAATTTTGTAGTATGTTCGTGAAGAAGAATCAACGAATATCGAACTCCAGAAATAAATGCAGTTTCAATTTAATTAGTAGACCGCATTCCCGACATTTTAACACTATTCCTTAGTGTTATACAACATACTTGTACGGTCAATAATTACGAAGGATTTCGAATTCAGTTCTAAACTAAACTATATAGGTATAATAACTAAAACGATACTAGCAGATGTACAAAGTGGATTTAGACCAGCAAGACCACCATTTTACTTTGCACCAAATAAATGAAAAAGCTATAGTCAAAATCAATAAATCTATTTAGCATTCTTAGATATGATATAAAAAAGGCGTTTGATATGGTGGACAGGAATCTGGCAGAGCCTAGAGAAGAAGAATGTAGATGAAGAACTGTTGAAGGTGGTATGTAGTATGAAACTATTAATAACCAAGTAAGAACAAGAAACAGAACTTCAAAAATCTTTAAAAATAACGATGGAGTCAGACAGGGTGGTGTATTGAGCCCATTATTGTTTATAAGCACGATGGACGAAGTAATAAAAGCTTGCTTGCCAAAAAACAAAAAAAATATTGCAGGATACAGAAACATGCAAGTAGTCAAAGTAGAAGCATGCGTATTTGCAGACAATATAATGTTTATAGCAAAAACAAAAAATACCTTCGAAAGAACATGACAATGTGGACAGAATTAAAATCATACAACTTAAGAGTAAACACCGAGAAAATAAAGTGATGGTAGTGACATTGAAGGAAACAGAACAGATAGAAGTATTCAAGTATTTAGGGATAAGTTTGAATGATAATGGGACACAAGAAGACGAGATTGGTGCCAGAATAAACTCAGCAACTAGAATATATCATGCACTATACAAAAACTTCTTGAACAGACAAGAAATAACAACAAAAACTAAAATGATTGTAAACCAAACGAACGACGAAAAACAAACACAGCGACTGCAAGTAAGTGAAATAAAATACATACTTGAGGAAAGTATGGGTGTTAGAAGAACAGACAAAAGAAGAAACGAATATATTAGACAAGAACTAATAGGAATGACATCACTGAAGGTTAAAGCAGAAGAAAAGAAACTGAAATGGTGGTGACACATGATCAGAATGAACGAAACTAGACAGATGAAGAAGATATGGCAAGCGACAAACATAGGAAAAACCGTAGAGGACAACCAAGAAAAACATGGAACAATAGCATAAACGAGATTCTCGAAGAAAGAGGAAAGACATGGAGTGAGGCGAAGGAACTAGCTGGAGACAGAAAAGAGTGGGGTAAGTTTGTAGAAAAAATTTAAGAGAGCTTATACACCTCGAGACCTATGGGTATAAGAGGTTTTCGATTATGTATGTATGTAAATGCAACTAAAACGTTGTATTTTAAATAATCACCCTGTAGGGGTACAATCCATTACAAGCCAAAGTATGTATTAGTCCAGGGCTCATCTGTTTTGAGATGGACGTTGAGAGGTGACTCAAATTTTTTTGCAGAAATTGCTTGAAAATAACTCAAATAATAATATTTGAGTTATCCTCCCTCTCAAAAAGGCCCGGAACATTGTTTAAATAATCAAAATGTCAAAATATGAAGGAAAAATTCGATTTTTTTCTTCGTTTTTTAATTATATCTTTAAAAGTGTTCATTTCCGAGAAAAGATGTTCCGACATAAAAGTTGCGTAATTAAATTTCCTACAATATAGAATTGGTTAAAAATTTAAAAAATAGTCACCCTTGTTGCAAAATAGCAATAATTGCGAAAAAAACATACAAAAACAAGTATTCGCATTTTACATTTTTCTACCATTTATGATTCACTTAGGACCTTCATATTTCACCCAGAAAAACTTTATATGATACATTAAAACAATACTGTAAATTTGATTAAGATCGGTTCAACAGATTTTGCAAAATAAATTTTGCAATCCAGCTTTCGCAAAAAAAATTCATTTTTCCAAAATGTTACAGAACTGAAAATAAAGCAGATAGCAAGTTGAAGTTTTTTTTGCTTATAGAAGTGTACTGTACCTTTCATTTTCAATTTGCAAAATTAAAATCGATTGACTATCACGGCGTCAGGAATTTTTTTAAATAAACATTAATTATTGGTGCTTCGTGCAGGACAGCGGTGTTCGAATCACACTAGTTGATTTCCACCAAAATTTCTTCCAATATTTATCTAATATATTATTTTCTTACTCTATATTTTGTTGTATTTTAATATTTTATTTCCACAAAAATCGAACTAATTTTATTATTGTTTGTGGAATATTGTTTAAACAATTGCCTATGTTTAAAAATAATAAACTTTTATTCTCTAAGTTAAAATATATGAACAAAGAAAGTTTTTGCTAAAAAAAAGTGTTATTTCAAAAAATAGAGTATGTGTTTTTATTTTGCAATAAACAAATTTATTTATTTATATCGAAATGTAATAAAAATTAAAATGTATCAATCATTATCAAAGGTCATTGGAATGCCCAATCAGAGCAAACTATCCGCTGTCCTGCGCGCAGCACCAATAATTAATGTTTATTTAAAAAAAATTCCTGACGCCGTAATAGTTAACCGATTTTAATTTTGCAAATTGCAAATGAAAGGTACACTACACTTCTATACGAAAAAAAAAATTTAACTTGCTACCTGCTTTAGTTTCAGTCCTGTAACATTTTGAAAAAATGAATTTTTTTTGCGAAAGCTGGATTGCAAAATTTATTTTGCAAAATCTATTGAACCGATCTTAATAAAATTTACAGTATTGTTTTACTATATCATAAAGTTTTTCTGGGTGAAATATGAAGGTACTAATTGTAGCATAAATGGTTGAAAAACGTAAAATGCAAATACTTGTTTTTGTATGGTTTTTTTCGCAATTATTGCTATTTTGCAACAAGGGTGACTATTTTTTAAATATTTAACCAATTATATATTGTAGCAAATTTAATAACGCAACTTTTATGTCAATACAACTTTTCTCGAAAATGAATACTTTTAAAGTTATAATCAAAAAATGAAGAAAAAAATCGAATTTTTCCTTCATTTTTTGATATTTTGATTATTTAAACAATGTTCCGGACCTTTTTGAGAGGGAGGATAACTCAAATATTATTATTTGAGATATTTTTAAGCAATTTCTGCAAAAAAATTTGAGTCACCTCTCAACGTCCAAATGTACCAATATTTTTACAGATGCGCCCTGGTCTATATATAAAATGAATAATTTAAGATCTAGGAATATTACTTTCGGAAAACTTTACTCACCTAATTCAGAAAGACTAACTCCATTACCAAGTTTCTGAGCGGTTGACATATCTCCGAGTGTACTGCATATAGTCTCTTTCTTATTTCTCGCTTACATATTGATGTTGTTGCACTCGTAGGTAGCCTTAAGGCCACTGAACTTATTCAACGCACACACCGGCTCTGATATATGGTTCTACCTACTTTATGGCACTTATAGTTAATTTCCTCTTTTCAATTTAACTAGATGATATTTCCTTTCTTTTGTGCGACTTCTGAGATAAAGACGGGACGCCGCACCGTGGGATTTCTGGTTTTACCTAGAATCGAGAGCAAAAAGTTGCGGTCAAGTCTTGAGGGAGGATTTGACAAATGGGTCCCAGTTGAAAAAGGCCAAGGCGAAACAACGAAAAATCCATTAGGTCCATTAAGGAGATTTGTATAATATATGAGGAACGGTTCCCATGCAACTATCCGTTATAACTTAGTTTTTCTATCGCGTAAATCGAATAAAATGTTTATTTCCCAAGTAATATTGAACTTTTGTGATTTTACATTATTTGTAAATTTTCTTAAATCTATATTGTCTGTTTAAGATGGTCTTTAATTTTAATATCATACAGGGGTGAGCATAAAACAGCTGGCGCTGGCAAATTTGCAAAAAGAAAGTTTTTCGAAAAAAAACACAAAATTTTGGTTTCATTTCCTTACACAAAAATATGTATTTACAATGAGTGTTCAAAATAATCACCATTCACGTTTTCACTTCAAATAACGTTTTTTGACCAAATTAATAATGCGAGCGAGCATCCTGAAATTTTCATTGTTCAAAACACTTCAAATAACGTTTTTTGACCGAATTAATAATGCGAGCGAGCATCCTAAAATTTTCATTGTTGATATCCAATTCTATTATGATCCAATACATATTTGAAATCTTAGATGTTTTCTATCGTATGCGGCAAAAACTGTGTTCTTTAAGCATGTTCCATATTGGGAAATCCATAGGAGTAATGTATGGGTATCTTTGAGGTTACGGTTTTCCTCCACCTCTACCAATTCATCATTCTTCAAGGAGCTCATATTATTTTCATTTTTGAAATCTTCTTTGAGGGTTATTTTTCTACAGGGTTTTGCCTCTATTTTTGACTTACGTATTACTATTCTATTATCTCCCGGTGCTTTATTGACTTTCATTTTTGATATCGCAATACATACGTCAAAATAATTGTCAAAGTTAATTTAAATTTGGAAATCTCTCCGAAAAATATTAATTTTTGGCGGATTATTTGATTTATACCGTTCTAATTTAGTTTGTTTAGTTTTGTTAAACTTTTCCTTATTTAGTTTACATTTTGAAAGTGTTCATAAGTTAAACGTTACTTGAAAACTCCTCTATGGAGTCATCTAGTGGAGGCGAACCGCCTGATATTGAGAATTCGATGGATAGTAGCTGTGATTTACAAGATTTAAATGGATTTCTACCCAACCAGCCTCAAAATAAGATAAGTAGTAGTATTAATCTTAACAATATTAATGAAAAACAAAATACTTTAGTAAACTCAGATCAACCAGAAAAAACCAGGCCTGTTTATTTATACGAAAAAATTGATTTAGGACCTTTTTACATTTTCATTGAAAACTCCAGTTTAAATTTTACAGGAAAATTAAACGCTGTTAAAATAGGCGAGATCCTATTTACGTTACATCCAGAAATTGACAATTATATAAAAAAAATTGACTCAATCGGACGCAACCGAGTTAGGGTCTCATTTAAAAATTATAGTAGCGCAAATGCTTTAGTTACTTCCAAATTCCTTATTCAAAAAAATCTGACCGCATACATTCCAAAATTTCAATTGTTTAAACTAGGTGTAGTAAGGGATATAGATTCAGATATATCGGAAGAATATCTTAAAAATAGAATAAAGGAATTTGATCACCATTGCAAATTCTCGGTTGAGTATGTGAAACGAATAACAAGAAAAATAGTAGCAGATGACAAAGTAATATTTAATCCAACAAAATCAGTTATTGTGTCTTTTAAATGCCAGAATATACCAAAGTATGTAGTAATTAATCATGTCTTACACACTGTTGAAAAATACCAGCAAAAGGTAATTATCTGTTACCACTGCTATAGGTATGGGCACATGAGTAAGCAGTGTAAAAGTAATCCTCGCTGTTTTAAGTGTCATGAATCTCACCTTTCCGATTCTTGTTCTTTATCATCGTTTAACAAAAAATGTCTATCCTGTGAAGGTGAACACTTCACTAATGAATGGGAGATATGCCCAGAATTTGATCGCCAAAAGAAAATAAAACATTATATGTCTGAAAACAGCTTATCTTTTAAGGAAACAATTAAACTCTTTCCTAAGATAACTTATGCATCTATAGCAGCCAATAATTCCTCAATAAATTCTCATCAAACTCCAAATATGAATGCACCATCCTCTTCATATTCCTTTACTCAATTGTCCACGTCTCAAACATCTTCCAATCAGTTCGCTCTACCTTCAGTTTCAAATAGATATACAATAATAAAACCACCAAAATACAAACGACCTATCTCTTCCTCACCAGACCAAGTAACAATGGAACATCAAAAAATAATAAAGTTAAACCCCATGTCCAACAGACCTGGTGGTATTATCACCTCTTCTTCGTATCAATCTACATTTAATCCAGAACAAGGATCTAAAATACATGAACCATCAAAAGAATTAACAGAATTAATATCAAATATAGTTACAAGTATTATCTCTAATATAAATCACAAAAATTTTGAAATTCCAGAAAAATCAGTTCTAGTAAATTCAATTCAATCAGTTTTAAGTTCTCTCTTATATAATAATGAATAGATTGGTAATTTGTCAATGGAATTGTAGATCGGCTAACTCTAATAGAGAAAACCTTATCCACCTATTAGAAGACCAGAAAGTTGATATCGCATTATTGTCAGAAACTAGATTTAAACCAGAAAAGTATTATAACTTTCACGGGTACAATATTGTCAGAGACGACCGCTTTTCAGTAACTGTTGGCGGTGGCTCAGCAATTTTAATAAATTCAAACCTATATTACGAGGAAGTCACCATGAAAGTAGATTTAATAAACGTCAATAAAGTAGCAATAAAAATAAAGTTTAAGTCATATACTGTCACATTTATATCTATGTATGTTCCCCCAGGAACCAAGTTATTGTTACAACAATGGAACAATTTCATAACATCTATAGAAAGACCATTTATAATAGGAGGTGACCTTAATGCTCACCACATTGCCTGGGGCCTAGACAACCAAACAGATATGAAAGGTAAAATCTTGATGGACTGTATAGACGATAATAATTTAATATTCAAAAATGATGGCTCTCCTACTTTCTTTAGGAACTTCTCGAAATCGGCAATAGACCTGACCATTTGTACTCCTGACTTAAACCACCTGATCACTTGGAAAACACTTCAAGACCTATTTGGTTCAGACCATACACCTATAAGAGTAGAGTTAGAGGATCAACCAACTCATACATATAATCCATATTCACAAAAGTGGAATTTAAAGAATGCCGACTGGAAATTATATGAACAGTATTCGGAAGATGTATTCTCTCAATTTAAAGATATAAATTCTTATGAACAAATTTTGCACAATATAAATACAACTGCATCCTACTGCATCCCCAAATTTAAAATAAAAAAACCGACTTCCAGAGGAAAATACTGGTGGGATTTAGAATGTGAAGAAGCAGTCAGAAGAAGACAGGAAAGTTTTTGTATATTCAAAGAAAATCCAAACCATGAAAACCTACTTAAGTATAAAAAAGATGATGCACATGTCAAGAAGATCACTAAACAAACTAAAAGAAATAGCTGGAGAGATTATGTCGGATCCCTAAATAGGTCAGTCCCTATTAAAGATGTATGGTCAAAAGTTAACCGAATAAAAAATAGAAAAACAAAGAACAAAGTCCCTGTTATTCTGTCGGAAGCTTCGTGGATAGAAGAGTTCCATCAAAATATCACACCGCCGTCTGCAGAATTAGTAATTCCTGATTTACAACTAAATGCTCTGTACGACTATCCAGAACCAATCCGTTTCCTAGTCAAACCATTTTCTGCCACTGAACTAAACTTTGCGTTGAAGAAAAACTCAAATTCAGCACCAGGTGCCGATAATATCCATTACTCGATGCTATCAAATCTTTCAAGAATTGGTAAGGCTGCACTACTAAATATATATAATGAAATTTGGATGCGCCGCATAAAGATTCCTGACGATTGGCACGTTTACACTATTATCCCGGTTTTAAAACCAGGAAAATCATCAAAGAATTGGGATTCTTACCGTCCAATCGGTCTGGCTTCCTGTATACTAAAAACATATGAGAGACTTATTAAAAACCGTCTGGAATTTTGGCTAGAAAAGAACGACCTATTACCAAGAAGTCAGTTTGGTTTTAGAAAAGGTAAATCCACACAAGATAGCCTCTGCCACTTTTTAATAGACATTTATAGTTCCTTTACTTATAAGAAAGCAGTTAGTGCTTTGTTCTTAGATATAAAAGGGGCTTACGACAACGTTAATCTTCACATACTATACGCGAAAATGTTGGAAATAGGAATACCCGAGATAGTAACATGGAACATCATTAACTTATACATTAATCGAGCAGTTCACGTTAGATTAAATGGAGATCAATCTAACTCCCGATACACATCTTTGGGACTACCTCAGGGTAGCATCCTAAGTCCTATATTATATATACTGTATACTGCTGACTTAGAAACTAAACTTCCTCAACACATAAAAATCCTACAGTACGCTGATGATGTTGCGATATATGCAGAAAATAAGTCAATAGATAGATGTAATAACTACCTTAAATCGACATTGAATATTATAAAAAAATGGGCTACCGATAATAACTTAACAATATCAGAGAGTAAATCAACCATTGTTACCTTCACTAAAAAACGATATGTTCCTCAAAGCCATCTACAATTTGATAATACTAGTATTCCTTATAAAACTTCAATAAAATTTCTTGGCGTATTTTTAGACTCCAAATTAAATTGGAAAGAACACACAAATTACATATTACGAAGAATGGAAAATGCAATGAATATCATGAAGACTGTAAGTGTCAGTAACTGGGGAGCTGATCCAAACATATCAATATTACTATACAGAAATTTGATAAGATCAATCTTAGACTATGGATCTATTTTTTATGGCTCAGCATCAAACTCTGTACTCCAAAAAATCGAGAGGATCAAAAATAAGGCACTTAGGTTATGCACTGGTTATCTTCGTAGCACACCTATATTGGTCATGGAATGTGAGCTTAATGAACCTCCACTTTCATTACGCAGGGAATACCTAAGTGAGAAATTTATAGTTAAAACAGCGGTTAACGATAAACTGCTATTAAATAAAATTGTTCATTTAACCACCTCATACCTAACTCATTATTACTGGGAAAAAAAGAAACTGCTTTTAGTTGTGGAAAGCTTCCTCAACGTTTCTAATTCCATTGGCAACATACACCAAATTGAACAAAGCTCGTCTCGAAAGCTAAATTATGAAGATTATTTATCTCCAGTTAACTGTCATTTAAGTAATATTCGTGCGACAGACTTCCTTACTAAAATAGACCACCTTCAGTGTGTACAAAAAAACTGGGGGAGTTATCAGAAATTATATACGGATGGTTCAAAAATGGAAGGAAAAGTTGGATATGCTATATATTACCCACAAAAAAGTATAAAAATAAACAACAGATTACCTGATAAAATGACAATTTTCACAGCTGAACTCATTGCAATCAAAGAAGCATACAAAATATGTATTAATCAAAAAGAACTCAATTATGTTATATTTACAGACTGCCAAAGCATTGTAAAGACATTGAAATACAATGTACATAATTTTGCAGAAAATTATATCATCAGTGACATCATAGCAATGAACAGTGAAGCTTTGAAATCGGGCAAAAATATAATATTGTGTTGGATAAAAGCACACATTGGTATAAAAAACAACGAAATAGTAGATGATCTGGCTAAAAAAGCAACAACGAAGGAATCCACTCTGCATACTTATCAACTTCCTATGGGAGACATAATTTCTATTATGAGATCTATCAAACGGACGAAATGGCAGGAACAATACAATAATTCAGACAAAGGAAATTATTACAAAAAAATCCAGCCTACACTTCCCATCAAGACATGGTTTAATCAAGTTTCCAACAAAGGCTTTATCAAAACTATTTGTCGAATAAGAAGTAATCACTGTCTGACTCCAGTCTACAAAAGAGAAATAGGACTTGTAGATAATGATGAATGTTTATGTGGAGAGCTAGCTGATCTACAACATATGCTATTAGAATGTCCTTTACATTTTATTGAAATATCAAACTTTTTTGCCAATCTAGTTCAAATTAATGTACAATTTCCTTTTAATCTTATATACCTTTTACAATCAAACAATCTAGATGTTTATAAAATTTTGTACAACCATGTTAATTGTTTAAAATTAAAGCTCTGAGAAAAAAAGAAAAAAAAAATTAAAAAAAAAAAAAATAATTAAATAAAATAAAAAGTTACTAAGATCTAAACCTCCGCGAGGTTGAATCGGGTTTAGGTCTTAGCGCGATAAAAAAATATAAAAAAAAAAAAAAACTAAAAAAATAAAAAAAAAAAAAAACTAAAAAAAAAAATTAAAAAAAAAATAAAAAATGTAATAAAAAAAATGTTAAAAAATATAATAAAAAAAATAATAAAAAAAACAGAGTAAAAAAAAACAGTAGCACTAATAGTTTTAAATTTAGATACTAAGCATATATTTTGTAAAAGAGAGAATTCAAAACACATTGACTGGCCAGTTGGTTGCTTAAACCAGTGCCAATAAAACATAAACACACACACATTTTTGATATCGCTTGTTTAATTTCACTAGTAATGGTTGTGCTACTATAAATATAGTTTCAAAAGTTATGCATCACCTAAAATTGTGCTCATTTTCATAGTTGATTTTTTCATGAACAGAATGAGGGATTCCGCTAGTTTTTTTTATTATTTTAGATTTTTCTTTGGTATTTACCCACTTGGACAAATGTTTACTCAAACTTCTTTTTGTACTTATACCGGGTGGAAGAAAAGAAATGTTTTCTTATGTTATGTTTGAGAGACTCTGTAGGGAGGAAATGGTACAAACGTGGGCATACATCAAAATGTTGTAGTTTCATATTTTGTGAACATTTTATTTTTTAGTTTCTTTGATATCTTTAATAGCAAAGAAACTATACGGTTTTACTCTTTAATATATTATGTGTTTTAACTGACAACATGGGATACGTGAGAAGGTCATGTCTTATCTTACACTAAGTCTTACTTAAACAATCTCGTCTATCTTATGTTGCGCTGTACATACCGCTCACTTGGTCGACAAATATCTCTTAAGGTGTCGACCAGAATTGGTAACGTTACGTGCCTTTCCGTTTTGAAAGTTTTGTTACTTAACTGTTTTTCTATTAATAATTTAGTTTTGTTTCAATTAAAACACGTCATGTTAAAGAATAAAACCGTCCATTTTCGTTGCTTCTAAAGATATCAGGGATATACAAAAAACCAAATGTTCACAAAACGTAAGACTACAATAAGATTTCGATGTATACCCATACTTATACCTTGTCCTCCCTACAGTGTGTCTCAAACTTAACAAAGGAAAAACATTTTTTGTCTTCCCTCCGGTATAAGTTCAAAAAAGAAGTTTGAGTAATCCTTAGCTCAGTTGTGTAAATACCAAAGAAAATTCCAAAATAATAAAAAAAATTAGCGGAATTGGTTAATCTGTTCACGAAAAAATCAACTATGAAAATAAGCATAATTTTAGGTAATGCATAACTTTTGATGTTGTTTGTATGTGTATTTAATCATTTTTATAAATATTTTTTTATTTATGTATAGTAAAATTCAAGCATGCGAAATGCGATATTTACGTGCGGTATCCGGAGTGATCAGACGTGATCGTATAAGAAATGAAGACATGAAAGGTGAAGACATGAAGACATGAAAGACGTGAAAGGTGCGGTATTGGAAGGACCTTAGACAGACTTGAAACGAAACAGTTATCGTGGTTCGGACATATGGCGAGAATGAGTGAAGGTAGAACTGTAAAGAGGGTATGGAAAGCGGCATCCGACAACAAACGACGAAGAGGCAGGCCAGCAAACATGGAACGCAAATAATGGAAAGGCTTGTGTAAAAAGAAATATTGGGTGGAAAGAAACAGAAAGACTAGCTACTGACCGAAAGGCATGGAGACGTCTGATTTCTCCACTTACCTCGACACCGTAAGGTACAAGAGGACGGCTTAAGTAAATAAGTAAGTATTTATGTATATTTACCAATAGCTCGTAAATGCTTTCAATGACATGAATATTACCATATTACTAATTACAGTTATAATTATTGTCTTGTCGAATTAGATCAATTTTAAATACCTTTACTGATCAACGATTGGTAACGAGATCTTCTTGAATGTTGTACGCACCCAAAATCGCACCAAAGTATAAAGTTTATTTGGGACATCATTTTCCCTATAGTAGTATTGATTTTGAGGAGTATTGGCTCTGATCGTCTTTTTTCACAACAGTGGCGTGCTGGAACTTTTCAAGCGGCCCGGTGATTTTATAGAAAAGCGGCCTCCCATCCTCATTTTACCTTCTATTATCAGGATGTTTTATTCATTATTTATAAAATCGAAAAACAAAAATATAAATTGTTTTTAAATCAAACATAAAACTTTGAATTCAATGATTTTTTTTTTAATTTGGTATATTTTTTATTTAAGAATAAGCAATCTTACAAATTAATAACAAATTACATGTATGACAATATTTTATGCAGTAAGGCAGAAACCATGATTTGCTGAATAAATAATATAATATGAATTTGATGTAAAATAAGATAAAAGTAAAATAAAATTTTGAGAATTTTTCAAGTATATACAAGTACAATGCAAATACTTTAATTTAACAATATTTAAAATGTTAATACAACGCAATAATCTAAACATTCTTTTGCAATTATTTCATAAAATAATTGCTTAACTCTCGATCAATAATTTCCGTGTTAAAATAGATTATTTTTGAGCAAATTCGTCGATTATTTCATCATTTTTAAGCTCATAAAAAGTTTCTGTATCTATAGCCATTAGCATAAAATGTTTCCAAGTGATCTTGTGTTAAACTACTTCTTAACCGATTTTTTATGTATTTCAACGTCGAAAAGCTTCTTTCGCAAGATACTTGTGTCCATGAAAGAGTTAGTAAATGCTTATATGCCATTTGAATTTGGATAAGCACACTGATATAAGTTGTACTTATGCAAAACAGCATAACAGCAAGCCATACAACCTTTACACACGGTGGTGAAGTTTTCACGATATCAACAATATTGTCATTTGTTATTTCGTATTCATTATCACTTAAATTAATAATATCATCCTTCATATTTTCTGTAGACTGAAAATATATTCATCATTAACTCGATCTTCTAAAATTTCAGTATTTTACAAAATCCTATTTTTTTAATACAATCCATTTATCAGCAAAATCTACGAATTCTTCTCTAATTGCAGTCGCAGATATAGTAGGATAAAAATTTCTTAATTTTTCAGTACTTAAATGATTTAAATCCCGTTAAAGGCGCTAGAGGTAGAGTGCTTATATCATCATAAAACGATTTGTCTTGATCAAATCGTTTTTCGATAGGTACTTCCAATAATTAGGTAAAACATGTGTAAGACGTTTGTTCATTTTTTATTCTGCAGAGTATATACATGTTTGATGGAAATTGGAAAATTATAAAAAATATACTTGTATGTATGAAAATAAATATTATCTATAGCAAACTATTTATGTGGGTATATAGAGTCTTATTCATTTACTTAAATCCTATTTTACAATTAAAAAAAATTGAAATTTTTTGAAATGTTTTGTTAATATTATTAGCAAAATTAACATTCGATTAGAAATTAAAAAAATATTTTTTTGTAACATCTAAAATTTTTTGTGAAAAAAACATATTTGACCGGCCTTAAGAGGCCGCGGCCTCTCGGTGATTGCACCGATCCATTTATATGGCCAGCACGCCACTGTTTCACAATGACAAAACCTAGGACTATTTTTATTGTCTTGTCCATGAAAGCGTTAGAATTTCGCAGCCGACTAGAAAACTGTTGCTTGGAATTTAAAAAAATGTACATCTGTTTTTAGCCTTGTCCATATTTGAACCATTCCGGATATTAGAATTCGGTTAGGTAAGTTAAAAAAAATTGTAAGTATACTCACGGACAAAAATATTGCATATTTTATCTTCAATCGTTATTATTTGTTTATTTTTCATCTTTGAAATGTTAAGTATTTTTTTATTTATGTATTTATCTATTTATGTTATTTATTTATTTATTTGATGTATTTTAATTTATTAGAGATACATAATAGTCCATTCTTTCACGGTTTTTGCTCTAAATTTTAAAGAACCGCTTGGATTGACATGAAATTTGGCATACGTATAGCTTACATGTCAAAGAAAAAAAGTGATATTGTGCCGATACGTGCTTTTGCCCTGGGGGTGACTTTCACCCCCTCGTGGGGGTGAAAAAATATATGTCCAAAATAAGTCCGGAAATGGGTAAACTGACAAATTTTAAGTAACTTTTGTTCTAGAGAGCTTTTTCGCCAAGTCAACACTTTTCGAGTTATTTGCGAGTGAATATGTTCATTTTTCAACAAAATAACCACATTTTTAGACTGTTTTTCACAAATAACTCAAAAAGTAAGTATTTTGTTGAGAAAACGTTCTTAGCAAAAATATAGCTTATAAAAAGTAAAAAAAAAATGGTGTAATTTCGACGTGAAATATCCAAATAATTAAGCACTTATTGGGGAAAACCCATTATAACTTTTTTAAAAGTGTTTAAAAGAAGATTTATTTCTGTTTTTACAAAAAGTTTCTATCATTAAATTTAAGCAAGTTACGCTCAAAATAAAATTTGTCCCTTTTGTGTTTGCAAAAAATATCGGGAAGACCACCCCCTAATTAGCAACTTAAATGAAATTAATCGTTACCGCTCCACAAATTATTTTACTTATATTGTGTTTATATGATCTGTAAGTTTCATCGATTCAAAGTGCTTATTTTTGAAAAAATTTGGTTTCAAAATAAAATTTTTAAAAATTTAAATTTTGAAAAATGTTTTTTTTAAATAACGTAAAAATTGTTAGAGATACCAAAAATCTCGAAAAACAAAAAAAAGTCAGATTTGCTTTTCTGAATATCATGTATTTTTTTGTTTTTCTGTTAGACAAAAATTGATTAAGATTTGGTGTTCCTAAATTTGCATACATTCGTGATCAGTGACTCGTTCAACCCCTTTTAACTTCAGCCCTTTCAATAATAAGGACTTTGAACCAATGAAACTTACAGATCATATAAACAATATATATCTACACGAGTCAAGAAACTTGTGAAGTCGTAACGATTAAGTTCATTTAAGATACTAATTAGGGGGTGATTTTCTCGATTTTTTTACCAAAACCAAAAGGGACTAACTTTATTTTGAGCGTAACTGTTTAATTTTGATGCTAGAAATTTTTTTTATAAAACAAAAATGAAGCTTTTTTTAAACACTTTAAATAAGTTGTAATGAGTTTTCCCCGAAATGTGCTTCATTTTTGTTTATTTCACGGTAAAGTATTCCATTTGGAATTTGACATATGAACCTATTTTTCATTAGCTATAACTTTGTTTCTACTAGGTGTAGAGACGTGATGTATACACCATTTTTTTAAATTTTTACAGGCTGTATTTTTGCTAAAAATGTTTTTTCGACAAAATACTTACTATTTGAGTTATTTGCGAAAAACCGTCTAAAAGCGTGGTTATTTTGTTGAAAAAATGAATATATTCACTGCCAAATAACTCGAAAAGTATTGACTTAGTGAAAAAACTCTATAGAACAAAACTTACTTAAAATTAGCCAGTTTATCCATTTCCTGACTTTCTTTGGACGAATATTTTTTCACCCGCAAGAGGGGGTGAAAACCACCCTCAGGGCAAAAGCACATCGGCACAATATCACTTTTTTTCTTTGACTTGTTAGCTATGTGTATGCCAAATTTCATGACAATCCAAGCGGTTCTTTAAAATTTAGAGATTTTGCAATATTTTACCGTTAAAGAACGGACTATAAATGATTAAACGTAGTCTTTATAACAGAAAATGCAATAATGTCACAAATTAACAAACACTGCATAGTATGGAAAGTGTGCTTTGGCGACTTGACAATTCTTGCTTTGTTGAAATGTCAGTTAGAATATGTCAGTTGGAGAGTTTTATTTTTCGATTCTGCAATTTTCTTGCTGATGTGTCACATGTAAGCGAGTTAGTGTGTGTTAGAATTGTTACTTTAAGAAATGAGGGTTACAGACAAAAAGATATTGCGTGGATAGCGGATATCCATCAGTCGACTGTTTCTCGTATAGTAAAGCGACACAATGAGACTGGAGAATACAAACGGCGACCTAGTCAAGGACGAAAAAGATGTACAACGCCAAGAGAAGACCAATATTTAAGACGTCAATCTTTGCGAAATCGTACACTTACAGCTCCCCATCTCAAAAATGAATTACTGATCACAAAACAAGTTAATGTAAGTGTCAAAACTGTGACTAGAAGACTTAAAGAGGTTGATTTGAATCCAAAACGGCCTGCCAGAGTTCCACTTCTTCTACCACGACATAAAACTCAAAGGTTGCACTTTGCAAGAGCCCGCGTTAACTGGAACGAACATCAATGGGGAAGAGTTCTTTCCACAAATGAAATGAGGATACAATTATGGAAGCCAGATGGACGTCATCGAGTATACAGAAGGTCTGGGGAACGTTTCGCAGAATGTAATCTTGTACAAAATGTTAGCTTTGGTGGCGGTTCCATAATGCTACGGGGGTGGCATTAGATGGGAGAGTCGTACGGAGCTGATTGAGGTGAATACTCGAATGAATGCTGACTGGTACATACGAAACATCCTTCAAGAACATGTCTTTCCTTATGTCAGCTTCGTTGGGTATGATAACTTTGTGCTAATGCATGATAATGCCCGTGCACATATCGCAGGAACAGTCATACAATATCTTGAGGATGTTGGCGTTGAGGCTTTAGACTGACCACCAATCATTCCTGATGCAAATCCCATATAACGTATATGGGACATTCTAAAAAGACGTATACGAGCAAGAAATCCAGCTACAAACTCAATTGCAGAATCAAGAATTGCTGCATAGGAAGAATGGAATCGACTTCCGCAAGAAACCATCCAAGATATTCTGCGGAGAATGCCTAGAAGGATGCAGTCAATCATTAAAGCTAGAGGAGGAAATACTAGGTACTAAATTGTTACAATGTTGCCGTAAAATATTGTTATATTGTCGTTATTGTTTCTCTTTCTAATTAAATGTTATAGGCAAAATCAGACTATTTCATTAATTTCTCTACAAATTAGTTGAGACTCTACAATATGCAAGTTACTTGACCATAAATATACGTAGGATAGTCCAGCTCAACTTATTTAGCAATAAAAAGTACACAACTTTTTAAAAGGAAAAATATATATTTCAAAAACAAAAGATGCAATATCTTTGTCTGTGAGTGTATAATGTCATTTCCCCACAAGGACAATAACTAATTGTGATATTAAATTACACAAAGTCTACACTACAATTCAAAATCTGAGCAAAAACATGCCCACGTATATTTCATATTTTGTAGGACATTATCTTTAACAAATAAAATTTTTGTCACTAATTTCTTTGAGATTTCAAATGATACAAGCATATTTATGTTAACATAAGACATTTACACCTCGACATTTGTCACTGTAGAAAGATAACAATAAAAATTAATGATATAATGTGATCTTAAGCTTCGGCGCCTAACTTGTCAAACAGAAACTCGATACATTAACATGAAAAACTGAAGATGTCATCCATATCCTGCCATTAACACAGAATTGTCCTTTTCCTTAATGCATCTCCGGAGTGTGGTACCCAAGACTGCAGTTTATTTTCTTTAGGTGTCTAAAATTCCTTATTGAACGGTGTTTCCCCCTTGATTTAATTGTTTTCTTTAACAGGCGGAAGTTTGTAATAATAATAAAAAGTGCAACAAACTCTTTATGAGTATAGTAAAAAGTAATTATATTCCTTAATTGTTTTAAAAACCGAATAGCGGATTGTTTCTTTTCTGCTTAAAAAGAAGAGGTTGGAGTTCGTTTTAAAATAAATTAGATATTCATAGAATTAGCGGTTAATTAATTGAAATTCATGTTTACTAATCCAACATAAAACAGAACACTGCTTTTAATTTCCACAGAATATAGTCAACCTGATGTTCCACTCAAACACCGCACACATTGTTAATCAAATCATTAATAATGTTAATATGATTGTAAGAGAAGAAACTGAAATGTGTCGATCAAATGTCGATAATATAGTTTCGATCGCCAGGTAAAATAAATACATTATTTTAAATTCGAGAATTTACGAATATGAAGAGTAGGTACGATACCATGCTCTAGGCTAGGATACCATCCTTTGGTCTCCGTAGTGAACGCACCCTAAGTGTGAATAATAGGATAGGTACACACATAGTTGTATTGCTATCACAAAAAGTGAAATTTGAAATTAAAATCAAATTATTGCAAATTCCTAATATTAAATATTTATATTCAGTGTGAAAATGCATGCATGAGAAAGAATCTTTAGTACCAATAGCTTCAATAGAGGTCATTTACTAATAAAAAAAATATGAAAAAAATATTTTTAAGAAACGCTTTTCTTTAGTTACGAGTGACTAAAATTACACATATTATAAAAAACAAGTAAAAAGCAAAAAATAAAAAAAATCTAACACATTCGTCAAAGAAAAGCGTGGCGTGTCTTCATCGAATAAACGGTTTTCGCACCACGCTTTTCTTTAACGAACGTGTTAGATTTTTTCAATTCTTATTATTTTTTGCTTTTTAGTTGATTTTTTTATAATATGTTTAATTTTAGTCACTCGTAACTAAAGAAAATCGTTTCTTAAAAATATTCTATTTTTTTCATATTTTTTTATTTTTTACTTTTTAGTCTTACACTTTTAAAACATTAAAATATATCGTTATGTTTATTAAAATATGTATAAAAACTTTATTGTTTATTTATGAAGCATAACGTACACAATTAACGTAAAAAGTGAAATTATGTATAGTTCATATAATTAGCTACAATCTGTAAAAGTTTCAAGTTTCTTCATTGTAAAAAACAAGAGAGTTTAAGCATTTTCCGGTAAAATCTTTTTTTATTGACTATTCGTGTATTGTTCCCGCGAATGCAAATGTCTGCAAATTTTTAGTCATTTGCATTGAAGAAAAGGCAGTCAAATTAACGTCCAAAGATTTGACCCAAACGATTGAACTGAAGAAAAGCTTTTAATTAATTAATACGACAAAACGAATTCTAATGTTAATTAATTGTAGCACAAAACGTCTCTACGGGTGGTTTTTCTAAGTCTACGATAAAAACAAGAATTTTTTGAATTCGAGTTTTGGTTGAAGTTTTGTTTCGTATCGTATTGACATTTGACACGAATAAACGCCGATTTATATATAAATAAATATATGAGCGTTCAAAATTTGAAACTTTATTGTTTACTCATGAAGCATAACGTAAACAATTAACGTAAAATGTGAAATTATGTATAGTTCATATCATTAGCTACAATCCGTAAAAGTTTCAAGTTTCTACATTGTAAAAAACAAGAGAATTTAAGCATTTTCCATTAAAATCGTTACTTTTTATTTAAACAATTAATAAACATAAAAAAAAATTTATTGACTAGTCGTGTATTGTGCCCGTAAATGCATATGTCTGCAAATTTTCATTCATTGGCATTGAAGAAAAGTCAGTCAAATTAACGTCTACTAAAGATTTGATGCAAATTATTGAAGTAAAGAAAAGCGTTTAAAAAATGAAGTACTTTAACAATAGAGTTAAAATAAAAGGGGAAATGCTCGGTAAGTGTAATTATTATTCATGATATATTTGTTTTTCGAAGTAACGGTTTCAAAGTCCTGATCGTACTGTGTGTTTAAGTTTTAGATAACGAAGGCAATAAAAATATCAAACACTGTTAACATCCTTCAACAGTTAACTTTAGTTTTGACCATTTTTTTTAAATAACTATTGCAATCTGATCAAACAAAAGATAGCGCGAATGTGTTGTTGATCATACCTAGTTTTTATCAATGGCGACAAAAGTTAAACGTGATAATAAATGTCAATATGTCTCGTCTGACCGATAAAAAGGTGAGTAAAGGGAAAAACTAAATATAGACTATTGTGAACAATAGTTTATCCTGCTGATGCATTAATAAAAGATGGCTAACATTGCAGATAAATATCTTTAAGACTTTAAGCTCTATGCTGAGATGAGTGGGATGTCTGTAAGTAGAATAGTAAAAGCATTACAAACCAGAAGATTAACACAGCAGATTCCAGACTAAAACAACAAATCGGTGTATAATGCGCATGTCTATAATAAAAACTTACTTCTAGAATTTCGTAAATATACTGTTATTTGTGGCCGTTGTGCTCACACTAAATTTTAGTCTGTTTGTCCATTAATATTAAAATGGAACCTTAGCCTCCTCCAAACTATGTATCCAATATTTGTGGTCCCATGCCGTTCTTCTCCAGATTTTCACGTCCAGTAAATTTTGAGCGTCTCCTGCCACTTTCTTCTCCTACCTTTTCCGTGACCTTCCTTTTAGTCTTGCACCCTGTATTTTATTAGCTAGGGCTCTATTCGGCAATCTTTCGCTCTCCATTCTCACTACATGACCATGATCGAATTCTCTTAAGTTTAACGAAGTCTGAGATTGGTGTCTCTTTGAACAGTTGGTAGAGTTCATGGTTATACCTGGATCTCCCTGTTTTACCTCGTTTTCATTAATAGGTCCAAATATCTTCCTTGGGACTTTTCTTTCAAAGACTTGCAGCTTTCTTTTTATGTTTTCTTCATCACCCACGTCTTGCATCCATAATAATTATTGGGCCACCACATATTATTGGTCTCGCGATAGTTTTGTAGTTCCTGATTCTCGATCTCCATTGTCTGTTTTTGGAGCGGAACACATGGGCGAGTGAAAAATGTACTATGTATTTGTAAAATGTAGGATTTCCTGTACTATTCTACTTTGATTTCTGGTTCTTCTGTTCCATCCATGCTTAATGCAACTCCCAAATATGTGAAACTTTCTAAAGTTTCAATGTTGTCCTCTAATAAAAATGTACGCCTGTTTCACCTACATAGCTTTTGCCTGTGTTAGCTGTTTTATCTTTTGTATATTTATTCCTATCTGGTCTTTTTGCCCTTCTGGGCGATATAATGAATGTCATCGGCATAGGCGGCAATCTGTATTCATTTATTTGTTAGGCTCTCACTACTTTCTTAACTATTGAAAAGTTCTCTGCTGTTTACGAGTCCATTGTTGCTTCTTCTTTTATGATTTTTATGGGTTCCAGTTTAACCAAGTTTCAGATAAGATTTTGATATAAGATTTATAAAATTGTAAAATATGTACATTTACGGTCATTGAATAGTTTACAGGCTTACATATCTAGGAGCCGATTTTTTAAATCATTACTTTGTTTAAACGCACCGTTTACGTCAAAGTGACGTTACCAGTGGTGTACCTAGAATAGGTTGATTAAAATTAAAAAATAAAAGTAATATAAAAAAGAAGTTTTTTTGAATAGAATGGATTATGGTCTTAATAATGAAAACAAGGAAGTCTGGTTTAAAAATACCGATTTTATTTTATATCTATCCCAAATTATATAATCTTTGTTTGATTTTTCCTATGCACATATATGGCTCACGTCCAAGTATGCAGCAACTTGTCTTAAAAACCAACCTTCTTCGAGTTTGGCAATTGCTCTTGCTTTTGCGCATCATTCAAATATATTGTAACCATTTTGGAGGAGTTTGATGTTATTTTATTTTTCAACACTCGCGAAATTTTTGACAAGCATTGGACTTTTTGAAATTTTTTGATCAAACCCGTACGACACTGCAAATTTACAGTATTACAATATAAAAATTAAGGTGTAAACTATTCAGTGTAGTCCTGTCGCCAGGGGGGGTACAACAGCCTCCTGTATTCAGATGGACTTACCCAAGATTTTTTTATGTATTTTGACCTGTAGAACACGAATTTTTTGGGTAACAGTTGATCCGGATGTCGATAAGATTGTTATAAACCAAGAAGTTGAGGAATCACATAACAGCTATTTCTCGCAAAACAAAACATTTTTTTGTATTTTTTGGGCCATTCTAACCAAAAAATGTTCCTACAATTTTTTTCGTAGGATGCATAGTTTTCGAGATAAACGCGGTTGAACTTTCAAAAAATCGAAAAATTGCAATTTTTGAACCCGAATAACTTTTGATTAAAAAATAAAATAGCAATTCTGCTTACCGCATTTGAAAGTTCAAGTCAAATTATACCGGTTTTAATTATATGTATTGCTAAAAAATTATTATTTTATTGTCCAACAAAGCTATAAACACCTAGTGCTTGATTGATGTTTTCAATGATTTCTCATTTAAAATCGAACGAGTAGGTAGAGAAGGTAAAAGTACAAGCGGGGCTATTTCTACGTAGCATTCATTAAAACGCATGTATTAAGCACGGGAAACACTATGTGTTTATAGCTTTTTTTAACAATCAAAAAATAAATTTTTAGCAATGCAAATATTCAAAACAGATATAATTTGACTCAAACTTTTAAAGGCGGTAAGCAGAATTGCTATTTTATTTTTTATTCAAAGGTTATTCGTGTTCAAAAATTGCAATTTTTTGATTTTTTGAAAGTTCAACCGCGTTTATCTCGAAAACTATGCATCCTACGAAAAAACTTGTAGGAACATTTTTTGGTTAGAATGACCCAAAAAATACAAAAAAATGTTTTGTTTTGCGAGAAATCGCTGTTATCTAATTCCTCAAGTTTTTTGTTTATAACAATCTTATCGACATCCGGATCAACTGTTACCCAAAAAATTCGTGTTCTACAGGCCAAAATACATAAAAAAAACTTGGGTAAGTCCATCTGAATTAAGAAGGCCGTTGTACCCCCCCTGGCGACAGGACTAGTGATCATAACTGTACATCTAATCCGATTTTTCTGTAATCCGTGATATCTGCTTCTTTCTTCTTAAAAGCCCTCTTCTCAATAGAGGTTGGCTACTAAAATTGCAAACTCTTCTCTGTCTTCAGCTGTTCTTATTATCTGTTCAAATTTTAGCCCTGTCCATTGTCCGATGTTTCTTAGCCACGATGCGATGGTCTTTTCCTTCCTAAAATCTGCCCCTTGCGCTATTTCCCTTAAAATTACTAAATATATGAGAAAATCAGCCCTCAAAATTTTTCCACAGAATTTTTTAAAGTTAAGAGAAAATACAACGCTTCCATTCACCCCCGTATAATGCCATCTAAGCAAAAAAATTTTGTTACCGGAATAATAAAAAACGACATCAATACATGTACCTACAAACTGATGCAAGAATCTTGAAAATCGGAGTACAAATAATAAAGTTATAGATTGTCAAATTTAATCAAAAATTTTGGTTGGCGGAATTTTGTGCCGGTGAGTGTATATAATGTAGAAAACTGAAATTTGCCACACTGGTTTTGTGCCCATGAAAAAAATTAATTTGTGTACATTTTCAACCGTCTAGAGAGTGATAGATATAAAATTCCAATCTCTAATTTGCTGCAAATTGTTTTTATTATCGATAAGTACATTTTATTTATGCAGATGTATCGTGAACATCTTTTATAACAGTCTATAAAACGGATATTCTAAGCTTGCCATCTGGAACATAAACTAAATCATTTATGAAATTAACCCAAAAATGCCAGAAGACAATAGCTAACCCGAATTGGAATTATTAATGATGAGAACATTAGCCAAAGGTGTAGATTTTATTATTGAATTTGTAATTAATTTTTACATTTAGGTTACTAATACGATTCATTAGACTTTCACGTAGTTAATAACAAAACTAAATCGCTGGCAAGAGATTGTTAATAAATATATACAGCTAGTCCATTTACTCACGGTACCTATTAGCTGTAAATTTTACAGAACCGCTTGGATTGACATGAAAGGCATACACATAGCTAACATGTCAAAGAAAAAATGTGATATTGTGCCGATGTGTGCCTTTGCCCTGGGGGTGTGTGCCACCCCTTCTCGGGGGTGAAAAAATAAGCGTTCAAAATAAGTCCGAAATTGGATAAACTTACTAATTCTAAGCAAAATTTGTTCTATAAAGTTTTTTCACTAAGTTAATACTTTTAGAGTTATTTGTGAGTGAATAAGTTCATTTTTCAACAAAAAAACACGCTTTTAGACGGTTTTTCGCAACTAACTCAAAAAGTAAGTATGTTATCGAAAAAGATTCTTAGCAAAAATATAGCTTATAAAAAATAAAAAAAAAATGGTGTAGGTAGATGTGAAGTCTGAAGACAGAGTAGAAGCAGAGTTGTAGCTAATGAAAAGTAGGTTCTTATTCGTTAAATTTCAAATCGAATATTTCAACGTGAAATATTCGATTGAAATTTTCCTGTAGTACTTTTCGAGTAAAAAAATCACAACGTTTTTAGAGTGTTTCGAGAACTCTTTATTTTTGTTTTTTAAATAGGTACGTATCTAGCATCAAAAGTAAGTAAGTTGCACTCCAAATACAGTTGGTCCCTTTTTTGTGGTAAAAAAATCGTAAAAATCACTCCCTCATTAGAATCTCAAATGAAATTAATCATTATCGCTTCACAATTTACTTTAGTTATTGTATGTATTGTTATGATCTGTAAGTTTCATCGGTTCAAAGTGCTCATTTTTGAAAAAAAATTGGTTTTACAGTAATTTTAAGAAAAATATCTTTTTTTTTCCAAAATAACTAAGAATACTTTTTTCGACAAAGTACTTACTTTTTGAATTATTTGCAAAAAACAGTCTAAAAACGTGTTTTTTTTTTGAAAAATGAACATATTCGCTCGCAAATAACTGGAAAAGTATTGACTTGTGAAAAAACAAAACTTTTTTAGAATTAGTCAGTGTATCCAATTGCGGATCTATTTTGAACTTATATTTTTTCACTCCCGAGAAGAAGTGAAATTCACCCCCAGAGCAAAAGCACAATCGGTACAATATAATTTTTTGTCTGTGATATGTTGACTATGTGTATGCCAAATTTCATGTCAATCCAAGAGGTTGTTTAAAATTTGGAGGTTTTGCAATATTTTACCGTGAGTGAATGGACTAAAAACTAAGTCGCTGTCAATAGATTGTTACTAAATATATACAGCTGGGGTTACTGACTCGAAATCAAAACAAGATAGATTCTCCGAACATCTCTAGTCCATTAATATTCATGATCTATTAAAACAATACTTTCTCTAGCAGTAGTATAGTATTTTTTGTTTGTTTCTGATTTAATTTTTAAAAGTCTAAAAAACGATAATAAACATTGCCAGTGTTTGAGATGCACTGAGTTTGATAGAGAAATATTAAAGATACAAAATTATATTGTAAAGAAAGGTCGTGTCAAATTCACAACACACATACCGATATCTTGATTGTAATATTCACGACAGTCTGAAGATCTAATACAAACAGCTGAAGCACTAAATTATAATCACACTTTGTACATGATCGGCAATTCTTTATTATTACTTTAATATTTAACTCCTGATATTAATAATAAGTGCCTCTATTTTCCCCATGCCACCTATTACCTTCCGAAATACCTTTTAACCCGGGAGCAGTCGGGCTCACTTCTGTAACATAAGTAGTCGCGCGTAGAGAAAAAATCTCACAATATAGATTTAAATACGAATTTAAATCAAATTTATATTTTATAATATTTACATTTACTTGTTATGTTAAAAATATCTATTTCTAACAATTTTAAAGCTAATTGGTTCTCACCAATCCCATAAATTCCACAAAAAATAAATGAAAAAATACTTAAAAAAAATTCCACGCATTACTACGATCTTCCTCGATGCACTTATAGAGTGGAGCGCAATGTTGAAAAAATATTCATCAAGTTATCACGGAAAAGAATACAATGTGAGATTTTCTCCCACGGCGCGATTGCTCCCGGGTTAACTGATTACGTTTCACAAACATGTCACTATTAGATTCGACTGAGCTGCTATATCTAGATAGAACCCGTACAAAGATTTCAGTATCTTGGTTGCTGGATAACAAACGATCTTGACCACGAGGTCGAAATACGTGCTCGTATAGAGTATGCTAGGTCCACTTTTCAAAAAATGAAAAAATTCCTAATAAAACTTATCGTTGGATATTCGATACCAATTTGTAAAAACATTCATTTATTCCATATTGCTGTACGGAGTGTAAACATGGACTCTCGGAATTACAAGTATGAGGCGTATAGAAGCATTTGAGATGTGGGTTTTTCGATGGATGCTGAAGATCTCTTGGACAGAGCAATTAACCAAGAACGAGGTGCTGAGAAGAATGGGGACCGAGAGAGAACTCCTAAATATTGTAAAAAAACAGAAAACAAGTAATCTAGGACATATATACAGAGGATAATAATACAACTTTTTACGACTCATAATGGAAGGGAAAGTGGAAGGAAGAAAAGGTCCTGGAAAAAGAAAATGCTCCTGGCTGAAGAATTTAAGAGACTGGACAGGCATGGACACACCTTCGATACTAAGAACCGCTCAAAGAGCAATTTGCTGTAGTTATAGCCAACCTTCAGTAATGGAGAAGGAATCAAGAAGAAGCTATATCTTCTAACGAGTATTCAGTTCCATGTACTTATCTTTGACCATACGCATATATTTTCCACCTCCATTATTCTCTACTTCGAGCCATAGGTCATTTATCCATTTCATCCGTGGTCTCCGTTGTTTTTGCTTAATGCTTATGTATTCGCGGTTACCAACAGGTGTGTAGCTATCGTAGCAGACGGAATGAGCTTATTTCCACTCTTTGAATGAAATTGTAGAGGAACAAGCAAGTTTCGTCCCCAGACGTGGAAGTAGGGAAAAAATTTTAAACATACGACAGATAGAAAAATCCAGAGAATTCAACATCGCAACATAGAAATTATAACATAGTAGTTTATAGTGAAGCTTTCGACCTACTCAACTCAAGTGAAATGTGACAGGCTTTGTCTGAAATGCGAATCCTGAATTAAAAGCCTATTCAACAACAATTGAAGAATGGAAGTTTCAAAGGTGCTAACTGCCAAAACTTTTGATTTTGAGTTATTGCCATAGAAAGGTTGTTTGTGCCATGATCTACGTCCTAACAAATACTAAACTTTGTATAGGAACTGTAAGATGGCGCCAGCGGTATGTGCCTTGACTGTTGCTTTAAAGGGGTTCATAGCACCTTCCTATTTAAAAAAGAAATAAAAACGAATTTTCTTTGTTCCGTTTCTTTATAATATTACTATAGTTTTAGATTAAGCTTTCCGTTTTGTTATTAACAGATTTTTTGTATAAATAAACAAACAAAATTATCTGCGCGTTTTCTTAACGTTTTTACTAAATATCTCAAAATATTGGTTTTGTCACTTAGCTCATTTGAAACTTCCACTCTTCAATTAAGCTCCAGGAGAGTAAATGGGGAACTAATCGAAAGTTTCAGGGTCACTAAGGGCGTGAGGTAAGGCTGCATATTAAGCCCAATTCTATTCAATTATGATGAATGAAACACGTGCTTCGCAGAAATGGTCTTGAAAAACTTATAATCCAGGATATAAGGCAAAATAGATTTCCCACTGATCTATCAATGTGCTAGAATGGCAGAAGATAAAGGCAAATAGAGGAATATTGGAAAAATCAGCCGATAGCTTCATTATACCACGACACCTGCATCAAATTAACGACTAAGAAGAATATATACAGTGTGTTTCATTAATAATTGTCCATATAGTAACTGGAGAAACCTAAGCACAAAATGCGAAGATTTAATCTAATACATTTAAATAAAATGTGTTTCCTTACTGAGTTACAGGGTGTTTTATCTAAAATATTAAAAACTATTTTGGCTCAGAGTTTTAAAACTATTCGACGTATCCTTTTCATACTTGGCAAAAAGTGCCACTACTAGACACCCTACTAAATTATGATAAACAAACGTTTCTAGCTACTACCAGAGGCGTACGACGGGGGATGGTGAATCGTTGACCCTTCTCAAATTCTACGCCACTGCAGGAATTACTATTTTAGTGCTATTTTTAGATTCTCCAATACTTTCTACGTAAATTATATACTCTTCATTGGTAACGATAAAGTCATTAGTTTTCAAGATATTTGAAGTTAAATATGAAACGGCACAGATATTTTGATTAATTTATATTATGATTCATATTATTAAAATTTAAAAATTATTTGTACCCAGTACTTTAAAACTATTTGGCGTATCCTTATCATACTTGGCAGAAAGTGTAGGTACTGTACACCCTACTAAATTAAGATAAGTAAACGTTTCTAGCTACTACCAGAGACGTACGACAGGGGATACTGGCTGGTTGACCCTTCCCAAATTCTACGCCACTGAAGAAATTGCTATTTTAGTGTAATTTTTTGATTGTGCAATACTTTTTATGTAAATAATGTACTCTTCATTCGTAACGATAAAATGATTAGTTTTCGAGATATTTGAAATTAAAAATGAAGCGACACAATACATTAATCAAAATAACGGTGTCGTTTCATTTTTAACTTCAAATATCTCGAAAACTAATGACTTTATCGTTACGAATGAGAAGTATATTGTTTTCATAGAAAGTATTGGAGAATCCAAAAATTGAACTAAAATAGCAATTTGGCCAGTGGTGTAGAATTTGGAAAGGGTCAACCATTCACTTTCCCCCGTCGTACGCCTCTGGTAATAGCCACAAACGTTTGTTTAACATAATTTAGTAGTTTGTACAGTACCTGTACTTCCTGCCTAGTATGGAAAGGATACGTCGAATAGTTTTAAAATGCTGACCAAAAATAGTTTTTAAATTTTTAGATAAAACACCCTGTAACTCTGTAAGGAACCACATTTTATTTAAGTGTTTTAGGTTAAATCTTCGTATTTTGTGCTAAAGTTTCTCCAGTTATCACGGGGACAATTATTAATGAAACACCCTGTATATCCATCAACACCATTACGTTAACTGCACTGTAGATGTTTTATAATTCTTACAAAATCTGTCTTTAATTATAAGAAGAATACGCCTTCATTTATGACAGGCTACTTCAACTTAGTATTTTCCAAAAAACAAAAATTTTATTATCTATACTTCTTCTTCTTCTTCCTTCTTGTACGTAGGCTTATTATCTATACTAAAGAGGATATTTGAATTCAACTAAATCCTAACCCAGATTCTTTCGGAGCCAATTGCAGATTCCGAAGAATTCATGAACATCCTGTGTACAAAAAACTAAGTTTATAGAAGATATCATGTAGTTTTAGGTTTTTCATTTATTCCATAATTAAATGGAATTTCTATGAACATACCTTTATTACATATAGGTAGTTAGTCTCAATCGGATATCAGTGATTATATTGAAATACTGGTTGTTAAAGGATACCTCATTTTATAACAAGGTTTTTTGAACTAGTCATCATTGAGCTTTTAATTTTTTTCAGGCGCCGTATTAGATAACGGATTTTAATGTTTAAATATCATTTAATTATCATTAAATATCATTTTTTTGATAATGTAATTTCGAACACAATTACATACCTACTATGTTATCAGTTTTTGATAGAAATATCCAAATAATTTATAATAAATAAAACAATATTCAAGACAGAAGAAAGAGCTTATGCTTCCTCTGCCGATGCACAAAGAGCGAGAACTAGGGGTCGCCAAGTTCTTGAAAATTTTTTGATCTTGTCTTGATTTCAAGACAAGATCAAGACAAGAAGTAATTTTAGATTTTAAGACAAGACAAAAAATTTTTTGTCAATACCAAGATTTCTTGTCAAGAAATCAAGAAATCTTGAAATATCTTGACTAGGTATTAATTTGTAAAAAATATAACATATTTTATTTTAACATAAAATAACGTATTTTAATAATATTTTAATATTTAATAATAAATTTTTTGCTAAACGATTTACAAAATGTAAATCATGTAAATGTAACATAAATTTTTAAATCGGAATTGATAAGCCATGAAATAAGGCAGATAATACTTCTTATGCTGGGGCCACAGTAACGGCATTACACGTTGCTGGCGTAGAGATGTTGCTGGCGTTCTGAGAAAATCCTTGGACATTTTCGATAATAACGGGTAGACATTCTCGTGTCTTCTCTACCAATCAAGTGGATTCTCAGCATCTTCTGACCTAGGCTCATTTAAGTATTTTTTGACTCTGGTATTAGATTCTATAGGTCATTCTGGGATTTATTAGGCCGTGTCAGCACGCATCGCAATAAAAAGGCCGCCGGGGAATCACCGGACCAGGTAATCAAGAAATTTCAAGATCTTGAAATTTCTTGAGTCAAGACAAGATATAACATGAGAAGAAAACGTTAAGACAAGATTTTTTTAAATTTCTGGATTTTTTCTCAAGACAAGACAAGAAGTTGTTATCAAGACAAGAATTCTTGTCTTGTCGACCCCTAGCGAAAACTGATCAACGTCATCAAAATGAGAAAGGTCGTACAGAAATACCTCAGTTATAATAAGAGGACCTAAATGTCACTTATTCCGGTTGATCATTCAGAGCGGAATCGAAAGAAAACGCTGGGTTGGAAGAAAACAACTGTCCTGGCTGAGTAACAGCCAATGGACAGGTCGAACGGTCGAGGAATTGTTTCATAAAGCTGCCGAATTTCATCAGCTTGTTAATACGACGATAGCCAACGCTTGAAAACAAGCACGGCACACAAAGAAGAAGAAGAAAAACTACCTATTCACCAATTGCCTCATCTATCTATTTCCTAATTTAGTAATTGCCATATGAATTTTCTTCACATTACCTATGAAAAAAGCTTATATACGACCGCCCAATGCCCAATGGTTCAAAAAATGCTTTCAGATCTGTCCATCAGTAGTATTGAAAAGGATATTTCAGAAAATCTAAATGTGTCAGACATTGTTAAAACATTTGCTTCAAAAAGGCTAGAAAAGCAAAGTTTACTGTATTATTTATTAGTAGATATGTTAAATACCATTCTATCCTGTATTATAACTGAACTGATACTATTGTTGTTATATTATTTATGTATTAATTCCCTTAATATATTAAATTAATCGTTCTATTAATTAATTAATAATAGAAAAAAATATCCACCATTAATCGTTTGGAGGCCTTTGAAATGTGGCTGCACAGACGTACATTAAATATACCATAGACGGCTATGCTGACAAATGTGGCAGTCCTTAACTCTAGAAGGGCCAAGGAGGGTTAAAAAGTATCCACAACATTGCATTACATCCGATTTTTTAAATACCTTTGTTACTAAAAATCTAAAATAATTAGTAGTTGTCGGCGCACTACTGCCCTATTAGATTGCATAATTAGCACTTCTATAATTTAATTCATTTCCTCATACTTTTATAAAAACTTAACAGTGGACTATAAATAATCCCCTTGAATACCTTCAACACCATCCCAAAATGGAAAGGGACGATATCATTCATGTGTCAAATTAGCAAAATCTAAAAGAAAAAGGCCAATAAGTGGGCAAAAACAACCATAGTTTGTTCAAAATGCAAGTATGTATGCGGTAAGCACAGCAAGAAGTCAAAAATGTTTCTGTATCCTATGATGATGCCAATTCCACTAAAGCCGAAGACTCCATGTAAATTATAAATTTGTATCTTTTAACTGTTCCATTAACGCCTAAGAATAATATAAAAGTGTTATTTTTAAATCAGTTTAAATAAAGAAGCACGTTTTTGATTAATTTACTGTTATATTCCTATTTGATAGGAGAATTAAAAAGTTATAATTATAAGCAAAATTCAAATTAATATAAAAGATCTTCAATTTTCTCAAACACGGGCATGTAAATTTAGAACAACCTGTATACAACAAATTATTATATTTAGTTTTTAAGAAAGTGATTCGAAGAAGTGTACGAAACTCGATAACAATGCGCCTAAGATAAACAAGTTTGAGTGACGCGGACCATTATAGAGTTCGCGGAAGATTCGATCATTAGCCTACGCTAAATAAGACTCAGTGAAATAGATAATAGGTCATTAAGTTTTGTAAAAAGTAGAAAGTAAGTTTAAATTGGGAAATGATTATTTTTTCTTGAAATCCATTAAACATATTTAGAAAGATTAAAAGTTGGTATTGAGGAATACGGCGAATTAAAATTGGTGGTGGAATGTTGATTTTTGAATCTGGAAGGGATATTGAGAAAGTAGGGGAATGAATGAGGATGAGAGATCAGAATGTTTTGAGCGGTCGAGAGGAAAGTCCAGTGGTAGACGGTAGTGTACGAAGAGTGAAAAAGCCGGTATAGTTCCGTGAGTGTTGAGTACCCATCGGAACGAGAGGTAGGCCGAGTCGAGAGAAAAGAATCTCCTTGAGCAAAGAGTGTCCCGGTAGCTGATTGAAGTGGTTCGAAAAAGGTAGAACACGGCATCACGAGAAAAGCAGGAACGAGAGCGATACGAGGTAGTTTTCAAAGGAGAACATTACTGGAGGCCAGGACGAGTTTTTCATCGCAACCAAGGGTAGGAGGAAACGGGTTTTGTGTGAGGACATTCGCAGTTCATCAGATAAAGGTCAGTCTCATTTGTCAGGGCATGAATGTATGGTTTTTTTTTGTATTAAATACCACATTAAAAATTGAAGAACATAATCGCTAATATCAGAAGATTTTCATCAAACTTAAATCAATTTGTTGCTAATAAATCCTAATAGTTCATTATTAATAAAAATTTAAAATTAGAAACCAAAAGGAAATAAGATTCCCATGTTTAAATGTTTGTATGAAATAAATATAAGATCTAACAAATATTAAGCAGTAATTGCCATTTATATAAAATAAACAAAATTTTGATTTATGATTGTAATCCATATGTGTGTATTATTTTATATTTTTCCTATCCCGATTAGGAACCACTGAGAAATACTTAGAAGTCACGAAAGTAAGTAATTTTATAATTCGCCCTGAGATTGAAAACATATTGATATGTGATCTGGTTGATTAATTAGATTATCATTAATGCATTAATTAAATTAAATTACATATAAGAATATCATCACATATAAATAAATAAGATCACAAAACATGTCGTCCAACGTGGAAAGCATTGAAAAGTATTTCTAGTGGCAAATTTGAAGGATAGAAAGAGAAAAGCCGGTAGTTGGAAATTTATATGCCTGTGGTAGAAAGTGAGATACTTACAGTTGATAACATAAAAATTTAGATCTCTTTAGGTACAAATTTTACATAACTGATTTAATACTTTATTTTTACGATATTTACATTTGATATATTTATTGACAATTTATAATATTTGGGGGAGAAAAAGTCGTTTTGGGTAACATACTATTAAAATTTCACATTTGGCGGGGATAGTACTTCTTGAAAACAAATGTCTGTGACAAGAAGCCAAAGCAAAGACAACAAAAAACAAAAAGAACATTCAGATCAAGAGGAAAATTCAGACCAAGAAGATATTTTAGACACAACAATCATGGAAACAGGAAAAAAAGAATTGTCAGAATTAGAAAAGATATTACAACTTATGCAACTCCAGTCACAAAAAATGGATGAAGCAAAACGGACAATGGATAAAAATCAGGAGGAAACAAAACAAGCAATGGATAAAAATCAGGAAGAAACATCAAAGAAAATGGATAAAGTGGATAAAAAAATGGATGAAACACAACAAAAAATGGATGACAATCAACAGGAAACAAAAAAAGCAATAGAAGAGAACAATAAGAAAATAGACGAACGCATAGAAAAGTATGAAAAGGAAATAAAAGGATGTTTGACAACAATGAAAAACGAGATGAAAGAACAAGAAATGAAAATTCAAAATAAAATACAGGAGATAACGAATTGCCAGAAAAAGGAAATAGAAAATTTGGAAAACAAGTTTGAAAACGCTATTCAAGCAGACAGAGAAGAAATGGAAAGAAAGATTGCGGAAATCAATATTCAACAAAATGTAGGAGAAAGAAGAGAAATGGTTATACATAGCACAGATGACGTGAAGATAAGGTTTGGCGGGGATGTAAGAAGATTACACCCAGTGCCGTTCATAAATAGCCTGAAAAAGAAAATACAACACATCGTAAATTTCGAAACAGCAAAAGAAACTATCAGAAACCATCTCAAATATGAAGCAAGCCTATGGTTCGATAGTAAAGAAGAAGAATTCGGCAATTGGCAACAATTTGAACAAAAATTTTTGAATTATTTCTGGGAAAAAGTCCAACAATTGGAAATTAACAAGGAATTGCAAAATGGGAAATACAATGATAGGATGGGGGTATCAGAAAGGACATATGCTTTACAAATTTACAATAATGCAAAACATTTACAATATAATTACTCATCGGAACAATTAGTCGAACTGATTGCAAGACATTTCGAAGAAACGCTGGAAGACCATATCACATTGCAAAACTACAAAGACATAAATAGTCTATGCCAATTCTTACAAATAAGAGAATCACGTTTAAGAGAAAGAAAATCAAGAAGGTCGCGAGAAGATTACAGGCCCCGAGAGACACAGGATTACAGGGATAGAAATCAAAATAGGAGGGACTATACAAGACGAGATTTTAATCCCAGAAGGGAAAACGAAAATAGAGACAACGGAAGAGGAAATTATGAACAAAGAAATAGGCAATGGAATGAGGACAGAAATCGAGAATACCAGAATAGAAACACCACACGCTCAAATCAAGAAAACAGAAATAATGGTAGACAAAATGAACAGGGATATCGAGAAAATCGAAACAGATCCGACAGACCAAGAGAAAATAGAAGAGAGGTAAATAATACCCAGACAGAAGAATATGACGGAGAGAGACATTATGGCGAAAATATAAACAACGATGAGCAACCGGCGTCTTTTCACGACGGCGCTCACTAAAAACCAAAAATCAAACAGGAATCTTTTGTCACCCCAAGGAGTTTATTAAATTGGCAGGAAACAACGAAAAGAAAAATGGAGTTAATTTAAAATTTGTGGATGGATTTATCAACGAGAAACCAATTAAAATTATGATAGATACTGGATCTGAAATAACGTTGGTTAACAGAAAACTAATAGAAGAAGTTAATTTAACAAATTTAATTTACAAAATACCTAGGGTAAATTTAGTGGGCGCAAACAAACGGACATTGGCAACTATAAATGAAGGCATACGAGTAATGGTACGACTGGGTAAGAAGATGTATGCACTACAATGTGTAATAATACCAAACATGTCACATGACATGATAGTAGGAGTTGACGAATTGGCAGAAAAACATGTAGTGATAAATTTTAAAAATAATACGATGAAACTAACAGAAGAAAAAGAAAAAGAACAGGACAAGGAACAGGAGAAACAAAATACGGACGAATCAGGTAAAGAACAAACAGTGGAAATGAATTTGGCAACGAAGCAAGGACAAAGAAGAAAAGGGAGAAAAAGTCAGAAAAAGATAAAAGAAAATGAAACCTGTGGCTCCTCAAAAGAAGAGTTGAGCCCAAAAGAAGAAAAATTGAGAGTATCAAAAGCAAAAGAAACCTGGGATTCCTCAAAAGAAGAGACGAGCTCAGGAGAAGAAGAAATAAAGCTAACAAATGAAAGTGAAAAGAATATGATTGAAACAGTGGTATTTGAAGAGGAGGTATATGCAAACGAGGATGCAGAATGCACGGTAAACATATGTGAAGAGTCTGAGGAAAAAGACAGAAAATTGATATGTGGAGAAGGAAAAGAAAAAGAATTGCGGTTGATGTTAAGAAACTACGAAAATTTGATCAATGAGGAAAACAGAGTGGCGAAAAAGTACGAACATTCATTTGAGGTGAAAAACTTGGGAAATTTTCGATCAAAGACTTACCCGATTCCATACAAGTATCGACAAGAGGTGAAAGAAGAAATTAATAAAATGTTGGAAGATCAAATCATCGAAAGATGTGATTCACCGTATGTTAACCCGATTGTGATAGTAAAGAAAAGCAATGGAGAATTGAGATTATGTTTAGATGCCAGGAATATCAACCAGCACACTGTATCACAATATGAATCACCTCTAAACATCGAGGCCATTTTTGGAAGAATTACGGGATCACACATATTTTCTAAAATTTACTTAAAACACAGTTTTTGGTTGATACCTTTAGCTGAAAAGTGTAGAAACTACACCGCTTTCTCAATTGATGGTATTGTCTACCGGTTTAAGGTAGTGCCATTTGGATTGCAGAGTGCTTGTGCTGCACTCGTCCGAGCTCTACATACCATTTTAAATCGCCATGAAGATTTCATAGTTCATTATATCGATGATTTATTAATTTTTTCACAAGATACTCAGAGTCATCTGGAACACATAAAAATAATTCTGGAAGAATTGGACACAGCGGGGTTGAAATTAAACATTGAAAAATGTCAATTTTTTCAAAAAGAAGTAATTTATTTGGGTTTTCAATTGGACACCAAAACAGTCAGATTAGCCGAAGACAGAGTCAAGCTCATAGATGAATACCCAAGACCAACGAATTTGAAAACATTGAGAGGTTTTCTTGGCACGATAAATTATTTTAAAAAGCTGATTCCCGATTTGAGCCAAAAGGAAATCCCTTTGATAAAATTGCTAAAAAAAAGGAATAAAATGGAATTGGAAAGAAGAACAGGAGGAAGCTTTCAAAACATTAAAACGAGAATTCGCAAAAGGAACGAAAATATACCACCCCATTTACAATTTACCTTTTATACTCCGAACTGATGCGTCCATACAAAAATTTGCAGGAGTTCTGTCTCAAATACAAAACGACCAAGAAGTGCCGATATGTTTTATATCTCGAGTGACTAAAACACATGAGAGAAAATATAGTGTTACAGAATTGGAGTTTGCCAGTGTACTATATTGCGTAAACAAATTGAGGTTTTACTTATTGGGAGCAAAATTCACAATCGAAACAGACCATGCAGCTTTAGTACATATCATGAAGAATCGATTAGTAAATAATAGAATACATAGAGGCATTCTATTATTACAGGAGTATGATTTTGAGTTCCGATATACAGGGTGTCCCGAAAAGAATGGTCATAAATTATACCACATATTCTGCGACCAAAAATAGTTCGATTAAACCTAACTTACCTTAGTACAAATGTGCTCATAAAAAAAGTTACAGCCCTTTGAAATTACAAAATGAAAATCGATTTTTTTCAATATATCGAAAACTATTAGAGATTTTTTATTGAAAATGGACATGTATCATTCTCATGGCAGGAACATCTTAAAACAAAATTATAGTGAAATTTGTCCATCCCATAAAAATTTTATAGGGGTTTTGTTCCCTTAAACCCCCCCAAACTTTTGTGTACGTTCCAATTAATTCATTATTGTGGTACCATTAGTTAATCACAACATTTTTAGAACTTTTTTGCGTCTTAGTATTTTTTTGATAAGCCAGTTTTTATCGAGATGCGGCTTATTTTTTAATATATTTACATAAAAATTTTTTGGGGGTTTTGTTCCTTTAAACCCCCCAAAAGTTTGTGTACGTTCCAATTAAACTATTATTTTGGTACCATTAGTTAAACACAGTGTTTTTAAAACTTTTTTGCCTCTTAGTCTTTTTTTGATAAGTCACCTTTTATCGAGATGTGGCTTCTTTTTCAAAATATACCTAAAAATGTAAATTATAAATAAATTTTCAGATTATTAACAAGTCTATAATCGTACTTAACCATATACAAATACGTGGTGGATTCGACAAATATTCAAAATATCTCGATAAACAGTGGCTTATCAAAAAAGTACTAAGAGGCAAAAAAGTTTTAAAAACATTGTGTTTCACTAATGGTGCCACAATAATAATTTATTTGGAACGTACACAAAAGTTTGGGGGGGTTTAAGAGAACAAGACCCCCATAAAATTTTTATGGGGTGCACAAATTTCACTTAATTTTTTATTTAAGATATTGCTGTCATAAGAATGCCACATGTCCATTTTCAATAAAAAATCTCTAAGAGTTCTCGATATATGAAAAAAAATCGATTTTCATTTTGTAACTTCAAAGGGCTGTAACTTTTTTTGTGTGCACTATTGTATATAGGTAAGTGAGGTTCAATCGATTTATTTTTGACCCCAGAATCTGTGGTATAATTTATGACCAATCTTTTCGGGACACCCTGTATAAAAGGAAAAGACAACATAATAGCCGACGCTCTAACACGGGATGAGGACACCGGAAAAAAGGAAACAATTACTCTACAGGTGGGACTAAATAGATTAATACAAGAAGAAGGGATATATTCGTTAAATGAGATAAGGACAAACCAGGAAGACCTAGAGGAAAGAGAGAAAAGAAGAGCGGAGGTAGAAAATAACATATATTTTAAGAGAATAGACGGAAAGGAACTATATTTAGTGACACAGACATTGGCAGAAAAGATAATAAAGAAATTACATGAGGACAATGGGCATATCGGTAGCAGAAAGGTTTGGCTCGTTTTTAGGGAAAATTACATCAGCCGACAGGATTACCGCATTGCAAAGGAAATTACCCAGAAGTGCGATGTATGTCAAAAATATAAGAGTAGGAATTTCAAAAACGAAAATATTGCCAAAAATATTGAAGCCCGAAACAAACTAGACATTGTAGCAATAAATATGTTAAGCGATCTAATTATGACCACTAAAAGGAACAAACATATTCTAGTGATGGTGGATGTGTTTTCAAAATACGTAAAATTATATAGTTGCCGCAACACAAAGGGGGAAGAAATATTAAGAAAAATCGACAATTTTATAGCCACAGTAGGAACACCAAAAAAGATTCTACTGGACAATGCAACGTATTTCCGAAATGATCGTTTCAAGGGACAACTTCGAGAACGCGGAATAGAGACAAATTTTGTCAGCATCAGGCATCCGCAGAGTAATCCTTCGGAACGATTCATACAGGAAGTGACGAAATTTCTTCGCATTGCAACAGATGGTCAACATCGCCACTGGGACAGGAAAATGGCGGAAATAGAAATGTATCTAAATACAATTCCGAGCACAGTAACAAAAGAGACCCCAGAATACATCATGAAGGGTGTACTGCCGATAAGGCCATGGGAAGACCCAGAGCCAAAGGAATATCAACAGGTGATTGAAACAGTACAGAGAAGATTACGGCGAAGCAACGAAAAGTATATCCAAAGACAGGAAAACAATAGAAAAAGAAGACCAGTGACTTTCCAAAAGGGCGAAAAAGTACTCGTGAGGGCATTACGAGTATCAAATCTTCCTGGGGGCATTTGCGCAAAGTTGATGCCTGTTTTCGGAGGCCCGTACATCGTGAATAATGAAAATGGGATAAATAGTTATGAGTTGAGGCATAGGAACTCGGAACAGATCCGAGGAATTTATAATATTCACGATGTATACAAATATCACGAATAAAAGACAGAATTACATAAAGTAGATAGTAAGTTAGGGTATAAGACGTAGATTAAAGTAAGGAAATATACAGGGAGTTGGTTTTGCCTCTAGAAAATTTATTTAAAAATGCAGATAAATTTTATCGAATACAAAGGCGGGGATTTGTTATATTCCTATTTGATAGGAGAATTAAAAAGTTATAATTATAAGCAAAATTCAAATTAATATAAAAGATCTTCAATTTTCTCAACCACGGGCATGTAAATTTAGAACAACCTGTATACAACAAATTATTATATTTAGTTTTTAAGAAAGTGATTCGAAGAAGTGTACGAAACTCGATAACAATGCGCCTAAGATAAACAAGTTTGAGTGACGCGGACCATTATAGAGTTCGCGGAAGATTCGATCATTAGCCTACGCTAAATAAGACTCAGTGAAATAGATAATAGGTCATTAAGTTTTGTAAAAAGTAGAAAGTAAGTTTAAATTGGGAAATGATTATTTTTTCTTGAAATCCATTAAACATATTTAGAAAGATTAAAAGTTGGTATTGAGGAATACGGCGAATTAAAATTGGTGGTGGAATGTTGATTTTTGAATCTGGAAGGGATATTGAGAAAGTAGGGGAATGAATGAGGATGAGAGATCAGAATGTTTTGAGCGGTCGAGAGGAAAGTCCAGTGGTAGACGGTAGTGTACGAAGAGTGAAAAAGCCGGTATAGTTCCGTGAGTGTTGAGTACCCATCGGAACGAGAGGTAGGCCGAGTCGAGAGAAAAGAATCTCCTTGAGCAAAGAGTGTCCCGGTAGCTGATTGAAGTGGTTCGAAAAAGGTAGAACACGGCATCACGAGAAAAGCAGGAACGAGAGCGATACGAGGTAGTTTTCAAAGGAGAACATTACTGGAGGCCAGGACGAGTTTTTCATCGCAACCAAGGGTAGGAGGAAACGGGTTTTGTGTGAGGACATTCGCAGTTCATCAGATAAAGGTCAGTCTCATTTGTCAGGGCATGAATGTATGGTTTTTTTTTGTATTAAATACCACATTAAAAATTGAAGAACATAATCGCTAATATCAGAAGATTTTCATCAAACTTAAATCAATTTGTTGCTAATAAATCCTAATAGTTCATTATGAATAAAAATTTAAAATTAGAAACCAAAAGGAAATAAGATTCCCATGTTTAAATGTTTGTATTAAATAAATATAAGATCTAACAAATATTAAGCAGTAATTGCCATTTATATAAAATAAACAAAATTTTGATTTATGATTGTAATCCATATGTGTGTATTATTTTATATTTTTCCTATCCCGATTAGGAACCACTGAGAAATACTTAGAAGTCACGAAAGTAAGTAAGTAATTTTATAATTCGCCCTGAGATTGAAAACATATTGATATGTGATCTGGTTGATTAATTAGATTATCATTAATGCATTAATTAAATTAAATTACATATAAGAATATCATCACATATAAATAAATAAGATCACAACATTACATATGTGTGGACATTTATTGACCCACCTTGGTCCTCGCTGTTTCTACTAAAAGGTTGGTCCTGCGAGGGTTAAGAGAGCAAATTAATGCCGCTCGCGAGCTGAAATATAACATCAAATATACGAGTAGAAAGATGACCTATTGAATTTTTCCCAAAGGACCCCGCACAAACCTTATGGAAATAAGGGACCTATATAGGTCCCAGTGGATTTCGTTCATACTTTGGGAAAAATACTCTTTGAAGCATCCTAATAAAAAGTTCTCATAGGCACAACTCAATCGTATGAAGGATTTTCAAGATATAGAGGCCCAAAGTCGGAAAATTATAAGATTTACGGGGTATTCCAATTCCGTGAGTTACTGGTTATTTGGCAACATGTAGAAGTTTGGATCAAGGAAAAGTACTAGTAGTCTAGGATTTTTTCCTGGCTATCCAATGGCGATCTTTACTTTGACCTTGACCTTCAACGGACGTCATCTTCTATAGTTTCGGGGGTTTTCGGCATTAAATTGATATAAACAGATTACTCATGGGTTTTTGGGATCGCTAAACACGAATATGCCATCAGAATTGACCTCCGGATGACGTGATGGCCAGAGCTACTGCAAGGGACGTCATCTTCTAGAGTTTCGATAGTTTTCGGCATTTAATTGATGCAAATGAATTACTGATGGGTTTTTTGAGGTCGCTAAACACGAATATGCCACCAGAACCGACTCCCGGAGCACCTGGTTTCCAAGGTCAATGAAAGGGGCTCCTGGAGTTTCGAGGATCTTTGGTACTACATTGATGCAAACGGATTACTCATAGGTTTTTGGAGTTGCTGAACACGAATATCCCCCCAGAACAGACATCGGAGTACCTGGTGCCAAAGGCTTTGGAGATTCGAGAGCTTTCGGTACTAAATTAATGTAAACTGATTACTCACCGGTTTTTGGGGCTGCTGAACGTAAATTCGATATCATATCCGATCCAAGGAGCACCTGGTGCCTAGGGCAGGTCTTCTTTTGGAGTTTCGACAGGTTTCGGCATTAAATTGATGCAGATGGGTATTACTCATTAGTTTTTGGGTCTGCTAAACACAAATACGCCATCAGAACAGACACCGGGGTACCTGGTGCGTAAGGCACGTCATCTTCTGGGGTTTCGAGAGTTTTCGGTACTAAATTGATGCAAGCGGATTACTCTTGTGTTTTTGGGGTTGCTGAACATGAATATGACTTAGATAAAAGACTCTGGAGTATCTAGTGGCCACGATGAATACCACTATCAAAATAGAATGTAGTAAATGATATTAAAATAAATGAAGGAAAAACATTGTCAGATATAAATTGAGTTTATATTTTTTATAAATAATTAAAACAATTGAAGAGCACAATATAGTTATTTAATTAATATTTTTGACTTTGAAAACGGTATAAAGGACCTCGACACTCTAGAAGATGACGTGCCATAGTGCATGTTCGGTAGTATGCATGTTCGGCAACCCCAAAAACCTAAGAGTAATCCATTTGATTCCTCCGAAACTCCAGAAGATAACCTGTCTTAGGCACCAGGTGCTCCTGTGTCTGTGCTGATCACGTAATCGTGTTCAGCAACCCCAAAAACCTATAACTAATCCGTTTGCATTAATGTAGTACCAAAGACCCTCGAAACTCCAGGAGCCCCTTTCATTGACCTTAAAAACCAGGTGCTCCGGGAATCGGTGCTGGTGGCATATTCGTGTTTAGCGACCTCAAAAAACCCTGCAGTAATTCATTTGCATCAATTAAATGCCGAAAACCATCGAAACTCTAGAATATGACGTCCCTTGCAGAGGCCCTGGCCACCACGTCATCCGATGGGCAATTCTGATGGCATATTCGTGTTTAGCGATCCCAAAAACCCATGAGTAATCTGTTTATATCAATTGAATGCCGAAAAACCTCGAAACTCTAGAAGATGACGTCCGTTGAAGGCCAAGGTCAAATTAAAGGTCGCCATTGGATAGCCAGGAAAAAATCCTAGACTACTAGTACTTTTCCTTGATCCAAACTTCTACATGTTGCCAAATAACCAGTAACTCACGGAATTGGAATACCCCGTAAATCTTATAATTTTCCGAGTTTGGGCCTCTATATCTTGAAAATCCTTCATACGATTGAGTTGTGCCCATGAGAACTTTTAATCAGGATGCTTCAAAGAGTATTTTCCCAAAGTATGAACGAAATCCACTGGGACCTATTTTCCATAAGGTTTGTGCGGGGTCCTTTTCCACGACCTTTTCAGCAGGATCATAATTAAAGAATATTTATAAGCAATCTCCAGATAAAATATCTACATAAATTCAAGGGTTCACTTAAGGGTCAACAAACATTAAACAGGTCCCAACTGGACTAATTCCAGTTTCATTTAGGTATGTCACGTCCAATATCAAGCCAAAAGGTAAAAAAACGTGATGTTGATTAAATAATAATGATTGTTTGAGTTTTATATTTTTAGCAACACAAAATTTAGTCATTCTTATTCACGTCGTTTCTATTTTGCGCAGTTCTAAACAAATAATGTGCAGATTGACCTTCGTTTAAACATTTACCATAAATGAAGGTGGAGCCGAAGTTTAATTTTTTTCTTTCTAACTTTATATTATATTATACAGACAGGAACTATCCGTTATTACAACATAAAACATTTTTAAAGTCATTATCTGGCAGATAAAATCGGCTACTGTTAAATTGTAGTAAAAAACTAGAACAATGATTGTTTGCTTGACCGATCTTATAGGTTATGTAATTTTAAATGATCCGTCGAACAATAGAAGGATCACGTGCCAACGAAATTAACACTGAGAAGTCAAGGTAACTAAACAATTAAAAAGTAATTTAGACTACTATAAAGGTTTAAAATAGTAGCAAAAAAATGAAATATGATTGTCTCTGTCCAGAAAACGCAGTGTATGAAAAAATCAAGAAACCCCAGAAGAAGTTAAGTTAGCAATTAATAATAAAAGTGAAAAGAAAACACAAAAGCGGCAGGGTATCAGGTTTTCTCCGGGATGTAATCCATAATCTCCTACGGCCATAAGATTAATTACTGGCAAATCACTTAAGATATAGAGTAAGGAGTAGCGATATCGGGACTATATGTAACATCCAAAACGTTGTACTTTGGTCCATAGTCAAAAAAGAACATAATAAGGGACTACGTTGATAGAATGGGTGATATTAGACTTGCAAATGTTGCAAATGAACAAAAACAAAATACCAGGATGCCAGATGCCACCTTGAAGACACACACGCTGCTGGTATAAAGATTGAACATCGGAATCCCAACTTGAAGCAGATATTCTGTTCGATTTTTATTTAGATAAGCGGACAGGTGATGAATGCAAATTGTAGATTCTCCCATGTTCGCTATTTATCGGTCTGTTTGCTTTATAGAAGTTTCTCTTTTCGATTTTGAATATTTTTCTCCTGTGTTTCTTACAACGGGTAAGAAATTTTTGAAAATTAAATTAGGTACTAAGTGATACCGCATTTGTATATCAAAATCTGTTGATTCTCTATACAACTTAAAAATAGACTCCCTGTACCAAACTGTATGTTTTTTATTACTTGGGAGAATACCACATTACCCCGTGTAATCTACTCTACATGTGCGTGACAGATTCACATAGTTTCGGATCAACTATACTTTGGTCCTTGAACCGCTAATCATGTAGAGAGGAAGTATTCGTGGTAAAAACCTCACACAAAAGAAGTTACAGGATGTGTCAACAATGTCGCATGTAGGTGGCAACTACGTCCCACTTCAGTTAATATGACAGATTCTCGTGACAATGAGGGAAATTGTAAAAATTTGGATACGAATGAGTTATTTTATAAATTGGCAATTGCTGAAAAATGCGTGTGTGAAAGAATGCTGGATTTGTTTTTAAAATTGGTTATTTTATAACCGGATTATGTCAATTTGTTTACAAAATAAAATTACGACTTATTAACATGATTCGACATGAGCACATCAGACAAATTCAGCAGAAAGAAAATGATAGAGGAAAATATTAAAACATGCACTAAACTTACTTATGAAATATTCATATGCAATAAAAAGTGGGAGGCATGATAAAATTAAACAATGGAGTGAATCAAGGCGAATAGTTATCAAAGATATTACATTGCTATCTAAAATGATAAAAAAGCTGTCGAATACAGGAATGATAAATCCGAAAAATGAAGAAAAAATCAGAGTTTTGAAAAAAAAAGTAATAAAAAAAGCGGAGGCCGAATAGCAATAACGGTAGAAGATAACAATTTTGTCAAAGAGCAAGGAGCAGACTGAAAGGAACATACATATAAGTGATGGAGATAAGAAACATTGAAAAGAAAGTAAAAGATATGAAAAATGAAGAGAACTGATGGAATACATACAGCAATTCTAAAAAGTAAAATTCAAAATATGTCGATCCTCACACAAACAGAATATTCAAGACAATGTACAGGTTGTAACAACAAGGTAGGTCATAAATTAAATCACATATTCAGGGACCAAAAATAATTCGATTGAACCTAACTTACCTTAGAATTAAACATGTGCACATAAAAAAATTACAATCTTTTAAAGTTACAGATTTTACATTGAAAATGCACATGTGGCTTTCTTATGGCAGGAACATTGGAACATTTTAAAAAAATATCGTTGAAATTTGTGCACCCCATAAAAATTTTTTGGGGGTTTTCTTCTATTAAACGTTCCAATTAAATTATTATTGTGGTACCATTAAAAACAAAGTTTTTAAAACTTTTTTGCCTCTTAGTTCGATAAGCCAGTTTTTATCGAGAAATATCGCGAAAATCGACCACATATTTGTAAATCGTTGTAAAATTATAGACCTGATAATATGTAATACGAAAAGTTATTTACATATTTATAATATTTACATTTTATTAGGTACCTACAAAAATTTTGACACATATTAAAGAATAAGCCGCATCTCGATAAAATCTGGCTTATCGAAAAAGTACTAAGAGATAAAAAAAAGTTTTAAAAACATTGTGTATAACTAATGGTACCACAATAATAATTTAATTGGAACGTACACAAACATTTGGGGGGTTTAGGGGAACAAAACGGCCATAAAATTTTTATTCGGTGCACAAATTTCACTGATATTTTTTTTAAGATGTTCCTGTCATAAGAAAGCTTCATGTCAATTTTCAATATAAAATCTCTAACAGTTTTCGATATACATATTGGAAAAATAGATTTTCATTTTCAAGGGCTGTAACTTATTTTATGTGCATATTTGTACTAGAGGAAGTTAGGTTCAGTCGAACTATTTTTGGTCCCAGAATATGTGATTTAATTTATGACCTACCTTTTTGGTTACCTTGTATACATACAGCTTCCACGGTAGCGTATACCTTTTATTTATGTAACGTTTAAATAAAACTGCAACGTATAATGAAAAACAATGTGGAATACAATACTGAAACCCAAGAAACGAAAGGGAAAAACGTTCATGATGGGTTAAGAGAAAAGAAGAACCTTAAGCCAGAAAGAACAATAGGGGTGGGCTTCTTAATATATTCTTATTAAAAAAAGAAGTGCCGACCAAAAGGCAGTTGACAATTCTGACTATAAAATATCTAGCTAATTCGGTAGAACATGTTGCAATATGGCAACACATAGTAGAAGGGTCCACAAAAAATGGTCTGTTTACATTTTTTACATCGTAATCTACTTTGTAGCTGAAATTTTTAGTGGATTTCGTTTATTTTACTAAAATTTACACGTCTTTTCACAACTTATAAAATTATAAGAACACTGGATAGACTTGGCAAATATTAAAATAAAATTGTCATAATTAAAATAAAATACTGACCATTATTTCGGCATCTCAAAATTTTTTTGGAGAAGTTTACTAAAATGATTGTAAACTAATGTGATACACGTGGGCGAAGATAGGAAAAAATAAAGTAAAAAACTTAAACCTTAAACGACAATAGTCTAACCTAAACAATAGGTATAAAATTCGTATTAAAAAAGACAGTGCTACAGGTTAATCAGTACTTCAGAGGCTGATGACCAGAATAGCGGAGTTTGGACAAGAATACGGTCTAACAATAAACGTTAAGAAGACAAAATTTATGAGAATATCGAAAACTCAAAGAAATAACGAGAATCTCTTCATAAACGAAACCAATGTCGAACGAGCAGACCAATATGCATATCTTGGAACAATGATCAACTCCACAAGTTACCTGATTACCTTCAGGAAATCAAAATCGGGATAGAAAAGGCTAGAGCACATTTTAACAAAATGAGAATAGTGCTCTGCACAAGAGATTTGAAGTTGGAGCTAAGAATTAGGTTGGCTAGGTGCTACGTTTTTTGACTTTGTTTTACGGAATGGAAGCTTGGATCTTGAATGCGGCATCAGTGAAAACACTAGAATCATTCGAGCTGTGAGTGTACAGAAGAATTCTGAAAATATCGTGGACAGAACACGTCACAAACAAAGAAGTTCTGAGAAAGAAAACAAGAAAATTAGAATATCTCGGACATATTACACGTGGAGAGAGATAAAAATTGGTCCGATTGATTATGCAGGGAAAGTTGAAGGAAATTGAAGCATAGGGAGACGCAGAATATTGTGGCTGCGCAACCTGAGAAAATAGTACGGATGTACATAAAATGAACTTTCCAGAGCAGCCGTCTCTAAAGTCCGAATAGCTATAATGATTGCCGACCTCCATCGCGGAGAAGGCACTTGAAGAACAAGAGAGGTTAATAAAAGTTTTATCAACTTTTGATGTAAATTTGAATTAACATTACTGTTCATGCAATACCTATATCCAATAATAGCAATAAATATTTAACATTACGGTTCATGCAATACCTATATCCAATAATAGCAATAAATATTTATAGAACCACACTTTTACACTCTGCAACTACAACTATGTTGTAGTTACAAAGTATGAGAGACTTGTTGGTATCCATCATTTCCGTGGGTTGAATTATGATGAATACAAAATTAATCGGAAAATTATTGTGATGTAACATATTAGTCAGTTCACGGATACATATTTATATAAGTTAAAAAATAATAAGGGCACACGGGTACCATTTGTTTTTAATTTTCTGTCATACCTACTAGTTCATTATTGTTTGAATTGATTATTTCAAATCTTATTTACATACCATATTAATATTTGAATCATAAGGAATGGGGAGAAAACGTTTCGAATCTAGAATTATTTGTTGCCTTTCCCGTTTTTTATACTTCTTTAGCCGCGATGGGGGTAAATGTATATGTGCGCGAATTCATCAAAAGTCTTGGTCCTGGGCGCAGCTCAAACATTATACGGGTTCTGATTGGGTGTTGAAATGATCCGTCAATTGTTCAATATGGAGGTTATGGATAAACAAATGTTGGGTATATTAGTTTTTATTGTTATGAGGACAGAAACAAAAGCAAGTTTATAATTGTAGTGACTTTTTAAATAGTTTTTAAAAGCCACAGGTACGTAATTGTAAATGATTTAGAATTGTAATAAAAAAATATCTACATACCTATTTAGAGAATGAAAAAAAAAATATACTTACCTATTAGTAGGTAGGTAATGCTTTAATGAAGACAACGATAGCTCAGCAGAAATCAAAATAAGAATAGAAAAAGTCAGATCCATATTCACTAAAATGAAGAGAGTGTTCTGTGGAGAGATTTGAGCCTTGAAATGAAACTTCGCCTGATGAGATGTTACGTACTTTCTGTGCTGTTCTACGGAATGGAGTCATGGACGCTGAAAAAGATTGATATCAAAAAATTGGAGGCATTTGAACTGTGGATGTATCGCAGAATCTTGAGAATATCATGGACGGAGAGAGTCACAAACGTCGAGGTCTTGAGAAGAATGAATAAAGAAAAGGAAGTCATATTTACGATCAAAAAACGAAAACTGTAATACTTGGGACACATTACAAGAGGCGAAAGATATGAACTGCTTCGAATAATTATGCAGGGAAGATAGCAGGAAAAAGATCCATAGGAAGAAAACGAAACTCCTGGCTAAAGAATTTACGGGAATGGTATAGCTGTAGCAACAACGAATTGTTTCGGTCAGCAGTTTCGAAAATACGTATAGCCCTGATGATCGCCAACCTTCGGAACGAAGATGGCACTTGAAGAAGAACAATGCTTTAATTTACATAATTTGATTACGAACAAAATTTCTACCAATCTTCATCTAATATATTGTTTTCTTACTATGTTTTGTTGTATTTTAATATTTTAATTCCCCAAAAATCAAACCAATTTGATTAAATTCATATAAGTAATAAGCACCTGTCAAAAAGTTCATGGTGTAAACGTTCAGTTGGTGTATATTCCCACATGACAGATAGGTGTAGGTGGCACAATGGGAAAGCGCTTTGATATACAATCTAAGCAGCCCTATAATACGCGGGTTCAATCCCCAATGCAAGTTTTTATTTTTTTATTTTTTTTATACATTTCATGATTGTAAGTACATTATTATATAATTTTTTTCAGAAAATACGTATTTAGTTTAAATTTTTGGCAACAATTATTATTCAGAAATCATTTCTTTGTGGCATTTTTCAATGTGTTTGTGTGTTTTATTCTTTTATTTGTTTTTAAATTTTTGGTAGGTATTGTTTTAATAAAAAATTTTGGAGAGTAGTAAGTATTAAAATTAGTTTAATATTTAAATAAAATATAAATAAACTGTTTAAAGTATATTAATTTCGTTGAAATCATTATATTATAACTTCTTACGTGCTTCTTTTTTTCCTAATCGCGTCAAAAATTTCGAAGCCTCTGTGCAGTGACTTTTTTCTAGCACAATATGTAGTCTTTTTCTAGCACTGATAGTGTATGTTTGGTATCGTACATAAAATGTTGTTCTTCTGCTCTTCTTAACGCGCCATCTTCGCGATGGAGGTCGGCAATTGTTACGGGCTATTCTCATCTTAGATGCAGTTGCTCTGAATAGTTTGATTGATGTACATCTGTACTATTCCCTCAAGTAACGCAACCATGAGATTCTTCTCCTTCGTATATTTCTCCTTTGCTGGATCCCCTTGTATAATCAATTGAAGTATCTCTCTCCAAGTGGCATGTCCCAGGTAATGGTAGCTTTCGTGTTTTGATGGTTCTCATTATTTCCATTCTTTTGTTAACACTTCTTATGACTTCGTTGTTTGTTACATGCTCGTTCCATGGTATCTTCAAGATTCTATAGGTTTGTTCCAACACAACGAGAAACCGTCCATGTAACGATCACCGTCCTGCTCAGTAAACAAAATAACCCATGGAACGCACGATATACAGACACAGAACGCATGGAACGTATTATTTTATAGTAAAGTGATCGTTACATGACGGTTCTCCGTTGTGTTGGAACAAACCTTATATATACACAGTTTGAATGCTCCTAGATTCTTAGTATTCGCAGAGTTAATGGTCCACGCTTCCATTCCGTACAACAGAGCCGAGACTTTGCCAGCCTAACTCTCAACTCTAATTTCAGTTCTGTTCTACAAAATATATTTCTCATTTTATTGGCGTTCGTACTTCTTTTTATTAGAACTTTGATTTGTTTCGAGACATCGTTTGTGTGATTAATTATTGTGCCAAGCTGTAGTTTTCTATTCGTTCTATCTACAAGTATTACCGTTAGTTATCAAGTTTTCATCATCATTTTGGTTTTTTTGATAACCTCGTCAATTTAGTTTTATTCGTGTACAGTCCACATTCTTCTTCATACTTAACTATCTCTCTTGTCATTATCTCTCCAAAGTATGCGTTAAACATTAGTGGCGACAATACATATCCTTGTCATACCTCTCTTTTAAGTTCGAAATCTTTTGAAGTGTGTTCAACAATGGAAATATAAGCCCGCTTTATACTTTATGTAGATTCGTTGTCTAGAGCCTTGTTGTAGTCTATAAAACAGACAGTACAGATTTTGGTTAACATCCAAGCATTTCTGGATAAGTGTTGGGTTTCTTCATTGTCCATAACATCAAGATTTTGTAAATTCGTCTGTAAATAATCTTAAAAACAGTTGAAGTGTTTGAGAAATCAGTCTTACGTGGGATGGTTTCTTAGGTGCGATTTCATTAAACAATTTTCCTAGGCATGTACTTATGCTCTATTATCTTAATAATGTCGATAGACAGTTGATCTGGCCAAGAGCTTTGTCACTTTCATGTTTTCTTTGGGCGAAATACATCAGTATTTCTTCATTTTTTCGTCACTTGTTTCTTTTTCTTCTAATAATATGTCTTTAAGGTTTCTTTTTTCGTCTTCCGTCAAAATGTTAGTCAAGTGAAATTTTCGAGTTTTTCCAATATTTCTATTTCCTACGGTCACATTAACGGGTAAGTATTATGCCGCGTCCTCACTGGTAAAAATTTGCGTTGAACTAGTTGTTCGTCGCAAATATTTGCGTGCTCGAAGTAAATTGTGCTAGTGTGGACGTGTGCGTCGCATAAATCGGACGCAAGAATTTTCGACGCACACAACGCACACGCTCCATCGGTTGTCGGTTTATCGAGGGAAGATCAAATGATTTGAGCACCGCGTCCTCACTGGTAAAAATTTGCGACGCAAATTCTTGTGACGAACGATTAGTTCAATACTCGCGAAAAATTTACCAGTGAGGACGCGGCATAACGTACATAAAAGTGTGCCTGATCCAGCCTGATCAATATTATCTCGTATTTGTAATTTGTCTGTCATTATGAACATTTTTCATGGCACTAACACTTGAGCATAATGGCAAAGTAGCCAGTTAAGTGTAAAAGAAAAAACCCTTGGGAGAAAATGACTATTACAGGCAATTTTCACATAATAAAAACTTTATTTTAATAGAAATCCAAGCCTGTATAGGAAAGTATGTTCAACAGGCGACTCTTTTTATAATAAGTATCTATAATTTTCTGTGTTTGCGACCAATTAAATTAGAGATAATAAGTTATTGTACAAAAGTAGGGCAACGGAATGGAACAAATTGAAAAAAGACATTTTAACATAGTTAATAAACACAGAATGGTAAAATGGTATATCTAATTGTAAGTGATGATTACTCGTATAAGATTTAATGACTGCTTTTAAACTTCTGTTTCTATAGGCTATTATGTTAAAAAATAGGGCTAAAAGAGACTATAACGTTAAAAAAAGAGGTTGTATTATTTCATATTATATTCAATGGATTCCCAAAAACGAAAATTTAAAGGGGTGCGTTTTTGAGAAAGGAGTAATTAGCCCCTATGCACTAGAGTGCATTAGGGTGAATTCTATGAATAATATCATAACGTTAATATAATAACGGATCACAAGAAATAAACAATATGATACAAGCCGGCAACAGATATCTTGACGCCATTCAAAACCTTACAAAATCGAAACAACTAACAGGACGTACAAATATACAAGTATATAAAACAATAATACGACCCGTTGTGATGTATGGAAGCGAAACGTGGACGATAACAAAGGCAAACGAAGAGAAACTACGTGTTTGGGAAAGAAAAATCCTAAGGGCCTCTGCTTCATGAAGCTGCAGGACACTATAGGATAAGAACAAACATAGAGCTCGAAGGACTGTACCCAGACGTCAACATAAAAGAAATAAAGTCCAGAAGACTCCAATGGGCTGAACACCTCAGAAGACATTCCGACCAAAGAACAGTAAGTATGAGAGGAAGTCCCAACTGGAAGAAGACCACGCGGACGCCCTCGACTACTCTCTCTCCTGTCGTTTCCCCATTACTGAGGATCGTGATTTCTTCCAATATTCCTAACAATGTTTCTCCATTGGTCTCTATCTTCAGCTGCTCTAAGAGCTTCGCAGAATGAGTTTCCAGCTGAATGCTTTATTTGGTCAGACCATCTAGTTGGTGATCGTCCTCTTGATCTTCTCCCCGGAACGTTTCCAGAAACAATTAATCTCTCCAAACTGCCGTCACCTCTGCGAACCACGTGACCAAAGAAATGCAGAATTCGTTGCAGACATATTGTGGACAGCCTTTTTTTAATATTGAGTTGGTTTAGAACGGAAACGTTTGTCCTATGAGCTGTCCAAGGTATGCGCAGCATTCTTCTCCAGCACCACTTTTCAAAGGCATCAATTTTTTGGCGCTCGCATGCGCGAAGAGTCTCTGCTCCGTATAGAAATATTGAGAATACAAGGGCATTCACCAGTCTCATCTTGATATTTTGAGAGATAGTTGTCTTTCCAAACTTTAGTTAGGCGACTCATCGCATTTTTTGCCATACCAATACGTCTCCGAAAGCTTCTGCTTCACAGTTACCATCGTTAGTTATACTAGATCCGAGATAGACAAAGGTGTTTACTATCTGGTATTCCTGTAATATGTTAGTCAGTTGAATAGTGTCAAATCTGTCGACCACCATTATTTTTGTCTTAGCTTTATTGATTTTCAGGCCAACTTTATTGCTTTCGTACTCAACTCTTCGCAGAAGATCAAACATTTCTTGCTCATTTGCTGTTATAAGTGTAGTGTCATCAGCAAATCTAAAATTGGAGATTTTCTTTTCTACCAGCTACTGTTACTCCACCGGCCCATCCTTCTAAAACCATCCTCATGACATGTTCACCATAAATGTTAAATAAATCAGGTGACAACACGCATCCTTGTCTAACACCTCTCTCGGTCTTGAATTGGTTTGAGAACTTCTGATATACGACGGAGATGCAAGGTGGATAACATTAATAATTGGGTAAGAAACAGAAGAATAGAATGGAATGACCACATAAGCCGAATGACAACAAATAGGGTAGTCAGGACAGCGAGAGACGGTTCCCCAATAGGAAGACGATCAGTGGGAAGACCACGAAAACGATGGAACGACTACTTACTAGAAGCACATTTGAAAAAACAGACAGAGTCATGTCTATACAAAAAGAAGAAGAAGAACTTCTGATCTAGTCGTACTGTTGCTATATTAGACTGGTAAAGATTTTTAATAAGTGCCACCAGGTGCATTGGTGCGCCCATTTCTATTAAAATTGACCACAGATTTATCCAGCTTACACAATCAAATGCCTTTTGGTAGTCAACGAAGCATATAATCATAGGTACTTGAAATTATCTAGACTTTTCAATGAGTTGTCTCAGGTTCAGGATTTGTTCCCTTGTACCTTTACCCTTTACAAACCCCGCTCGTTCCTGAGGTATTTGGTAATGTAGATAGGTTTTTAATCTGTTTTTGATGATATGCAACAAGATTTTACTAGCATGTGTCATTAGTGACAGTGTGCGGTAGTTTTCACATCTGGTAGTAGTTCCTTTTTTGTGTAGTGGGATATAAATTGAGGTACACCAATCAGATGGCCATTTTCCTGAATTCCAAACAGCGCCACAGATAGAATGGATGATATGTTATCCTTTGTCACCTAGTAACTGTAGTATTTCACATGGTATTGAATCAATGCCTGGGGATTTATTTCTCTTTAGTGATTTAATTGCATCTTTGACTTCAGCGAGTAAGACAGTAGATTCTCTAGGGTAGTCAGAAAGCCACTGATTTTCTGCTGATATGTACCTCGTTATTTTTATATAGCTCGCCACAGTAGTTTCGCCATGTTTCCAATATTTCATCAGTATCGGTCTTTAAATTACCTTCCTTATCTATTACAAACCACGTTTGAGGTTTAAATTCTCTGGTAAGGAGTTTGATCTTCTGGAATAAGTCCCTCGGTTCATTTTGACAGCCATGTTCCTCTATCTCTCTGCATATTTGAGAGATGTAATCAGCTTTATCTTTGCGGCACTGTTTTCTGATTTCTCTCGATAACGCTCTGTATTCATCGTTTGTTCCGTATCTAGTTTTATGTTCTTTTCTGCGTTGAATCACAGTCCACGTATTATCGGATATCCTTGGCTTACGGCCAGTGGAAACCGCTGCCTAACAGTTTTTTTCAGCCTCGATTACCTTATCTTTGAGATAGATCCAAGTGCTCTCAGGGTCACTATCTACTTGGTCTAAAGAAAGATCATCTTCTAGGTTTTGTTGGAAGTCATTGATTTTTGATGGATTTAGAGACATGACTTTTCTCTGGGGTCTTCTTTTGGGGACTTTAAAACGAAGTCGAACGTTCAATACCAGGAGTTGATGATCGCTTCCACAGTCTGCGCCAGGATATGTTTTACAGTTGATGGACGACGACTTCCATCTTAATCTTATTAGGATGTAGTCTATTTGATTCCTTGTTCGTCCATCTGGGCTGCGCCATTTGTATAATCTCCGTGGATGATGTTGATATAACGTGTTTGTAATTGTAAGATGTTGTTCTACATAGAACTCCACTAGACGGTCGCCATTCTCATTTCTCTGTCCCAGTACATTTTTGCCTAGCACTCCTTCAATATTTTCATTAGATGACCCCACTTTGGCGTTAAAATCTCCTAAAATTATGACGAGTTCACGATTCGGAATAGCGAGAAAAGTTTCTTCTAGATGACCATAGAACCTGTTGATGTCTTCTTCTTGCTGTTGTAGGAGCGTATACCTGGACAAGGTGTAGAGTATTGGTGGATATTCTAATTTTAAGGGATATTATCAGGTCCGTAAAGTTGGCTTGTCCACTTTTATATAACAATAAAATTTTCATGCCATAATTTAGTGCTCATTTAGTGCTAATTTTGTACCGCAGTCCCGAATTTTGTGCTCTTTATTTATTTAAAAAAGCAGGTGGACAAGCCAGCTTAACGTTAAGCTGGCTTGTCCACTCTTAGTACACAATGAAAAAATAAAATTATTCAGATTCTAAATAGGCTATAATTTAGTGCTCATTTAGTGCTAATTTTGTACCGTAAACATTATAATGAAATATTTGTTTAAACAATTTGTTATAAACAAAATTTTAAAAAATAAAAAAATAGAAAATTTTTTTATGCTAGAATTTAGTGCTCATTTAGTGCTAACAAAATATCCATATCCTGAATTTTGTGCTCTTTATTTATTTAAAAAAGCAGGTGGACAAGCCAGCTTAACGTTAAGCTGGCTTGTCCACTCTTAGTACACAATGAAAAAATAAAATTATGCATATTCTAAATAGGCTATAATTTAGTGCTCATTTAGTGCTAATTTTGTACCATAAACATTATAATAAAATATTTGTTTAAACAATTTGTTATAAACAAAACTTTTAAAAATTAAAATATCGAAAAATTTTTTATGCAATAATTTAGTGCTCATTTGGTGTTAATTTTGTACCATAAAGATTATTATAAAACATTAAAATTTTAAACAGTAATAAAAACGAAAATTTTTAGTGATCCAATTTAGCGCAAATTGTGTGCAAATAACTAAATAAGACATCGTGAGATCAAATTTGGTGCTCTTTATTAATGTAGAAAAGAATTACAGTCTAAATATAAAGGCATGGTGATACAGATTTAATTGATTTTATTTATACGCTTTTTCAACTTTAATGTATATTAGAAATTCTATGTTGACTTTTTTGTCCACATCTTTGGTTAGAGTTCTTTGTGTTCCTGCATTGAGATCATTAAACTCGGTCCACAGATTATTTCTGCGACAGATTGTTGTGTAGTGTCCCATGGACAGTTTTCCTAATCCATTAGTCGACGTAAGGTCATTGTTAATGTAACGGATTACTCCTACCAGTAAATAATAATCAGAGGTCCCAAGTACATCGGGAAATTTTATCGGGATGTTATCCAGATGAGTTAAGGTCCTGATGTCCGTTAATTGAATTAAGATAATTGGACCTGTAAAGAAATTATTTTAAGTATATGGATTTTCTTTAATTTATGTGTACACGTGAAAAATAAAATACTTTTGTTGATTTTAATCATTTAAAACGTACCACTTGAATCATATTGCACTTCTGATTGTCCTCAGCATCCTCTTCTGCTACAATCTCTGTCAGCTGTTAATGCTTCTTGCATTTCCACTTCGCTTAAAGCTTCCTTAAAGAGTAAGTTATCCAAAAAATAATAATTCGTTTCTCGGGTTCTTTGAGGGCAACCATTATTACAGTTTATGACTATTCTGTTAATTGGTAATTTTTCAATTAATTTTAACATCATGTCAAAAGCATTTGTGTTGCAGTCTACGTGTATTACTTTTTGAAGTTCATTATTTGTTTTGTTTAGTGTCTTCTGTATAGCACTTTCATGAAACTCCAGTAAAATTCTGCCTCGTTTTACATAATATTGTGCAACTCCCATCTTTTTTATATATAGTGCAAGTGCAATAAATGGACAATCCTTTTGTAATGTTTTTAATGCATTTTCGACTTCAGAAGGGTCTATTGCTCCAACAATAAACGATTGTACAATTGAATCTATTGCACACGTGTTATAAAATGAATACAATTGTTTTTTAATTTTCACACCCTAGAATAAAAGAAACCGGTATAAAATTTTAAATATTTAAATTATTTTGTTTATCGTAATAAATTCATAATTTGATTGAACTGAGTTCATTTAAATTAAGTAATTATTCACTATTAACTATTTTGCAACACAAAGTAATATTTAATATAAACTGATTAATTTTACCTTTAAATTTAAAGCATTTCCATTCTTCAGAATAGGCACTTTCTGCAAATTATCTTGAAACAGTGAATCAAAAGTAGTTTGGTTTTGATCCAAGTATTTTGATAACTTTGCAGATTTTGTTCTCGATTTTTAGTTGTATTTTTTGATGCCTTAGTGACTTGACCACGCCAATTTTCTTCTTTTCCTAAATCGATTATTTGTTGTACGTTGTTTACAGCATTGCAGTTGTTGCACAACATTTCACTACTCCCTTTTTTTTTTGTTGTGCACAACTGGATGAACACAATTGGCATATTATTTCTTTGGTATTAATTATTCTTACGTTCTCTTCTTGAATTGTATCTGTAAACATGAGAGAAAATAAAAATAGTTGTGTAGAAAGGATGTCTTCAATTTCTTAAGAAATAAAATAATACACCATCATGGTTCACAAAACTTTATTCTCACCTCATGTCTTACAATCTTCTGTCTATCATCTGTCAGCTGTCATTACCCCTTGACAACCTGACAGAACATCAAATTTAAATTTAAAAAAAGGCGGTAAGGATAAGAAGCCTACAGTTGTAAAATATATAACAAGGTGTAATGAATAAGAAATACCTACTTCAGTTAGAAGCTTTTACATACCTTTTACGAATTCTTTATCTTCCTTAATTGAGATTGACTTTGGTTCAGTAGCAATTATTAACTTTCTTTCTGCATCAAGATCTTTCTCCGATTCATTTCCAGATCCTTTAGTAATTTCAACGTTATCTTCTTTGTTTTCCATTGCATCAGTTTTCGCTTGAATTATATTAGAGCGACCAACCAGGTACTCTAAAATCGCATTAACTGCTGCATCTGCTCTCAATTTTTTTTTCAAATAAATCTTTTTTTATATTTTTTATTTCGCTTTCTACTGCAGAACTGGAAGCCGGAATTTTACCTAATCCAAATTTTTGTACCCAAATACAAGACCATAACGGGAAGCTTTTAATGTCTTTCTTTAAACGTGCGCAAAATTCTGGCAAATTAAATGGATTGTCATGTATTCCTATTTCTTTTGTTTTCACCATTTCGACTTCTTTTTCAACATTTTCAAACCAATCTGCCCAACAATTTATTGGTTTATCTGTTAAGTTTTCACTTTCTTCGTTTGTGTCGTCAAAAATAGATTCATTAGTTGGCCTCATTGATTCCCATTTTTCTGTTACTTCTTCGTCGAAAAGAGCCTCTTCTAAACCATGTGGCTGAACTATATTTTTTAAAAATTGTTTTTGCGTTTCGCAACTACTGTCTTCATTTGTATTAATGAGTAATCCATCTGTTTCGCAAGAAGCCACTATTAAAATTGCTTTTAGAATAGTGGTTGCTCTTTCTATAGTTTGACATAATATTAATTGTCCTATAGCAGCTTTATAAAATACTTTAACTTTCTTAGATTTTGTCAAGACACTCAAAAAATTAACGTACAATTTAATGAAATGAGCAACATCCATTCTAATAAAACATTGAGGGAGGTCAGAAGCATTAACATATTCTTCGATGGTGCGGTACTGAGTGAATGCTTTAATGCTGGCGATTATGAGCGCTTTTCCTCCATCACACGTGAATTCTTTAGGTTGAGGGGCACCTAAACGAGTCCACTCGTTAAGGAAGTACATAACTGCATTAGTATTATGTACCGAGCTCAGCATTTGTGCTACACTAAATTGTCCTGCATCGTTGTTAACAACAAATGCTGAGGAGTCCGACATTGAAGATGAATTTATCATAGAACAGGCAGACGAGTACGACTCAGACGAGCATATAGAGAATGAACCTCAATCTTCAAGCAAAATTTTGATATCCAAGGATGGAACTGAATGGAGTAATGATCCAATTCGCAGTGCTCAAACAAAAGCTCGCAATAGCCTACGACAAAAAGATGGGCCTGCAGCTAAGAGTAATTTATTTACACCTAAAGAAGTATTCATGTCAATTATGAGCCCAGAAATTTGTGACATAATTTTAATGTGAAACAAACAGAAAAGGCAAAAGAGTCTGTGAAGCTTTTAACAAAGAATTGGCGCAAAGATTCCAGAATGCTTCAAGACGGCCTCCACAAAAAAAATTTTAACCATTTACTGAATGTGAGCTCAACGCATTTTTTGGTATTCTAATTGTTGCTGGTGTACATAGAAGTAACAAAGACAACTTGTGTGAGATGTGGAGTATGGATTCTCTGCCGTTAATACGTGCAGAAATGTCTCGTGATCGTTTCAAGACCATGTTACGATTTATCAGATTTGACAATGAAAGTAACCTGGAAGAACGCAAAAAACCGATAAGGCTGCACCCCTAAGATATATCTGGACAATGCTAAATAAAAATTTGCAATAAGGCTACAAACCATTCGAAGACATAACCATCGACGAACAATTGTTTCCGTATAGAGGCCGTACAAATTTTACGCAATACATACCTTCCAAACCCGCTAAATATGGTATCAAGGATTTTTGGGCTTGTGATGCATCAAATGCGTATCCCTTACAAGGTCAGCCTTATACTGGAAAACCAGCAGCTGGTTCACGACAAGTTAACGTTGGCGAACGAACAGTTTTGGATCTGGTCACATCTTATAAAGGTTCTGGTCGGAATGTTACAACAGATAACTTTTTTACCAGTTTTGAACTGGCTAAAGTCTTGAACTCATGGCAAATGACTTTAGTGGGCACAGTTAGAAAGAACAAACGATTTCTACCCACAAATATGCTAGTAAATAAGGAAAGAGCTGTTCTTTCTACTAATTTCGCATACAATCCTTATGCTACTGTATGTTCTTATGTGCCACTGAAGTAGCGAAGCCGGAAATTATTAAGTACTACAATGAAACCAAACGAGGGGGGGGTTGACACTATGGATAAAATGCTGAGTGAGTATACGGTCAAGCGTCGAACATTACGTTGGCCCTTGGCCTTTTTTTATAATATGATTGACGTCACTGGCTTAGCATCCTACATTATATATCGAGAGCACAATCCATTACCAAAAACAAAGGACCAACGCAGGAAATTTTTGAAGGATCTTGCTAAAGATCTTTGTTTGCCTTCAGTTCAATCTCGAAGTAAAAACCGGATGATGATGAGGAGTCATTTTCTTCGTAGTGCTGTAGAAATGGTCCTTGGTCGAAACATAATATTTTCTATAGTTGCTCCACCTCAAGTATCTCACAGTACTCGTGGATCTACGCCAATAACCGGAAGTTACCATGTGTGTCGGAACGAACTAAAAAAAAAAAACAGCGTAAAACGAGGAAAAGTTGTGTAGTGTGTTCTCTACCTGTGTGTGACGAACATTCTTCGTCTAAAACGACATGTATGTCTTGCGAAAATCCACAATAACATTCAGTTTTGTATTTTTATTTAAATAAACTATCATTTAATAACAAAATATATTGTTTTTTATAACCTTTATTTAAAAAAATTAACAAGGTACAAATGTACCTATGGCGTCTTTTATGGGGGTCGGAATTATCTAGGCCTTCTTCTAGGAACTAAATAAATATTTTTTTGTTATATTTGGCTCACATAATCTACTGGATAAATGTAAAGATGTCACAAAGCTTCAAGTCTCTACCTCTTTGAAAAAGAAAGTTATCACAATTTGAAAACTCAAAAGTTACAATTGTACCTATGCCGCCCGACGAAGGTTAAAGTCTCAAATTTTTTCTACTGTAGTTAAAAACCATGAGAAAACACTATTGGAGGTATATTTCACGCATAAAAGTCCCTTTCAATACAAAAGGGTTTATGACGTGCCATCTTTAAAGATGTGATATCCTGGCTCCTAAGGTCAAATTATCTTAAACGGAATAAACTATTTATAGTACATGACAGTATTTAAATTATTAAAATATTTTTTTATATCACATAATATGATTTAGGCTCGATTAAAATAAACAAAGGACACAACATTCAAGAAATATATATTTTGTTAGCAAAAAGTAAGTTATTAGTTACTATTACAGTAAAGGACCGAAAATAATATATATCTGGGTTTTACTGTAGTTGCAGAATAAAAATATTTACATTTTTATACCTTTTTAAAGTTTTGTTTATAACAAATTATTAAAAAAGAATTTATTTTACTATTTTCAAATTTTTAAAAATTTTATTTATAACAAATTGTTTAAACAAACATGTTATTATAATGTTTATAACTATCTGAGCACTAAATTATAGCCTACTTAGAATCTGAATAATTTTATGTTTTCATTGTTTATACTAAGAGTAGACAAGCCAGATTAACGTTAAGCTAGTTTGTCCACCTGATTTTTTAAATAAATAAAGAGCACAACATTCGGGATATGGATATTTTGTTAGCACCAAATGAGCACTAAATTCCTGCATAAAAAATTTTCGATATTTTAATTTTTAAGAGTGGACAAGTCAGCTTAACGTTAAGCTAGCTTGCCCACCTGATTTTTTAAATAAATAAAGAGCACAAAATTCAGGATATGGATATTTTGTTAGCAATAAATGAGCACTAAATGCTAGCATAAAAATTTTTTCGATTTTTTAATTTTTTAAAATTTTGTTTATAACAAATTGTTTAAACAAATATTTCATTATAATGTTTATGGAACAAAATTAGCATTAAATGAGCACTAAATTACAGCCTATTTAGAATCTGAATAATTTTATTTTTTCATTGTGTACTAAGAGTGGACAAGCCAGCTTAACGTTAAGCTGGCTTGTCCACCTGCTTTTTTAAATAAATAAAGAGCACACAATTCAGGATATGGATATTTTGTTAGCACTAAATGAGCACTAAATTCTAGCATAAAAAAATTTTCGATTTTTTAATTTTTTTAAATTTTGTTTATAACAAATTGTTTAAACAAATATTTCATTATAATGTTTAAAGTACAAAATTAGCACTAAATGAGCACTAAATTATAGCCTATTTAGAATCTGAATAATTTTATTTTTTCATTGTGTACTAAGAGTGGACAAGCCAGCTTAACGTTAAGCTGGCTTGTCCACCTGCTTTTTTAAATAAATAAAGAGCACAAAATTCGGGACTGCGGTACAAAATTAGCACTAAATGAGCACTAAATTATGGCATGAAAATTTTATTGTTATATAAAAGTGGACAAGCCAACTTTACGGACCTGATATTATCCTGTCATCAATAGTACTATATCCAGCCACCGTAGTCGAGGGTGGCTGCGTGGCGAGATAATGTAGCAGAAAACCTGTAAGCTATTTGCGTGGAGAATTGGTTAGACGTTGCTCAAGACAGAGAAGAATGGAGGCATGTTGTTGAGTCGACTAAAACCCACGGGATTGTAACGCCAGGCATGGCATTTGTTTCGCTTTTGCTCTATTTTAATCGTATGATACATTTTTTAAAAAGTCTACACAGAACTATAATTTTTGATTAAATATGACAATGTCACGAGCGTATGTACTAGTTAAAAAGGAATTGATGGATCTGATATCTACAACGCTATGAGCTCTGCCGTGTGAAGAGAAAGATCAGGTTTTGCAGAGTTACTCCGAAAGTATCAGGTGGTACTAGAAAAACTGTAAGTACCCACTGTAATTAAATTTAAAAAAAAAATTAAGATGCTTTAAGAAAGTTGCAAGCGGATGGCAGGCGGTGAGTGGAAAAGTATAAAGCAATTATCTAAAAGCGTCAATAACATGAAAACACAAGTCAACAGAAAAAAAAAACAGTTAATGGATGGTGACATAAATCCGAACATGTACGATATTAAGTTACTAATTAAATATTTATTTGATTACAAGTCATTACGTGAATAATGCCCAGTGGTATTTCCACCCAAATAATCGGTGGTTCCGACCTGGCGGAGAATGAGAGCCTTACTTGTTTATCATGAACTGATGCGTGCAGATTGGTCAGTAACCTCTAACCTACCACATTAGCCTATGCAAGGTGGTAGGTGGTGAGGAATTTAAAACAGGCTAAGATCGAATAGTACTGTGATTTCGCCATGCTTTTCCGGAGCAATAAGTGAAGAAAACCCAGGAGCTCGTGTAGACAGTGTCGCTCAATCTCTAGACGTTTTCACGGGGCAATAAGTAAAGAAAAACCCAGGAGTCCAAGTAGACAGTGTCGCTCAATCTCTGACGTAAGTCTATGCTCTTTCGCCGTCACAAAGTAGTACCAACAGGCTTCAACGTTTCATGCACATAAAGGGTGTTTAGTAAAGAGTGGGCCATAGCTTAACCGTAGATTACTGAGCTTAAAATATATCGATTTAAGCTAACTTACCTTAGTACGAAAGTTGATAACAACCGAAATACAGGGTGTCAAAGTTAAACTTTTATTTTATTTATTCTTGAATATTTCCTGACAGGCATGGGATAACAACACGAAATTTGGTAAGCGGAGGTTTTCTGGGATGAGAAATTCAAATTCGCCACCAAAAATTATGTATTTATTACCCAGCCCAGAGGGCAACACATACGCCTTTCAGCACTCATTTAACACGTTCAATTTATTTATCCTCCACTCTACATACTTTTTCAATCAAAACTTTTATTCTCTTAATATTTTTACTTAAAACAGGTATATTACATTCATCTCGCTAAACGCAACTGTTTTCGAGATAAACGCATTTTAAATCTGCGATACAACATAATACTTTGCATAACATCATTGTAGTTACACCCGAAAAATCAACTTGAAACCATAATAATTGTTCTCATATTTAGGTCATTGCATCGCAAAGTCCATTTGAAGAAATTTGCAATACATTTTTGGAAATTTTTATGGTTTTAAGTTATTTTTTGGATGCAACTTCAATGATATTATGCAAAAAATTATGTTGCCTCACAGATTTAAAATGCGTTTATCTCGAAAACGGTCGAGTTTTGCGAAGTGAATGTAGTACTTATACCTTTTTTAAGTAAAAATATTAAGCGGATAAGAGTTTTGATCCAAAATGTATGTAGAATGGATAATAAAAAAATTTAACATATTAAATGAGCTCTGAAAGGCGTATGTGGCGCCCTCTATGTAATACATCATTTTTGGTGACGAATTTAGATTTTTTGTCCAAAAAACCCCTGCTTACCAAATTTCGTGTTATTCTCCATGCCTGTTAGGAAATATTCAAGAATAAATAAAATAAAAGTTTAACTTTGACACCCTGTATTTCGGTTATTATTAACTTTCGTACTAAGGTAAGTTAGCTAAAATCGACTTATTTTAACCTCAGGAATCTAAGGTTAAGCTATGGCCCATTCTTTACCAAACACCCTGTATAATTAACTATTATACATGGGAAATAAGCCACAATTTAAGTTGGAAATTAAATTTATTGACGTTTCAACTTCCACTTCGGAAATCGTTATGGATTTTTTTATTATTATTGTAATTATTGTTAGTTCCAAGTAAAATAGTAAATTGCATAAGATGCCACAAAAATAGCTTTAGAACAATATGTACATAGAAGTAGGAGCGCAGAGTTCCTACACGCCTCACACCGCAATATATAGGCAGTTTTGCTGCATTGATCCATGGATGGATAGAACTAAAATAATCCTTTTTTCAATATCGATTGAATCGCTTCAAGATGGTCCTTTACCTACCATTTAGGTATATATAACTTGTCGTTACTATCATTCTATGATGAATAGCAGTCGATAAAATAGGCAGTAAAATACAGTAACATAAAAATATATCAAACAAATATATAAAAAATCTCTGATAAAAGTTGTTAATTATTTTAATCATTCATCAATAAAATTAGTAGCGGTCTGGGAACAGATGTATTCAAAGATAGAATATAGATTTTGATGTTTAATGTACTGAAAAATCGTAGAAAATTCATGTCATGGTCTTTAATTTATTGGAATGTTTGTGGCGAACATAGACAGTAAGTTTTTAAAATATTTCTTAGTAGAAACTACATTGTGTTTAAAGTTTATTAGCAGGTTCTTAATTTTGTTTTATTGTGCTATTAACTTAATACGGATGTAGAATACTAAAAGTCCCCTTATTAACAAAATAGACTAGTATGTTTCGGAGTGAAATTGATAAAAAAATGTTTGAAAGTCGGTAAGTAAAACTATAAGCGTTAAGAAAATTGAGGTCCTTATAATTTACCTACTAACCTATTAACGAGTTAACGTTTGCCGCTAGATTAACAACATAATCCATAAAATAGCCAAAAAGAATCTAAGAACGTTTTGCAGCTTTTTGTCTTTAATTTATTGCCATCTTTATGGTGAATAGAGAAAGAAAGCTCTAAACACATTTTTAAGTAAAAACTCCATATGTACATAATTTGAGGTCTATTAACAAGTTTTTTATTTTCATGGTTAATGGCTCAATATATGGGTGCCCAGAAACTCTCCTAACAAACGAAGACCAGAGATTCCTCAGATAATTTTAAGACAATTTAACCCACTTCACCTAGTCCGAAATGCTTCCTAAGGGAGCTAGAGCTCTTTGAAGATGGCGCCTTGTAATAAGTTTTCTTTAATTACGTTCAGAACGCTTCTATTAAGAAAAAACCAAAATTGGTACGCCTATTTAGTGTAGGAAACAGAGGTTGAACCTTGCAAAATGGACACAAGTCCGGTTTTATTTTTTTTCTGGCATATCAAGGGGTGCTTATTATAAGACTAACTTTTTCTGAAAAAATTTCGCCCCGGAACCCCCCTTTTCACCCCTTTAAAGGGGGTAATTTATGGTTTTTGCAGAACGTAGCCCTTCCTGTACCTTTTACAAAAAATTTCTTTTATAGAAATATGAAGAGGACTATATTTTCTACGATTTATTTTCAACAGCATCTCTCTATCATCCACCGTTTAGCGGGGGTGGCGCCCCAAATTTGACAAGTTTTTAAAAAAGATGTTTTTAAAAAAATATATTTTTCCCCAACTGTAACGGAAATTAAAAAGGAATGCTGCGGAAATTATTCACAAATAGATGATTGATTTTTTGGTATAGGTTTCACTTAAGGGTAATTGCCCTTTTTTTAATTACAGGGTGTTACATTTTAAAAAACCCCTTTTTATACCACCTGAACCGTTTATGCTAGAGTAAAAAGACTTTCAGCGATTACCCATGTACTGGTGTTATTTACAAATTTGTATAATGCACCCCCATTTTTTCCCCGGAACCACCCAAAAAAAGAGAAGAATTAATAAATAAAGTGATTTTCTTGGAATCCTTCACACACAATGCCCTTCATTAATATGCTTCATATATTATTTTGTGCAAGTTATTATTACCCATGCATGGACACTAAAAGCGATTTCCTAGTGCAACCCCTGTAGCCAAAAACAATAAATAAAATGGGGGTTGAAAATTTTTTTTTGTTTTTTGCTTTTTGATCCACATGGGCATATGCTTCATCAATAGTGCTTTTCAAAAATATATATGGTTATTGCAACATCCCTGCGCAAACCACCCCTATCCTTGAAAATATACTGCAGAAACTACCCCTATACCTTATCCAGCATGTTTTTACGATTTTCTCATTACCTATTCATTTTTTTTTAAACAAAATTTATACAAGGTTAAAGACCACTATTTACTCTAAAAATTAGGTCGTATTCATTTTTTTCGTTTAAGCAACCGTTACGGCACAGTGGCGCCGTAAACCTCATATATGCTTTGACGGGCTCCAGTTTTTGTTTATTTTTTCGTCATCTGTTTGTTTTATTGATAAAGTACTTATGTAAAATAAAACAACACAGTGTAATCTACAAATCATGACCTATGCACATTTTACATTCTTTTCTCCCCAAAGCTACAGTGGTGGCCCAAAATAAATTTTTTCATATTTTCGTCACCTACACGCATTTTATTGCGTTAATGCTACCTTAATAGCACAATATTCACCCCTAAGTGGTCGCTAAGCAGTGGCGGATCCAGGGAGGGGTGATGGGGACGATCACCCCCACCCCTCTCAAACCAAGTGATATTATATTTGAAGATTATAAAAACATTCATTTATTTTTATAGAAATACTTATATTATATTAATATTATTTTTATAAGAATGACTTTTTATGCTTTAGCGACAGTGGCGGATCCAGCATCGTTAAGATGGGGGTGCCAATTGGTTAAACTTCTATAAAAATAAATGAATATTTTTATAATCTTTGAATATAATATCACTTGGTTTGAGAGGGGGGGAGATGATCACCCCCATCACCCCTCCCTGGATCCGCCACAGCGTAGCGACCACCTAAGGGTAAATATTGTGCTGTTAAGGTAGCATTAATGCAATAAAATGCATGTAGTTGGCGAAAATATGCAAAAATTTATTTTGGGCCACCACTGTGGCTTTGGGGAGCAAATAATGTAAAATGTGCATAAGTCATAATTTGTAGGATACACTGTGTTGTTTTATTTTGCATATGTACTTTATCAATAAAACAAACAGATGACGAAAAAAAAACATAAACTGGAGCCCGCCAAAGCATATATGAGGTTTACGGCGCCACTGTGCCGTAACGGTTGCTTATACGAAAAAATGAGTAGAACATAATTTTTAGAGTAAATAGTGGTCTTTAACCTTGTGTAAGTTTTGTTTAAAAAGAATACATAGGTAATGAGAAAATCATAAAAACATGCTCGCCAAGGGATAGGGGTAGTTTCTGCAGTATATTTTCAAGGATAGGGGTGGTTTTCGCAGAGATGTTGCAATAACCATATATATTTTTGAAAAGCACTATTGATGAAGCATATGCCCATATGGATCAAAAAGCAAAAAACAAAAAAAAATTTTCAACCCCCCATTTTACTTATTTTTTTTTTGCTACAGGGGTTGCACTAGGAAATTGCTTTTGGTGTCCATGCATGCGTAATAATAACGTGCACAAAATGATATATAAAGCATATTAATAAAGGGCATTGTGTGTGAAGGATTTCAAGAAAATCAATTTATTTATTAATTCTTCTTTTTTTTTGGGTGGTTCCGGGGAAAAAATGGGGGTGCATTATACAAATTTGTAAATAGTACCAGTACATGGGTAATCGCTGAAAGTCTTTTTACTCTAGCATAAACGGTTCAGATGGTATAAAAAGAGGTTTTTTTGAAATGTAACACCCTGTAATTAAAAAAAGGGCAATTACCATTAAGTGAAACCTATACCAAAAAATCAGTAAATTATTTGTGAATAATTGCCGCAGGATTTCTTCTTAATTTCCGTTACAGTTAGGGAAAAATATATTTTTTTTTAAAAACATCTTTTTTAAAAACTTGTCAACTTTAGGGCGCCACCCCCGCTAAACGGTGGATGATAGAGAGATGGTGTCGGAAATAAATCGTAGAAAATATAGTCCTCTTCATATTTCTAAAAAAGAAATTTTTTGTAAAAGTTACAGGAAGGGCTAGGTTCCGCAAAAACCACAAATTACCCCCTTTAAAGGGTTGAAAAGGGAGGTTCCGGGGCGAAATTTTTTCAGAAAAAGTTAGTCTTATAATAAGCACCCCTTGATATACCAGAAAAAAAATAAAACCGGACTTGTGTCCATTTTGCAAGGTTCAACCTTTGTTTCCTATACTAATTTGTCTTCCAAAAATAAATCGATTTCATCATTTGGGAATTTCTATTTAGTACCGGTTATGTAGGAGTCGGTTTTGGATAGGACAACGGTTATTCTTTGGCATAACTTTTTTGTTTTCAACTTTTAAGCATTTTTGACACTGGATTATTAAAGTATGAAGTATTCTCGTATTAAAAGGTAATCTTGCTTTAAGTTGGTAGTATACAGTTTCCTAGAAAAATCGATTTGAAAATTTTTCGTTTTTTGAATATAAAAAGAATTTGAATTTGAAACAGCCCACCTTGTATTTCTTTCAATTTGCAGAAATTATCAATCTTGGGCAACATTTTATGAAAGATGCGGTAAAAACTACCTTTGAGAAAAAGAAAATAATAAAATTATTGAAAAAAAAGTCGTTAATCAAGGAATGCTTAGCAAAAATCCAATGTTTAAAAATCTAAGAAAATTCAAACAAACAATTTTGAAAATCACAGTCTAATTAAAAAATATATGAGTTTAATAATGGGTGTTGCCGCCTGTGGCCCATAGGATTTCTTAGAGCCGCTTCGGCAATCCATTCATGATATACTGGATATCCGATTGGGGGATATTTTGCCACTCCTTTACCGCAGCAGTCTTGAGGTCTCCGAACGATGTATGGGCTGGTACTGTACTCTTGCCCTTACCCTTTTTTGAGGTTGTTCCAAATGTGTTCAATTGGGTTAAGACGGGGACTGCGTGTCGACCATGGTAAAACTTGAATCCCGACCTCATTAAAGTACTCGCGGGTTAATCTTGCGGTATGACAACGTGCATTGCTATGCATTAATATACAATTTTCACCAATGAACGGTGCGAAAGGCTTGACATGGTCTTAGAGAATTTCTTTCACGTATCGTTGAGTACTCATATTATCTCTATCGAACACAACAAGATCACTACGATCATCAGATCATCAAGATTACTTAGTAAGAGATCATCATCATCATCATGGCATCTACACTCCTAGCGGAGTGATTGCCGCCCTCTTTGGGGTCTTCCGATTCGTTTGTCGCGGTGAATCAATCCGCATTAACATTTTGGTTTTACAATTGGTTGTTGTGTGACTTGGCATCTTCTACAATTTTTCCCCATTCGTTCCTGTTTTTGCTTATGGTTGCCCATTCTCTGACTCCCATCTTCTTAAGGTCCTCGACTATCTGGTTCTTCCATCTACTTTTGGGTCTTCCTCGTGGTCTGCCTGATACAGGTCTCCATTTGGAAATTTTCTTGATAACGGCTTCTGGATTTCTCCTTTCTATATGTCCCATCCATTTGAGTCTCTGTGCCTTGATAAATCTGACGATGCCTTCTCCTTTCAGAAATTTTCTTACTTCGTGGTTCATGAGTTTTCTAAATTCATTACTAGCTAAGTTTAGTGGGCCTGCTATCCTCCGAATTATTTTCCTTTCTAGGATCCTCAATCTTTCTTCCTCTTTCTGTGTCGGAAACGTTACTTCAGCACCATATGTGATTACTGGTCTAATTGCTGCTTTGTAAATTTTACATTTAATATTCTGAGTAAGCTTCTTATCTTTGAGAAAGTTATTGTATTTCCAGTAGGTTCTGTTTCCTGCTTCATAAGAGATACTTCCCCAAATAATTATTGACCCTCCTCGGTAAGCCGTTGTTTCGGTTATAGTGCATGGAGCAAACCTTTCATTTTGACGTCTATAGACGTACTGACGTCCATCTGGACCTCTTAGGGCTATTCTGCTCTCATCTAAGAAGTATGTTCTTCCATCTCGCAACAGTCCAGTCAGCATAATTTCGCGCAAAACCAAGTGTATCTCTACGGTCTTGTGAGAGCAGTGGTGGAGCGCGAGCTGGACGGAACGACCTAAAATTGCTTTCTCCCAGTCTTCGTCTAATGGTACGTTTACTCACGCTAACATTTCTCAACTCACGCGTACGAGGTTCAGTAGCGCTGCAAAAGTGATTTCTCAACACGTTGCTGACAATGAAGCGGTCATCTCGAGTTGCAGTGCAGGCCGGCAAGAAGTCACGATCTTAACATTCTTCAATAAAACACTTTTGGGACAACCTCAACACAGGTAATAGCAAGAGTACCAGCCTCTACATCCTTCGGAGAGCTCAAGATGGGTGCGGTAGAGGAGTGGCACAATATCCTCCAATAGAATATCCAGGATACGGATACCTAGAATGGATTGTCAAACTGGCTCGAAGAAGTCCTAAGGGCCAGAGACGGCAACACCCATATATTAATACTCATATAATGCATTGTTTCGGAAAAATTCAAACAAGCTTATATTTTTCTAAAACTTTTTTTGTTAGTTTATATACTTGTTAAAGTAAAAAGTTCTACTCGCAGATTTGGCCGCTAATTGCTTATTATTTGTTTAAACAATAACAATTGTTTTGTATAAATAATTTTAAAAATATCGTTAAATTCATCATTTTGCTTTGATCAAATATGTTTCTATTTTGTTTTTGATTATGCTGAATCCGAATATGGCATTGCAATTTAAAAATTCTTATACAGAAGCTCTTATACAGTATGTATGCGTAGCTAGGAACCACATGGAAAACTTTTTTATTATTAATTTTACGAAAAAATGTTATTCTTCATAAAATGCTCTGGATAGTCAAAAATCTAAAACTTAACCATCAGATATCAAATTTGATCAATTTTATACGAGTTATGTCAAAAATATGAATTACTTAGAGATTAAAGTACCTTTATATTCCAGAATATCAAAAAATGATATTATGAAAAGTTGTTTGAAATTAAAAACTATGTTTAAATATACAATTACATCATTCTAATTGAAAAAAAAAATTAAATTTTTTTTCAAATTACGGATAGGTACTCATCGTCATTTTATTACAATTATGATAACTATTTTATTATCACTTTTACGAAAAAAAGTTATTCTTCATAAAATGCTCTCCTTGGTCTAAAATCTAAGATACAACCATCAGATATCATACTTTTTTAATTTTATACGAGGTATGTAAAAATATGAATTTTTCTTAAGAGTTAAGTGCCTTTATTATTCACAATATTTTAATTAGAAGGATGTAAGTGAACACTAAAACAAATTTTTTAATTCCAAACAACTTTTCTTAATAACACTGTTTGATATTGTGAAATGTAAAGGTACTTTACTCTTGAGTGAAATTCATATTTTTGACATACCTCGTATAAAATTAATTAAATTTGATATTTGATGATTGCATCTTAGATTATATACGATGCAGAGTATTTTATAAAGAATAATTTTTTTTCGTAAAACTGATAATAAAAAAGTTATCAATAGGTTCCAAGTTACGCAGACATACTGTATAAGAGCTAAAAAAATTTTTTACTGAACATTTATTATTTTTGAAGCTTGTTATTAAATTTATTTTAGGTAAGTTTTACAGAAAAAAGTTTTTATCGCTTTGTATAAACATTTTTTTAGCTGGTAATTTTCGGTTTTTGTATTACATTTTGGTTATCTTTCTTAATTTTCTCAAAAAGAAATAGCATATTTCATTTCTAAAGTAAAATAATTCAGTGCACTTTAAAGATTACATCCTAAGCTTTAAACAAGTACATACTTATAAAACTGTAATAGATCTGTTCGAACTTGAGTAATACTGTTTTAAGTGGTGGTAATTCTATAAAACTACGAAGATTTCAAAAATTGCATTTTTTGAGACGTCATATCATTTGAATTAAATTTTTGGGATTTTTTTTGAATAAAACGTCATTTAGTAAGATACTTGAAAGGTAAGTTGTGCAAAATTGAGAGTTTTATAAGAAAAATTGTATTAGTTACACATTTTTAAATCATTTTTAAGCAAAATTCATGTAAGGCTTTCCGCCCACACCGTACTTATGACCATACATTTTATTTCTTTCTATTATAACCATAAGATAGCTTAATTATTCTTCTTTCATATTCAATTTGTAAAATTTCATTTGATCCAATAGTTAAAGAATTACATTAAAATAACTCAACCATGCACTTCGCCGTACGCTAGTTTACAGTGCGCCAATGTTTGTGAGAAGGGTGACTTTAGCGTTATAAATAAAGAATTATAGAAGATACAGATTTAATTTTAGAAAATTCTTTATATAAGGTTTTTTTTTGTAAAATTGTTTGAATTTTTCAATGGTTAAGTCAGTTTTTTTCTAAAATTTATATTTTCGGAGTTATTTAAAAAAACATTTAATTTCGTAGTTCATTTGTTTAATAAAAAATGAAGCACCCACTTCTCGAGTAGAACTTTTTGATATGTTGTTTATTAAATATTTTTTAATGAAATTACAAAAAGTTCTATCTTGTTTGATTTTTTCCGAAGTGAACATCTATATACACTCCCCTATAAACTATGATTTTCAAAATTATGTTTGTTTGAATTTTCTTCGAAGATTTATAAACATTAGATCTGTGCTAAGCCTCCCTTGATAAACGACTTTTTTTTAATAAGATTATTGTTTTCTTTTCCTCAAATTTAGTTTTCTCCGTAGCTTTCATAAAATGTGGTCCAAGATTGGCAATCTCTGCAAATCGAAAGAAATACAAGGTGGGCGGTTAATTGTGTCGGTGAGTGTATATTAACAGTACAAACAATGAGAACACGTGCATCGGAAAATTTGCCATACTAGATTAGCTTAACCGATTCTGCTATTTATTTTAAAACCACAAAACATTAAAACTCTTAAAAGTTATTAATTATGCAGCTAGAAGTGTACACAATAACCACTTCCTGTTTATCTACACAAAACGTAGAAATTAAAATTGCACGTCCATTCACAAAATGGCGTAAATCTATTTAAACAATTGAAGAACGTACATTAACTATTAGTTAGTGTGTTAAGTATCGTCTGTTAAACAAACATTACTATACATGGTGATTACCATTTAACGCACTTTGAGAGTGTAAAAGTGTATATGAATGAGTTGAATGTGAAGTACAGTAGACAAAAAACTTCATACACATACAGTATAGCCTTCTTTGGCAGGTTTATACGATATGGATTTCTGACATACAGTAGAACGTCAATAATCCGGATTAATTGGGACCGCACCCCATCCGGATTATCAAGTTATCCGGATTATCGAAATTACCTCAAAAAAGGCCAGTATACACATTAAAGTACAACAAACGTTTTAAAATTTTATGTTTTCTCTTGTACAGTAAAGTGTCTAGAGGTGAAATTAATCAAAACATTTTTTATGTTTAAACACTGTATTGTAATTAATTTATAATAGCAGCATGTGTACAGTAAAAACATCAGACACTATTTGGGCTTTTAAAAAAATGTGTAAAATATTTTTGAACTGCGATAGAGATTCGTTTTTCGCAGCAAGTTCTTAATTTATTTTAAAAGAATCAGATATTTTTGCTAGATACAAATCCGGAGTATTGACGGTCCGGATTTTTGACTTCCGGATTATCGACGTTCTACTGTAATTAACACTTTTTTATGTTTATTTTAATCTAGTAGTTTTTAGCTCCCCGAATGGTTTCATTTGTACATTTTCCTGTACATAGTCTTTAGTTTCATTATTCTCAAATTGATAGACTAACTGAACATGTAATTAGTAGGTAAACTATTTATTAGACCAAATATGACCAGAGAGTAGAATTAAAAATGAATTGAATGGAGTTTGTTTGGAAATATACACTATCCCAAATTAGTGAAGAGATTCGCTACTACAATGCAAATTCTTGTCTGTCTTCAGTTGTTCTTATTAGCTGTTCAAAATGTAGCCTTATGTTGAAAAGTTCTCGTTCTTTACCTATTCTAAGGATGAGCATCAAGTTAGCTAAACACCTATCACAAATCGATTCGAAAGTAGGTGGATAATTTGCCGCTAATTAGTCGTTAATTAGTTGTGAAAATACCGATTTTGTCGTTTCTTTTTTTTTATTTTTTTAGGTGCTTTGCTAACTTGATATAAAGTTAGCAAAGCACACCTCCGAAAAATGACTTTAGAGCGTTCGTAGGAGAATCGGAATAGGATTAGTTTTTGCCGCTAATTAGTCGCTAATTAGTTGTGAAAAAATTAATTTTCTAAATTAATTTTTTTTTTGTTTTTTTGGGTGCTTTGCTAACTTGATATAAAGTTGGCAAAGCACGCTTCCATAAAATGATTTTAGGGATTTCGTAAAAGAATGAAAATAGAATGAGAATTTGCCGCTAATTAGTCGCTAATTAGTTGTGAAGAAATGAATTTTCTAAATTAATTTTTTTTTTGTTTTTTTGGGTGCTTTGCTAACTCGATATAAAGTTGGCGAAGCACGCCGCTATAAAATGATTTCAGAGTTTTCGTAAGGGAATGAGAATAAAATGAGAATTTGCCGCTAATTAGTCGCTAATTATTTGTGAAGGAATTTTATTCAGAAAAATTTTTTTTTTTTTGTTTTTCACGGTGCTCCGCTTACTCGATATAAAGTTGGCAAAGCACGACTCCATACAATCATTTTAGGGTTTCCGTAGAAGAATAGCAATGGAATAAGAATTCTTTGCTAATTAGTCGTGCATTAGTTGTGAGAATACCAATTTTGTCGTTTTTTCGTTTTTGACGGTTCTTTGCTGACTTGATATAAAGTTCGCAAAGCATGCATCCATAAAATGATTTAGGTTTTTTTTAAGAAGCATGGAAATAGGATCAGAATTTGCCGCTAATTAGTCGCTAATTAGTTGTGAAGAAATTAATTTTTTTAAATTAATTTTTTTTTGTTTTTTCGGGTTCTTTGCTAACTTGATATAAAGTTTGCACACCTCCGAAAAATCATTTTAGGGTTTTCGTAGAAGAATAGGAATAGAAAAAAAATTTGCCGCTAATTAGTCGTGAATTAGTTGTGAGAATACCGATTTTGTCGTTTATTTTTTATTTTTTATTTTTAGGTGCTTTGCTAACTTGATATAAGGTTAGCAAAGCACACCTGCAAAAAATGACTTTCGAGCGTTCGTAGAAGAATGGGAATAGAATGAGAATTTGCCGCTAATTAGTCGCTAATTAGTTCTGAAAAAAATAATTTTTTTAATTAATTTTTTTTTTGTTTTTTTGGGTGTTTTGCTAACTTGATATAAAGTTGGCAAAGCACGCCTCAATCAAATGATTTAAGGGTTTTCGTAAAAAAATGAGAATAGAATGAGAATTTGCCGCTAATTAGTCGCTAATTAGTTGTGAAAAAATGAATTTTCTAAATGAATTTTTTTTTCGTTTTTTTGGATGCTTTGCTAACTTGATATAAAGTTGGCAAAGCACGCCCCCATAAAATGATTTTATGGGTTTCGTAAAAGAATGAAAATATAATATGAATTTGCCGCTAATTAGTCGCTACTTAGTTGTGAAGAAATGAATTTTCTAAATTAATTTTTTTTTTGTTTTTTTGGGTGCTTCGCTAACTTGATATAAAGTTGGCGAAGCACGCCTCCCTAAAATGATTTTAGTGTTTTCGTAAAAGAATGAAAATAGAATCAGAATTTGCCGCTAATTAATCGCTAATTAGTTGTGAAGGTATTTCATCCATAAATTCTGTTTTTTTTTTTGGTTTTTACGGTGCTTCGCTTACTTAACATTAAGTAGGCAAAGCACGCATCTTTAAAATGATTTAAGTTTTTTCGTAAAAGCATGGAAATAGGATGAGAATTTGTCGCTTATTAGTCGCTAATTAGTTGTGGACGAATTTTTTTAGCAATTTTTTTGATATTATTTTTGTTGTTTCAGGTGCTCCGCTAACTCGATGTAAAGTTAGTAAAGTACACGTTCAAAAAATGACTTCAGAGCGTTCGTAGTAATTAGTCGCTAATTAGTTGTGAAAAAATTAATTTTCTAAATTAATTTTTTTTTGTTTTTTCGGGTGCTTTGCTAACTTGATATAAAGTTGGCAAAGCACGCTTCCATAAAATGATTTTAGGTATTTTGTAAAAGAATAAAAATAGAATGAGAATTTGCCGCTAATTAGTCGCTAATTAGTTGTGAAGGAATGAATTTTCTAAATGAATTTTTTTTTTTTTTGGGTGTTTTGCTAACTTGATATAAAGTTGGCAAAGCACGCCTCAATAAAATGATTTAAGGGTTTTCGTAAAAAAATGAGAATAGAATGAGATTTTGCCGCTAATTAGTTGCGAAGGAACTTCATTCAGAACATTTTTTGTTTTGTTTTTTACGGTGCTTCGCTTACTCGATATAAAGTTGGTAAAGCACGCCCTGATACAATCTTTTCAGGGTTTTCGTAAAAGAATATGAATAGAATAAGAATTTGTCGCTAATTAGTCGTGCAATAGTTGTGAGAATACCAATTTTGTCGTTGTTTTTTTGTTTTTTACGGTTCTTTGCTGACTTCATATAAAGTTTGCCCGACCGCCCGCCTTTTTACCACTCATATATAAAAGTTATTCTACAGTAGTAATTTTTAAAAATGAATAGATTTTGACTTCGATGGTCATCGACCACCAAATTCTTATTATGTGTAATTTCCAATCTAATCTCAAAGTCCCAAGGAAAAACAAAGAGTAAAATAACAAAATAGTTATAAATGAAATTTAGTGGAACGTATTTCATTATAAACAATTTACCATTTTTGACAATAAAAAGTTAAAAACTTTTATTTTCTCTGATATTGTGTTGTATTTTTTAAAAAAACACGAAATGGTTCAAAAAAAATTTTAGTTGACTGATGTTTAGTATAAGAAAATAGTTGTTTACAACAAAATAAAGTTGTAGACATTGTCTCTACTCAATATAGTAGTCATACGAGTCCTTGGAAGAACACGAATGGATGATTCTCTGAACTATTTTACGTGTAGGATTATATCTGACTATCCCGAACGGAAATTCTGGATTATTCTTTTGTATGTATCTCTGAAAATGCATGGTCAACGACCCAGTGAGCCCGCTGCTCCCTGAGGACCAAGCCGGAAAAGCTAACCATTGGTTGCACCTAAGAAGAATGCATTCTTCTTAGTCGCATCGTTTCCTTGAGACAGTTTGCTTCGTCAAAGGCCTAGCTGTGAGTCTGATTTCACAGAGTTCGACAATTTATTTCTTTCTTCAATTCAATTGAATTCTCATTCAATTTTTATTCTTTCACGAAATCCCTAAAATCATTTTATGGAAGCGTGCTTTGCCAACTTTATATCAAGTTACCAAAGCACCTAAAAAACAAAAAAAAATTCATTTAGAAAATTCATTCCTTCACAACTAATTAGCGACTAATTAGCGGCAAATTCTCATTCTATTTTTATTCTTTCACGAAATCCCTAAAATCATTTTATGGAAGCGTGCTTTGCCAACTTTATATCAAGTTACCAAAGCACCCAAAAAAACAAAAAAAAATTAATTAAAAAAATTAATTTCTTTACAATTAATTAGCGACTAATTAGCGGCAAATTCTCATTCTATTCCCATTCTTCTACGAACGCTCGAAAGTCATTTTTTGGAGTTGTGCTTTGCTAACCTTATATCAATTTAGCAGAGCACCTAAAAAAATAAAAAAAAATAAATAAACGACAAAATCGGTATTCTTACAACTTATTCACGACTAATTAGCGGCAAATTTTTTTTCTATTTCCATTCTTTTACGATAACCCTAAAATGATTTTTCGGAGGTGTGCTTGCCAACTTTGTATCAAGTTAACAAAGCACCCAAAAAAACAAAAACAAAATTAATTTAGAAAATCAATTTGTTCACAACTAATTGGCGACTAATTAGCGGCAAATTCTGATCCTATTTTCATGCTACTACAAAAAAACCTAAATCATTTTATGGATGCGTGCTTTGCGAACTTTATATCAAGTCAGCAAAGAACCGTCAAAAACAAAAAAACGACAAAATTGGTGTGTTCACAACTAATGCACGACTAATTAGCAAAGAATTCTTATTCCATTGCTATTCTTCTCCGGAAACCCTAGAATGATTGTATGGAGTCGTGCTTTGCCAACTTTATATCGAGTAAGCGGAGCACCGTGAAAAACAAAAAAAAAATTTTTTGTGAATAAAATTCCTTTACAAATAATTAGCGACTAATTAGCGGCAAATTCTCATTTTATTCTCATTCCCTTACGAAAACTCTGAAATCATTTTATAGCGGCGTGCTTCGCCAACTTTATATCGAGTTAGCAAAGCACCCAAAAAAACAAAAAAAAAATTAATTTAGAAAATTCATTTCTTCACAACTAATTAGCGACTAATTAGCGGCAAATTCTCATTCTATTTTCATTCTTTTACGAAATCCCTAAAATCATTTTATGGAAGCGTGCTTTGCCAACTTTATATCAAGTTAGCAAAGCACCCAAAAAAACAAAAAAAAAATTAATTTAGAAAATTAATTTTTTCACAACTAATTAGCGACTAATTAGCGGCAAAAACTAATCCTATTCCGATTCTCCTACGAACGCTCTAAAGTCATTTTTCGGAGGTGTGCTTTGCTAACTTTATATCAAGTTAGCAAAGCACCTAAAAAAATAAAAAAAAAAAAGAAACGACAAAATCGGTATTTTCACAACTAATTAACGACTAATTAGCGGCAAATTATCCACCTACTTTCGAATCGATTTGTGATAGGTGTTTAGCTAACTTGATGCTCATATTCTAAGGAGCACTTCTTCGTTTGAGGTATGCGATGTCTATGAAATTTTGACGATTCTACGGTAGGCCATATTTCAAAGACCTTCAATTTATTTATAGTTGCTGTTTTAAGAGCCAACAGAGCAGTTACATATTATTTGCCGCCTATATTTGTGCAACATTGTTAAGTACATATTAGGGTGGGTCGTTTTTATAGTTTTTTTTTTAATTCCAAGACGCCTGTAGTTGAAAAAGTTGCTATTAGTAAAATTATCTTTAAAATTTTTTATCTTTTTTTAAAATTTTTTTCGTCACCATTTGAGCCCCCCGCCAGCCCCATCAAAAAACAAAAACAATTAAATCAACAAATTAATTTCCCTGTATTATGAAATAATGTAATATGGCTCTCTTATTACCTAAAAAAAATATTTTTAAATTTTTTAGATATATTTAGGCCCCCGCCAGCCCTTAAAGCTTGTTACGCACGGGGATCTATACTATAATATAATAGTATATTATATCATATCACTCTCATTAGGCCGCATCTGTAAAAATTTGGTACATTTGGACGTTGAGAGGTGACTCAAATTTTTTTGCAGAAATTGCTTGAAAATAACTCAACTAATAATATTTGAGTTATCCTCCCTCTCAAAAAGGTCCGGAACATTGTTTAAATAATCAAAATGTCAAAAAATTAAGGAAAAATTCGATTTGTTTCTTCGTTTTTTGATTATAACTTTAAAAGTATTCATTTCCGAGAAAAATTGTACTGACATAAAAGTTGCGTAATTATATTTTCTACAATATAAAATTGGTTAGACATTTAAAAAATAGTCATCCTTGTTGCAAAAAGCAATAATTGCGAAAAAACCATACAAAAATATGTATTCGCATTTTACGTTTTTCAACAATTTGTGCTAAGCTTAAGACCTTCAAATTTCACCCAGAAAAACTCTATGATACAGTAAAACAATACTGTAAATTTCATTAAGATCGATTCAATAGATTTTGCAAAATAAATTTTGCAATCCAGCTTTCGCAAAAAAAAATCATTTTTTCAAAATGTTACAGGACTAAAAATAAAGCAGATATCAAGTTAAAATTTTTTTTGCGTATAGAAGTGTACTGTACCTTTCATTTGAAATTTGCAAAATTAAAATCAATTAACAACCACGGCGTCAGAAATTTTTTTAAATAAACATTAATTATTGGTGCTACGCGCAGGACAGCGGATAGTTTGCTCTGATTGGGCATTCCAATGACATTTGATAATGATTAATAGATTTTAATTTTTATTACATTTCGATATAAATAAATAAATTTGTTTATTGCAAAATAAAAACACATTCTCTATCTTTTAAAATAACACTTTTTTTAGCAAAAACTTTCTTTGTTCATATATTTTAACTTAGAGAATAAAAGTTTATTATTTTTAAACAAATGCAATTGTTTAAACAATATTTCACAAACAATAATAAAATTAGTTTGATTTTTGTGGAATTAAAATATTAAAATACAACAAAATAAAGAGTAAGAAAATAATATATTAGATAAAGATTGGAAGAAATTTTGGTGGAAATCAACTTGTGTGAATCGAACACCGCTGTCCTGCGCGTAGCACTAAAAATTAATGTTTATTTAAAAAATTTCCTGACGCCGTGGTAATTAATCCATTTTAATTTTGCAAATTGCAAGTGAAAGGTACAGTACACTTCTATAAGCAAAAACAATTCAACTTGCTATCTGCTTTATTTTCAGTCCTGTAACATTAAAAAAAAATGAATTATTTTTGCGAAAGCTGGATTGCAAAATTTATTTTGCAAAATCTGTTAAACCGATCTTAATAAAATCCACAGTACTGTTTTACTATATCATAAAGTTTTTCAAGTTAAAATATGAAGGTCCTACGTGTAGCATAAATGGTTGAAAAGCGTAAAATGCGAATACTTGTTTTTTTTATGTTTTTTTTTTCACAATTATTGCTATTTTACAACAAGGGTGACAATTTTAAAAACTTTTAACCAATTCTATATTGTAGGAAATTTAATTACGCAACTTTTATGTCAGTGCAACTTTTCTCGGAAGTGAATACTTTGAAAGTTATAATCAAAAAACGAAGAAAAAAGTCAAATTTTTCCTAAATTTTTTGACATTTTAATTATTTAAACAATGTTCCGGACCTTTTTGAGTGGGAGGATAACTCAAATATTATTATTTGAATTATTTTCAAGTAATTTCTGCAAAAAAATTTGAGTCACCTCTGAACGTCCATCTCAAAACAGATGCGCCCTGGGCTACATAGTAATGAGTGAGGCTGCATACATGGAACTGTAATGCTTTCGTGTGTGCAGGCTCACTCATTACTATAGTCAGCGATATGATATACTATAATATAATTTATGTACATTATACTATAGCTCCCCGTACGTGACAAGCTTTGGCTAAAAACAATCAAGTACTTTTCCACTTTGGAGCAGCTCTTCGCTTATTTTGTGGTTTAAAATATACAAAATAACCTAGAATTCACAACGGGGAGGTAGCTGCCATTAGTTCCATCCCTGCCCACCCATCCACCCAACCATATAAGCAATTTTTAATTTCCTACTTCTTAGTCTGATTTTCTATTAAATTTTGGCATGTTGCTTTTAGATGCTATAGGCTATAGTTGTACGTATCCAACCATCCCTATTAGTAAGCCCACATACGGCCAAAGATGCCTCCGTCACTAATTTGGCACCTCTTTGACCACAGCCTGTGTATGGCAGGATAAGTTCCATAAATCTCCTTCTGGATAGCTACCAGTTTTAATAAATTCTTGAATGTCTTCATCAGCCAGATTTTTCGTCACTAGCGGCTCCGATTATCTGCACTATTGCCAATTTATTCAATAAATCTAGGATTCCGCTTCAAAATTATTGAACTTGGGCATTTTCAATTTTCTCGCAGTGTTATTCAAATTTATAAAATTTTATTTCGCTTGCGATCTGCACTTTAATATCCTTTTGTATCCTAATTTTGTAATTTTCTTATATGACTACGTGAGTCAAAGATCATCGTTAGTAAAATATTTTCAGGATGGCCATAAAAGCCATTTCGTTGGATCACAGTGTCAACTACAGCTTTTAGTTCGTCACTTAAATATCTGGAATATTCAATTAGCTTCCAAAGGTGAAGAGTTCCAAATGTACACACTGATACAGTTTTTATTAAAAACCAAATACTCTGTTAAAATTTTTAAACTAGGCGGCGAATTCTTTACTGCAATGTAAGCCCTCAAAATACGATTTGCCATCTTCCATGAGATAATTTGCCAGGAGGGTTATTCGCTAAATTATTTGGACAGTTTTCGGAAGATACGGCAGTGCACATCTGGTATAAATATTTTTGATTGCTGCTTAGTTCTTTTAAATTTACCTCAGGCAACTCAACTTTGAATTTTTCGTAGCACACAACAGGTAATCACTCATAAGTTTCAATAAGTTTGCCGATAGAACACGAGAATGATGAGGTCCTATGGTATTTCCGTCCAGATATCTAACCAAATATCGCAGTGGCAATTCGTTTGTATGTAGTTGACATATTTTCCATTGCAAGGGTCGTTTATGACGTACTCGCAATTCCATAAAATATATTACACCACCGTGGGGCCCAGTGTTAACGACAGTACCACCGCAGCCAACAGCAGTCAACTCGCTAATTGACACTTGATTTCCTGTTAAATAGTTAAAAATCGTTGATGCTATGGTCTTTGCAGTACCATTTTGAGGTGTTACGTGCCGTATATAGTCGCTACCAGGTTCGTTCAATAACACTTTATGTTCTTCGACAGTGGTTTTTGTAGATGACGATTCTCCCTGTTCTTGAATGTGAAGGGTTGGATTTTTGCGACCATCAAAACAGAGAGCTTGGAGACTAGCATCGTCCTTTATGTTTCTTTTTTGTAAATCAAGTCGTTGGCGTTTTCCTTGTCGATCTAATTTAGACTTGTATATTACATAGACTTGTCATTTTTGGATATCAATCCAATATCTTCAAGAACTGCACTAGCGATCAATGCTCCTTTTCTACTCGATAATCCAGTTCGGTCTATTGCAGTCAAAGGTAGGCGGTGTAGGCGTAGAGTGCTTAGGGGTATTGTATTAGGGGTCCTTCTGGACCTGAACAAATTTACCTGGAGGTGGGGTTTAAGGTTGTTTAAATTAAATAAGTATTTATTAAAGCGCATTTGAAGCTATTTTTAGTCGTTTGAAGGATCAGGTTTCATTGATGTAAGAATTAAATTTTTAATTTTTTTTAGGGGTCGGGCGGGGGCTAAATATTAAAATAAAAAAAAATAAAAATATCACTATTCATTCTAACTAATTACCAGACGCCATCTTTAAATAGCTCTAGCTCCTTAAGGAAGCATTTTCGGACTAGATGAATTGGGTTATATTGTCTTAAAATTATTTGAGGAATCTCCTGTATTCGTTTGTCTGTAGAGTTTCTGGACACCCTGTATATGACTGTCGTCAGATCTATTATTAGATATGGGGCACTAAAATTACAGCAAAAGACTACAAAAGAGAAGCTGAATAAGCTTCAACGACAAACATGCTTAACCATAACAGGAGCGATGCAGATTATCCCAACCACCTCCATGGAGGTTACGCTTGACCTTCCTCCATTACATATAAGGATGAAGAAAGCGAAGGCAGGAGCATACAAAAGCTCCAATTTAGTGTGAAACTGTCTTCAGAATCTTATTCGAATCGGAAAAAGAAACAAAGTAGATATTGTGGGTGTCTGGACGTACTGGTATTGAAGGGAATGAACAAGCGGACCTACTGGCGAGAGGAGAGGCAAAAAACATTCATAGGCCTAGAATCTGTCGGTGGCATCATAAGAAGGACAGCCAAAAGAACGATTTTGGACTGATTGGAACGGATGAAACGTAACTACTGGTATGAACAGATGGGTCTTAAACATTCGAAGGGTTTTAGACATGAACCTTCGAAGAATGTATCCCAAGAGCTACTAAATATGAATAAGAATGATCTGCGAATTATCGTAGGTCTCCTAACACTGTCACCTCAAGCTGCACATGAACAAAATCAGACTGACAGATAGTGCGAATTGAAGATGCTGTTATGCTGATGACGAGACGATGCAACACGTTCTGAGCAACTGTCAGGGTTAGATAGGATAAACTTTTGTAGGGTTGTTAACCATACACTTGTAATAAAACTCGTTTCAACCGAAATTAAAATTTACCGAATGGTTCAAATTTATGTGCATAGTACATATATTAAAAGTAAAAGTAATAACCATGAAAGGTAGGTAATAAACTTATAAAAATATGGCGACCGTTGCAAGATGTACGTGATAAAATTGCAATTTACGTGGAAACAATTGATAACGTGGTAGTAAATAAACCTGTTGATGCTGCCGTGGTATTAAATGCACCTACTCCATCAGTTTATGTAAGAAACATAATAATTCATTTGGCTACAGACGCAAAACTAATTATTAACAATGTTTTTACTACAATCGTCGAAATAAAACAGTCTAGACTAAAACAATAGTGACAACCGTGAAACTTAGTGAAGAAACCAATATACCTTATTCGAGGTCTAGTCATAATACTGACTCATCTATTAGGAAATTAGTAGACGAGAGTGCATTTAGCACAAAATAAATCGATTTTTAAATATGTATAGCACCTAGAGACTTGCAGTTTTTTGCATTATGTTCATGATGACGTCAGGAAAAAAAGTGTACTGTTCAAAAATGAATGGAAATGCATAATTGCATGAGTGCATAAAATGCATCCAAAAGTGAATAAACATGTCAAAATCAGTATACTAAGGACCAAATTTTGTCATTCGGGGGGTTCTTGGGGTCAGTGAACGCGAATACGCCATCAGAACCGACCCCCCGAATCACCTGGTACCTGCAAGGGACGTCATCTTCTGGAGTTTTGAGGGTTTTCCCCATTAAATTGATGCAAACGGATTACCCATGGGTTTTTGGGGTCGCTAAACACGAATATGCTATCAGAATTGACCTCGCGATTAGCTGGTGCCCAGGGTCACTACTAAGGCCCGTCATCTTCTGGAGTTTCGAGGATTTTTGGCATTAAATTGATGCAAATCGATTATTCGAGGGTTTTGAGGTCGCTAAATATGCATACGCAATCAGAATCGACCTACAGAGGATCTGGTGTCCAGGGTCACTGCAAGGGACGTCATTTTCTGGACTTTCGAAGGTCTCCGTGTTAAATTGATGCAAATGGATTACTGGAAGGCTGTTGAGGTCGCTAAATACGAATATGCCGTCAATGTCAATATGCCGTGCACCTGGTGCCAAGGATCAATGCAAGCAAGGAGCGTCATCTTCTGAAGTTTCGAAGTTCTTCGGTACTAAATTTATGAAAACGGATTACTCATAGCGTTTTGGGGTTGCTGAACACGAATGTCCCCTCAGAACAGACACCGAGTACCTAGTGCCTAAGGCACGTCAATTTGGAGTTTCGAGAGTTTTCGGTACTAAATTAATGCAAACGGATTACGCATAAGTTATTGGGATTGCTGAACACGAATATGACGTAGATGAAAGAATCTGGAGTATCTAGTGACCACGATGAATAGCACTATTAAAACAGAATATAGTAAATCGATTTTAAAATAAATGAAGGAAAAACATTGTCAGATATAAATTGAGTTAATATTTATAAATAATTTAAAAATTTGAATAGAACAACATACATAGTTATTTTAATAAAAAATCTACAAATAGCAAAAAAATTTACTAATTTGAAGGCTTTCTTTGAACAGCAACTCCGAGTACTCGGTGTGTACCAATTTAGTGTCGGAATGCCTCGAAATTCTAAAACATGACGTGCTTGGCAGTCACTCTGACCACTAGGAACTCAGGAGATCAGTTCTGATTTCTACTCCGTTTGTATCAATTTAGTACCGAAATCTATCAAAACTCCAGAAGATGACGTGCCTTAGGCGCCAGATGCTCCGGTGTCGGTTCTGATGGCGTATATTCATGTTCAGCAGTCCCAAAAACCTATGAGTAATCCATTTATTCGCATAATTTTAATGCCGAAGACTCTCAATACTCGAGAAGATAACCAGCTTTAGGCACTAGGTGCTCCGTGGGTCGAATCTGATGGCATATTAGCGTTCAGAAACCACAAAAACCCAAGAGTAATCCTTTTGCATCAATTTACTACCGAAAAATCTCGAAACTCCAGAAGATAACATGCCATAGGCACCAAGTGCTCCGGTGTCTGTTCTGATGGCGTAATCGTGTTCATAAACCCCAAAAACCTATGAGTAGTCTATTTGCATCAATGTAGTATCGAAGACCCTCGAAACTTCAGAAGATTGCGCCCCTTTCATTAATCTTGGGCACCAGGTGTTCCGGCAGTCGGTTCCGATAATTAAATGCCAAAAACCCTCGAAATTCCAGAGCTGACGTCCCTTACAGTGACCTTGGGCACCAGGTGCTCTGGAGGTCGATTCGGATTGCGTATTCGTATTTAATGACCTCAAAACACTCGAGTAATCCATTTGCATCAATTTAATGCCGAAAACCCTCGAAACTCAAGACGATGACGTCTTAGTAGTGACTCTAAGCACCAGGTGCTCCGTAGGTCTGTTCTGATGGCATATTCGTGTTTAGCAACCTCAAAACCTTCCCGAATAATCCATTGGCATCAATTTAATGCCGAAAACCCTCGAAACTCAAGACGATGACGTCTTAGTAGTGACTCTAAGCACCAGGTGCTCCGTAGGTCTGTTCTGATGGCATATTCGTGTTTAGCAACCTCAAAACCTTCCCGAATAATCCATTGGCATCAATTTAATGCCGAAAACCCTCGAAACTCAAGACGATGACGTCTTAGTAGTGACTCTAAGCACCAGGTGCTCCGTAGGTCTGTTCTGATGGCATATTCGTGTTTAGCAACCTCAAAACCTTCCCGAATAATCCATTGGCATCAATTTAATGCCGAAAACCCTCGAAACTCAAGACGATGACGTCTTAGTAGTGACTCTAAGCACCAGGTGCTCCGTAGGTCTGTTCTGATGGCATATTCGTGTTTAGCAACCTCAAAACCTTCCCGAATAATCCATTGGCATCAATTTAATGCCGAAAATCCTCTAAACTCTAGAAAATGACGTCCGTTGCAGTGACCTTGGGCACCAGGTAATCCGGGGTCAGTTCTGATGGCGTGTTCAGTGATCCCGAAAACCACCCGAATAACAAAATTTGGTACTTAGTACACTGATTTTGACATGTTTATGCACTTTTGAATGCATTTTATGCACTTTAACGTGCAATTATGCATTGCCACCCATTTTTGAATAGTAGATATTTTTCCTGGCGTCATCCTGAACATAAAGCCAAAAAACTGCAAGTCTCTAGGTGCTGTATTTAAAAATCGATTTATTCGGGTGTTTTTAGTGTTAAATTCCCCGGTTTATAGATGGTTTTGATGATTTTACTCAGCCTACAATTTACACAATGCATTCAAAAGTAAAGTGTGCCCACATTAGACAACTTCCTTCGAATACGCATAAAGACGAAGTAGACATTACAAGGTGTAGAACATGGTTGTGGGATTGAATAAACCGCATTCGTTTCAAATTAAAAAAAGAAAAATATATATGATTTGAAGGCACTCGTGGGAGTGCCGACAAAAGTGAAAACTTCTTATAGTAAATACATTACGAGCTCAATGCTTTTTCCCCATGCAAAAAGAAGTGCTATACCTATATCATATACGCGATGCGTATGCTCTATGCCAGGGGTGGCCAAACTGTGGCTCGCGAGCCACATGTGGCTCTTTGAAGGATTATTTGTGGCTCTCAATAAATGTACCTGAATTACTTTTAATTTTTGTGTTTCAAAATGTCTTAAATTAGTGACAAGAAATGTAAAAGACTAAGTGTAACATACGGACTTTGACAAGGAGACCCTTTATCACCGTTGTCATTCAATTTGTCCTTAGAATATGTAATAAGTAAAATATCATTTGATTTGACAGGAGGATTTGCAAATCGCTGATCAAAACTATTGATTGCGTTTGCTGATGATCTAGGTGCAGTCGCTCATTCTACAAGAGACGTGAGAGAGGTGTTTTCACAACTCGAGGAAGAAACAGGTAGTCCGAGCCTTCGAATAAATGAAGAGAAGACGAAATACATGCTAGTAACCAAAAATTCAAGACCAAGAGATAGGCAGAACATATCAATGACCACAACTTCGAAGAAGTAAAAGAGTTTAAATATCTAGGGGCGGTAATCACAGATGACAACTGGATATAAAAAGAAGTCTCCTCAAGGATAGCTGAGGGGAATAGAGCATTATACTTCCTTTCATCATTATTAAGATCTAAGTTACTAAAAAGGCAATCTAAATTAAGACTCTACAAGCCAATTATTCGCCCAATGGTTACACGTGGAAGTGAAACATGGACTCTATATCAGCTGGAAATAAATATGCTGCTGGTTTTTGAAAGGAAAGTTTTCAGAATCATATTGAAAAGCTCTCATAGAGATGAATTGACAGGAGAGTGGAGAAGGCGCCGCAAAGCTGAATTGGTGACTGTGGATGGTACTGAAAACATCGTTAGACATATAAAATCTAAGATAAGATGGGCAGGTTGTATGGTAAGATTAGAAGAAGACAGAGTATTAAAGATATATAAATCAATTGAGAGGAGAGTGGAGAAGGCGCCGCAAAGCTGAATTGGTAACTGTGGATGGTACTGAAAACATCGTTAGACATATAAAAGCTAAGATAAGATGGGCAGGTTGTGTGGAAAGATTAGAGGAAGACAGAGTGTTAAAGACAGTGTTTTTTGAGAGACGGTGGAAGATCAGTAGGCCGTCCCAGAAAAAAAATGGAAGAACGATGAAGAATCGAAGTATTCTGAAATAGTAAAGGCTGCTTGTAGAATTATTTGCATATTTGAAATAACGATGTGAACCATTTTATTCACTTTAAAATTCGTGAAATCCAAAAACTGAGAGAAAAGTTGAATACCTTTTTTACACTTTTAAAATAATTGTTTAATTGCGGCTCGCAAAAAATTTCAAATTTTGAAAAATGGCTCGGACTATCATGGAGCTTGGCCACCCCTGCTCTATGCTATTGATGTATACATATTATACGTAATTTATATACGTACAAAATTTATTTCAGCGAAGTGATGGCGGTCGCAACTTCAATACTTTTCCCCATCCAAGAAGTGCACAACGTCCCTAAAGAAATTTTCAATTAAAAAATTTATTTCTTCGAAGTGATGACGTTCCCTAATTTAATACTTTTTCCCCATCCAAAAAAGGCACAACGTCTCTCAAGAAGTTTTCACTTCTAATATTTATTTCGTCGAAGGGATGATGGTCGCGATAACGGTCGCTTATTTAATACTTTTTCCCATCCAAAAAGTGCACAACGTCCCTAAAAAAATTTTCAATTCAAAAATTTATTTCGTCGAAGCGATGACGGTCGCTAATTTAATATTTTTCCCCATCCAAAAAGTGCAGAACGTCCCTGAAGAAGTTTTCACTTCAAATATTTATTTCGTCGAAGCGATGATGGTCGCGATGACGGTCGCTAATTTAATACTCTTTTCCCATCCAAAAAATGCACAACGTCCCTCAAGAAGTTTTCACTTCAAAAATTTATTTCGTCGAAGCGATGACGGTCGCTAATTTAATATTTTTCCCCCATCCAAAAAGTGCACGACGTCCCTCAAGAAGTTTTTACTTCAAAAATTTATTTCTTCGAAGCGATGACGGTCGCCAATTTAATACATTTTCATCCAAAAAGTGCACAACGTCCTTAAAGAAGTTTTCACTTCAATAAATATACATACACAATTTATTTCGTCGAAGAGATGACGGTCGCGAAATAAATCCTTTTTCCCCATCCAAAACTTGGTTTTGCATTTATTTTAAATTTAAATACTTCTATACAACTTATGTATACATACAAATAATATATAGCATAAGCGATGACGGTCGCCAATTCAATGCTTTTTCCCCTATCCAAAAATCGCACAACATTCCTAAAGAAGTTTTCACTTCAAAAAACTTTCACGCGCTATCTCTATAATGTTTCTAATATTTGGTATGTTTCAGTTTTGCGTTGTAAAATTTATTCGAACGAAAATTTTTTATAAACATCTTATTAAATTTTCGAAGAAAATAAACACTGCAATGTATTTGTTTACAATACGAACCGTGAGAAGAAATAGAATAAACATCCAATGTTAAGAACATCGTCTTGAAAAATCGCATAATTCTTTCATCTCTATTATTGAATGATTCGCTAGTGAGAAAATGTCGTCATATCTTATTTAACCAGATACGAGAAAAGTATCGTTTTGGCATTTTCCAGGCCAACTTACCAGTGAATCTCCTCTTCCCCGAGAGCTGTAACGATAAAAATTGTTTATTTTCAGCGTATGGCAGCCGTAAGAAAAATATTTCAAAATTTAATGACACGGATTAATTAATTTTAATCTTCTTCTTCTTATTACGCCGTCTCCTTTCGAAAGTTCGCGATCCAAACGGCAATTGTAGTTTTAGAGACTGCGGCACGAAAATATTTTGCAGATGAGCGGTCAAATCATCTTCTCAGGTCTTTCAGCCACGAGTTCTGCCGTCTTCCCACTGATCTTTTGCCCCGTACTTTACCTTCTTTATTTGAAGTCTCAACATATCTCATATCTTTCCCCTCTCAACACATGGTCCAAGTATTGTATTTTTTTTTCTTTGATTATTTTTAGTAATTGCTTTTGTTTGTTCATGCGCCGAAGTACCTTATTGTTAGAAACTGTTTGTACCCATGGAATTTTTAGCATCCGTCTGTATATGTACATTTCAAAGGCATCTATTCTCTTTTCTGTTACAGAGTCCATTGTCCAACTTTCACAGCCATACAGCAAGACAGAAAATATATAACACCTGATCATTCGGATTCTGAGCTCCAGACTAAGGTCTAATCTTGTAAAAAATGTTTTCATGTTCATGAGTTTTCTTCGCTTGTTCGATTCTTGATAGGATTTCTTTTTTTTTTTGGTTACACTGGCTATTGGCATTTGCTCCCAAATATTTTATGGACGTTTTTTAGATTTGGAAACGTTTAAGAGTAAACGTTATTATATTTTGTAGTTCTTGTGCGTCGCTTGCTATTAGGACGGTATCATCGGTGTACCTGATGTTGTCTATGCTGGTTCCGTTAATCTTGATTCCACCTTGGACCTAGTCTAATGCTTCTCCGAATATAGACTCCGAATACAGATTAAATAATAGCGGTGATAAGACGCAACCCTGTCGCACTCCTCGTCGGATTTGTATTTATTCGGATACTGTGTGCCCTAGTTCAATTGTTGATGTTTGGTGCCAATATAGTTCTGATATAATTCTCAGGTCTTGTTCGTCAATTCCAGTTGTTCTTAAAATTTCGATTATCTTTTGGTTAACGCTATCAAATGCTATTCGATAATCAATAAAAATTCATAAACATCTACATTCATATCTCTGCATCTTTGTGTTAACACGTTAAAGACAAAAAGGGCTTCTCGTGTTCCCAGGATAGTGTCAATCTATTCGTACTTTCATCCTTCGGAGAGGATGCTTAAACAGTCCCACACAAGTTTTAAATCAACCTGCACAGAACTGGGGGGCTTTACTATCGGAGATGTTTCTAAATTTCTTTGTGAAGATAATATTGACTTGATATTTTTTGTCGCTTTTGACGTAATTTATTTGAAAAAGAAAACATGTTTAAATACTGCCTTATTTTATATTAACTAATTTGTTAATTGTACAACTTCGATTGTGCATTCATTTTTTTACCAAATATTAATATTACCAAAAAAGCCTAACAATAGCCTCGCTCGCCCTGTACACGCGTCTAATGGTTCAAGGATGACAAAATCAGTTAAGTGGAACCGATTAAAACAAATTGGGAGATGACATTATTTGTTTGCTGGAGGTTCAATTCACTTGTGCGAATGCTCGAATGACCTTAATAAAATGGAGTGAAGAATTTTAATCAATGAAATTGAATCTACTTTTATGTTCGTGTATTGCCAATTAATTAAAAATAAAAAAGGTTCAGTATTTTATACAATTTGTAAAATCCTTTGGGATGTTGATAGAAGTTAAGAATGTGCAAACCGTTAAAATCAGTCAATATATAGACTAGGCGCATCTGTAAAAATATTAGTACATTTGGATGTTGAGAGGTGACTCATATTTTTTTGCAGAAAATGCTTGGAAATTACTCATATAATAATAATATTTGAGTTATCCTCCCACTAAAAAGGTCCGGAACATTGTTTAAATAATCAAAATATCAAAAAATGAAGGAAGAATTCGATTTTTTTCTTGGTTTTTTTGATTATAACTTTAAATGTATTCATTTCCGAGAAAAGTTGTACTGACATAAAAGTTGCGTAATTAAATTTACTACAATATAGGATTAGTTAAACATTTTAAAAATTGTCACCCTTGTTGAAAAATAGCAATAATTGCGGAAAAACCATAAAAAAACAAGTATTCGCATTTTACATTTTTCAACCATTTATGCTACACTTAGGACCTTCACATTTTACCCAGAAAAACTTTATGATATAATAAAACAACACTGTAAATTCCATTAAGATAGGTTTAACGGATTTTGCAAAATAAACTTTGCAATCCAGCTTTCGCAAAAAAATTCATTTTTTCAATATGTTGCAGGACTGAAAATAAAGCAGACACCAAGTTTTTTTTTGACATATAGAATAATACTGTACCTTTCATTTGCAATTTTCATAATTAAAATCGGTTAACTACTAAAGCGTCAGGATATCAGCAGGACAGCGCATACGTGTGCTCTGATTGGGCATTCCAATGATATTAGATAATGATTGATAAATTTTAATTTTTAGTACATTTCGATATAAATAAATGAATTTGTTTCTTGCAAATAAAAACACATACTTTGTCCTTTGAAATTACACTTTTTTTAGCAAAAACTTTCTTTGTTCATATATTTTAACTTATAGAATCAAAGTTTATTATTTTTAAACATATGCAATTGTTTGCATATTGCATATTGTAAACAATATTTCACAAACAATAATCAAATTAGTTTGATTTTTGTGGAATTAAAATATTAAAATACAACAAAATATAGAGTTAGAAAATAATATATTATATAAAGATTTAAAGAAATTTTGGTGGAAATCAACTTGTGTGAATCGAACACCGCTGTCCTGCGCGTAGCACCAAAAATTAATGTTTATTTAAGAAAATTCCTGACGCCGTGGTAGTTAACCCATTTTAATTTTACAAATTGCAAATGAAAGGTACATTATTCTTCTATATGTAAAAAAAATTAAACTTGCTATCTGCTTTATTTTCAGTCCTGCAACATTTTGAAAAAATGATTTTTTTTGCGAAAACTGGATTTCAAAATTTATTTTGCAAAATCTATTGAACCAATCTTAATCAAATTTACAGTATTGTTTTACTATGTCATAAGTTTTTTTGGGTAAAATATGAAAGTCCTAAATGTAGCATTAATGGTTGAAAACCCTAAAATGCGAATACTTGTTCATTTATGGTTTTTTCGCAATTATTGCTATTTTGCAATAAGGGTGACAAATTTTAATATTCTTAACCAATCCTATATTGTAGGAAAAATTACGCAAATTTTTTGTCAATGCAACTTTTCTTTGAAGTGAATACTTTTAAAGTTATAATCAAAAAACGAAGAAAAAATCAAATTTTTCCTTCATTTTTGATATTTTGATTATTTAAACAATGTTCCGGACCTTTTTGAGTGGGAGGATAACTCAATTATTAGTATGTGAGTTAATTTCAAGCAATTTCTGCAAAAAAATATGAGTCACCTCTCAACGTCCATCTCAAAACAGATCCGCCCTGGACTAATACACTAGAAAACAAAAATGTATTTACCGCTTATAAAATACTATACTATTACATAATACTAAAAGATGCAATCAAATGTTAAAATTTATAATAAATGATAGACGACTTTAGTTAGATATGAGGCAAAAAAATCCAACCATGGGACATAAAAACGTTTTGCATTTAAAATAGAATAAATAAATACAAACGATATTTATTGCCAAAGTAATTAACAAAAACGATGGTTACACACAAAAAATAATATAGGGCACCAATCCGCGGGTGGTACCAACTTCCGTTGTTATTTGACCACGTGGTTAGAAGGCATGACGAATTCTGCAAACTGGGGGTGTTATGCAAAACATATGACTGTTAATGTGCCTTTCCGGTAAGTTTTGTCGTGGGAAAGAAATATATTTTTCCACCTACCTCTACCGAAAGTATACTTTTCCGGACCTGATTGTAGGGAGCAAAGTTGTACTTTTCCTCCCTAGGGAGGAAAATATTTTTCCTCCCTAGGGAGGAAAAGTAAAAGTGACGTCATGGTATTTCATTCATGAAATGTAACTTATTGACGCCCTGTACAATATCTATTTTCTATTACGTAAGTTTCTATACATTTTAACGTTTATTTATAAAACACTCTGTATTTTGCAGAATGGTAAAAAACAGTAAATTGTTATTTTGATTTAACAATGTTTACATTATTAATTTGACTTTTATTTGACAGTTGACAGTTATATTGTACGTACTTGTTAGTTTTAGTTCTAATAAATTTTGTTGGTTAGTTACATAAATAAATTAAGTAAAAATGAAAACATGATTTGTTATTTGAGGAAGGTGGAAAAACCATATGTATAACATGGGAGTAAAGTGCCTTTTCCTCCCTTGAATGATTACTGCCCTCCGCTACGCGTCGGGCAGTAAACTTCATTCTCGGGAGGAAAAGTAGCACTTTCCTCCCTTGTTATACAAATAGCTATTTTAATTAGGATATCGCAATATGAAGGTACTGGTTTTGTTTAGGTGAGCATATTAATTTTTTGTGTGGGTAAATAAAAATAAAAGTTATCTTAATCATTTTTTTCATTGTTTATTACTATTATTCTATAAGAGTACATATGTCAATGATCATTGTAATCGAGACAGGTTAATTGAATAAAATTTTTTTTCTTTTAATTCCATATTTCGATGGCTAAGGACAAATATTGTATGTCCATTTTTGTTTAAAATGAGATAGTCTCTGTTCTATGCCAGTCGAGATGGAATCTTCATTGTGCTCAAATAGTGTATGTCCTCTTAGAACGGTTTGCTAGTTACTAAAGTAACATTAAAGACATGCCCATTAACAACATCATAAACTGAGAGCACAAATGTTGTATATCCAATAATACAATACTTTTGCGTTCACAAAATTCAAACCAAACGACTCTTTTATTGTATGTCCAAAGATACAATATTTGTCCATACTATGAATTTTGGCCCTCGGAAATAGTGTAATCTTTCATTCTGCGTTTAAATTTTTCAAAAATAAAAAAGGGTTGGTCCGAAATTTTGCTCTTACGACCTTAATAAAAAATTCATTTATACTACATACTAGTACTATTTTAAACCTGATTTTATGATATTTTTACAATTGCAGTATGGAAATAATATATTGTATGTCCATGTTTTACTTCACATTTATTGTATGTCCATACAGGGGGTTACTTTTAGCTTGTTAAATGTAATTAACATTTAACCCTAACAGAAATAGAACTGAATAAGATATAAAAAAAAGGCGTAGCTCGAACTTAACTGTAATTTAGTTACTTTTAAAGTATGTACGGTTTGTTGCTGATAACGCAAACTTTTAAATTGATTTTACCGAAAACATCAATTTTGGACATACAATATTTGTCCTTTTAGCCATCGATTTATAAATACAATAAGTATTACTTAACTTAACATGCCACAAGAAAACAGTTTGAGAACCTCGTGTCCGGTCCTAGACCAGTGGAGCCGATTCTGTTAATGCTCATTAAAATTCTCAAAACATTTTGATAAGTAATTCCGTGTAATTGAGTGTTACTCACATTAATTTAGTGTTACATAGCTTTTAATAGTTTTAAATTTCCGTCCAGACAGACGGAGTATCTACCCACGAACACATAAATAATAAATTTAAATATTCGTGTATAAATTAATTCGTCTATAAGCGTTTCCTTATGTAACGTCTTTTTTGTCCGTTAGATATTATATGAATTAAACTTGTCACCTGCAAAAAGTGCGAATGTTACTTAATGAATTGAAGTTAAATTGTACAACTTTCTTTTCCTGAGTAAGACTACTTGTCCCATTCATATTTTTGTGAATGGGGTTTCTAGGAATCAATCTATTAATGAATACTGTAGATGTAGTTGTTAATAGGTTTATGACCTCTGATAGTTGTTGCAAAATATTTCGCAACAAGTTTTGGTAAAGATGACACACGTTTAAATAATTGACTGATGAAGTAAGTGCGTCTGTAGTAACCCAACCCAATACCGAGAACAAAGCACCATAGAATGTCAAACTGAAGAAAGAAATCTCTCAGCCGCTGTATATTATACAATACTAAAATCATACCTCGAAGAAAGGCTATTTTATACAAGATACGAAGAAAGTGTTTCTAACATCCACAACATAAATGCTGGGGTCCCGCAAGGCAGCGTCTTGGGACCAATTCTCTACACAATCTTTACAGCTGATTTCCCAAATATTGCAACAAAACATACATTTAATTGAGATGTGGGCTAAGAAATTGAAGATAAAGATCAACGAAGCAAAATCAGGTATAGTAGTATCTATTTCTATTCACTAAATGTCACAACGAAACACCGAATATCCTAATACATAACAAGAGTATTCCTAAAAATCATACTGTAACATAATATCTTGGATTACACCTTGACAAAGGGCTAACATGGAGAACTCACATCTGGATGAAGAGGAAGCAATTAGGAATGATATTCAAGAAACACTACTGGTTACTCGGCGGTCAATTTACCTTATCTAACAAAATATTAGGGTATAAAGCAATCATTCGGCCCATCTGGACATACGGAATTGAACTGTGGGGAACTGCAGCAGACAGCAACCAGCAACCTAGCAATACTAGAGCAACTTAAATCTAAGGTTCTTCGTGTCATCACAAATGCACCGCGGTTCATTCAAAATGCAAACATTTACAGGGACTTGAAAATCGAGACAGTGAAGCAAATGCTCGTCTAATGTAGTGAAAAATATTTTAAACGACTGGAAAAGCACCCCAACGAATTAGCAGTGGATTTATTGGAGAACTCCACACAACTAAATAGACTAAACATTAGAACTCCTCTTGACTTATCTTTTAGAAAATAAGTGTCTACTTAGTTTAGTTATTAGTAATAAACCTACTAAGAGTTTATAGTCATTAGACTAAAACTCTTGTTACATATGTTCGTTGAACAAAAATGCTATTAGGTGTTACTTACTATGTTGTAACAGATTTTATTTTAAAACAAATCAAAAAATTACAAATCTTGTATCAAGTGGGGTGACTTCTTGGCCAATCGTGCTTCTTGCCTTCTAAATTGACTTACTATTCTCCTCGATACATCTCTGTTTGTTACTTTTTCTTCCCAACTAATAATTCCCCTATTTCTGAGACCTTCCTGTAAGCTGTCAAACCAACTTTGCCTGGGTCTTCCTTTCCTTCTTTTCGTGATTGGGCCCCGTTTTAGGATCATCTTTGGGAACCTATTCCTTTCCATTCTCATCACGTGTCCCATCCATTTCACTATCTGTGTCTTTATGAAGCGACTGATGCTTGGTTCGTTATACAGTTCCTCTAGCTCTAGCTAGCCCCATGTTGCTTGGGTGTTTGAATGGAAACCAAATTTATTAACTATAAAAATATTATTTAAGCTCTACATGTACCCTCTGTAACCTCGACAGAGGATAAACATTTTGAAATTTAGTGCCAATGATTACGCCAGCTCCTGTTCTTTCCACCGACCCATTACCCAAGGAAACTAGATCCAAATCCTAGTAGTATTCCCTCAACCTCATCTCCAACAGCTACCAACCAGGCCAGAGTGGTAGAATATAGACCAATTTTCCAGTATAAGTTTTTATAGAGAAGTAAGACTCTAAACCAAGACACAAAAGATCTCTATATATCAGAGCCTTAACGACTTCTGTGCGTTTCTGAGTTCTCGACACCTCAAACGATGACTCCTCACCTTTTAGACAGGGAAAAGAATCCTAACAATATTATATTACCGTTATTAAACAGCAAAAAATCTGTGGCAAATGACGTATCGAAAAATGAGGATATGCTATTAACCCATTCGCTGTCGTTCACGGGCCAGCGAGTGATATGGTTACTTCAGTCAGGTGCTGTTCAACAGAATTGCTCCTAGCCGAATTCGATCCACTTCGATAGGGAGCGAATGGGTTAAATGGGAAAGCTGATTGAGAACATAAATTAGAGAACATAGCATTTATTGCTAACTTAAAGTTATGCCCACCCTTATTATTCTTTTCTCAGTAAAATTTCTATGGTTACTCAACAACTCAACATAGACCATACCTAGTACTTATTATTTATATTTCTTTGATTTTGTACCGAAGTAAAAGCATGGTGTCAGTGCAGTTTTTGCTGGAAACTTATTAAGATTTTATTCTGGGAATTTTAAATACAACCGAGTAAATCTCTAAAATGTGACTAAGAAAATTTATATTCTTGTTAATTTTTAAATGCCTTCTGATGCGTCAGGAGACTCTTTTCGTAAAATTGTGTCTGTATGTTGCTCCTATTAATTGAAAGTTTTTCACGAATACCTTCAAATTTCAAAATTCTCTTATTAAGTATTACAAAATACGACATAATATTATAGAAATATCAACCATAGTTATTTCTGATTTATCTCATTCAATTACACATAAAATATTCTATGGTTCTTGTTGATGTTATGTATATTTCAATATTTACAATTTAAAATTCAAATATCCATCATGAGAAGGTTAATAGAGTATGTGAAGCAATACTTACATCCTTGAACACAATTTAATAGGAATTTAACGAATAATTTATATATTTACATTTTTCGAAAAACTTAAAAAAAACTCCCACTTGTTAGCTCTAATGAATTGAATCAATCAGAAAACAGTATCTGTCTTCTAACAATAACAACCAATAGGATGATTATACAATCATTTCGTCACATATTGACATTATTTATTGATTCGAATGAATCCATCCCACTTGTATATTTTTCCTTGAGATCGATTTATAACAACAGTGAACAAAGTAAACAAACAAACCAACATGGACTGACTTTTAAAGATATTTTTATGTTTGCTCTTTAATGACAGCAATTTTCTGCTTCTTGCTTTCGTACAACGGCATGTACATTATTAAGAGGAAAATTGGGTTCATTATTTAGGTGTTTCCATTCTGTGTAATCTTTAGTTAATTGCTTAATAGGTGTTGTTTGTCGCTTATTTTAGGAATAATAAGAGGTACGGCTTGTTAGGAGTCGCTTTTCCTTGAAGTTTTATAGAAAATTAGGCTAATTAGAAAGAGAAACACTTTTATTATACTCATTTTCATGCAGTGAACAGTCAGGCAACATTTCGTTTATATTAGAGAGCGTTATGAGAAATTCTGCTACATATTTAGTCCAGGGTAATAAGGTTTTTTCCATGACACTTGAACAGCCAGGGTACTGAAGCGTTTTTTTGACAGGTAATACCTAGCGTAGGATCTGGTGGCCGTTTTTATTTATAAACAATTAAGTGTCAAAAATGGCATTTTTCACTTTTTTTCAAATCAATGGAAAACAGGGAAACTTTCAAATGGAAAACAAAGCGATTCATTCAATTGTTTAAATTTTATTCAAATTGTTTATCCCAGAGAGCATTTTTGTTGCAATAACATAAGTCAGAAGAAAATGACGTTAAAACCATTCCACAGGTGTCAAATGAAAGAGCATGAGCTATATTTTCAACTTGGTTTAAAAAAAGTGAATAAAAAATGCATTTATTAGTAATAAATAATTATGCAAAAGTATCGTAAATCTTTCCTTATAAACTTTTTATTTTGTTATATAAGAAATTATACATATTTAATACAATTATGATATAGATAACATTACTTGGTAGTTGTGCACTTAAAACCCGGTAAAATGGTTAATTTTTTTGGAAAAGGTTATTTAAAAAGTTTATAAAGAAAAATTGACGATACTTTTGCATAATTATTTATTACTAATAAATGCATTTTTTTATTCACTTTTTAAACCATGTTGAAAATGTAGCTCATGCTCTTTCATTTGACACCTGTGGAATGGTTCTAAGGTCATTTTTTCTGACTTATGTTATTGCAAAAAAAATGCTCTCTGGGATAAACAATTTGAATAAAATTTAAACAATTGAATGAATCGCTTTGAAATTTTTATCACATAACCAAAAGAATCCTCATTTGACAAAAATTTCAAAGCTGTAGACTAATTTTTACAACAGTTATTGAGAAAATATTTTTTTTTTGCAATTCCGACCTTTTTTCGCAATTATATTAGATAACAATAAATATCAAACTTTGTAATACGTCATTTTAAAGCTTTTTCTATAATCTCGAAGATATTTGTACTAAAAAAATCATAAGTTTTACTGTTTTCCGTTGATTTGAAAAAAAAGGGGAAAATGCCATTTTTTGACAGTTAGCTGTTTATAAATAAAAATGGCCGCCAGATCCAACGCAGAAAATAGTTATAATTTGTTCTTATAGGTATTACCTGTGGAAAAACGCTTCAGTACCCTGGCTGCTGAAGTGTCACGAACAGGGTATATTTTTGTCTTATTACCCTGGCCTAATTATATTTGTTTGGTTTTAATGCATGAAAGAACTATCCGCAATTCAAAAATTAAAACATAAAAATAATGAATTTCAAAGTTCTTGAGTATTTACGTAGGTCGTAGATACATGAAAAATATGTTATACCGAATCATCTCAATAAATCATTTTCCCCCCTTCAGTTATCTCTGGGTCTGCCCTAATCTAGGTTAAGTTCTTCACCTCTGTTTTTTCATTTTCTTTTTCTGTCACAACCCGTACTTTGCTTCTTCTTTTCCTCTTATAATTATTGATTTGTTAATATATTTCCTCAGTCTCTCATAATATTGGTGAAGAACTAATTACACTGGCTATAAGTGAACTAATACATACTGTGCTAAATATAAGCCAGTATTTGATATTATCAAGAGAATTTATTTGAGCAAAATACAGTGCAAAGAAGAATTGATGAAATAGCTCAATGTGCTGAAGATTCATTGGTTGGATATTTATAAAAACATCCCGGTTTTCTACCCGACTTGACAAGTCAACTTTGCCAGGAAATGAAGCTTTAGAGCAAGGATACACAAGGCGGCGCGCGTCGAATCGACGTCGAGGCAGCGTAAAACACATGGCGCGGTAGCTATGCTACGATTTAAAGTATTTGTACTTCGTTGTTGCCAAATTTAGTCACGTGTTGGCTGCTGTACGATATGATGTCTGAAAGTTATGACGATTTGGCTTTTGTAATAAATACAAGTTTATTATATCTTAGATTAAAGAAAAAAAGAAACGCAGATATTGGATATATCCCATCATAAAGGAACGAAATTATAAGAGATTTTTTACACATTATATTAACGAAATTAATATAATAAAGGCCCAGAGATGTTTTTTAATTTTACAAGAATGTCTAAAAAATCTTTTCAGGAGTTATTAGTGAGTATTGAAGAGCTGTGTTCAAGAAATAAAACCGTTATGAGGGAAAGCATATCACCTAAGAGAAACTATTTATAACGCTAAGAGGCTGTCCATTCTATGGTACGCCACTGAGCAAATACAGGTGTTAAATTGATGCCCCTCTATTGTACCCCATCTATTGGGAAATAGAGATGTTTCACAAATTAATATTAACAAAAAAATTATTCAAATTAAAGCCAAAGTAAGTATCGAGAAAGACGAAAACCAGAATATACAAAACCGTAGTAAGAGCAACAGTCACCTACGGATGTGAGACATGGGTGCTAAATAAAACAGAAGAAAAAATGATATAGAGTTGAGAACGGAACGTACTAAGAGCTATTTTCAGGGGAAAGAATACAGATACAGAAGACGGCTGGTATAGAAGCACCAATCAAGAATTAAGGATGCTTTACAAGGAACCAAGTGTAACAAGATACACAAAGTCATAAAGAATCAGGTGGGCAGGTCATGTCGAGGGGATGGATAAGGAAACAATGCCAAAGATGGTACTGCACAGAAGACCAGTTTGGACTAGGAGACGAGGTAGACCAAGAAAAAGACGGCAAGAAAGTTTCAGGAGGGTATAGTATCGATGGAAATTACACACTGGAAAGAGGAGGTGAAAAATAGGATATAGTGGAAAACCATAGTTCAGCAATTTTTACATAGACATCAAATACAATTATATATAAATTATATATAAAATTCTAAATACAAGGCCTGTAGAGCATAATAAATAAAATAATAAATAAGGCCTGTTTTTTTTTTATTATTCTGTTTGAATATTCATCAATACGCATATCCCAAATAGCTGGTCTCATCTGAATTTCATTAATTAATTTTTCTACATCTGTATTTCCCATCACAAAAACACGATCTGACAACACTCACTACAGAATTCGCTAGAAAACAGCTCAAACGTCTGTGTTGCACCACGATACACGCATTTATGATATGCCGTCGAAGTCATAAAACCGATTGGCGGTGGATGGGTTCCAGGATATGTCGCCAGAAAGACGCTGCATCGAAAATTTTAAGAGCGTCTGGTGTGTGTTACTGCATCAAAGTATAGTAAGGGATGCGTCGCTTTCGACAACTCAGCGGGGGTTCAGTCGACGTACGCCGCCCTGTCTGTGTTACCTCTTACTTTTAGCATACATGCGGTTCACAAAGGCTTGGACAAAAATTATTGATACGAAAGGAGAATCAACATTTAATGCATTTGATGAGTTTTTTAAAGAAAAGAAAATATCACTAGTGGCGTCATCCATCTGGGCGTGATGATATAATCGATTTTTTAAATGAGAATAGGGGTCGTGTGTTAGCTCATTTGAAAGTTAATTCAATTCTTCAATAACATACTTATTTCTACAGGGTGTGGATGGTGTACCGTGGTAAAATGAATTTATTCCATTTGGCTATGACACACTGTATACTGTATATGAAACATGGGCGACTGCTCGATTTGTACATTATACGTCATTGAGTATAGCTTAGTACATCATGTAAATAGTATTATAAGATCATTATGCAAACCAGTTTCATGCGTGTAGCTACATTTCAGGAATATAAGCCAAAATGAACGCAGTATTTAAAGCTGAGCCAAAGATCATTTTTAGAGGGGAAAAGCTATGTGTGCATAGGTGCTTAGATGATGACGAAAAGTCAGTTAACAATATTTTTGTAAAGATGAAAAAATAACCTAAATACAAGCCATTCTAATCATATTGACTTTTCTAGAAATCTTTAATGACTAAAACCAAAATATCGCAAAATAAAAGCTTTCAATGTACAGGGTTATTCACTATATTTTGACCCTCCTGTTAACTGCTTTATTTACAGAATTAGAAAAAATGTAAAATACAAAAGTTATTCGATTTTTAAATTATGATTTTTTGACATATATATCGTATTAGTGACGTCATCCATCTGGGAGTGATGACGTAATCGACTATTTTTTTAAATGAGAATAGGGGTCAGGTGATAGCTCATTTGAAAGGTTATTCAATTACCTATTCAGTAATATAAAGATAAATATGATTATTTATACAGGGTGTCCAAAAATTTTTTTTAATTAAATTAATTGACACAAAAAGAGGAATGTATGTAATTTATTTAATTCAAAATAAATACATTCTACTGCTGTCAGAAAACAGAAATAAATGTTTATTCAACAAATAAACATTACTTCTCACTTAAATTCCATGTTCAATCTGCCATCCATCTGCCTCTTGGCAATTTGAACATTGAATTTAAGCAAAAAGCAATGCTTATTTGTGCAATAAACTTTTATTTATATTTTCTAACAGCAGTAGAAAATATTTTAAATTAAATAAATTACATACATTCTTCTTTTTGTGTCAATTAATTTAATTAAAAAAATTTTCTTTGGACACCATGTATAAATAATCATGTTGATGTTTATATTACTGTATAGGGAATTGAATAACCTTTCAAATGAGCTATCACACGACCCCTATTCTCATTCAAAAAAATGGTCGATTACGTCATCACGCCCAGATGGATGACGTCACTAGTACGATATATATTATGTCAAAATATCACAATTTAAAAATCGAATAACTTTTATATATTACATTTTTTTCTAATTCTGTAAATAAAGCAGTTAACAGGGGGGTCAAAATATAGTGAATAACCCTGTACATACCAAAATATCATTACCAAGAAAACACGTAATTTCAAAAAGAGATTACTTTCTAAGAGATTTTATTTCACCTCTATCAGTTAACATTCCTTTTACTCTATTTTATTGTCGAGTTCTTAGGAAACATCTCAATCTAAAATATTTTTACTGAAGGCTTACCACCTACTTCTAAAGATAGCGAATCCGTTTATTGGTATTTACAGGTAGGTAATACCCAAAATATACCTGGAAAATAACAAATCTTTACAAGTATTTGTTCGGACTCATTACCTTTCATACAATGACCCCATACAGGGGCCATTCAACGAAAAAAATCTGTTTAGTTTACCGATTTGCATTCATTTTATGGTTTATAAGTGCTTTTGTCCCCACTGTGTGAATATTCTTTGGCTTGAAGTGTAAAACCAACAATTATTGTTAGCATAAAAAAAATTGTTGGTATTTAGCCACTGAAACAAATTTTTAAACAAAACAAATTTAAATTGTTTTATTTATTTATAACATGATAAACACCGGTAAATCATGGAGAGTACTCTCTGAGCAATGAATAATGTTAATTATAATATGATACTAATAAGCTAATAGCACTGCACTATTTTTTTTCTTCTACTACTTGTACTACTTCAACTAGTTCTTATAGCTTCTTCTATAAGAATATGGACTTGGAGGAGCCCCGATGATCATACATAAGAAGGAGATTCACTTTATCATCACGGACAAAAAACGTTTCAAGTTTTATCGGGATAGCTACTGCATATCTACGAACTATTTCTTTAAAGTGAACCGAAATAACTGACCTAACAATATAAGAATTAAGAACGTAGGAGTACAATGGAAAATGCTATCTAATCGCATCAAATAAGCGATAAGGATGCTTTTAGGTGTATATTTATAGTCGTCAAACAAAGAGAATTATGGTGATGAGATTTTTCATTTCAAATAATGAACATCATTTTACACTTGCAAAGAACTAAATTATTTTAAATTAAAATATTACCCGTGTTGAGCTGCCCCCCCCCCCACTTGCAAAAATCAAAAAACAAATAGCCCTGATGTATGAGCTATTTATGAGCTTTCATATTCCGCAAACTAAAAATTTTGAGCTCGTTCCACTGAGCAGGAATTTATTACTTTAGTGGGGGGGGGGCTGAGTCAGCCCCCCCACTACTTAAAAATAGGAATATTGAATCGGTTTTTGCGGCAGAATTACGAGCTATTTATGAGCTCTTGAAATTATATAGTTTCGATTTTTAAGCTAATCCCCTTCACCCCCAAACAACCCTTTAATTGATTTAACTTAAGAGAAAAATGCTGAGAAAACTTAAAATATATCGTATTGCGGATATAATTCCTATATAATGCGGTTTTCCCAAGAAAACCACCCTATCTTCCCGGCTTAAGAGAAAGTTGTACTTAAAATGCATTAAATTAATTATTTAGCGACTATTGTCCTTTTCATGATCATTTTTCAGTGCCTAACAAATGATAGGAAAAAGGGTAAGTCGGTGATAATACACATTTATGACATTTATTCTAACATGACATTTTAGTTAAATCTGACAGTTGTCACATTTTATTTTCAATTTGTAATAAAAACCAATCAAATGTGTTTCTTGCATTTATAAAATGGTATTTTCTTTGATTTGTATAGTCTTATAAATTATACAGATTATATTTGTAATATTATTATCTAATTAAAAAAAAATTATTTTTTTATTATGGCGCCATCTATCGACAACTAGAATAACTAGAATAAATGTTATAAAAATGTCACCGACGAAATGTAATCACCGACGTGCCTTTTTTCTGTCACATACAATTTAATGCGTTAGAAAGAAATCGAAAAACTGTGACGCACTGAAAGATGATCATGAGAAATACTGTACATATCATTTAATACTTTATAAGCTTCCAAATTACGCGCATTTAGATCAGTAAATTGTAATTTATTTTCTATAGTGCAGTCACTGAAGGTAAAATCAACGATTAACTTCAATTTCGGTGAACCTTCATCGATTTTCACAAAAATTGGTCAGTGGTTAGAGGATACATCAAGAAACAAAGGTGACATGGTACCACCTTGCGCCTTTACCCTGAGAGTGGATACCGCTTCTTCTCGGGGGTGAAAATTATTTTTTTTTTTAAATAACTGCACAAATCAATAAAAGAACAAATTAAAAGCAAAATTTATTATATAAAGCTATTGAAATAAGTCAATACTTTTTAAGTTATTAAAGATCAAAGATTTTAATTATTCGTGAAAAAAATGCATGTTTTGAAGCGGTTTTTCGTAAATCACTGAAAAACTATAAGTTTTTACAAAAAAGTTAATAGTAGTTTAATTCGTATAGCTTATATTCTAAGAATAAACTCTTAAATCACGCGCCTTTCGATTATAGAGCTACAACCCCTTCGCAAGAAAACCATCCCATATTCCCGGCTTAAGAGAGTTGTACTTAAAATAATTTAAATTAATTGTTTGGCGACTACATATCGTTTAATAATTTATGAGCTCGCAAAATATACGCATTTCAATTATTGATTTGCCATTTTCTTTCTATAGTGCAGTCACTGAAGGTAAAAATCAACTATGACCTTCGATTTCGGTAAATCTCCATTCATTTTCACGAATTGACAATAACAACTTGCGGTTTTAGCCTGGGGTATATGTCACCCCTTCTCGGGGGTGAAAATTACTTTATTAAAAATAACCCCACAAATCGAGAGAGGGACAAACTATAAGCAAAATTTGTTATATAATGTTATTAATAAATCAATACTTTTTGAGTTATTAAAGATCAAATATTTTAATTTTTGTGAAAGAAATGCATGCTTTAAAGCGATTTTTCATAAATAACTCATAACTGTAAGTTTTTATAAAAAAGTTTTCATCACTAAAATTGAAGCTAATAAAAAATATAATAAATTGCTTACTTGAAAAACCCTTTAATGTTAATTTAAAGTAAGTTATTGGTAATTAAATGTATATTTTTTTCTGCGACTGTTCAAATCTAAGGATTCAAGCTTAAATAACGGGAAAGAGATGCATTTTATAACACTTAGGTACTAAATTCTTGTCACAAGTACTTAGAAATACCTATCAAAAATGAGCTCCAGAAAAAGTTGATAGCATCAAAATCCGCTCATCAATTTTCGTGAAAATGAATGGAGATTTACCGAAATTGAAGGTCATAGTTGATTTTTACCTTCAGTGACTGCACTATAGAAAGAAACTGGCAATTCAATAATTGAGATGCGTATATTTTGCGAGCTCATAAATTATTAAACGATATCTAGTCGCCAAATAATTAATTTAAATTATTTTAAGTACAACTCTCTCTTAAGCCGGGAATATGGGATGGTTTTCTTGCGAAGGGGTTGTGGGTCAATAATCAAAAGGCGCGTGATTTAAGAGTTTATTTTTAGAATATAAGCTATACGAATTAAACTACTATTAACTTTTTTGTAAAAACTTACAGTTTTTCAGTGATTTACGAAAAACCGCTTCAAAACATGCATTTTTCTCACGAATAATTAAAATTTTTGATCTTTAATAACTTAAAAAGTATTGACTTATTTTAATAACTTTATATAATAAATTTTGCTTATAATTTGTTCTTTTATAGATTTGTGTAATTATTTTTTATAAAATAATTTTCACCACCGAGAAGGGGCGGTATCCACCCTCAGGGTAAAGGCGCAAGGTGGTACCATGTCACCTTTGTTTCTTGAGGAATCCTCTAACCACTGACCAATTTTCGTGAAAATCGATGAAGGTTCACCGAAATTAAAGGTAATCGTTGATTTTTACCTTCAGTGACTGCACTATACAAAATAAATTGCAATTTACTGATCTAAGTGCGCGTAATTTGGAAGCTTATAAATTATTAAATGATATGTAGTCGCCAAATAATTAATTTAATGCATTTAAGTACAACTTTCTCTTAAGTCGAGAAAATAGGGGTGGTTTTCTTGCAAAGGGGTTTTAGCTCAATAATCGAAATGCACGTGATTTAATAGTTTATTCTGAGAGTATATAAGCTATAGGAATTATATCCGCAATACGATATATTTTAAGTTTTCTCAGCATTTTTCTCTTAAGTTAAATCAATTAAAGGGTTGTTTGGGGGTGAAGTGGATGAGCTCAAAAATCGAAACTATATAATTTCAAGAGCTCATAAATAGCTCGTAATTCTGCCGCAAAAACCGATTCAATATTACTATTTTTAAGTAGTGGGGGGGGGCGGGCTGACTCAGCCAGGGGGGCAGTACTAAAGTATTAAATTCCTGCTCAGTGGAACGAGCTCAAACTTTTTAGTTTGCAGAATACGAGAGCTCATAAATAGCTCATAAATCAGGGCTATTTGTTTTTTAATTTTTGCAAGTGGGGGGGGGGGCAGCTCAACACGGGTATTAACCACAATAAAAACAGCCAAAATCAAATAACTTGATCATATTGATCATATTATAATGAATATAAGGAATAGCATATAAGGAATATATTAGCACATAAGGAATAGCAAGAGGTATAGACTGCTGCAACTAATTGTAGAGAGAAAAGTAGAAGAAAACGAAGACCAGGAAAGCGAAGGAATTCCTCGCGGAAAAATCTACTTACGTGGTTCAACAAGACAACCACAAATCTTTTCAGAGCAGCAATGTGCAAAGTACAGACTGCCATTATAATCGCCAACATCCGAAACGGATAGGCACTACAATAAGAATAACTGATAATCGTGCTTTAATAATTCGATCGATACAGCATAATTCAAAGTGATTATATTAGTCCAGGGTAATAAGGTTTTTTCCATGACACTTGAACAGCCAGGGTACTGAAGCGTTTTTTCGATAGGTAATACCTATAAGAGCAAATTGTAACTATTTCCTGCGTAGGATCTGGCGGCCATTTTTATTTATAAACAATTAAATGTCAAAAAATGGCATTTTTCACTTTTTTTTCAAATCGATGGAAAACAGGGAAACTTCTGGTTTTTTTAGTACAAAAATATCTTCCGAGATTATGGAAAAAGTTTTAAAATGACGTATTACAAAGTTTGATATACTCATTTATTGTTATTATAATTGCGAAAAGAGGTCAGAATTGAAAAAAAAATTATTCGCAATAACTGTTGTGAAAATTAGTGTACAGCTTTGAAATTTTTGTCAAATAAGGGTTCTTTGGTGCTTAATATGTGATAAAAAATTCAAAGCGATTCATTCAATTGTTTAAATTTTATTTAAATTGTTTATCCCAGAGAGCATTTTTTTGCAATAACATAAGTCAGAAGAAAATGACGTTAGAACGATTCTACAGGTGTCAAATGAAAGAGCATGAGCTATATTTTCAACTTGGTTTAAAAAAGTGAATACAAAATGCATTTATTAGTAATAAATAATTATGCAAAAGTATCGTAAATCTTTCCTTATAAACTTTTTATTTTGTTATATAAGAAATTATATTACATATTTATTACAATTTTTTATCAATTATGATATAGATAATTGGTAGTTGTGCACTTAAAACAGGGTAAAAAAAGTTAATTTTTTTGGAAAAAGTTATTCAAAAAGTTAGTAAAGAAAAATTGACGATACTTTTGCATAATTATTTATTACTAATAAATGCATTTTTATTCACTTTTTTAAACCATGTTGAAAATGTAGTTATGCTCTTTCATTTGACACCTGTGGAATGGTTCTAAGGTCATTTTTTCCTGACTTATGTTATTGCAAAAAAAAAATGATCTCTGAGATAAACAATTTTAATAAAATTTAAACAATTGAATGAATCGCTTTGAAATTTTTATCACATATTAAGCACCAAAGAACCCTCATTGGACAAAAATTTCAAAGCTGTACATTAATTGTTACAACAGTTATTGAGGAAATTTTTTTTTGCAATTCCGACCTTTTTTCGCAATTATATTAACAATAAATGAGTATATCAAACTTTGTAATGCGTCATTTTAAAGCTTTTTACATAATCTCGAAGATATTTGTACTAAAAAAATCATAAGTTTCACTGTTTTCCGTTGATTTGAAAAAAAAGGGGAAAATACCATTTTTTGACAGTTAATTGTTTATAAATAAAAATGGCCACCAGATCCTACGCAGGAAATAGTTATAATTTGTCCCTATAGGTATTACCTGTCGAAAAAACGCTTCAGTACCCTGGCTGCTGAAGTGTCACGAACAGGGTATATTTTTGTCTTATTACCCTGGCCTATATATTTTCTGGATGTATTTGTTTCTAGTTTTCATTTTGATAGTAAAACACAAACAATCGGCATACTGCAACTACCATATCTTGTACAGATAATAATCGTTAAATATGTGTATGTATAGAAAGTACAGCTATGGCTTTTTTATAAACTGCCAGTGTATCTGTTTCAATGTTAATTGATTTAATTAGTTTTGTATCGATATGTGTGGTCTTTGATTCAACATCAAACATTTGTTTATTCGCCTTATCATAAAGTTGTTTCCTTTCTTCGTTTAAACACGCTTTAAAACCGGCAAATAGGGTCACGGTTATTGTCATATTTTATCATAAAGTGATTCCGAAATAGTAACTTTGTATTATAATATATAAATATATACAGGGTGGTCAAAAGATGTATGATATGAGAAATTATCAGAACTTTCATTTGTACGGATAAAACATTGATTAATATTTTCATTTACTTTTATAAAAATAAGGAAAACACTAGTTTGTCAAAGTTTAAAAAAATGGTATACATTTTTATTTCATCTATAGTTTGTTTTTAAACCAGGAGGATTAAACTAAAAAGACAGATTCACACCTAAGAAAGTCACTAGAAAAATCACCAAATACATCTTCTTTTTTGGTTGATCATATCGGCCTTCGACTATAATCCATACATGTTATATTATACCGGGTGTCCACTTATATTTTCCCCATTTTAACTGTCTATAACTTCTAAACGGCTCAAGATAGAAATATGCGGTTTTCGCTGAAATGTTTTATTTTAGTAAAAGTTTTGTCTGAATGGACTGAATTTTTTATATCGCTTTCAAATATGAAAAGAAAAATGGCGGATTTTTGAAAAAAACGTTGTCGATTTTTTTTAATGGAACACCCAGTATATTTTTTTGTAAATTGAAATAAAGGTCATTCACCTATCCAGCGATATAGTTTTTCAAAATCGGTTGTCAAATCACTGAGTAATTAATTTTTAAAATGAGAGGGGCAACGTGGATATCACATACCTAAATAACATAACTAAGCAAATTGATATTATGTTATGTGATTTCCACATTGCATCTCTCATTTTAAAAATTAATTGATCAGTCATTTGACCACCGATTTTAAAAATATTTATATCGTTGGATAGGGAAATGACCGTTTTTTCAAGTTTTTAGGTAAATGACCATTTTTTATGTCGCTTTTAAATAAAAAATGGCGGATTTTTGGAAAAAAAAACGTTGTCGACATTTTTTATTGAAACACTCAGTATATTTTTTTGTCGCTTGAAAAAACGGTCATTTACCTATCCAGTGATATTAAATATTTTAAAATCGATTGTCAAATGACTGAGCAAATAATTTTTAAAATGAAAGATGCAATGTAGAAATCACATAACATAATATCATTTTGCTTAGTTATGTTATTTAGGTATGTGATATCCACGTTGCACCGCTCATTTTAAAAATTAATTACTCAGTGATTTGACAACCGATTTTGAAAAACTATATATCGCTGGATAGGTGAATGACCTTTCTTTCAATTTACAAAAAAATATACTGGGTGTTCCATTAAAAAAAAGTCAACAACGTTTTTTTTTTAAATCCGCCATTTTTCTTTTCGTATTTGAAAGCGATATAAAAAATTCAATCCATTCAGACAAAACTTTTACTAAAATAAAACATTTCATCGAAAACCGCATATTTCTATGTTAAGCCGTTTAGAAGTTATAGGCAGTTAAAATGGGGGAAAATATAAGTGGACACCCGGTATATTAATACGTCGCTAAAGAGTTCTAAAAACAACTGTTTTTTATATAAAAGTAGACCAGTGGTTCCCAATCTTTTATGTCTGGCGACCCACCTTCTGATGTTTTTTCATATTTGCGACCCATCCCTCACTCATTATGATAAAAAAAAAATAAGGAGCACGGTCACTGTACGCTACTCAGCTACTGTAAGAGCCACGCCGCGACCCACCTTAAAGCCGCCCGCGACCCACTAGTGGATCGCGACCCACCGGTTGGGAAACGCTGAAGTAGACTAAAGAACACTTTATGAACACAATTAAAATAAGAAAAACATCGTATCTGGGCCACACACTTCGTAACGATAAATATACCCATACCTCGCTAAACGGCCGCTCTGTATAGGGTATTTCGCTATAACGGCCCTGTTCAATTACGGCACGGTTTCGATTTACGGCCTAAAATGTTTCGCTATAACGGCCCCATATCATTCTCGAGCAAACGCAATCTCGATGCACACTCTTTTCTATTTCCACTTGTTTATGCATAATTTTAAAATAAAATGAGATGGGCCGCACCTAAGGAATATCTTAACATTTTAAAGGGAATTATAGAAAAAGGTGGTTATAAACCTGAACAAGTGAACAAGTGGTTAACGTAGACAAAACAGGACTTTGTTGGAAGCAAATGTCTGATCGCACGTACATTTCAAAAACCGAAAAATCTGCGCCTGGTTATAAATGGTCTAAAGAACGATTAACTTTGCTACTTGGTGCAAACGTCAATGGTGATTTTAAGCTAAAACCACCAAATTTGTCCAAAAATCCAAGGCCTATTACAGGACTAAATAAAAATCATTTACCCGTTATATGGAGATACAACAAGAAAGCCGGAGTTTGTAGGTTATTTTTGGTTTTTGGAATCTATTATTATTTTATATACCAGTGTGTGTGCTTTTTTGTATGTATTTTTGATTTAAATAAAATAAACAGATAAAATGCATTTTTAACGACAAACCACGTAACATATTTAACAAATTTGGAACCTATCCCATTAACTTTTTATAAATTTGTATTAGAATAATTGATTCGTTATACGGCATTTCGCTTTGCGGCCATGTTTCGTGGGACGTATCTAGGCCTTAAAGCGAGTTATGGGTGTACTATCTGCTACACGTCATCATGCAAGGAAGAGTAGAGGGAAAAAGGCTTGGGAAGAAAGATGAAATCTTGGCTGAGGAATATCAGAGATTGGACTAACCTCAGTGTTAAACAGATATTTCACGTTGCAGAAGACAGAGAAGTGTTTAAAAAAGTGATCGCCAACCTTCGTTAGAAGATGGCACAAGAAGAAGACTAAAGATCTAAAAATTAAAGGAATACAGCAGAAAACACAAAAACTTGCCGATATAATTTAGTTAACCTATGAAACCAGTAATGTCAAAATTTCATAAATGTCATTAATGTCAAAATTTCGTAACAGTGTATTAAACTCACGCTTGCCTGAGGTTGGACCAATTACAAGCAAGCATTAGGGCGCGGTAAATTTGAATTACTCCTCTTGGTTTAAAAACAGACCATAGGCACCCTAAACTTAGAAAGTACTCGTATAGGTACATATCGCATATTTTTTTGTTTTCTGGCTTTCTAGTTTCCACTTTTCAAAATAACACTTGTTTGCTAGAAAAATTATTTGTTTTATTTCTTCCATCATAGAGTTGCCTTGGTTATCAGGGAGCCTAAGTATTACAGGGTACCCCCGTTAAAAAAATAAGACTTAGCGCAATTTTAGCCCACCACCCCTTCCCCCTCACCCTAACACCAAAAACGTCATTTTTTCGTTTTACGTAAAAACCTAAACGTGATACATCACCTAAAAATGCATTTGAAATGCATTGATATTATCAATGCGTACTCCCTGTTCTCACTTATGGTTCCCAAACGTGGACGTTTACAAAAGCAAACATGGACAAAATCATAAAAACGCAAAGAGCAATGGAAAGGCAAATGTTGCACATAAAAAGAGAAACTTGTGGATAAGAGAGAAAACCAAAGTTAGGGATGTTAGACAAGAAGTTGCAAAATTGAAATGGATATTTGCCGGACACAATATAAGACAAAAAGAACACCGATGGAACAAAATTCTTATAAATTGGAGACCGTGGGAATACAAATGAAGCAGAGGAAGGTCCCAAATGAGATGGCAGATGATACCAAGAAGCACGTGGGCTCTAGGTGGATAACTGTAGCGACAGACAGACAAGAATGGAAAAGGATTGGGGAGGCCTATGTCCAAAGATTGGCCGAAGAAGGCTAATTAAGATAGACATATCCGAGAGGACTTGGTATTCACACAGTGTTGCCAAACTGAATTTTATTATGTGGTTCGAATTTTCTAACCGATTTCCGAGCCGACTATAATACACTTCCTTTTGTAAAATTTGAGCTATTGCTTCTGTGGTGTACCGTAAAACGTTAAAATAATCTCACTTGTAGTAATAAACAACAAAGAACAAATTGTAATGATGCTTTAATCACCACAGCAATAATAATAATTACTGCTTGTTATTATCATAAAAACCATTTTTCTGACTTCTGTAGTATTTTACAACAAATTTATAGGGTGGTTAACTGCTATCTATTTCTAAGAAGTCATTCGATAAATCAATTTTATTACTTATTAAAATATTGATGTTTGTTTTATGTATACTCAACTTCCTTCCATCTTCAGTTACGCCCTTACAGAGTGAGTATGTATATTCCGAAAGGTGTGGAATAAATTTTTCACAAGGTATGGAACTGAACCACAAGAATAATAGGTAAAATAGTAAGACTTTAATAAGATCAATCTTAGTGAAAGGAGAAAATCAACAGCAAAGAAATACAAATTAGTGTGTTAGAATATTCAACAATATATTAAATTCGTCAACTATGATTTAATCGAGTAAAAAAAATAAGATATTCTTCTTCTTGCTCCACAAGTAATTCCGCTTGTTCATTGGCGGATTGATACCTATCTATGCCTCGTTTGTCACTCCATATTTTGCGCGGTCGCCGATACTTCTACCGATTGGTAGATTGATTTATCTCTTGCTATTTTGAACACACGTTTCTCCCCCATTCTGCTTATGTGGTTATTCTATAAGGACGCAGAGAAATTGGTAGAAAGCAGGCCTCTTGGTTAAAGAATATCCGGGAATGGACAGGAATAAAGAAAGCAGAACACCTATTTAGAATAGCTCGAGACAGACAGTTTCGCCATGTTAATCACCAACGTCAAGGGGACTTGATAGGGCACGTTAAGAAGAAGAAGGTTATTCTATTCTTTTTTCTATTTAGTGTCCATTCGTTTATACACTGTATGTTACATTTTCTTCTATATTAATAAGATATAATAATATAATATATTGGTTGCATTGGTGGTGTGTGAGCTAAATTGTGCAAAATATGATGCTAATAGAAAAGGCATTCAGGTATCAAATGTCCGAAAATCAGAGACAGCAGCACGTTGACTAACTACTCTGGGCTAATTAGCAAAATTCATGGAAAAGTTATTTACCAGCAATTTTATTGCTGGAATCGAATTATAAGATCCTATATATTAATAATATAGGTATGCAAAGTCCGCAGATAGTGTGCTACTTTTTTTATAAACAAAATGGCGCCGACAAATCGTATTTTTTTCAATTATTGCTCTATAACTCCGAAGATTTTAACTTTACAACAAAAACACCCAAATAAAAATTCACCGCAATTAAATTCTGCATAGAGGTGTGTTTTTCACGATTTGTTCCGACGAAAATTTTCCTCGGAAAATGCGGGTTTTCCTAACAAAAACTATAATATTCAAATAACGTTTTAGGTAAGTAATTATTAATCAATAATTAAATAACTTAGTGGCATCAAAGATTTCTTGGTATAGATTGTAATTCCAGAAGCCGGTGAAAATTAAACGAATATTTTAGCAACAATTCAATTGTTAATTAACAATTTACGATCGCAATCATAACCAAAATAATCATGATACATTGATCAAACTTATAAAGATTATAAAGATGAGATGCTTGTTTAATATTTTATGGACAAAATATAAACTTTTCTTTTTTTTGCATAATCTTTAAATTTTGAAAAAAAAATAGTTATAATACGTTGGTCTAATTAGTAAAGTACAAAGAAAGGTTATTTACCAGCAATTTTATTGCTTTAATCGAATTATAAGATCCTATATATCATTAATATAGGTATGCAAAGTCCACAGATAGTGTGCTACTTTTTTTATAAACAAAATGGCGCCGACAAATCGTATTTTTTCAATTATTGCTCTATAACTCCGAAGATTTTAACTTTACACCAAAAACACTCAAATAAAAATTCAGCCCAATTTAATTCTGCATAGAGACATGTTTTTCCCGATTTGCTCCGACGAAAATTTTCCTCGGAAAATGTGGGTTTTCCCAACAAAATCTCGAATTTTCAAATTAATTTTTTGGGCCAGTAATTATTTATCAATAATTATATAGCTTGGTGAAATAAAAGCTTTCTTGGTATAGATTATAAATTCAGAAGCCGGTTAAAATGAAATGAATATTTTAGCAACAATTCAATTGTTAATTAACAAATTACAGTCGCAATAACAACCAAAATAATCATGAGACATTGATCAAACTTAGAAAGATTATAAAGGTGTGATGCCTATTTAATATTTTGTCGACAAAATATACATTTTTCGTTTTTTTGCATAATCTTTAAATGTTTAAAAAAAATTGTTATAAACAAATTAACATTTCTTAGAAATTGTTTATTATATTCTAATTTTAAAAAATACTTAAAATGCGTATTTCACAGGTCTTGAAAATGAATGCTTTAAAAAAATTTTCCAACCATTTGCAAAAAAGTTAGGAGACAGCAAAATAAATATACGATATCTCCATTGTTTATAATTTGTTTTAATTGTTTCAAAGCTTAAAAGTGAGTTTATGGTACAATCTAATTACTCACAAAGAATATCAAAAATTAGTGCAATGGTTATATTTTAATCAAAGATTAAAAATACTTTTTTTTTGTAATTTTTAGCGCGAAAGTAGGCTTGATACAGAGCCGGAGATAAAATGTTCACTCGAAGCGACTGACACGCTTAAACTCGCGCGAGTTGTGTATGTGGGCGGGTAGCTACGGTACTGTATTATTCTACTTTCGCGCGTGTAAATTACAAAAAAATATATTTATAATCTTTAATTAAAATATAACCATTAATCTGATAATCGATATTGTTTTATAAATAATTAGCTTGTACTTTAAACTCACTTCTACGCTTTGAAAGAATTTAAAAAAATTATTAACACCGTAGTAATCGTATGTTAATTTTGCTGTTTCATAACTTTTTTGCAAATGGTTGCAAAAAAGTTTTAAAGCATTCATTGTCAAGATATTTGAAATACGCATTTTAGCTATTTTTTAAAATTATAATATAATAAAAACTTTCTCAGAAACATTAATTTGTTTATAACTATTTTTTTTTAATATTTAAAGATTATGCAAAAAAATAAAAAATTTATATTTTGTCGACAAAATGTTAAATAGGCATCTCATCTTTATAAGATTTAAAAGTTTGATCAGTGTATCATAATTATTTTGGTTATTATTACGACCGTACTTTATTAATTAACAATTGAATTGTTGCTAAAATATTCGTTTAATTTTCACCAGCTTCTGGAACTATAATCTAAACCAAGAAGGCTTTTAAGTCACCAAATTATTTAATTATTGGTAAATAATTACTTATCTAAAACTTTATTTGAAAATTAAAGATTTTGTTGGGAAAACCCGCATTTTCCGAGAAAAATTTTCGTCGGAGCAGATCGGGAAAAACACGTCTCTATGCAGAATTTAATCACGGTGAATTTTTATTTGAGTGTTTTTGTTGTAAAGTTAAAATCTTCGGAGTTCTAGAGCAATAATTGAAAAAAACACGATTTTCGGGCGCCATTTTGTTTATAAAAAAAGTAGCACACTATCTGAGGACTTTGCATACCTATATTAATAATATATAGGATCTTATAATTCGATTCCAGCAATAAAATTGCTGGTAAATAACTTTTCCCAAAAATGGCCTATTCTCCGATAATCAGCCCAGACTAAACAGATACAGTCCCTGGCCACATTATTATGACCACCTTTAAATTTTTACAAAAATCAACTATTCCACTAAGTTCATTTTGTTTAAAAATTATTTTTAAATTATTTTGTTATGTGATATTATTAAGGTGATACAGTAGCGATCAACAGGTAGCAAAAACGCGTTCCAAGATTGCGGCTGTAATTTTGAATATTTTTTCGAGATATTTGGCACACGTATTCGTAATATAATAAAGAATGGCGGTACAGAGCCCAATTTGAAAAATATATTAATATGTGGAAATTACTCTGTAATTAAATACAATATTAAAAAAACGAGCCTGTACCGCCATTAAGAACAAAAAAATACATTTTCTTCAAATAAACTTTTTTATCCGATGCCTAGATTTTGTGTCATTTTGGAACTACTAAAATTTTTTATTTCGTTAGCAGTTCCAAAATGACACAAAATCTAGGCATCGGATAAAAAAGTTTATTTGAAGAAAGTGTATTTTTTTGTTCTTCTTAATGGCGGTACAGCCTCGTTTTTTTAATACTATATTTAATTACATTCTTTATTATATTACGAATACGTGTGCCAAATATCTCGAAAAAATATTCAAAATTACAGCCGCAATCTTGGAACGCGTTTTCGCTACCTGTTGATCGCTACTGTTTCCTCTTAATGTTATACATTAACTATAATATATTTACTAATAAACAGCAATAAAATATTTGAAAATATTACATATATTTATATATTTTTTAATATTTTATTGAATTCCTGACCTTAATCCCGTAGAAAATAGGTATTTGGGAAACTTTTAAAATGAGAAATTTCCAGTGAAAAGGTCACCAACAAATTTGTTTTGCTTACAGAACTAATGATGATTGGAACAACAATGACAGATTGAAGCAAAGTGAATTTAACTGCATTCAAAGTGTGCCAGGCGGGTACTAGAGGTAATCATAGTTAAAGGGGGCTCAACAAAATATTAAAAAACTATAAATATGTGATATTTTCAAATGTTTTATTGCTGTTTATTATTAAATATATTATATATAGCAATAAAACATTTGAAAATATCCCATATTTATATATTTTTTAATATTTTGTTGAGCCCCCTTAACTTTGATTACCGCCAGTACCCGTCTGGCACACTTTGAATGCAGTTAAATTCACTTTGCTTCAATTTTTCATTGTGGTTCCAATGATATATTAGTTCTTCAATCAAAACAAGTTTGTTTGTGATCTGGTCACTGGACATTTCCGGTTTTAAAAGCTCACAAACATATTCTATTTGATTAAGGTCATGAATTCTATAAAAGAGTAAAAAATATATAAATATGTACTATTTTCAAATATTTTATTTCTGTTTATTGTTAAATATATTATAGTTAATGTATAAAATTAACATTACATACCAATACTAAATTTAAAAACAATTTTTAAACAAAATGTACTTAGTGGAATAGTTGTTTTTTATAAAAATTCATAGGTAGTCATAATAATATGGTTGTAATTGAGAAACCGAAATATCCGATAATCAGTTTGGTTTTATGCAAGGCAGATCAACAACAGGCAGAAATTGGAAGCCTTTGAAATATGGGTGTATCGGAGAATCCTGCGAATAAGTTGGGTGGATAGAGTTCGTAACGAAGTTGTTTTGCACCGGATGGGAAAAGTCACGGAAGTCGTCAGAACAGTTAAAAATCGAAAACTTGAATATTTTGGCCATGTTATGCGACACCCAGAGAGATATAATATACCTACTCCATTTAATAATACAAGGCAAGGTAGACGGAAGAAGGGGCCAGGTCGAAGAAGAAAGTCATGGCTTAAAAACCTGAAAGAATGGTTTAACAGATCCTCTGCATCCCTTTTCCGAGCTGCCGTCAACAAGATTGCTATAGCCAATTTGATAGCCAACGCTCGATAATCGAGCACATGAAGAAGAAGAGATCAACAAAAGATGCAATTTTCATTACAAGCTAACTGAAAAATATAATAGAAATAAACGAATAAATGTGCATATTATGATATTCACTGACCTTAAGAAAGCATAATATGATATAGTTCTTTCGAGAGATTCTGTGGTTGGCGCTCAATAAGAAAGGAGTTCCCGTTGAGCATGAGATTGTGAGAGACATGTATGAGGAAGTAACAACTAGTGTTAGGACAAATGTGGAAAATACTGATAAATTTCATGTGATAGTGGGATTACATGGTGCATAGTCCTTATTAAATTTACTCTCAACAGTGTTGGATCAATCAGTTGACTTTTACCTTTCTCTATGTGAAGACAGATAATTTAACTCAACAACCCACGTGCTTCATGTAATGTCATATAATGCCTTAGAGTAGATCCTTAGTGACTTCATCCCTCATCTGGATTTAACATTTAACACTATAATGTAAGACATTTAAACGGTTTTAACCGATGTATTTTTGGTGGCTTAGCATGTAGAGCTTGCAAGAACACTGAGGATGCTCTCTTTAGAGCGAAAACGTTCTGTATTGCATTTGTATTTGTAGCCCTTGTTTGGGGTTTTTAAAAATAAATATACCTTTTATTCAGAAGATATTTCTTCAAATTTTTGTTGGATCAGGTATAAACGAAACTATAGGGTCACATTCGCTGGTCCTTAATGCATGCTCATGCTAATGATGTACATAGCTGTTAGTAGGAAATACTGAAAGGGATAACAAAAACTGGAACAGTGGCTCTTGAGAAACAAAGTTTCATTAAAATTTCGGCTAAAATAATAATTGGTTGTCAAACTGAAAATTCCATTCGCCAAGTTGTAAGCTCTGGCCAGTTCATATTCATTTTTTTATAAATATTAGGCCTGGATCACGCGTACTAAAAAAAGTTGATAATAGAAAGCTGAAAATTTGTTAATAGTTTATCGGTGTCTAGTCGGACAAACTTTGATTTATGGGAATACTGGAACAAGGGAAGTTTTAATTGTGGGACCTGTCATCCTGACAAGTTTATGATTCTGAGAACTAGCAGGTTGTTTTTAAGTTATGAAAAAATGTTTGTCCGACAAATATGTTGGACATTTTAATAAGTCCGACACGTAGAACACGTCAAATGACAGGAATTATATTGGTGGTAAATAGCAGTCTGATTTTTGCATGAGAATTTAAGAGGAAACAGTAGCGATCAACAGGTAGCGAAAACGCGTTCCAAGATTACGGCTGTAATTTTGAATATTTTTTCGAGATATTTGGCACACGTATTCGTAATATAATAAAGAATGGCGGTACAGAGCCCAATTTGAAAAATATATTAATATGTGGAAACTACTCTGTAATTAAATACAATATTAAAAAAACGAGCCTGTACCGCCATTAAGAAGAACAAAAAAATACACTTTCTTCAAATAAACTTTTTAATCCGATGCCTAGATTTTGTGTCATTTTGGAACTACTAAAATTTTTTATTTCATTAGTAGTTCCAAAATGACACAAAATCTAGGCATCGGATAAAAAAGTTTATTTGAAGAAAGTTTATTTTTTTGTTCTTCTTAATGGCGGTACATGCTCGTTTTTTTAATATTGTATTTAATTACAGAGTAATTTCCACATATTAATATATTTTTCAAATTGGGCTCTGTAGCGCCATTCTTTATTATATTACGAATAGGTGTGCCAAATATCTCGAAAAAATATTCAAAATTACAGCCGCAATCTTAGAACGCGTTTTGGCTACCTGTTGATCGCTACTGTATCACCTTAATGAAAGGGTAACAAATCAATTGGAAGTACAGTGGAACCTCGAAAACTCGGATTAATCGGGACCGCGGCCGATCCGGGTTATAGAAAATCCGGGTTTGCCGGAGAATATGGTAAAAATTAATTAAATCCGATATACTTACAGATAAACTCCGTTATAATTGAAATAACATAAACTACACATCTAAATTATTAAAAACACGCAAACACAAACCTAAGCAAACGGAAGCAAACAATACAAGACTGTACAACACACAATACAGTCACAATCGGAACGATGTTATGAACAGTGACAACTAAGACCATTGTTTAAAAAAGCATTTTTTAAATAGTCTTTTAGTCTTTTTTAAACAATGCTAAGACAGTTTGAAATAAATAAAGGAGTAACAGGTGCCTGTTGTTTCCGATAAATCCGAGACAATGACCGTCGCTCTGCCGCCGCCGCCGTGTGCCATACGTCATTTTTACTATCGTATACATAGTTCAAATTACACAAATACACATTATCTTTCAAATATTATATTACATAAGTACATTTTTATTGTTGAAATGTTTGTCTGATGAAAATCGGTACGGGCTAGCCGGACTTCCGGGTTATCGGGGTTCCACTGTATTGTCCGACAAAATACATGGGACGTTTTCGTAGTCTGACGTTCGAAATCTGTAACCTGTTCCACAATCAAAACTTCCCCTGTTCCAGTGTTCCCGTACATCAAAGTTTGTCCGACTAGACACCGTTAAGGTATTAACAAATTTTCAGCTTGCTATTAATCAACTTTTTTTTGGTACGTGGGATCCAGGCCTATATATTCTAGCTCATAAAAGTCAAATTATTTTTTCTAATTTAAATTTCAAACTTTATTACCCATTAGTACTTTACTGCTCAATGAATCACCCGTACCATCTTGGTTGGATATAGCATGTTTTTCTTTTGCCGGTTTAAAAATCCCATATGGGCAAAATTAGGCGCAATATTGGGGGTACTTCTGCGAATCCGAGACTGTAAAAATGCATTTTTTAATCTTATTTCTACAGTTTTCGAAACCTTTGTTAAAACGGCGGATAGTTAATTGCGTTTTTGTGTATCTTGGGTAATAACTTCCATTGTGGCGGAACTTTTTCTTTATTTTGTTTTGTATTTCCATTTATTTAAAGTTGTGGTGTTTGCTTACATTATGATAACTACATAATATAATTTAGTTAATGAAAGGAACTGCAAAAATATTGCAAAAAGATTGATCTGCCGAAGATACAACAGCTTTTTTAACTAAGCATTCCTGCTGGGACACGACTTCTTAGTAAAGTTTAAATGGTCTTCCATCTTGTATATTGTGAGTACTAATATTAAACAAATACAATTTATTCTTTATATCAAGGTTCTCTATTTGCATTTGTTATCTTTCTTGTTATTAAATACAGTTGGGTCCTATGAGGCATATATTTCACCATATTTTTATTGCATTGACTAAACACACAAATTATGTAGTAAATATAAAACAATAACTAAAAAAATGTGTATTCAGTTTGAAATTTAACTCGTTGGGAACCGCGTAGGGATAAAGGAAAAGAAAGTGAATGAATGTTATTTGACGAGAAATGACGATTTTCAAAGATCAAATAAAAAATATTACTGTTGTAATCGTCCAATATCTAAATACAAGATCAAACCTTCTTTAATCAGATCCAGATAAGAATTTTTGCCATGTTTTATTCTAAAATATTTTTTTTAATTTTATTGTTAATGAGGAAGGTTCTTTATGGGAAGACAGGCGATAGGGCTGCATTAACAACTAAAAAACAATGTTTTAAAATGAAATAAGCCCAAAATACTCATCAACAACTGATATAATGAGGTTTGAACTTGAATTTAGGTACTTCGTAATTTCAAAAATGATATCTTTTACTGTTTTTCGTCCTTGAAAATTGTCATTTTTTTTTTTGTTTTAAATTGTTTATAACTTGAAAACGATCAACTTAGGACAAAAATTATAAAAGGCCTGTTTTGTTTCGAACGATCCAAAAAATCTGAAATAGTGTTGCCCGGGCAGAAAAATTTTAGTGAAATTAATAAAATAGAGTCATTTTTCAATTATTAATTAATTTTATATTCAAAATTATATCGGGCACTCCTTGTTTTTTTATAAATATTGTTAACACACTAAATTACATATCAAATAATTTGTATCCATTAAACAGATCGGTGAAGGTCGTTCTTGTATCGGATCTTAGACTACTATACAATGAACAATTTCTACCAAAATAAACGTTAGTTTTCTTTATGTACCTTTTTCTAAACTAGTTATAATCCACGGTAGCTATCATTTTACATTTTTCTTGTTGGGTTTATGTCTACATAGATTCTTCACGCTAAACTCTGCTTTAAATGTTTTCCATTTCACTTTCGTTGGTTCTTGACATTCTTCCATCATAAGTGAAAAGTTGGCTGGCGTGACAACTCCAAATTATACCTAGTTATCTTGAAGATCGTTTTAACTCTGAAGAATATTCCGAAATGAGCTGATACTGTCAGATACAATAAAAAGCGTATAATTATATCTGACAAGCGCTCATAATATTTGTTTTTTAAATTAATTGCGCACTTTAAAGGTTAATCAACTTAATAATCATAATGACAACAGTTAATTAGTTCCGTTTTCTAAAATACAATTGTTTATATTTTGAAGCGGTACTAAACATATTAAACAGAACATAGCGTATAATTATCTAATACAAGATTTAGATTTTTAAACCGTTCACCTGGACATTTTCAGAGAATGATGCCAGCCCATCTTATTGATCACTTTTAACAAATTATATTTGATACAACGATTCGTTAAAAACAGTATGACAAAGTCAGTAACTGGGATATATCATAGTTTTTTTTCAGAACTAGCGAACGGCAAATACGGAAAAATGTATAGTTAGTATTACAAAATTAACGAGAAATGCCAACTCAGGGCATTCGTGATACATATGTACTAAATCAACCTATTGAAAGAGTAAGAGAATTCAAATACCTAGGTACAACCATGAATGAAAACAATGACAGTACTCAAGAAATACGAATCAGAATCGAACAGGCCAAAAGCACATTTTTACAAGAATGAAGTAACCTCTATATGTCGAGACTTAAACCTTGAGTTATAAATACGACTGCGGAGGTGCTATGTGCTATCCGTATTATATAACGAGATGGAAGCGTGGATACCAAAGAAAATTGACGTGAGGACACTGGAAGCATTCGAGATGTGGATGTACCGAAGGAAGAGTGTTGAAGATCTCATGGGTAGATAGAATAAACAACGGTAGAGGTAATGAGACGTATGCATAAAGAAAGAGAAATACTTTTCAAAATACTAACAATTAATTAAGAGAAGAAAACTGAGATATATGGGACATGTGATAAGAGGAGATAAATATCTAATAATCCAGGTCATTATGCAAGGGACATGGGCATGGCTGAAGAACCTTAGGGAATGGTTTGGATGTAATATTAACGAACTATTTAGAGCCGCGATCTCAAAAGTAAAAATCGCTCTGATAATTGCCAACCTTTGAAGCGGAGACGGCACCTAGAAAAGAAGACCAACATTATCTTTCCACTTAATAGACAGAGATCAATATCATATTTCCTCTAGTCTCCCCTCCATATTCTGCATCAATGCTCACAATGAAGCATTATATTTACTGAATGAAACGATAAACAACATTTTTTTGATAACATTATTTAAAATAAATCTCTCATTTATTCCTTAAGTAGGTATATATTACCTTAAATAGGTAGATACTATGTAGGTATGAGAATAAAAACTCAAACCGATTGTTTGTTAACAGCGGAAAGATTAGTATAATAAAATGATACTTGAAACTATTACTTTATTTATTACAGCTTTTAATTGTCATTATTGTTATTCCATTACTCATCAATTTGACTAGGTTCGCTGTACTAATGTGATGTAAAAACTGCTGCTCCGTGCGTGGCCATGGTGGGGATACACGAAACTATGCTAGCGTCCGGAAAGGCGAAATATGACAATTTTGGCGAATAATGATTGAATAATAATTTTTTCAATATATATTTCGCTAACCTTATTTCCGTTTTGATTTTTATTCTTTATATTTATATTTTCATATACTAACTTTCTTTCCCTCCTCGATCTGGTGGTATATTCCTATCGTCATCTATTTCCATTGTGTGTTACACACACACACGCACACAAAATTAATAAGAAAAAAGACTAAGTTTTCACTCTAATGGCATATAAAACAACATAATGCTATTCTACATCCAACCAGAATGAAAACAATAGGAACCTTCTCTGGTTACACCTCCGAGGCTTCTACAATTTGCAAGCCATACGGATGCTGAGACTAAGGAAGATGAGGGAATTCTACAATTTACAATTCACGTCCCATCTGCTCAGCGCGGTAAAGTTCCAACGAGAATGGTTCCCTTCATACTCCACACAGAGTAAATGTAAATAAAAAATGAATAACCATTTTCAATTTCGTTGCAAAACGAAAACACAGCCGAACCATATTCTAGTCCATTCTAGGCCGAAATTGAAAATGGTTATTCATTTTTGACAAAATTAATAGTTCAATAGACCCAGCTAATGTTAAAATCTAGTACTATTTTATTAATGCATACTTACTACCTAATTGCTTTCGATGTACACTTACTTAATGTTAACACAGACATCTAAACTATAACGAATAAGTGAAGAAAAACCGTTAAAATTGATATTTTCTTCAGAGAACCTCTATATATTTACTTTTAAATTTGACTTTTATTTGACACTCGAATTTATTGTTTGTATAAGAAATTTTATCAAAAATGGTAAATAAATATTACATATTAACGTCAATTATGTCATATGTGTATTATATGTTTAACGCTAAATTGAAAGAAGAATGTTGCAGTTTTTGCTGTAGAACTCTGAGAACATCATTTGGAAAAAAATAAATAAAAAAAATATATTATAAAAAAATTATTAAAAAAAATACAAAAATTATTATTTATTAGTAGAATTGTTTATTAGAGATTAATATTAGTATTAGTTTTAGGATAAGATATGAAAAAACTAATAAAATAAAAAATAGTAAAATTGGCGAATGGATTTAGTGTCCGCAGTCATATAAACCCAAACAAACAACAACAACGCTAAATTGTGGTCAACAAAAATGTCAGGCGACTACGCTAGGTGTCGCGGCAGTCATGCACGGAGCGAATAAGATCAACCTCAACTTTAAACGCAATAAAATATCCTCAATTACTACGAATTAAATTAAACGAAATTTGGTTTCAAAACCAACCACGGCTGCCCTTCATATATTGCACAATCCGTGAGAGACTATTTAGATTTAATTTTTCCTGAAGGTGTGATTACACAAAGTAGGTACAATAAATGGTCCCCTCGGACACTAGGCATAACTCCTCTAGAATTTTATTTTTGGGGGATGCTAAGATCAATTTGTACAGACATGAATTCGAGCAAGCCATCAACCTGGAGCAACTAAGACAAACACAGTCGAACTTAGTCAAAACCTCAAAACATATCCACAAAGTAGTGGTTTGTAATTCGATTGAGTTTTAATAATGTATGAATCGAATTGTTTTTTTTTAATTCATGCATTGAGGTACCCCAAATAAAAAAAACATTAACTTTCGTTGGTTAGAATCGGAGATACTGCGACTTTTATCAATTTGTTATGAAGTCAGTTTTTGAAATGGTAAAATCGCTTCACTCTTATACCCATTATCTTTGGCGCATCATAGACGGCTGATTTTTAAAGAAACCATTTTGAAATTATTTTTTGTCAAAACCTGAATCAAGGGCTTTTTAAATTTCATATTGTTTATAAACAAAGACCTGAAGGATTTTTGAAAAAGAAGGCAACTCGGGTTCTAAGGATCGTAGGACATTGTATTTTTTTAAATAAATAAATTCGAATAAACGAATAAACGAATAAATTCGTGAAAATTTTAAATGTTTATAAGCTTAAAATCACATTATTTTTGTAAAAGTTATTTTACAACATTTAGCATAAACTTCTTAATCGTTAAATTATTTAATGTAATATAAGCCTTTCTCTTCAGTTTAGTGCTAATAGTTTTCTCATAATAACTCTGTAGATAAAAGCTTTCTGGGATAAACAATTTCAATTTGGCAATAACTATTAGTGAAACTTCTTGAAATTTTTATAGCTAAATGTTGCGATATTGTCCCTATTCTCACGGTAAATTAAAGTTTTATGTGCATTTATAGAAAAGTTATTAAAAATTTCCAAAAAATCGACTTTTGTAGCTGTTTTTGCAATAACTCAGCAACAATTTAACAAAAATAACTTTACAAACTACAATTTGGATGGATTTTCTATGCTTTTTTAGTAAAATTTTGTCATTTTTCCATATAGTTGACCGGTCTTCAGTTTAAGTATTTAAAAGCAAACACAGATTTTACATTGTTTACAAGTAAAAAATTACCTTTAATGTTTTGCATATTTTGTTTATGACATATTGTTAACACCGGTTAACATCCATCAACATTGTATGTTGATGGATGAAGTGGAAAGAAGCGAGTGGTGTGTTGTGTGACAGAAAAATTCCAATGAAGCTGAAGGGAAAATTCTATAAAACAGCCATAAGACCGGCTATGATGCACGGAACTGAATGTTGGGCAGTGAAAAAGAAAGAGGAACAACGAATGCATGTGGCGGAAATGAGAATGCTTAGATGGATGAGTGGAGTGACAAAGAAGGATAAAATTAGAAATGAGTATATTAGGGGAAGTCTAGGTGTGGCACCAATTGATGCCAAAATGAGAGAGCATAGGTTAAGATGGTTTGGTCATGTTCAACGTCGAGACGTTAATCACCCAATACGAAGAATAGCTGAAGTGCAGATTCCTGGAAGGAGTAGGAGAGGAAGACCAAAGAAGACCTGGGGAGACGATAAGGCAGGACATGTTGGTAAAGGGGATTAACATTGATATGACCCAAGATAGAATTGTGTGGAGAAATGCAATTAGGGAAGCCGACCCCGCATAGGGATGAGGCAAAGAGAATGATGACATATTGGTAACACCAAATTTACCAAATACAGTTATTAGACACCAGTACCAAAGAGTGCCTTGGGAAAATCATTACTTCCCTGGTTTATTAGTTCTTCTTCTTTTTCAGCCTGTTTGCATCCACTCCTGGACGATAAAGGCCTCCCATGAGTTCTCAATTCTTCTCTGTTTTGTGCTATTTGGTGCCAGTTTCTCCCCATTTTTGCTTTGACGTCGTCTATCCATCGTTTTTGTGGTCTTCCTCTACTATAACTGTGCTTGTGTGGTCTCCAATGTACAATATTTCTCGTCCATCTTTCATTGTTTTGCCGTGGCACATGTGCTACCTAGCTCCATTTCATTTCAGAGATACTTCTAATATAGCTCGTTCGATCGTCCTCTGTGTCATTCTCAATATATTGGCTGATACCTCTGAAATGTCATGGTCTCCATTCTATAGACCAAAACTGGTAGAATACAACTGTTATATACCATTTTCTTTAGATTTATTGGTATCTTTTTGAAGTTTATGTTTGCACCAACTGGCTCCGAAATAGTTTCGACCTCCAGCTGTAACCATCTCTTTTGTTGTTCCGTCGTCTCCAGGAGTTTTTCCATTTTTCATCTGTTTTAAGGCAGTTATAACTTCCTCGTTATTAGCATTCTTCGTTCCATATAGTGGGTTTCGGGTTTTGCTACACTGGACACGTATAATTCGGTATAGTGATCCTCAACAATGCTTACTCTGATTTTTGTCGTTTATAATGATTCCATTTTGATATTTTATCTGATGTACTTGTTGGCTTTTGCTATTTATGAGTTTTTAACACTTTCATACTCTTGTTTTTTTTTAGGTTCTCTGGTTTATTAGTAATATACCTCGTAATATACGAATAATCTACTATCTACTAGAGATTATAGTACTATTAAATAATAATGACCTCTTAGAACAATCTTATTTTGCTCTTGAATTTTGTAACTCTTTTAACCTATATTTAGATACAGACAATTTATGGCTTTAGTGATTACAAATCCAATATTTACTTTATCTTTCAATGACACGTTCATAAGTTCACACTGTTTATTTCCGCGGGAGATTTTAATTTCTTTTCTAAACTTATAATAAAAGTAGTACGAAAGTGAATGACCCTTACTACTGCATTTTTATGCGTTTTAACAAATTACTTATAAGTTCGTACCTAATAAAGACAAAACTGTTAATAATGCATAAAAATACCCATTTAACCTGTTGAAATACTTTCACATTATTTTAAAGCTTAGTTAAAAAAAGATAATTTCTTGAAGGTGACGTTATTTCAATTAAATAAGGAGGAGGTAAGAGAAGAATCGGTCTAGGGTGGGAAGCATATGGAAAACTGAGAGAAACTTTTAAAAGTGAGTTGCTCACATGCCTAAAGAGAAAGGTATTTGATCAGTGCATCCTCCCAATCCTGACATACGGAGCAGAAACACTTACCTTAACTAAAGCCTCGGCTACCAAACCAGAGTCACACTGAGAAGAATGGAGCGGTCCATCTTGGGAATAACTCTGCGAGAAGAACAAAGTTGACTGACGTTATCGAAAGAATAGTCAGACTAAAGTGGATATGGGCAGGGCACATAAACATAATGACAGATGGGCTATGGACTCACGACTTAAGAAGGCTAAATAAAAACTGGATTAGAGCGGCGCAGGTTCGACGGGGTTGGAAACAAGAGGAGAAGACCTATGTTCAGCAGCAGACTTTTGAGGTTGGATGATGAAATAGGTATATTTACAACAAACCCCGATCTGCATCCGATATATCTATTGCGCTATTCCAATATTGCATATTCCTGAATACCTTCGGAAGGCATTCACTTATTTAATTCTTATTATTCATGTTTTCAAATTAATGTTTTTTAAAGTCATGTTTAGAATTGAACTGAATTCTGAATTTAACTGACTAGTGACATTCTCTGTATTTATTTTTATTAGGATTTGGGAGAATGTTGACCTAAGACATACATAGAGGGACATAATATGTTCCCTAAATACACAAAATACTTTTTGTATAATAAACAAAAAAAACGAAATAAAACAAAATAATAAGGTTCTAATAAGAGCCTTACAAATATTCGAACGGAGTTTGTTATAAGCATCCCAACCCCATCTTAACCTTGTTAGTGTCTCTTCGATTAAATATATATTTTACTTAGCTAAATTGCCTTGGGCAAATCACAGTTTTTTTTTAATTGCGTCTAAAAAGCGCTCAAACGCTCCTAGGAAGAATGAAGGAACCGGATATTGTGTTTACCATCAAACGCATTAAATTGCAGTATCTGGGACACGTTATGACAAATCAGCACCGTTACTCCCTGCTGCAGTCCATATTGCAAAGTAAAGTCAAAGGTAAGCGAGGACCCAGTCTTCTTCTTCTTCTTTAAGTACCGTGCCCAAATTTTTAGGCGTGGGTAGCTTCCATAACAATTTGCCGATATCGTTCTCGATCTTGTGCGGCATGTAACAATTGATCTGCTGATAAGCCAGTCCATTGACGAAGGTTTCGGAGCCAGGAATATTTCTTTCGACCAATTCCTCTTTTTCCGTCGATCTTTCCATTGAGTATTAACTGCAGCATCCTGTATCTGCTACCTCTCATTATATGCCCCAGATATTCAAGTTTTCTCTTTTTTATCATCTTCATTAAGTCACCTTCGCCTTGACCTACTCTGTTTAAGACTTCTCTGTTTGAAATGCGTTGAACCCAAGATATTCTGAGCATTCTACGATACGACCACATCTCAAAGGCTTCTAATTTGTTCATCATGTTAACCTTCATGATCCAGGTTTCACATCCATATAGTAAAACAGGATACACATAACATTACCCAGTAATGTTATGTGGAGGACCCAGTAGAAGGAGTATATTATGGCTGCGGAATTTGGGAACATGGTTTAAGAAAACCTCAACGGAACTGTTTTGAGCCGCTGCGAGCAAGGTTATGATTGCCAATAAGATTTCCAACGGATAGGAACCAGAAGAAGAAGAAAAAGCGCCCACCAAGCTATCCAGAGTTGAGTTTCTGACCAGTGCGAATTTTTAACGGAGAAAAGATCATCCATGTGTGAGAATACTGGGAATTAATTCATACTCGAATTAGCTCTAGAGGGGTCAGTCGAATTGAAGTCAGTCGGAGATAAGCCACACACCGCTTTTTAGCCGGTATGGGAGCTTGTTTAGGTATTGTTTGGTGTTTCAGAACATATATATTTTTTTGAAAATCAAAAGTATTTTTGACAGTAGTGTTATTTGGTGATAGTATGCAGCAGTGGCGGCTCGTGGCTTTAGGGACAGGGTCGGCAAGGTTTTGTCTCCTCAGATAGGTATGCCATCTAATTAAAAGGCTTCAATTTTATAGAAGATTTTTGGTTTTTGTTTTTTTTATTTTTTTGTTTTTTTTTTTGTTTTTTCCTATAAGTTTAGAACCTAAACCTGTTTATAAATTAACTCTAGTCTACGTTGTTTCGAAGTAGCAAAATGGGTTATAACGTCATTGTAAAATTTATTATTGTTTTGGAGAGGTTTTAAAAGTTTTTTTCTATTGACATTTGAGACAAGTTTGACATTCTGTCTTGTTTCATGGTGTTTCGACAATACGTTTTGACTCTTTTGAGACAAGAGAAATCCCGTTCATTTGAGGCAGAATTTGCCCACATTTGAGCACAATAATTTATTAATTTCTGGAACAGTTTGTTATACCTAATGAATTGCAGTATATAAAATTAAACATATTTTGTAACTTATCCCACCTTCCGAAAATATTTAGATCAGCATAATAAAACTGTTAATCCATTTTCTTATTTTATTTGATTAAAGAATAATGCATAATTTTTAATGAACTTGTCTAATAGATATTTTGAAAATTCTTTGGAAATAATAATAGAGTATCGTTCCACTCAAAAAGGTCCGGAACATTGTTTAAATAATCAAAATGTCAAAAAATGAAGGAAAAATTCGATTTTTTTCTTCGTTTTTTGATTTTAACTTTCAAAGTACATATTCACTTCTGAGAAAATTTACACTGACATAAAAGTTGCGTAATTAAATTTCCTACAATATAGGATTGGTTAAAAATTTTAAAAAAGTGTCATCCTTGTTGCAAAACAGCAATAATTGCGAAAAAAACATAAAAAACAAGTATTCGCATTTTACATTTTTCAACCATTTATGCTACACTTACGACCTTCATATATTAACCAGAAAACCTTTATGATATAATAAAACAATACTGTAAATTTCATTAAGATCGATTCAATAGATTTTGCAATCCAGCTTTTGCAAAAAAAAATTATTTTTTCAAAATGTTGAAGTACTGACAATAAAGCAGATAGCAAGTTGAATTTTTTTACAAATAGAAGAAAGGTACAGTATTCTTCTATACGTAAAAATAAATTCAACTTGCTGTCTGCTTTATTTTCAGTTCTGCAACATTTTGAAAAAATGAATTTTTTTGCGAAAGCTGGATTGCAAAATTTATTTGAAAAATCTATTGAACCGATCTTAATGAAATTCACAGTATTGTTTTATTATATGATATAGTTTTTCTGGGTAAAATTATGAAGGTCCTAAGTGTAGCATAAATGGTTGAAAAACGTAAAATGCGAATACTTGTTTTTTTATGATTTTTTCGCAATTATTGCTATTTTGCAACAAGGGTGACAATTTTTGAAATTTTTAACTAATCCTATATTGTAGGGAATTTAATTACGCAACTTTTATGTCAGTGCAACTTTTCTCTAAAATGAATATTTTTAAAGTTATAATCAAAAAATGAAGAAAAATATCGAATTTTTCCTTCATTTTTTGACATTTTGATTATTTAAACAATGTTCCGGACCTTTTTGAGTGGGAGGATAACTCAAATATTATTATATGAGTTATTTTCAAGCAATTTCTGCAAACAAATATGAGTCACCTCTCAAGGTCCAAATACTAATATTTTTACAGATGCGCCCTGGTCTATAGGTACGTGTCTTGTTGCCGTTTGCAGATCACCGCTCGGCAGATTGTTTATCTGCCGTACTTGCCATTCAAATAAATACGGGGCATGTATAATTGGTTGCCTATCGGCTAATATTCCATAGCTTCTTATAACAAGCAAATGGTCAATCTGGGGACGGCTTCCCGAAGCGGGCCTTATAAGAATTCACACAATCGCAATCGGGTGCATGGCTAGGATCATTAATTTGAAAAGTTACGCACAGCGCACAGGGATCACTTAACGTGTCGGATCGATCGAACTCTTTTAAAAACAATGAATAAAATTTAGTCTGTATTATCTCACAGATATTTTTTTTATTTCACAGAAACGAATATCGTCAACTCTGATTAAATTAAATATTTAAAAAAATCTATAATGTGTCCATAAATGTGTGGGTCGGCACTGCTGACCCTGACGAGCCGCCACTGGTATGCAGTCAGTACGAGGTAATCAAATATTTGCCGGCAAGTTTTTCTTCAGAGATCTGATTTGCAATATGCCGGTAAAAAGTGCTTATTATCTATGAAGCTTTTGGTGAAAGCGGGACAAAAAGTTATATTATTGTTTTCATTCCGTTTTTCTTTTTGATACGTCGCAGTTAGTCTTAGGACAGTTTTGTAGAATTTTCCTTTCAATTTCATCATGCAAAGTTATCATTTATTTGTAGCGTTAATCCATTGTTCTTTCAGTTCCAATCTTTGTTTTTATCCCTTTCTTAGTAACACCACATCTTCAGCATACATTAAGCACCAAGGAATGTTACCCTGGAATGTTTTTATACTACATACTTGTCAGTATATAAATAGGTATAAATATATGGGAATGATACTTAAAAGAAAGAATGTAAAGGTCGAAATGAAACTTTTATTCAAGTTAATATTGATTATAGCAACAAAGCCACTAAAACGTTTCTACCATTGAGGTTTAGAAAATACACTCTGTACTTTTTTCATACCTGATGTTACGATCAAACATTCCTTAGTTAATTCACATTGGTTGTATTGAGATTACTTTTATGCTTGTTTAGGCGTATCCAATATCGCTACCACTTTACTGCAAGGTCAGATTCAAAATACTGACGCGTACATTTTTATTTTTTTTATGCACCTAAGTAATTTCTTACTTGAAAAACTTGTTTATATATACATCACTGAAAGTATACACATACTTAATATGAACCTAGGTAGATACAAAATGTGAAATAGTGAGATTGTCATTCCAGTATTCGAGTGAAAATAATAATTGTGTGTATAGAATAGAGAAATAATTAGGCGAGCGGCAGCAACCCCTAAAATTACGTTATATTTACCGACCACGAAAATCAATTTTAAGGCGAATGGCCAATTTTGGTGGTTCTTTATGTTTTCGAGGTCGCTGAATCTGAATATGAAGTGTATTTTTATCTAGAATTGGTGGAATATGTTTAAAAATCAAATTTTATGCAAAAAATAAATTTTGATGATTTACTTTACCTCGCTGTAAATATTTCCTCTTGAAGATTTGAGTGTGTCATCTTTAAAGTATTTAGATAACCTATTTAGATATTTAGGTGACCTAAACTCTGCCATGTAAGGTCCTACCTACAAATTTTCCAACCAATATGGTTGATGTCATGTGACGCCAAGGGTTAATCTGGAAATATTTTTAACATCATTTAAAATCGGATAATATAATGTAACCTCAGCTGTTTAAAAACAACTCAAGGGTTTTTACCCGTATATTTTGGTGGCTTAAAGCAAGCAAACCTGTGATAACACTGATGATGGAACATTGATTCCGAAAACGTTTTGTTGTGATATTCTTTTTTAGATAATCCCTTTTTAGGGATTTTAAATATACCTTTTACAAGATAAGGTTTCTATTTTTTTTTAAGTTGAAACTTGTTTTAATCGAGAAACTATGATGGCAATACGCTATGTAGTATGTAGGTATCAAATATTTTCCATAGTAACCATTTTATTTATATACATTTTAAAACAAATTTAAAAAATTGCTTTACGAATTTGCCAATTTCTAGTTTCAGTGTTGCTCTCCTAATCAGAATAAACTAAAAAAGCGTCATAGTATATTTTTTGCTAAATCGTATCTAAGAACTTTAAGTGCATCTATTCGGCTTTTTCATCTAGTACTAGAAAGAGGTTTTGCGTCAAAGTTTGGATTTCATCTTTTAATACTTAACATTTACTCGATGCAGAAAATAACGTAAATTTACTGTACCTACATACGACAACGAAAAACTTGTAATTTCTAAAGACGCTTTTGTGGGGTAAATTATTACAAAATTTAAACTATGGGCTCGTCTTCTATCATTTCTCCTTCGTAAGGTTGTAGTGGCGTCATGTACCTAATTTGTTTGACTATTTCTATCTAATTATCTCTCTCTTGCGTGTGTGGTTTTGCTTCGGAGAAAGAGTAACAAGTCATGTCCTTTATTTGGTCCGACCATCGTACTGGAGATCTTCCTCTAGAACTCTAGACTCTACACCTTTTGCCCTCTACGTTGCCTTCAACTATCATTCGTTCCATGCCTTCCTTTCTTCTAGTTATAAGTATGTTTAAAATATCTCAGTATATTTTGGTTGATATTTGTGGTGAGTCTAGTTTTTATGTTAAGTTCTGCCAGTATTGAATTATTTGTGCCACATGCGGTCCATAGTATGCGCGACATTATACTGTAGACTCACATTTCAAACGCCATTATAAGCTTCAAATCTGCGTTTTAATGGTTCAAGTTACTGAAGCGTAGGTGGCGAAAGGAAATATTAATGCTCCAACAAGACGGAAGTTTATGATTTTTGTAAAATGTCAGTATTCTTCCATATTTTTGTGAGTTTGGCTGTTGCTGATCTGGCCATTATGTATGATGCGTCCGTATACGGATCTCGTCTGAGTATCCTCCACTGTTTAATTAATACTAATAATTAATAACCTAAGTAATTAAATTGTCTGACCACTTCGTAACCTGCAAAGTTCCTTATTTCTATATGGACTGTACAAGGCCCGTAAAAGGCTCTAGGGTTTAATTCAAGATTTTTTTTGTAAACTATTACTGCGACCCTTGATATTCACACCATTATCGTAGCCCGGTCCTCTTAAATCCGGTAAACAAATATTGTCTCCAAATAAATAATCTAATAAAACTTTGGATAAGCCTTGTCCTGTCGAATCTGTTATTAAAAGGAATCATATGAAATGCTGTCTAATTTCGATTTGCTTTGATTTATTATAAAGCGGCCGCGCCGCCCCCTCGACTTCCTTTCGGATACCCCGTACCATTTGCACCCCCAGGGTCGGAACGGCACTGGCCTGGAGTGCAGATAGGGAAGCTTCAAACATGTTCGTACATGTTTAAGTTTTCAAGTCGATCTCAGTTTTTGTGTATAGGGTCAGTCAGGGTAATTGGAAACACTATTTGAAATATCATGACATCTAAGCATTTAAAATTTATTTAAAAATATACTGTTTTATATTATAATAAAATAAAAGCTTTTGGCTATTATAAGTATGATAAGTCTACAGTAAAATGTCTTAAAAACTAGTAAGAAAAAGTACCAAAAAAATAAGATATTCAAAGTTTCCATTTACCCCAGAAATTTTAAGAAAAAAACTAAAAAATGGGGTAAAAGTAAACAACAATTTCAGGCTTTTAAACATGTACAGTTTGTCAAACGTAGGAAATAGTTTGAGAATCTCACAATCGCCATAACGCCGCATGGCGATTGTAAGATTTTCAAACTATTTCCTATATTTGACAAATTATAACAATATGGTCTTCAATTTTGGCTGACCATGCAGTAGACTCACTAGTTCCATCTCATCAGTTGGTATGTTTCTACTATTTAGTCTTTATGCAGTTGTAAATAACGCAATGTGGAATGCTGTATCAAGCAGCAGCCTCCTGTTATTTTTTTGTTTTAACGTCTGACACCTCATTTTTAAATCAATCAAAGAGTATTTCGTTGGTTCTTTCTTCTGTATGTACTTTCTCAACATTTTAAAAATGGCAAGACCTGTAACCTTAACATAAAAAACTGATTTCCATTTACCCCTAACAGGTGTTTTCATTTACCCCATGCTCAATATTTAAGGGGGTAATAATTGTGAACACTTACTGTACTTACTTTTTGTATTAAATAACATTCAAATTAACATTGTAGGCAATAGAAATATTCTTGTAGTAGCTATAAATTAGGTATGTTATCACTATACGTACTTATTACAGAGATAAAATTTGTAAAATATTGACACTGTTCTAAATCGATTTAGGTACCTATGTGTTTAAAAACAATCAAATTTAAATTGCACAGAATAGACATTCACTTGGTTTGTAAACAAATGAATAACATACCACACAATAAGCAAAGATGGAATTGTATTGTAATTCTGTGTATGTGATATTGTTGCAATATTTCATTTCTGGCGGTAGGGAGTACTGTTTGCAATCACCCCTGTTTCCAATTATCCTGACTGACCCTACCTTGTAAATATTCAGAGGTTCAGGCCAACCTTAAGGTTTCTCGTTTTAGATCCACAATTTTTTTGCTCATATTATTTGTTTCTTCGGTGTGACTTACTATGGCAATATCATCCGCGTTTATATTCCAAAGTAGGTAGGTACTGGTACTGTTGACAAAGCACCGCCTTGTCCGAGTTCATTTTAATATGAAGTCTATTCTCATTTTCCGTTTACTATCCTTATAGCCACTTTACACCATGCAACTAATTGCGCAATTAATTGCACAATTTCTTGCAGCAATAGAAATTGCATCGTGTCATACGCGAATTGCACATAAAAGCTGCAACTTCTTGCAGCAATACTTCTTGCAGCAATTTCTTGCTGCAAGAAGTTGCAGCTAGATAGAACATGTCCTATTTTTCATGCAATTTTTTCTCCAATTTGGGTATATTTTTAGTAACTTTTAAGGCTACACTGTTTGTTTTGACATTCTGTCATCCTAAATTTCAAACTAAACAATTTTTGACAAAACTAGAGGAACTTTTTACCAATTTCAGGCTTCACAGATAACATTATTCTGGGGGATAACTTTAATTATGCAACATAGGGATTAAAGAAACTATATTCTATTTTTATTTCTTTTGTATTTAACAACTTGTTTCCTTTTGTAAATGAATAATGTATTATTAATTGATTTTGTTATACATAATACATATTATACTTTTCTCAAATTATAATCTAACATTTTCAATCTAATATATCTGATAACTCTACTCAAAAAATTACATTTTTAATTTATAAAAACAACATAACCCAAAATTTATGGTATGTCAAAGTTTCTGTCCATTTCATGTCAGTTTATGCAATTACTTGCTTGCACTGTGTAATCACTTTATTGCAGAAAGCTAGTTGCAACTTATTGCAGAAGTTCTTGCTGCAAGAACTTGTGCAATAAATTTCGCAATTAGGTACTTGCATCATGTAAAGTGGCTATTAGAATCACCGCCCGCCACCCTTGGATTATAAACAAAAAAACCAAAGCACCATTCTGGCGACCGAAATGGAATACTGGGGAAGATACTGTGGCCTGACCAGAAGAGAGGATATCAAATAAAGAGATAAGGAGAAGAATGAAAGTGGAAAAAGATGCCCTGCAGTATATAGATGAAAGAAGACTAAAATGGTACTGCCACGTACGTAGAGCAGAAAATACATGGATAAACAAGGTTGCAGAATGGAGCCTAAGAGGAACAAGAAGGAGCGGACCACCGAGAAGATCATGTCAAATAAAAGATTGGATGACGGCGACTGAGAAGGTGGAGGAAACGGTTGTTGAAAGGTAGCAAAGCAGTAGGATCACTAAACGCACAGTTGAAGGCAAAAACGTGTCCCAATGAATCAGAAAGAAAAAAGCTAGAGATTTGAAAGAGGAAATCTTAAGGAAAGTTTTTTGGGATATAAAGAGGGTTAGAGGGGAATGGCGCAGAACAAACCTGGAGCTGCTGGAGATGTATAAGAGACCAAAAAAAAACAGAAAATCGGGGCACAAAGCGTTAGACGGTTGGGACATGTTTGACGAATGCAACGAGAAAGAAATGTCCTATAGTTTTACAAGGAGAACAAGGGAAGAAAAGAAGAGGGAGAGCACGAACGAAGTGGTTTGATGCCGACCGGACTGGCATAAGAAATAAATAGAAGAAACAGATAGAAATAATGGTAACAAGAGATTGGTGAGAACAAATGAAGGACCAGAAAAAGTTGAAGAATCTAGTCAAGGCTATCTAAGCCTCTAAGGCCTGTAGTGCTCTGTATGTCATATCATTTTAACATTTATATGTCGTCTATAATTGACCTTTTTTTATTCTAAAACCACATCACTATTAATATTAAAATTCCTCCTAAGATTAATATTATGTACTTACTTCTTTATAGTAAGAGATTTGTCATTTTGAATTAACCTGTATACCCTTGTAGTACTGTTCGGTAGTCATTAAACAATCTCGTAATAAGGCCATAAGTCAGTTCGTATACGTATTTAATAAATAAATAATTACTGTCTTTCACAAGAACCCTTCGGGGAGCCGTAAATATTATCTGAGCGACCCTGTACGATTATCGATAATATATTTCTTCTCTCGTTTGCCATTAACCGGAGAGTTAAAAACCTTTATCAACTGGCGACCCACTTTCTATATATCTCTCGCAATTTAAATACAAATGTAATAAATTTAATACTCGCTTACTTACTGTTCCAATTAAAATCCAGTTTTGCGAAAACACTTTTCTTGCTTTTTCACTCAGACATCAATGCAGGTCTATCAGAGCTCCGTTTTGAAAGTTATATCACACTTCACGGTTGTTGTAGTCAAAACAAACAAATCCAAATTTGCACTAATTGTCACTTTAAATACTTCCCTTTTCGGATTTATGGTCCCTTCGTAACCGTCATTTAAATTCGAAATACTTAAGTATTTTCCGTTTATTTTTTCACATAAATATAAACTATTCTAGCCTTAATTACGTCTATAAAAACTATGTTAAAGATTGTCTGTTTCCTCAACTTTTTAACCGCTTTTGTCACCATACGCTATACCACTTAAGTCACTCTATGACACTCACAGGTTGAATATATTAAGTGAACTGACTGAGTGAAGAGTGAGAACTTGCAACTCGAGGATTTTGCAGGTCGCATTGAGCGGTTGTAATCTGTGACAGATAAATTCCCACTTCGGTATCTATGCGGGAGGACATACTATATTGATTACAATGGGTTAGTAAGAGATGGGTGATGTCGACGTTAGATTTCGACAGTTCACAGAGTTAATGTTGAGATTCAAGAGATGGAAGAAGACAAGAGCGTCTATGGTCTACGGATATCAGCGATGTGAGTCAACTGTACTTAGTGCTGTGTTGTCATGTTTATACAAAAACTTTGAAATTATGAAATTTAAAATAATTTGGCTTGTTACTTAACATATATTTTAAAAGTAAATCCTAGCTATTGCATGCACTAGATTAACAGATTTATTGTTAAAAAATTACTTGTAAACCATACTAATCTTTTTTTCTTCTCGTTTTATGTTACTTGGACCCAACTAACACAGTGATTAATATTAATTGCTGACAAAGATCACTCTATAGAATTCCCAGTTTTTTGAATTTTTATAAAAGAAAATTGAAATTGTTCTCAATATTGGAAATAATTTTAAAACTGGTAGGAAAGCAGGAGAAATCTTTCATAATAAACATCCTGATAAAATATATATACTTCATAACTGTATGGTATGTAATAAACTCAAGATGTATGAAAGTGTGTCGAAATAAATTTGGAAGAAATCATAAAAGATGAGTTAGAAAAGACAATTAAAATGATATAATGCTAACGGTAGTTGAAAACCCAAAAGATTCATTTCGAAAAATATCAAATTTATTGAATGCGAGTAAAAGTACAGTTGCAATAATTTTAAAACCAAATAAATTTAAAAGAAACTCCAATTGACCTTACATTAAAAGAAGGACATGTAAATGAGAGTTGGAATTTTATGCTTTTATTCATAGTACGAGATCCGAATAGGAGGTCAAAATGTAACCCATCTGCTTGCCGGATGAAACATTTTTTTAATTAAATTTCATTCATAGACAAATATTTCTAGCATGGATTGCCTATCAAAATCGTATCATAGCTGTCCTTAAGGGGGGGGCGAAGGGGTTGAAATCAATATTCCAAACACATTTCTTTTTGAAAGTATGGTAGAATTATTTTATTTTTAAATTAAGTAGGCATATTCAGACATAGACAATAGGCATAGATTAGTCTAAAAATACTGAAAATTAAGCCAACGGTGGCAAATTTTTAAAAGACACCTCAAAATATAATGAATTTTGCGGTGGACATCAGAACTCATCATTGAATCATAGTAAACAAAAAATTCAAAGAGCATTTTTTTAGCTTATGAGTTACTCGAGGTAACGCTGTCAAGTTTTTTAGTTTTATCTAATTTTGACCTTTTGATCTCACTCAGAAATCTAAACAAAGAGTTTTTTTTTGCAAAAAAATAGTGAAAATCAACATATTTGTTATTGTTAAACAAAAAATAAGCATAAAACAAAAATACCTTGATAGCATTACCTCAAAGAATGTCTAAAGAAAATATATACAAAATTCCAGGTGAGTTGGTCAAGTAGTTTTTGAGTTACAATGTCTACAGCCTGAAAAAAGCTGTTTTGAGAAAAACGCGTTAAAGTATTGTCAACTTTTATTTTCAATTTCTTTTTTGTCTGTCAAATGGTAAAGTGATGCACACCGAAATATGTTTTTAAATCGCGGAGTAATTTACAAAAGAAAATAAGAACGGTTGTTGACCGTTTCTCACTACGCTCAAGCGCGTTGGCACGACCTTGCTATAAAACGAGTCGAAAGTAGGGAGGTAGGGAGAGTGTTAAATAGCCCTAGCTTCGAGTCGATTTGCAGCAGGTTCACGCCAGCACGCTTGAACGTAGTGAACAACGGTCAACAGCTGTTTTTATTTTCTTTTGTAAATTACTTCGCGATTCAAAAAGATATTCCGGTGTGATATTTACGATTTGAGAAAGACAAAAAAGAAATTGAAAATAAAAGTTAACAATACTTTAAACGCGTTTTCCGCAAAACTCCTTTTTCCAAAGTCTGTAGACATTGTAACTCAAAAACTACTTCACCGACCCACCTGGAATTTTGTATATATTTTCTTTAGACATTCCTTGAGGTAAAGTTATTGAGATATTTTTTGTTGTATGCCTATTTTTTGTTTAACAATAATAAATATGTTAATTTTCACCCTTTTTTTACAAAAAAATTCGTTGTTTTGAGTTCAGATTGGTATCAAAAAGTCAAAATTAGATAAAAGTAAAAAAACTTGACAGCGTTACCTCGAGAAACTCATAAGCTAATAAAATCTTTTTAAATTTTTTGTTTACCACGATACAATGATAAGTTCTTATGTCCACCGCAAAATTCATTATATTTTGAGTTGTCTTTTAAAAATTTGAGAACCTTGGCTTATTTTTCAGTATTTTTCCTTAAATTTTTTCTTGAATAATCTATGAATTGTACTCAATATGCCTATTTAATTTAAAAATAAAATAATTCTACCAAAGGATAGCTATGACACGATTTTGATAGGCAACCCATTCTAGAAATATTTGTCTATGTATGAAATTTAATAAAAAAATGTTTCATCCGGCAAGCAGACGGGTACATTTTGACCTCCTATTCGGATCTTAGACTATTAGGTCTGGATCCCGCGTATGAAAAAAAAGTTGATTAATAGCAAGCTGAAAATTTGTTAATAGCTTAAGGGTATCTAGTCGGATAAACTTTGATATATGGGAACACTGGAACAGGGGAAGTTTTAATTGTGGAACAGGTTAAAGATTTGGAACGGTCAGACCACGAAAACGGCACATGCATTTTGTCCGACAGAATAGACTTAAACTCTCCGAACAGAGATTAAACGCTCATGCAAAAATCAGACTGCTATTTATCACCAAATGGACGTTTTAATGAGTGGAACATGTAGAATATGTCAAATGACAGGAATTATGACAGGTGACAGATAGCAGTCTGATTTTTGCATGAGAGTTTAATCTCTGTTCGGAGAATTTAAGTCTATTCTGTCGGACAAAATAAATGTGCCGTTTCCGTGGTCTGACCGTTCCAAATTTTTAACCTGTTCCACAATTAAAACTGCCCCTGTTCCAGTGTTCCCATATATCAAAGTTTATCCGACTAGACACCCTTAAGCTATTAACAAATTTTCAGCTTGCTATTAATCAACTTTTTTTTCATACGCGGGATCCAGACCTATATCAAGGGAAATTTTAATATAACGGATTTATGACTATTATTTTTTCTGATTTTTGGGCATATAAAAAATAATTTTCATATAAATGTAAATTGGTAGTGGGTATTTAGCTATAGGTACTAAATGAATTGCTAACTGTAAAAAGGGGACATGTGCATAAAAGCAAATTTTACAGGAGAAGGTAAAAACTAAATAATTACGTAACCAAATCTTTTAGAAACGGAAAACTTGGTATACATGTTCAATATAGCTTTATACATAATTCTGTAAATAAGTGGTAAATAATTTTAATTATAATTGTATAATATTCACATTTTATCGTTGTGTAGATGTCCCCTTTTTGCAGTTAACTGCAATAAAAATAAAAATTATTAGGAATAATTCAATTAGATAAACACTACTTGCCAGAAAACACCTTTATTTGCCATTATCAACATGTAACATAAAAAAAGGAATAAAAAATAGTCCATAGTATTAATTATCAATTTGTTGAAAAGTGGGTCATTTCATTATTTCCCTCCAAAATAGGATGTTGCCATCGTCGATGAATCTGAGCATTTTTCTAATGTTTTCAACTTTGGATGCCATTAATGAGCGTGTTTCAGAGTAATCTCGCGTTGTGAAGGCAAAACTGTTACTTCTTCGGCTATTTTTCCTTATATGTACTTCTGCTGTAAAAGTCCCCTTTTTGCAGTTAGAGAAATTTTAGCCGCATTTTCAATATACTTAGAATAGACGCAGAAGTCCTCTTTTTGTTGAAAACGATCTGTTTACGTGTATAGAACGCTAAAATGACAAAAAGTGAATTTATGAAAATTTGTTGGAAGTCCCTTTTTGCAGTTAGCAGTTCAAATATACTTTTCCATATAGATAATTACAATATTTTTTATTTTATTATTTGTTATATCTGTTAGAGCTTTATTACTAACAGCTGTAGCAAATATTTCCATTTTTTTTTACATTTTTATTATCCTTTCCATTTAGTTTTTCTTTGGGTATTAACATCATGCCATTTCAGTTTTTTGGGATTCAAATATTTCAAAACAAACATATTTCAAATATTTCAAAATGGCGCATGTTCTTTTTGTTAACAATTTTTTCCTTTTCTTTTTCGCTTTTTGTATTTTCGAGTGTTTCCTACTTTCCCTATCAATACGGTCCATTATCTTTAAAGACTGAGCCACGGCGCCTTCGAGGCACAAAGTGTAATATCAGTATCCTAGAGCCTACGTACCAGTAGTCAGTAGTTCGGGTTATTGAGTATTTTATGGCGCAAAAGAAATTAATATGGTGACTTTCGAACTTAAGAGGACCAATCTATGCACATAGTGGTATATATTTGTAGTTTTTAGATATCAACCATGTTATCACAAAACATCAACATGGATTTCGAAATAAATTTTCTACTTCCACATCCATTAAACAGTTTCTATGAGGAAGTTTGAATTTCAATTGAAAATAGTGAAAATCCGACTGCCATTTTTTGTGACCTCAGTCGTGCTTTTGATTGTGTACAACACGATGTACTCCTCGATAAATTGTACAGATATGGCGTTAGGGGAGTTGCCCCTAGTTGGTTTGAATCCTATCTGAAAGACCGACACCAAATAGTTAAAGTAAGACATGACTCCAAAATTTCAATGTCTGATCCGATTGTCAGTAAGAATGGAGTGCCAGAGGGCTCCACATTGCGCCCGATATTATTTATCTTGTATATTAATGAACTACCATATCTAATGTCTGATGCATTTGTATCACTTTATGCGAATGACTCTACAATGCTATATCGTAATAAGGACATAAATTTTTTGCAAGATAAAATAAAAAATTCACTGAAGACCTTCTCTGATTGGTCCAGTAATCAATCGCTTCTGTTTAATGTTCAAAAAACTAAATTTGTATCATTTACATGTCGTGAAAACTCTACTAAAACTGATCTAAGTGTTGCCATCAATGGTTAGAGTATTTTATGTTGTAGTGATGTGAAGTTTTTGGGAGTGACTTTTGACTCTCATTTGTCGTTTAAGACATTGTATGTCATTGTTGGAATGTATGTAAAAAACTCAACTCTAAGTGTTATCAATTGAGAAATTTGAGTAGTACACTTAGTCAGCACCATCTTCGTCTTTTTTATTTTGCTGAAATACAGTCCATATAATGTCCAGTTATAACTGTCTGGGGTGGCTCTCCTAGTCTAAAGGATGTTTTCAAAGCCCAAAAGCGTATTGTGAGATGTCTTGCGGGTGTTTCGTATGGTTGGTCATGCAGAGGCCTACTTAAGGAATTAAATATATTAACAGTGTATGGAATCTACATTTTCGAGTTACTGATACTGATTCATAAGAATAAAACAAATTTTTTATGTAACAGTGATATTCATTCACATAATATACGAAATAAGAGACAATATGTTGTACTATACCGACATCTAGAATTAAGCAGGAAGTCATCCACTGTTTGTGGTTTACAATTCTATAATAAATTACCTCAAAAATTTAAAAATATAAAGTCAACTACGGGGTTTAAAACCCAAGTTAAAGATTACTTAGTGACCATGTGTCCTTATGCACTGGGTGAGTATTATGATGGTGTGAATGCCCAAGCTGTAACACAATGACCACAATTATTTTAATTTATATTACGTTTTCTGTTTATATTGTATGTTTTTGTATGTAATTCTAATGTTTTAAATACTTAATTTTATTTGTTCTATAGTTCTATATATTTACTGACTTGCCATAAACATTATTATGTAACTTATAGCCAAATAAACTATCTATCTATCTATCTATCTATCTATCTATCTATCTATCTATCTATCTATCTATCTATCTATCTATCTATCTATCTATCTATCTATCTATCTATCTATCTATCTATCTATCTATCTATCTATCTATCTATCTATCTATCTATCTATCTATCTATCTATCTATCTATCTATCTATCTATCTATCTATCTATCTATCTATCTATCTATCTATCTATCTATCTATCTATCTATCTATCTATCTATCTATCTATCTATCTATCTATCTATCTATCTATCTATCTATCTATCTATCTATCTATCTATCTATCTATCTATCTATCTATCTATCTATCTATCTATCTATCTATCTATCTATCTATCTATCTATCTATCTATCTATCTATCTATCTATCTATCTATCTATCTATCTATCTATCTATCTATCTATCTATCTATCTATCTATCTATCTATCTATCTATCTATCTATCTATCTATCTATCTATCTATCTATCTATCTATCTATCTATCTATCTATCTATCTATCTATCTATCTATCTATCTATCTATCTATCTATCTATCTATCTATCTATCTATCTATCTATCTATCTATCTATCTATCTATCTATCTATCTATCTATCTATCTATCTATCTATCTATCTATCTATCTATCTATCTATCTATCTATCTATCTATCTATCTATCTATCTATCTATCTATCTATCTATCTATCTATCTATCTATCTATCTATCTATCTATCTATCTATCTATCTATCTATCTATCTATCTATCTATCTATCTATCTATCTATCTATCTATCTATCTATCTATCTATCTATCTATCTATCTATCTATCTATCTATCTATCTATCTATCTATCTATCTATCTATCTATCTATCTATCTATCTATCTATCTATCTATCTATCTATCTATCTATCTATCTATCTATCTATCTATCTATCTATCTATCTATCTATCTATCTATCTATCTATCTATCTATCTATCTATCTATCTATCTATCTATCTATCTATCTATCTATCTATCTATCTATCTATCTATCTATCTATCTATCTATCTATCTATCTATCTATCTATCTATCTATCTATCTATCTATCTATCTATCTATCTATCTATCTATCTATCTATCTATCTATCTATCTATCTATCTATCTATCTATCTATCTATCTATCTATCTATCTATCTATCTATCTATCTATCTATCTATCTATCTATCTATCTATCTATCTATCTATCTATCTATCTATCTATCTATCTATCTATCTATCTATCTATCTATCTATCTATCTATCTATCTATCTATCTATCTATCTATCTATCTATCTATCTATCTATCTATCTATCTATCTATCTATCTATCTATCTATCTATCTATCTATCTATCTATCTATCTATCTATCTATCTATCTATCTATCTATCTATCTATCTATCTATCTATCTATCTATCTATCTATCTATCTATCTATCTATCTATCTATCTATCTATCTATCTATCTATCTATCTATCTATCTATCTATCTATCTATCTATCTATCTATCTATCTATCTATCTATCTATCTATCTATCTATCTATCTATCTATCTATCTATCTATCTATCTATCTATCTATCTATCTATCTATCTATCTATCTATCTATCTATCTATCTATCTATCTATCTATCTATCTATCTATCTATCTATCTATCTATCTATCTATCTATCTATCTATCTATCTATCTATCTATCTATCTATCTATCTATCTATCTATCTATCTATCTATCTATCTATCTATCTATCTATCTATCTATCTATCTATCTATCTATCTATCTATCTATCTATCTATCTATCTATCTATCTATCTATCTATCTATCTATCTATCTATCTATCTATCTATCTATCTATCTATCTATCTATCTATCTATCTATCTATCTATCTATCTATCTATCTATCTATCTATCTATCTATCTATCTATCTATCTATCTATCTATCTATCTATCTATCTATCTATCTATCTATCTATCTATCTATCTATCTATCTATCTATCTATCTATCTATCTATCTATCTATCTATCTATCTATCTATCTATCTATCTATCTATCTATCTATCTATCTATCTATCTATCTATCTATCTATCTATCTATCTATCTATCTATCTATCTATCTATCTATCTATCTATCTATCTATCTATCTATCTATCTATCTATCTATCTATCTATCTATCTATCTATCTATCTATGTGCATATATTGGTCTCTAAGTTTATGTCAAGCGGCTATGGAACCTAAGTTTACCACAAGCGTAGGAATGAACGAGATAAACTCGACAGACTGGCGGAACATGCTACTGTCATATTGATATGGGTGCCAAATCATGGGAAATACAATGCAATGAAAGAGCTGATGGACTTTCCGAAAAAGGCTCAGCTATAAAATCCTTCGGTCCAGAGCCGGCCATATGAGCACCAAAAAGCGACCAAAAAAAGGCCTAGATTCGTATACAATATAACTCTAACGGAAAAGTATACCCTGTGAAACCCATGACAAAATGTATATTCTGTATGTAGTATAAGAATATACAAAGCACTGAGGTACTCTGAAAAAATAGCAGAAATTAGCTTAGAACCATAAAGGCTTCCTTACAAGGTAAGTGCCAGTGAAGGAACACCTATACACAATGGGGTTGTTGGATGGAGTCTTAAGCCGCAGATTATGCAGCAGAGAACCTAAAGCAGTGAACCAGAAATAGGCGGTAAATGCTTAGAGCTAAAGCACACTGACGTCCTTTGAGCGAGTATCTGTTTTAGCGCATATGGGAGGCAATTTTTTATTTAATAAGCGTCATTTTATTTTTTATATCTTTTTTATAAGAGCTTCAGCTTAAGTGAACCGATTTAGCTAATTTCGATTTGAAACAATTGTAGAAATCCAAAGAAGGTTAAAAGGTGAGAAAATGTGATGAAATTGTAAAGAAAATACTATACAGTGATGAACGCGCTAATAACCGGCAAAATAACGCAAAAGATGGAAAACATATTAAGCTCTGAGATAAAAAGAGATGAAACTATTAGAGGTGGGAAATTTAGCGATAAAAACCTATAAATTTACATTATATTGATTGTTTCCCATCTTTAGACGTATCGGATGATTTTGGCAATTACCACTGCGACAGTGACAGTTTTGGTTGACATACTCCTCTGATGCGTCTAGAGGTGGGAAACGATAAATATAATGTAAATTTATAGGTTTTTATCGCTAAATTTCCCGCCTTCACTAGTTTCATCTCTTTTTATCTCACAATATGTTTTCCATCTTTTGCGTTACTTTGTTTAGCGCGCTCATGACGGTATACTATAAAGTGGTGAGCGCGCTAAAAACCGGCAGAATTACGCAAAAGATGGAAAACATATTAAGTTGTGAGATGTGGGAAATTTAGTGATAGAAACATATACATTTACAGTATATTGATTGTTTCTCACTTTTGGACGTATCGGACGAGTTTGGCAACTAACAATGTGACAGTGACAGATTTAGTTGACATACTCCTCTGATACGTTAAAGGTGGGAAGCAATCAATATAATGTAAATTTATATGTTTCTATCGCTAAATTTCCCACCTCTACTAGTTTCATCTCTTTTTATTTCACAATTTAATATTTTTTCCATCCTTTGCGTTATTTTGCCAGTTATTAGGGCGCTCATCACGGTATACAGTGATGAGCACACTAATAACCGGCAAAATAGTACAAAAAATGGAAAACGTATTTAAGTTGTGAGATAAAATGAAATGAAACTAGTCGAGCTGGGAAATTTAGCGATAGTAACCTTTTTATTTACATTATATTGATTGTTCCCAGCTTTACACGTATCAGAAGAGTATGTCAACTAAAACTGTCACTGTGAGAGTGGTATTTGCCAAACTCGTCCGATACGTCTAAACGTGGGAAACAATCGATATCATGTAAATTAATAGGTTAATATCGCTAAATTTCCCAGCTCCACTAGTTCTATTTCTTTTTATCTCAAAACGTAATACGTTTTCCATCTTTTATGCTATTTTGTCGGTTATTAGCGCGCTCATCACTGTATAATAATAATAAAAATTTAAATAATGAATAGGTACAATCTATATTACACATTAGATCATTCTATATTATCACATTCGATCTAACAAAGTGACAACATAGGCTGATTCGACATAGTTGCCATGCACCTACCATAACATTGGACAGTTTAATATCCTTATATACCAACGTTTTACCATGAATGTGACTTAATGATTGAGAAATGTTCATATATCCAGTCCCACAAAAGGCATTTCTCAAACATATATCTGCACACAAAATCAGCTTAACTCATTTGCGATATCCTATGAAAGGCCGTACGAATCTGGTTTTGTTATATGGCATGATAGCACGACGATACTTTGGTGATAAGCGGACATCAAATTTCAATAGTGTGTAACGCCCTATAAGAAGTTGTTTCTTCTGTCGGAAGTGACACTTGTAGTTATTTATTGTCTTTCGTTTTTTAAATGTAATATGTGTATCTATACATGTAGGTATAATAAAAATAAATTAGAGGGAGTCGGTAAAAACTAGAGGATGTCAGAAAAAAATTGAGGGAGTCAGAATAAATTTGATGAAGTTAGAAGCAATTAGAAGATGTCAGAAGAAATTGGGGGGTATCAGAAAAATAGGAAGGAGTCATAAAAAATAGAAAGGAGATACGATAAAATAGGAGGAAATAAAAAAATTGAGTGCAGTGACTTTAGGGGGCAATTAATTGTATCCCCGTCGCATGGCGAGGGGTAAAATGCCCAGTATAATAATAAGAGAATCAACAAAAACCATAACCCAACACAACGTCGTATGAACGCAATCTAAGACCGAAAATAAGATATATGGGACCAAGTACAGGAACAAGTGTAAACATTCTAAAGCAGAAACTGAAGGGCAATAGCGAGAAATAGACATTAATGGTGAGCACTAATTAAATAGACCAAGCCTCAATCAGGGCCAATGCTAATAAATAAATAGTACGGTATGCGACAAAATAAACAGCACTGAGATGCGCATGCCTCCAATTTGTGTGTGTCATGCACTAAAACGGACTGAGTGGTTTCCGGACGTCATTATAACGTATGTGAAGGTCTTGGTAATGTTAGGTGCTTCAGGATGGTTCTGGAGTTTTGCAAAAACAAATTTTATCGTGGGGTACTATTTTCGGTCATCCGGAAAAGGTCACGAAAACGGTCCAAGCTTAAAATTAGCATTGGTTTCAGTAGGACGGGGCAACCTGTAACACGGCCAGAGTGTCTCTTTAAATACAGGCGCGATCATTTTGGGGATCGCCTTATTTCGCGTGGCAGTGATTTTCCTTACCCATCGCACTCACCAAACCTAACGTCACCTGGAAATGTTGAACGAGGCAGACGGGTCCACCGTCTGACATTCCGGAATTGTGGACTAGACTTAAAGGTTTTTTTCGTAAAAACTAGAGGGTGCCAGGGGGCATCTGTTTTATTGGGAACGTCGTCGTGAATAATGTTTGCAAGGCTATATCCTTTGTGAGTCTTATCCAGCTTAACAATGTTCTTCCATTCTGCCCTGTCGGATACTTTATACTTTCCTTCGCCACTGCAAGATTATATCATGTAAGTATACTAAATATCTATAAATAATACTAAACCTTTTAATGGTAGGGGAGCAAAGTATGCTAAATTTGCAGTCACTCGAGCGTTATGGGGACCTATTGGGTTGTGATTATTAGGTCCTAAAATCAAAAATAGTTAAGTAAATTTTTCCACTTTAGTGGGGACTTGGCATTTTTTAATTTAATTTTCCATTTCCAACAATCGCTTTTTCCGATTATACATATCGCCATCTATCCATAGTTCGAAAAAATGTCTCGAATAAAAGTTGCTTATTTTTACGTAAAGAATCCAAATCTGCAATAAGAATTTGGGGTTCCATTTAAGATTTCAAAGTAACCCCCCACCCCGCCTCCGTGGGGGTCGTAATTGGTACCACTCGATAGATTTTTCAAAAACATTTTGAAAGTATATTTTGCAGTTTTTCGCTGATTGATTTCGCTGATTTTGCTGATGTTCATTTTGCGAAATATAGCGGGGTTTGTATTTAAAATTTTTAATTTACCCCCATCCCTCTCCATAGGGGGTCATGTTTAGAACCATTGGATAGATTTTTGAAAAATATTAAAGACGTATTTTTTAGTTTTTCGATCTGACGTTCATTTCACGAAATATTCGCTTTTTTCTTGTGAAACTTTTTGACTCACCCGTTTCCTTACGCCGCTCAAATCGTCAGATTTTTGAAATATACACTCTTTTGCATGTACATACTTAACTTACCTTATCTTAATCTGACAATTTCGAGTATTTTTAAGGATAGATTTTTTTCTGGCCCCTTTTAACAAACTTCCCTGTGTTAAGAGCCAATATATGGTAGAGGTACATCTGCAGGGTACCAGCTTTCTCCCCATATGATAATCTGACTTGCTCGAGTAATTGCAAAAATTCCCGCTTGGGTCCCCCTACCATAATATTCATTTGGATTGCAGTACTGTTTATTTTGCCGCATACTGTATTTAACCTGTAATGCGAAGTATAGGTACGAAATGGGTATGAAGAAAAAACAAAAAGAAATAATAAAAACATAATTCCGCGAATTTGACTGAATTTAGAAACAAAATATTAAAGAGAAGAGATAACAATGGAATAGAAACAATAACTTATCTACAAAACAAACGAGATAAAAGCCAATGTAGGGTTGAATGATACAATACAGATTAAAAAGAAACAAACAAATCCTGAAAAATTTAGTATTAAATCCGTATTATAAATATTGGAATACTTGGCAACGCTGTAAAACGTTAATCTTATGTAAATGTACCTATATCTAACCTTACAAAACAATTTATTACCATGCTTGTTATCAATAATAATAAATAAAGCATTAGAATACATTGTATTTCCTCTATAATTCAATTAAATTAGATTCGAGTTAAGTTTAATAACCACTTTGTACATCTATATAAAAAACTGTGAGACCTTCTTAATACATAATACAAAATAATTATTATTATTTCTTATCTTCCCCGGAATGTTTTTTGTTCCATGACTCTTAATTTTTGTTTAACGCCAAATCCACTACATACTTATATTATAAGATATTCCCCTTTATCTTCTTCTGTTAGATTCTTAGATTTTATAGGTTTCAGCAGAATATTATGCAATAAGTGTGAAGATAATCATCATCACCACTCACCACGTAGCGCTACAACCCTGGGTGGTTCCTGGCTGACTACAACTTTTTTCAATTTTTTCGGTCTTCCATCAACCTAGGGTCAAATGGAATGTTTATTTTTCGGAGATCTGCTTGGATGTTATCTCTCGATCGCATTCTGGGACGCCCGAGTGGTCTTTTGCCTGTAGGTGAAGGAATCTCCTATCTCCTCCCAGTCTTACAAGTCTCTCGTTATGAAGTCTGTGCACGTGATGTGGCCTGCCCATCTTAGTGAAGATTATCAATAGTCAATAATCAATAAACAGTTTAGTAGAAGCGGATTGAAAACTCCTAAAGTACTATGTCGATGGCTTAGCACCAAAACCTCGTATGTCACCACGATCCAACTTATGTCGGTTTTTCAACGAACGCTTTGATGGTTCGCAATACGTATTTGGACGGGTTCTCAAACGGTTTGTTGGTTTTGACACGCCCGAGTTGAATATTTGTTAGTAATGGCACAGAATAACTAACCGCACAGAAGCGAATCTGACTGTCCTTTCCATTGATTTTGAGGGGACCGAAATATTTGACCTTGTGCACCAGTTAATAGAACTTGATGTTCTAAGGCAGCGGTTCTCAACCGCCGTGGCGCGACACACTGGTGTGCCGGAAGAACCTATCAGGTGTGTCGCGAGATTTACGAATACTTACGATATTTTTATTTATATTTTTTTACTTGTTATAATATACCAATCATGCATTCAACAATTTTTTTTAACTATTACCATTTTTTTAACCATTTTTTTAACTATTAGGTATATACCACGTCATACCAATCAATAAAGTGCCAATTCGTAATTGTTTCCTCTCTTAGTCCATGTGGTGAGACCGCTCCCGTCTGAAAAACATTTCTAATTCGGTTTCTCTGCGGATTCATATTCAAAAATGTTCCCTTTAAAGAAATCTGAAATGTGCCGGACGGAATTTTTTAGCAGAAATTGTTTAAACAATTTTTTTAAACAAATACATAATATCACCTTTTATTGCTTTAAAAAATATATTTTTAGGTTTTTTGGGTCATTCTAAACAAGAAAGGGATCTTGTGATTTTTCTCAAAAATTGACAGTTTTCGAGTTATAGGCGATTTAAAATCTAAAAAATGCGAAAATACGCAGTTTAGAGGCTTAAAAACTCATATTTAAATTAGTATTTTTAAGGGTGCCACTAAATTGGATTAAAGTTTAAACATTCCTTTTCAAGAATCCGAAGAGTAATCGGATCTAACTTCAATTTAGACCGTAGTTTTTTAATTGTTAATTATGCGTGTCAATCCGATGTTTTTGACGGTGCGGCGCGCACTATTTTCAAAAACTCCTATTTTCCTCCGAAAAATATTTTTTCTAGATTCTTTGGGACATTCTAAATAAAATAAGTTTCTTGACATTTTTCTCAAAATGACAAAAAAACGCATTTTCGCATTTTAAATCGCTTATAACTTTAAAACTAGTAAATTTTGAGAAAAATGTCAAGAAACTTATTTTATTTAGAATGTCCCAAAGAATCTAGAAAGAATATTTTTCTGAGGAAAATAGGAGATTTTTGAAAATAGTGCGCGCTGCACCGGCAAAAAACCGGATGGACATGCATAATTAACAATTAAAAAACTACGGTCTTAATTGAAGTTAGACCCGATCACTCTTCGGAATCTTGAAAAGAATGTTAAAACTTCAATCCAAGTTATTGGCACCCTTAAAAATACCAATTTATATATGAGTTTTTAAGCTTCGAAAATGTGTATTCGCATTTTTTAGATTTTAAATCGCCTATAACTCGAAAACTGTCAATTTTTGAGAAAGATCACAAGATACCTTTCTTGTTTAGATTGACCCAAGAAACCTAAAAATATATTTTTGGCGCAATAAAAGATGATCTTATGTATTTGTTTAAAAAAATTGTTTAAACAATTTCTGCCCAAAAATTTCGTCCGGCACCCTTCAGATTTGTTTAAAGAGGACATTTTTGAATATGAATCCGAGAAATGTTTTTCAGACGGGACCGGTCTCACTACATGGACTATCTAACTGTTTTTAAAATTTAACCGACATAACTTGCGTTATGACGGTTATGCGTTACCACTAGCAAAAATTTGTACATATAAGGGTGTCGCGAATCTGTAAGGAGTACATTAGTGCGTCGCTCAGTAAAAAAGGTTGAGAACCGCTGTCTAAGGAATAGACATTTTGACAAGTAGTTATTAATTAAATATGAAATATGAAATTTTACTATAAAATATAAATAAACTATAAAATAAAACATATATAAATCGCCGCTTCGTAAGAACGTAGGCTTAAGTCAAAATTTGACGAAATTGACTTATTAATGCAGATCTACTAAAAATAAAAGTATCTATCGCGAGAATAAAGACCCATGACGTTAATAATAATAGTCGCTGAGAGATGACACCAAGTGTCTATATTTGTTTAGTGCGAAATTAGTTAAATACTTAACATTTTCGTATGAATACAGACCCAAGTTACGCCGCAGTATAGCGCAGAATGTGAAGAAATTTGTGTGTTTACTTCTCGTCAAGGACGACCGATCTTAAGTATATCTTATACTTAAGTTTTTGTGAAAATTCTCTCTAAAATAAGGACCCTTTTTGTAGTTAGGTCAGCGTTTTAACAAAGTTGAAGAAAATGTTTCTGAGGAAAAAAGATTCAAAAAATGTAATAGGGGTTAAGAAAACCACTTTATAAATGTATCTAGTTATCACAGTTTGTATTTAGATATTATATTTCTAATGCCTCCTCTACACATCGGCAGACGCGTCTGCGGATGCATCTGCCGATGTATCATCACGAGGTGACCACACATCTGTAGGTACACATCTGTAAATCATTCAGTCTTTGTTAATTCTCGGGTGACGCAATATCTACTTTGAATTCACTGCGAAAACTAATGCGTCGTAGAGGTCCGAGGTAAACAACAGATGATCAAATTACCCCATCTACACATCTGCGGATGCATACGCAGATGCCGTCCGCGGACACGTCTGCCGATGTGTAGAGGAGGCATAACAAAATTGTATTCGCGGTGTGCAAATACTTGGAGGCGATACGAGAAACGATCGTGCGAGAATAGCGGAGAAATATTGTAACTTTCTTAAATAATTCATTGTCAATTGAAATTGTCAAATTGACGTATATTTCATATCTACTGCCAATGACGAAGAAAAATTATATATTGCTCCACAATATTGATATGATATGCAATTATTATATAAGGGTAAATGTAATTAATTGTATTTTGTTTGCATTACTGCATTTTAATAACTAATTTTATTTAAATTGTTTACGTTTTAATAACATAACCTAAATCTTATTTTTTCTTCTTATTATTTTTTTGGATTATGGCCTTGACAATTATCCAGCAAGGACCATATGATTGGCCAATATAATTAAAAGTGCGAATAAAAGTGCAGAGCGAAGAAACCAGGTGTCGCTTGCACGGTCCCAATAGGTAATTTCTTTAAAGTAACAACTTATTCATGCTCATAATCATATCCATAAAATTTTAAAATGCCTCTCCTCTGAAATCGTCTTTTTTGACTTAAGCCTATGTTCTTGCAAAGCGGCGAAATATAAAATTTAACTAAAAACAACTGTTACTGTCAGGGTTTGCTCACTACGGAGAGCAATGGATTGTATCCTCGCTCCGACCCTTGCTCCCTGGTATTTATATTCGTGAATTCTCGCATTTAAAATAATGTATTTATTTTAAATGCGAGAATTCACGAATATAACGAATATAAATACCAGGGAGCAAGGGCCGGAGCGAGGATACAATCCATTGCTCTCCGTAGTGTGAGCACAACTCAGTCGCAAAAGTGAGGTTGCACCAGTTGCGTGACGCATGAGCATGAAAATTGTGTTACCATTTTCGGCCTGAGTTTCGCTTCTGTATGGTTAGTTATTCTGTGGTAATGGAGTGGTCGAAAGAAAATATTATCAAACTTATTTAAACTTCTTGATGCTTACCCAGGAAAATGCTTATTGTGGAATAGACAACATAAGGACCATTTTAAAAAACAACTTTAAGCCGATGTCTGAAAAAATAAATATACATGCGGACTACGGACCAATGTAAAAAAAGGTAATTTCATTGTTGTCTTCTTACCGGCGCCGGCGTGACAAATCCAAAATAAGATGGACTATTTTGTTTGGGAACAAGCCACAATCTGAGTTTGAAATAAAGTTTATTTGACGTTTCGACTTCTAAAAAACATTCATAAATTAAACAAATTTTGATTTTGCTGCTTGGTAAAAAATTCTTCTAATAATTTATTTTACATTACAGCATATAAAAAATTTAAAAAAAATGGTGTATGTATGCAGAAGCACTAGAAGCAGAGTTGTAGCTAATGAAAAATAGCTTCGTATTCGTCAAATTTCAAATCGAATATTTCAAGATTATAACGTGAAATAATGAAAAAAATGAAGCATGTTTTAGGGAAAACGGGAAAACTCATTGAAAGTTTTATTTTTATTTTTAAAAGAAGCTTTGTTTTTGTTTTATAAAAAAGTTTCTAGCATCAAAAGTAAACAAGTTATGCTCAAAATAAAGTTCATCTTTTTTTTGTAAAAAAATCGGGAAATCACCCCCTAATTAGCATCTCAAATGAAATTAGTGCTTGTCAAGTTTTCACAAGCTTTACTTATGTTTTATTTACATCCGAAGAACTAAAACTGAAGTACAAGAAGTTATATTGGTTATTAGGTCGAAGCTCACAACTTACAATCAAAAACAAAGTATTAGTTTACAAACAAATGCTCCAACCAGTATGGTCCTATGGTCTACAGTTATGGGGCTGTACTAGTGAGAGTAACTATGCTTGCCTTCAAAGAGTCCAAAACCGAATACTAAGAAACATAGTCAACGCTCCATGGTATATCCGCAACAAAGACCTACATCGGGAACTTCGTATAGCAACAATCAAAGAAGAAATAAAGAAGATTGCCAAGGGTCACGAAAAACGACTCCACAACCATACAAACAGGGAAGTGTTAGAACTTTTAGATAATCAAAACCTAGTCCGCAGGCTCAAACGCACCAAACCTTTTGAACTTGTGTGATAGTGATAAATCTATAAAAATGTCAGTGTCAGTTTAAATTCGGACAGTGAACCTAGCCACAACAGTGATGTGTGCAACAATAATTATTAATTTCTAAGGTGAACCGTTGGGAATACCTAGGACAGTACAGTAGTAGATTAAGTTAAATGTAAAATGCTGGTTAGTCTTAAGATTAGGTGCATTGTTAATTTAATAAATAATAATAAAAAAAAAATGTTTTATTTACATGATCTGCAAGTTTTATCCATTTAAAGTGCTTATTTTTGAAAAAGTTTGGTTTTATAAGTAGTGAAATTTGTTAATTTATAATTTTGGAAAATATGTTTTTTTTTTCAAAATAACTTAAAAATTATTATTAGTGACACCAAAAATCTCAAAGAGCAAAAGAATGTAGGTTATGCTTTTCTAAATAGGTATTTCGGATTTTTTGTTTTTCTGTAAGACAAAAATAATTGGTTAAGATATGGCTGTTCAAAATTTGCATACACTCGTGATTAGTGACTCGTTCAAGCCCTTTCAACGATTACCCTTCAAAAATAAGCACTTTAAACCGATGCTCACAGATCATATAAACAATACATATACGAGTAAAGCAACTTGTGGAGCGGTAACAATTAATTTCATTTGGGATACTAATTGGGGAGTGATTTTTCAGAAACTGCTGCAATTTTTGGTTATTTCACGTGGAAATATTCGATTTGGAATTTGACGAAAATAAACCTATTTTTCATTAGCTACAACTCTGCTTCTGCAAGATCTAAAAACATCATACATAATATACCGTTGTTAAAACTTTTTTATAATCTATATTTTTGCTACGTTTACTATTTTCGATGAATATCTTATTTTTGGGTTTGCGAAGGGCGTCTAAAAACTTTCTTTTGTTGAATAATGAACATATTCACTCGCAAATAGCTCGAGAAGTATAACTTAGTGAAAAACCGCAGCAACAAAAGTTGCTTAGAATTAGTGAGTTTATCCATTTCCGGACATATTTTGAACGTATATTTTTCACCCCCAGAGAAGACGTGGAATTCACCCCCAGGGCAAAAGCACATATCGGCACAATATCATTTTTTTTCTTTGGCATGTTAGCTATGTATGTGTATGCCAAATTTCACGTCAATCCAAGAGGTTCTTTAAAATGTAGAGGTTTTGCAATATTTTACCGTTTATGAATGGACTAATATTGATTACACATTATGAACATACGTAAATGTCTCAAACATATGCGCTTCTCATACTTCTCAAACATATGCCCTAATAACTACTATTGTTTGGACAATGCGACTGCAGAAATGTCAGTGAAAATTAATTCTGTGGATTAGTTAATTTAAGGTTTTATCGCCCACTCTTTAATCTACTAAAAGTTCTACATTCTATTCACATAATAATATGCGCGAAAAAAAAAACGAAAAACATAAAAGAGGTAATTTAAGTAAAAGAAATCAAACAAGCAATTGGACTTAGTAAGTCCTAGGTCCTCACCCAACGTGACCTTAAATAGAGCTGGAAGTCGATATTTGAACTCTTCGTATGTAACTTTGCGTGCGTCGATTGATATAAGATTTCACTAATTTTGAGTCATTAACTTCCGGTCATAACTTTTTGTCTGGAAATGAAATCAAAACCGGAACTAAATATTCTAGCACAACTTTTCAATACGCGTCGATTGATATATGTATATGTACTATTTCTGTGACTAGAATGTGGGACTTCCTGTTATTACCCGGAAGTGATGTAAAAAGCAGAAATATTTGTATTCGTCTTGCTAAGACGCGTTGACTTATATATCGCTCGTACTATTTCGCCGACTTTAAAGCGGTATTTCCGGTTCTAACTCTGGAACCGGAAGTCAGAGGTCAAATTTCTCACATTTAATACCATCTTTGGTTTATAATTCCTTATTCGACTCCTCACTTTTGTCATTTCATATGTTCCAATAACGGTGGCGTTGTGTTTACGGACGGACAGACAGACATGTATTCAAGATTTTCACATTTTAATATTGTGTGTGTGTGTGTTTTGTGTTTTATTGGCACTGGTTTTCACAACCAACTGGCCAGTTAATTTCATAATAATTTTTTAGACTATAACTTATCACTAACTCAGGGGAGTAATAAGCAGTGTCAGCGGCGTAGCTGAAGATTGGGAGGCCTCCGCGACAATTTTTGTGGGCCCCCGTATTATAAACATAACGACAACGAATAACAGTATAATTACTAAAATATGTGTAAATGACAATATTTGGCCTTTCTTTAATAAGTCTTCATTAGTTTATAAATAGACATGAAATCCTATTATAGGTACATGTATCTTAATCCGACAAACCTATTAGTAAGTTGGTGCAATATTATATCTAAATTTACATTGAAATCATTAACTACAAAACTCTTTTTGCTAAGTTATTTTTTAAAAAGTTGAGGGGCGATCGTTAACTCTGCTATTTCAGATTGTAAAAGTGTTGATGTTAGATTAATAAAGTTAAGTATTTTAGATTGAATAGTATTGTTAACGACAAATTGAAAATTATTCATATGCTCTATAATGCATTAACTTATAATTTTTCATCGTTTTTTAGATAGCAATGAAATTTTCGTTAAAGATTTCATTACTTGTCGGAAAGCTCGACGCAAAGCCATAACAGCATCATGTCTGGATTACCACCGGGTTTCACATAACCTTTTAAGTGTTGGCAAACGCGATGGGTCCAAAGTCATAATAGTACATACGAGTAGTACATCCTATCTTTTAATACTTGCACTAAGAAATATAATCTTTTTAATTATATCCTAAAAAAACCAACTCCTGTACATCAACAACGTCATCATTCAACACTAGGTTCAGATTATGGGATGCACTGAATGGGTACGCCTGAATATACACCACTCATAACCCTTGCCCCATCATACCCCTTTCCTCTGCAGTTGTGTACGGAAAGGTGCTTTGATTGTATAAATTTTAAAATTTTATTTAAAAGACCTTCTGCACTTTGGTCTAACATGCGAATAAATCCCAAAACACTTACAACTTCTGCTTTAGAAGATACATTATTTTCATCGCAAGTTACATACCGGAAAATAAAATTAAGCTGATCGTGTTTCGAAATATCTTAAGTGGTATCAAGAATTATCGATTAAAAACAATTTTTTTTAATTAAATTCATTAATTTGTTTTCAGTTTCTGAGCCAGCAAATTTATAACTTCGTTTTGTATTTGGGGGCTCAAGTAATTTGTTATTTTTTATAAGTTATTGTTTTTATTTATTAATTTAGCAAAAACAGGATCATATTTAGCTAGTAAAAGAACCACCGACAAAAAACTACCTTTTTGGGATTCACTTTCATCTAAACTACCAACATGTCCACGAAAGTACGAAACGCTAAATTGCACCCGAAAAGTGTAAAGGTACGTATAGACATGCGCGCCGAACATTTAGCGCCGTGTGTGAGCTACGCGTTCGTGGCGGGTTTGTTAGATAGATTAGTACGCGTTAGTACCTGTTTTCAAGTGGCACACAAACGGTGCGCACACGATCCAACATCTGTCGGCGCTACAAACGAACGGCGCACACACGGCGGCGCGCATATCTATACATACCTTAAGAGTTAAGTCAATTACCCGCTTGATTATTTCCTTCCAAATTCCCTATTTTGGTGCTTTTTAGGGAAATATGTTTTGGTCCCAAATTTAAAGAAAGTAGAAGTATTAACACATTGAATGCCACGTGAGTTGTATTTAACTCACGCCTTGTTTGGCCCAGGCGCTCAGTGTGTTAAATAAAAAAAATTCACATTAACATTGAGATTCTGAATGTGGAGCCTGAAGGCACAAACAAAAAAATTTAATGTGGCGGTTAATGTTAGCTAGTGGTTAATGTTAATGGTAGCTTGAATGATTAAGGGGCCCCGACGTTAGGAGGCAGTGTCGTAGCTGACATGCCCTGCGGGCCTGTCAGCTACGACATTGTGTAGTGTGTGTGTTGAGTAAGTGTCTTGATACTTTGCAATGTCCACGTCATTGTCTTTGCAAAGAGGCGCTAATTGTATCCGAACATCTGCGGTCCCTCCGGTGAGTACCGATTCCACAAGGACAGAAACTATTTTCATTTATTAATTTATAATAAACGAAAAATCCCTGACACTGGTGAGATTCGAACTCACGACCATTCGGACCTTTCGATCCAAAGGTAGGCTGTCTTACCACTGAGCCACAGAGGGGGTCATTTTAATATTGTAAAATGGGTGAAAATGAACATTTAAAAAACAAGAATTGACAGGAACACCTCTCAAAATGATCTTAGCTTAGTTCATGGACTGCGTTTCGAGCTAAAAACCATTACCCCAGGAAACGAAGCCTAAAAATCCTTTTTTTTTTCTTCAATATTACTGTCTGCTAATTTTTAGCTGGAATATCTGGGCGGAATCAATAGAAAAGATGCACCATCTCGTGGGTATCGACATTTTTACTGCGTCATGGTTTTTTATTAACATTAAAAGAGAGAAAAAATCGGCAAAAACTGTAAGTTAACTTTATATTAGTAACCAAGTTGTGGCCGAATTTTAAATTTTTTTCTGGAAGCCGTCAGGTCCCCTTTTTGTAAAATTGCAATTTGACAAATTTTTTAACCCTCCCATGAAATATATGCATATGATGAGAAAAAGATTGTTTACTCACCCGATTTCTGCTGTTATTTTTAATAAAAGTTTGTTGTTTATTATTACCTGAAACACAGAAAAGTCATTGTATTAAATGTATATATCATTTATCTCTGCTAGAAATTTTTTAGAAATTTTGGAAGCCAATTCCAAACACCCGATAAACCTAGGTTATTTGGCCCAGGTATATTCCGACCCAGACCCTTGTAGTAGTAAGATGACATCTCATCTAATCATGTCTTAGCAACAGTAAATTCTACGGAAGCTGACGTTATTTGTTGAAGATTTGTCTGTAGAACCCTTATTGGGAACATGAAGACTGATTTGGGACAGCTCAAAGTCTGTGACCGTAGTTACCTTTCCATCGTTTCTTCTACATTTTTATTAGTGGACTTAGTTAAGTCACTTATTTGTAAGTCCCATGTATCATGTTCCACTTTTTGTCACGTGTCCATTTTATTTCCACCAGTTGGGAAAAAATGTTGATAGGCCGAAATTGGGGGATTACAGCCGTATTTATTCCGTAACAATGCTATGATCCCCCAAAATTGGGGAGCCTATTTAGAACACTGCCTAGGAAACATTTTTGTGTCTCCTGTGTTATACATCTCCTGGCCCAATTTTACACTATATTATGAGTAAGTTCTCGTGCGGCTGTCTGGTGACTTGCCGATTGGTGATATAGCTGCAGCCGTTATGTCATGTTCTCAGTTGATCCACGGGTGTTTATTAGGTTATACCTTATTCACACCTGCCCTAGGTTCTACATACCCATAGGACGTTTCCTATTGGCCAGTGGGACTTGCATGTTGCTGAGAACGAGAACTTCTCACCAAGTCTATTCTGTGTTCAGTGGAAGCTAAATCAGGTTCACAGTTTCAAACCGGTACAGGATTTTTTTCTTTAGATGACCGAATGTGCCATTCCGAGAGAGATTACCCGATCGTTGTAGAATTGTTGATAGTTTCTTAATACCACGGAATTTTTCATTTCATTAAATTTTTATTAATAATTTAGTACTTAATAATTATTGATAACTTCAGTACACAACCTGTCACAACCAATCCTGCAGCATATAAACATTCTCGTGAAAATAGTATTGTTAGTTGAAATAACGGATTTATGGGAAAAATCAGTTCCTTTCTACAGTTACAGGGAGGCATTCAAGTTAGTCTAGTTAAAGTACACACAACACACAACCAAACTTATATGGAATCACCATGTATTTCAAAGTAATATTTATTTCTTTTAATAATTATTTATTGAAATGAAAAATCAAGATATACCAGCAAAATTAATCAGATTAACAAAAATGACCATGGATGGAGCTCGAGCCAAAGTAACAACAGAAGAAGGTAGCACAAAATCAATTGCAATAGAAACAGGAGTGCGACAAGGCGACTCACTGTCAACCACATTATTCAACATAGCACTAGAAGGAACAGTCAAGGCCAGCAAAATTAAAGGAACTATAGCCCACTCCTCAACACAAACAGTTGCATATGCAGATGATTTAGTTCTTATGGGAAGAGACAAGGAAAGATTAAAAGAAGCAGTAACAATCCTGGCAAAAGAAGCACGGAAAAGAGGTCTAGAAATTAACGAAGGAAAAACAAAATATCTACTCTGCTCTAGAAGAGAAGATAACAGGATGAGAGAAATCAAAATAGAAAACTACACTTTTGAAAGAGTCCAACAATTTAAATATTTGGGAGTAATAGTGAATGGCCAAAACAAGAGAAGTGAAGAAGTAACGGAACGAATACTAACAGGCAACAAAACATACTGGAGATATCATAGGCTTATGAAGGACAAGAACTTATCCAGAAATACAAAACTGAAAATATACAGAGTTGCAATCAGACCAGTAGTTACGTACGCAGCTGAGACAATGTGCCTCACGGAAAAAGATGAAGAAAAATTGAGAATATTCGAAAGGAAAATCCTCAGACGCATTATGGGCCCGATAAGAATGGACAACGGAGAAATGAAAAGAAGAATGAACCATGAACTAAGAGACATAATGAAGGGAGAAGATATAGTTAGATTTATTAAATCAGAGGCTGAGATGGCTGGGACACATAGAAAGAAGGAAAAACGACCGACTGATTAAGAAGATCACCAAATGGAAACCGGCAACTGAAAGACCAAGAGGAAGACCCAGAGAGAGATGGGAGGACCAGGTCATGAGAGATATCAAAATTCTGGAAGTGAGAAACTGGAGGGAACTATGCACATATCGAAATGAGTGGAAGAAAATAGTAACGAAAGCCAAGTCATACAACAAACTTTGACAACATACAAGTGGAATGCGGAGTGATTCACCGCAATAAGCGAATCTGAGAGCTCTAAGTAAGAGCGGCAAACATTCCACCTGGAATGAAAAGCCCTGATGATGATTTATTTCTTTTAAAAAAACTTGTTATTGTTGCCTAGAATAAAGGTTTTAATTGAAAATAAACAAATATACAGGGTGTCCAGAAACTCTACAGACAAACGAAGACAGGAGATTCTTCAGATAATTTTAAGAAAATTTAACCCAATTTAATTAGTCCGAAAATGCTTCCTAAGGGAGCTAGAGCTCTTTGAAGATGGCGTCTTGTAATTAGTTTTTCTTAAATACCTCCAGAACGCTTCTATTTAGAAAAACAAAAATTGGTACGCGTATTTATCTTCAAGATATAAATCTAATCCATGCATTGCAAATTTCTAGTACCGATCATAGGCGTCCGGTTTGGGTAGGGCAACGGTTATTTTATCGCATAACTTTTTTATCTTTAACTTTTATGCATTTCTGACACTGGATTATTAAATTGTGAAGTATTATAGTACTAAAAGATACTCTTGTTTTAAATCGGTAGGACACTCCGTTTTCTAGAAAAATCGATTTGAAAATTTTTCGCTTTTTGAATTAAAAAAAAAAAAATTAAAAAAAAAAACTGTTTAGAAAGACGAAAACTGGTACATTTAGTTATATGCCAGAGATAAATCGATTTCATTAATTTCGAATTTCTAGTACTGGTCATAGGCGTCCGTTTTGGGTAGGTCAACAGTTATTTTATAGCATAACTTTTTTGTCTTGAATTTTTGAGCATTTTTGACACTAGATTATTAAATTATGAGGTATTCGAGTACTAAAAGTTACTCTTACTTTATATTGGTAAAATTCTTCGTTTTTTGTTGAACAGTTCTTTCAATCTTTTTTCAAATTCCAAAAACGAAAAACTTTCAAATCGATTTTTCTAGAACACGGTGTGTCCTACCGACTTAAAGCAAGAGTACCTTTTAGTACTAGAATACCTCACAATTTAATAAACCGGTATCAAAAATTCATAAAAGTTAAGGACAAAAAAGTTATGCGATAAAATGCCCGTTGCTCTACCCAAACTGGACGCCTATGACCGGTATTAGAAATTTGCAATGGATGGAATCGATTCATCTCTGAAAAGTAAATATGCATACCAATTTTCGTTTTTCTAAATGGAAGCGTTCTGGAGGTATTTAAGAAAAACTAATTTCATGACGCCATCTTCAAAGAGCTCTAGCTCCCTTAAGAAGCATTTTCGGACTACGTGAATTGGGTTAAATTGTCTTAAAAATTATCCGAGGAATCTCCTGTCTTCGTTTGTCGGTAGAGTTTCTGGACACCCTGTATAAGACAATCGGATAGTACAGCTCGGTATGGTATATGTTATTTGCTTGAGTTGTAAATTGAACAAAAATAAAAAAATATGAAAAAAATTTTTTAAGAAACGCTTTTCTTTAGTTACGAGTGACTAAAATTAAAAATATTATAAACAAATCAACTAAAAAGCAAAAAATAAAAAAAATTTAAAAAATCTAACACATTCGTCAAAGAACAGCGTGGCGCGTCTTCATCGAATAAACGGTTTTCTCCCCACGCTTTTCTTTAACGAATGTGTTACATTTTTTCAATTTTTTTTTATTTTTTGCTTTTTAGTTGATTTGTTTATAATATTTTTAATTTTAGTCACTCGTAACTAAAGAAAAGCGTTTCTTAAAAAATTTTTTTTCATATTTTTTTATTTTTTACTATTTAGTCTTCCACTTTTCAAACATTAAAATATATCGTCATGTTTATTACAATATGTATAAAACATATGATGTACTAACATGAAAAGTAGTCGGAATCGGCAAAAAATTTGAAACTTTATTGTTTATTTATGAAGCATAACGTAAATAATTAACGTAAAAAGTGAAATTATGTATAGTTCCTATCATTAGCTACAATCCGTAAAAGTTTCAAGTTTCTACATTGTAAAAAACAAGAAAATTTAAGCATTTTCCATTAAAATCGTTTTTTTTTATTTAAACAATTAATAAACAGAAAAAAAAATTATTGACTATTCGTGTATTGTTCTCGGGAATGCATATGTCTGCAAATTTTCATTCATTTGCATTGAAGAAAAGGCAGTCAAATTAACGTCTAAAGATTTGACGCAAACTATTGAACTAAATAAAAGCGATTAATAAATAAACTAACTTTTGGCGTCCAAAAACGAAAATATGCCTCATGTGGGGTTATAGAACTTACAACGGGGAAAGATTATTGGTCTCGTGGCTCGTGGAGAAAGTAATGTTCTCAGAGGGTCATAGCTATAGAGCTAGGCGTAACACAGGCACTCTTATTAATAAACACGGACTAAAACCCGACTAACTTTAGTCCCCGGACTAAGTCAATACCCCTTTTAATAAACAGCGACTAACTATGGACTAAGCTAAACCCTCTTTAGTGTCTTTAGTCTCGGACTAAAATTTAATCCGAGGTAATAGCATATTTAAACCAAGACTAACTTGACGTTTTGTATTCATAACCTTACAAACTTGCTATGCTAAATACATTAGGTGTTTGCTTTTGCTTGCTTTTATATAATAACATTATTATATTATTATTGATAATGGAGAGAGATTATTTTATTAATCATTTAAGATTAATAGACGAATTAAATGACGATAGAAATCAGCGCAACCATATTCCTCTTGTGACTTGTGAGTAAAGACTGGATTATATGCAAAATGCATATGCATATATATGCTGCATATTTCTCATGTTTTTCATAAATGCATATGCCTTGCATATTTGGAGATTTAAGAGCATATAAATGCATATTTTGATGGGAATTTACTCTACCCCATTTAAAAATAAGGTATATATTAGTAACATCAACATCCATTAAAATAAAATGTGAAAGTAAATATTTTGCTGTTAAGCTCCTTTGTTGTTGTACCCATAAACATAATGGGCGTTATTTATAGCTGCAGGTATCATTATCCGGATATTTAAGATTTATAGACTTCTCAGAATTTACAAATTACCTAAGTAAATACCGATTATATTTTGAATAACATTACAAATATTACCTGTACTTTCTGCTGGTGTCGGCCAACTATGAATTATTCTGGGAAAACCAACCAAAACGAAATTTTAAGCATTTTAAGGGTAGGATAGATTATTTTATTTTATGAATGGTTAGTCTTAAATCAATCGCCGATTATTCAACTTTTGTGATTGCAAGTTATTGACTATACTGTGTAAAAAAATCATTTTATTATTATTGTGAAAATGCCTAAAGTAGCAAGGGAAAAATCAAGTCTTCTCAGAAGTTGGATTGGAAGTAACAATCATCTAAAAGTTATCGACAGTGAAAGTATGTTTTGCACCATTTGTGATAAAAAGGTAAGTTCTCCACTTCAATAGATTTTTAAACTTATCAAACTTCTTTGCACATCTATGTGTCTGTCTATTCTAAAATGACAAACCGTCCCATTTCTTCAAAAACTGTTTTTTAAAGTTCGCAACGGTTTGGCTTATACAGAGCGAGGTGTTGAGAGTGGCCCACCCTGTATACTACGGTACACTGACTGTACTTTATTGTTTGACGATTTCAATTTCACTTTGAGAAATAAAAAAAAATTGGGGGAGGTTTAAAAAGTTTGATCATTTTAATGTAGGTATCTATTTACGAAAACATCTAAAACATCATTATCATTATATTCCAGATTCCATGTCAAAAGAAATTCCAAGTAGTTCAACACATAAAAACTTCACTTCACCAAACTAAGCTATCAAAAAATGATAATAAACCTCGCCAGCAGATTCTACAGAACAGTTTGCAGATTCAGAATACGTCAGTTGGGCAAGAAACCTTTGCAAAGGATTTATGCCATTTTTTTTTGAACTGCAATATCCCTCTGCACAAGTTAGAACATAAATCGTGTCAAAACTTTTTAAAAACTTATTGCAAGATTAAAGATAAACCAGCTCAAATACCAAGTTCTTCAACTCTTCGGAAAAAATATGTCAGTGCATGTTACAAAGATGTGATGACGAGTATTAAAAATCAGTTAAAAGCCGAATATCTTTGGATTTCCGTCGACGAAACAACGGATACAAAGGGTCGACAAATTGCGAATCTAATTGTTGGAGTTCTTAACGACTCTGGCGATTTTAAAAACTCATACTTAATTAGTGTAAAATGTTTGGAAAAAACAAACTATGCTACAATAGCTAGATTTGTTAACGAATCCCTAACAAATTTTTTTTTACCTGATCAAGTACCATTTGAAAAAATATTATTAATGCTTAGTGATGCCGCCTCATATATGATGAAAGCTGCATCCAATCTTAAAATCTTTTTCCCTAATTTAATTCACTGTACATGTTTGGCGCACGGCCTAAACAGAGTTGCAGAGAAAGTTAGAATTGAATTTCCCAATGTAAACACCTTAATAAATAATGTAAAAAAAGTATTTCTGAAAGCACCACTACGTGTACAGGTATATAGGGAGATGCTTCCCGATATTCCTTTACCACCAGAACCAGTATTAACCAGATGGGGAACTTGGCTTAAAAGTGCTATATTTTTATCTGAACACTACGACGACATCAAAAGCGTTATTTCAAGTTTTGATCCGACTTGTACCGCTATTGATAACTGTCAAAATATTTTTAAAGAAAAGTCTATTAAAAATCAATTGTTGTATATAAAATCGAATTTCGATATCATTGAAAGTTCAATTACAAAATTAGAGGCTCAAAATTTATGTCTTCACAATAGTATGTCTATTGTTGATTCGGTTAAACAGAAAATAACAAATCTGAATGGGGAAATTGGAGTAAAAATTAAAGATAAACTTGATGACGTTTTAAACAAAAATGAGGGTTTCACTTTATTGCGTTCAATAAATAATATAATCAATTTTGGAAACTTCGATGAAAATATTAATATGGATCCGTCTCTAATAGCAAAGTTTAAATATGCCCCAATTACATCTTGTGACGTTGAGAGATCTTTTTCTGCCTATAAACAAATATTAACAGATAGAAGACATAATATTAGTTTAGAAAATATGAATCAATATATGATTATTTATTGTAACAATAAAAATATGTAAATTTGTTTTATTGTACTCTTTTTATAATATTAGTTTAGAAAATATGAATCAATATTGTAACAATAAAAATATGTACATTTATTTTATTGTACTCTTATTTATCTTGTGGTCAAAATAAAATATTTTGCCGTTTTATTTGTCACAAAACCTGAAGTTAAAAAAATATATTAAGAAATAATAATACAATTTGGTTTAAATTCAAACCTATTTATTTATTTTTATTATTTTTTATTTATTTATGTATTTAACGTAAACCATAAAATTATTCATATAAAAATAAGTGCATATATAAATGCATATTTGCATGTTAATTGTGCATATTCAGCTTGTTTTAAAATGCATATTGCATGCATATTTTAGACATTTTTTAGTGCATATTTTCCAGTCTCTACTTGTGAGTCACATTAAAATACACAAAATTAGGAAAAATTCTTTAGTTTATAGAAGTTAGAAGGTAAATTTAAAGTCAAATACCGATTTTCAAAAGGTACAGCGGTTAATATGAAACATAAAATAATAATACAATAATATAAAATATAAAACACCAGGTAGCACCTTCTCAGAACGAAGTCCAACAAAAATTACCTAAAATGTATGCAGAAATGGCACCGAACCGAACAGCTGTTCGGTTTAGAGGAAAGAGAGGTTAAATCCTCTACATTTTTCTTCTTTTTCGCAAAATTCTCTCGACTTTTCTTCTTTTTCACAAGGGTTGCCAACATTAATTTGTTGTAACTAGGACTAAAGAAGGTTTAGTTAGTCCGAGCTTAGTCGGTGTTTATTAATGACAATCTTAAAATGAAGTTAGTACTCGCTTAATCTCGGACTAACTAGTCCGAGACTAACGTCGGACTAAGCAATTTTTATTAATAAGGCAGAGGGAGTTCTGCCCAAAACCTATGCTAGGTAACAGGAACTAGAAAAGTTCAAAAATAAAGCAAGGAAAAGTCGCCAAAAAGTAATAACGGCTCGCCACGATCGATTAATTGTCCAATCAGCTGGAAGACATCTAACCATTTCTCAACTGCAGGTCCAAAGGCAGGTTTTGGAAGCTACAGGTGTAACTGTTTCAGTTGAAACGATAGGAAGAAGAGTTCGTATAAAGAAGTATACAGCAGGAGACAGTTATGGGTTCCCGAGTTATCCAGGCAGCACAAGATGGATCGCCTAAATTGGTGTCTTCACCACCAAAACTTGAACATTGGGAATTGACAAAATGTGCTATTTTCAGAAAAAAGTCAGGATTTGTGTAAAATCAGATGACCCACGAAATCGTGCACTTAGAGGTCGAGGAAGACAATCAAGAACGAAAACTATCAGATCTGTTCACAAATGTACAAGGGGAAGAGTAATGTTCTGGAGAGGAATTGTGATCCGTAAAAAAACTCCTTTAATTTTCATCCAATCAACTTTAACTGCTAACAGGTATGTTGATAACCTGAGGTCAGGCTCTGGAGAGGTGCAACAGGAGAAAATTTAATTTTATTGCATGATAATAGACCTCCACATACCATTAGAGTGACTAGAGACATCATTGAAGCAGAAGGTATCCCCTGTTTGGAGTGGCCTGCTTGCTCACCCGAGCTTAACCCTATAGAGTATTTGTGAAATATGCTTAAAAGAAAAATTGGAGCTCGCAGGGAAGAATGGAGCAACCTACCACAATAAAATGTTGATAATTTGCTTAGGAACGTGCCCACGCAAACTGAAGCTTGCATAAGGACTAGAGGTGATTGCACTGACTACCAGAAAAAACAAAAAAAAAAAATAAAAAAAAAACAATTTAAACATTCGTTTTACAATAAAATTTTGTATCCTATTGACTTTAAAACCAGTACTTTCAATTTGTTTGTTAAATACTTTATTGTTTTATTTGTTTGATGTATATTGTTTGACTTCGTGTGTTCGTTTTTCTTTATTCACACGAAATAATAAGAAATATCAGATGATTCCATATAAGTTTGGTTGTGTGTACTATTAGTGTGAGTAACTAGAACATCAAAGTTGCCATTTTAATAAACTATTATTGTCATCTGTCTTCGCTCATTCTTATTAAAATGCGTGTTGAGAATGAGTTTCAATCATCTTGCTTAGCGGTGTCATAGCATGTCTGGACCATCCACCATTAATTTTTATTCATTATTTTTTTAAACCTCTGAAATCTAATTATGAGATTCTATAGTCTGTTCGCTAAACTCAGACGCAACTTTTTAGATATTTTAGTCGGTAATTTTGCCTATTTTAGTAAAATTGGCAAAAAATAATTAGTAAATAGTTAATAATCACTAAATAGTTAGTAATTTTGCCAATTTTTGCAAAATTGGCAAAAAACAAAAAAATTATCGACTAAAATATCTAGCCAGTTGCGTTTGAGTTTAGCGAACCGACTATATCCGTTCTGCACCATTCTTTTTAATTTATTGGGGTCAGATGTAACAATTTAATATAACGTATCCCCTATATAATCTTCATGAAACTCAAAACTCCGTAACATATTTCATTTGGCATCTCTTTTTCCGCTTTTTTTTACATGAAAATCATGAAAACGTTGATTTTATATTGCAACGTTAAAAGTAGTTAGAAAAGTTTAAGGTTTGTTTTATTTCTTAAAAGAGATTATTATAAATATGTGCATGATTATCTTCTAATCTATTGCTTAATTTAAATCATCACTCATAATAGTTATTTATGATATAAGTGTTAAAAGTACACGTTTAAGGCACGCATGTGAAAGTTTACAGAATGAGCGATAGCGAGTTCTGCAATTCACATGAGTGCCTTAAAAATGTACTTTTTAACACGCATATCATACAATATTTTTTCTACAAACTAATTACAGGACAATATCTACAAAAACTTTTACTTGAACTTGACTGACATTCCATTTTTATATTTTTTTTGACATTACATCAAAATTGCCTATACGGTCAATACGAACTGCAGTGCCCTAAAATTTTTAAAGCACTAGTGCCTTAAAGTAGCATTTTTAACGCTCGTATGGAGTGCTAAAACACAATTTAACACGGTTCTAGAAAAATATTATTTATATTCTTCAATGGGAATTAACCATAATTTTAAAATACGTTATCTTAACGTTTTGATTTAAACCTAAAAAGTGAAAATTTTAAAAATGCTTTGTAAGGCAAAAATATCTCATATAGACGACGGAACCACGATAAAGCACTGCTATGACTATAAAACTGCAAAAATGTCGTATCACGATTCATGATGAAACATTAGATAATAATTAAGTATTTTCTATGGGAAATAAGCCACAATTTTACTAAAAAATGAATTTATTAACGTTTCGAAGCCCAAATGGGGTTTCGTTGTCAAAATACAAAATACTATTAAAATGAACAAAAATGTTGTTGCTAAGTAAAAAAATTCTTCTAATAATTTATTTAATCTGACTCATTTATATTGGCAATTTATGAGTTGCGTTCCTGGGACGACTTTACTAAAAGATAGTTCATTCGATTACATGAAATCAATCCCAACTCAAGAATATCCGTCGCAAAAAAATCATAGCATGTGATCTGTCTTTAAAAAGACAACCAAATGCAACGATGACAGTAAAATTCTCGCGTTAGAGATTCCATAGTAAATCACGAGGGAAAACCAGGAAAAAATCTCGTGATACTATACCGACATCGTAAGTATTTGGTCTTACATCTAATTTACCTTCAAAAAACTAATACCAAATTCTGACTTTAATATGTTTAAATTATAAATAATATTAATAATACATAGATACACAATAAGTAATACTAAAATATAAAATTTGTACTAACTCGATATGTTATTGACTTACTAATCGTAGTATTTTCTTTCTATTGACTTCCTCTTTCAGTATGGGTAACCACATCCTACTGCATTCTACTGAGGAATTTGCGACACAATTGGGTTCATTTAGCATAATTAGAGCCGCTTCTTTGATTTTTCTCTTTTTACTATCTGATTCTTTCAGGACTATACTTGAATCTCTACACTGAACTCTATGTTCATTATCCCATGCGTGTTGACATATTTGAGATCTATCAAATTCTCTATTTTTAATATAAGACTGATGTTCACTTATTCTAACGTTTAATGGTCTTGATGTTTCACCTAAATAAAATTGTTCGCATTCACAAGGTATTTTATAAATGCAATTCTTTGTTCTTTCTTGTTCATTGTTAGGTTTATGTCAACACGCATGGGATGATGAACATAGAGTTCAGTGGAGAGATTCAAGTATAGTCCTGAGAGAATCAGATAGTAAAAAGAGAAAAATCAAAGAAGCGGCTCTAATTATGCTAAATGAAACCAATTGTGTCGCAAATTCCTCGGTAGAATGCAGTAGGATGTGGTTACCCATACTTAGTGTGACCAACTAGCCCGAAAAATCCGGGACATGACCCGAATTACAAAGTCGTGTCCCGGCGTCCCGGACAAGGCTTCCGGGCCATCCGAATTTTTAACGTTTTGATAGAATTCTATTTTGAAATTTTGAATACATCATTCTTCTAAGAATTCACATCAAATTGAATTGGTGGGACGAAAAAAAGTCGACAATTTCTAGACTGTTATACTAATACCACATCCAAAATGCATGCATTTTATATCGTCGTATTATAGTTCTACGAAAACTCTAACTGGACTTTTTCCGGATTCTGTATTTTAATTACCTATCGTCTTCTGAAAAGACGATTTAAAAATATGAATATCAAATAATGATAATTATATTTTAACCCAAGGTTCAATTTACATGGAAATCCAACATTAGTTGATTTTCTAATTTTTCGTTTTTTGAGAACAATTTCCGGCTTGAAAGTCGAAACGTCAAAAACAAAAAAAGTCAAAAAACAAAAATGTAATTATCATTACAACCCATTCCATCAAAAAATTTTTTGTCAATATAAAAATTTTAAATAATCAATAAAATGATGATATTAAAGTTTTATATTTAAAAAAATGGCCCGATTTTCATTGAAAAGTCCCGGATTTTAGGTAGTTTTTTCAGTCTTGTCCCGAATTCGACTAAATTGGAGTTGGTCACACTACCGATACTGAAAGAGGAAGTCAATAGAAAGAAAATACCACGATTAGTAAGTCAATAACATATCGAGTTAGTACAAATTTTATATTTTAGTATTACTTATTGTGTATCTATGTATTATTAATATTATTTATAATTTAAACATATTAAAGTCAGAATTTGGTATTAGTTTTTTGAAGGTAAATTAGATGTAAGACCAAATATTACGATGTCGGGATAGTATCACGAGATTTTTTTCCTGGTTCTCCCTCGTGATTTACTATGGAATCTCTAACGCGAGAATTTTACTGTCATCGTTGCATTTGGTTGTCTTTTTAAAGACAGATCACATGCTATGGTTTTTTTGCGACGGATATTCTTGAGCTGGGATTGATTTCATGTAATCGAATGAACTATCTTTTAGTAAAGTCGTCCCAGGAACGCAACTCATAAATTGCCAATATAAATGAGTCAGATTAAATAAATTATTAGAAGAATTTTTTTACTTAGCAACAACATTTTTGTTTATTTTAATAGTATTTTGTATTTTGACAACGAAACCCGATTTGGGCTTCGAAACGTTAATAAATTCATTTTTTAGTAAAATTGTGGCTTATTTCCCATAGAAAATACTTAATTATAAAAATGCCACAAGGAAATAGCTTCAGAACAACATTAGATAATAAAGCTAAAAAACTGAAAGAACGAACATTGGCAACGTTGATAAGATCAAGAAGAGAGAACCTTAACAACGAACTTATCGAGTTCGATAAGTTAACGAAAGATGAACATTGTGATTACCAAAGGATTACTAAAATTAAAACCAGAAGTTAATAGAAAGCTAGGTAGACCGAAAACAAGTTAAAGAGAAGGTATGCAGAAAGGCGAGAAAAAGAAACTTAGAGGAGTACCTATGAAACAACCGGACGAAGTGAAGTGGCGATTGGACGTCGGAAAACAGCGCAAAATGTTATAACTGACTTATAGCAGTATTAAATCGAAAAAATATTTTGACAATGAATTTCGAAGTGTCAATGGGAACATCAAAATAAGGGTATTTTCAATTGTAATTTTTAGTTAATTATTCTCATTCTTCTTTGGATGCCGTCTTCTTAGCGAAGGTTGGCGATGACTTCTACAAAGTCGTCTCTATTTTGGGATTTTCTTATTAGACTTTGAAAGTCTAATCCTGTCCATTCTTTGATGTTACGCAGCCAGGTCATTTGTCGTCTACCCGGGCCGCGTCCTCCTTCTATCTTCCCTTCTATAATAAGTTGAAGGAAGTTATACCTACTACTACTATCGGTTTACAGCGTTCTCCGACGCCTTCCGACTCCTAACCGCCATTCTTCTCTGTTTAACCATAGACCTGGAGGGATTTCCCTTTCCTCTAGTTCTTTTTCAATTCCCTCCCTCCAGCTTCTTCTCGGCCTTCCTCTTTTTCTTCTCCCTTGTGGTGTCCATGCCAAAATCTGTTTAGGGATCCTGTCATCTGGCATTCTCTGTACATGGCCGTACCATACCAGTTGTTTTGTTTTTATGTCATCAATTATTGTATGTGTTACTCCCATCATTTCTCGTATTCTCTCGTTCGGTATCCGATCTCTTCTTGATTTGCCTGCTGCTCTTCTCCAGAAGTCCATTTCTGTTACTAGTAACATTTTCTGCGATCTTTGTTTCAGTGGCTAAACTTCACTGCCATATGTGCTTATACTTTTAAGTATGCTATTGTATATAAGCTGTTTGTTCGCTTTAGATATTGTCTGGTCCCACAGAATGCCGTTCATCACGGATATGGCTTTTCTACTTTGTATGTTTCTGTCTTTTATAGCAGCATCGAGTGTTCCATCTTGAGTTATCTTCATGCCCAGGTATTTGTATTCATCGCAGTGTTTAATTTCTACCCCATCGTCTAATGTAATGGACTGCTTTGTTCCTCCAATACACATGGCTTCAGTTTTCTTAATGTTGACGTCGAGGCCCCATTTGTTATATTCTTCTATTAGCTTCCGCGTCATGTAACTTAAGTCGTCATGATCTTGAGCAATCAGAATTTGGTCATCAGCGAAACATAAAGTGTATAGTGTTGTGTCGTCATTGAGAGGGATTCCCATGCCATTACATTTTCTTTTCCACAGCTTGAGTGCTTGTTCCAGATAAATTTTAAAAAGGGTAGGCGAAATACAACAACCCTGCTTCAATCCTTTCGTGACCTTAAATCCCTCAGACATCCTTGATCCAGTTTTCATTTTTGCAGTCGTTCCATTATACAGACTTTGGACTGCTTTGATAAGACCATGTTTAATGTTGGTTTGATGTAGGGTTGACCATAGTTTGCTGAGGGGCACACTGTCATATGCTTTTTGTAAGTCTACGTATACCAGGTGAACTTCTTTATTGACGGCTGTTTTTTTCTCAATAAATTGCGTAATAGAGTACAGGTGGTCTACTGTGGACCGCCCAGCTCTAAAGCCAGCTTGCTCCTCTGCTTCGTACTCTCTATAGTCATTTTCTATTTTGTTCTTAATAAGTTTCCCATACATCCTACTTATTGTGCTGTTTACCGCAATTCCTCTGTAATTTTCACATTGATCCTTGCTGCCCTTTTTGTGGATTGTTGACATGATAGATAATTTCCATTCTTTTGGTAATTCCGCACCATTTAAGCAATCTTGGAAGAGTTTTCTTAGCTGTTCTTGAAGTTTGTGTGTTCCGGCTTTCACTAATTCTGCAGGGATGTCACCATGACCAGGGGATTTTCCATTTTTCAGGGATTTGGTTATTTTTTCCATCTCTGATTTACTTATTTGTAATGGTGATGAATTTATATGTATACCTATCGTGTTGTCTTCTATGTTAACAAATTCTGTTCTTTGTTCTGTTAGTAATTTTTTGAAATATTCTTCCCATTTTTCCGTTGTTATTGGTGATATAACGTCTTTTTTCTTATTAGTTCTCATATTTTTAATTAATCTCCAACTCTCTGTGCTTCTTCTACCTCCTATGTAAGTGTTGATTTTGTGGCAGTTCTTTTCCCATGATTCGTTCTTTTTTTGAGTTATCTTCTTTCTTACTTTGGCTTGGGCTTCTTTGTAAATTATTTTATCGTTGTCTGTTTTTGTTGATAGGAACGTTTGGTATTTCCGACGTTTATCTGTAATTTCTTTTTCTACTTATTCATCCCACCAGTATGGTTTTATTCCTTTATGGTTTTCGTCACATTTCCCCAGTGCTTCTTCTGCTGCCAAATTAATGGCCTTTTTGATGTGTTCGTAGTGTTCTTCGGTATTTTCAAAGCTACCACTTTCTAATTTTTCGTCTAAACGTTTTTAATACAATAGCTTTACACTCTCATGGTTTAGACTGTATAGATTGTACCGTACTTATTTTATTAACTGATTTGACTCGATGTGCTCTTTTTCTTTTTCATATCTGTTTGGGAGTACCGCTTTAACTTTTAGCATATGACGATCGGTGCCACATGATGGCCCTCTGGCTGCTCGCACATCTTGTATTTTAATTGTAGTTCTCTGTCTTACAACGCTATCATCTATTATAGATTTCAGATTTCTGGTCTGTTGTATCCAGGTGTACTTATGTATATCACGGTATGGATAAAATCCATTTAATATTTTTAAGTTATTTTGTGTGCATGTTGATATTAATCTGGTTCCATTATCGTTTCTGGTATTTTCACCGTGTGATCCTACCACTTTGTTGTTAAATTCCCGTCCAACTCTGCTATTGAAATCTCCTAGAAGTATGATCTCTCTAGATGTTCCTACTTTTATAATTTCATCGTTCAGTTGCTCGAAGAATTCATCTTTATTGTTGATCAATGCGTCTTCATTAATGCCATATACTCCTAGTATGGCTATTCTGCTTCCTTTTATCGTGATGTTCATTTTTATAAACCTCTGATTAATTGCTTCCCAAGAGGTAATATATCTTCTTAAAGTTTTGCGAAAAACAATAACAACTCCTTGTTGTGCTCTTTGGTCTTTAGTTACTCCACTATAGAACATGTCATAGTGACCCCACTTTTCGGAACCACTACCCTTCTTTTTAGTTTCCGTAAGCATCGCGATATCTATCTCTGCATTTTTGAGTTCTGACATGATTTCTGGTGTTTTTCGGGAGATACCTTGCACATTCCATGTACAAAAACTCATTAACCGTTTTCTTTGCAGTTTTCGTTTAGGCTTTTTAACATTGTACGTGTTTTATAAGTACCGAGGAGTTAGCTCGGTGCCTTAACCCCCAACCTAGAGGGCCAGATATTTTACATCGGAGTATCCTTCTCCTATGCGAGTTGCTTCCACTACAGATAGAGAGTCCCACCTACCCCGATCTTATACTATCCCTAAAATCAAGGGTTGCCAGCTCCGCCACCTTCGCCGTACCAAAAAGTAGTCTTCGTCGCCTTGGATGCCGTTCTGGACTTCATCCGTAACCCTGGACAAGGGACCCTTAGCAGGTGCTAGCTTCCCGGGTCAAGAAGCTCCTGGAATCTGCGGAGGGCAGGGATTGATTCACTTTCCCTGATAGAACTATCCAATAGAATCCAAGGATTCTAAAGGAGTTCCTACCCGCTACCGCTACAGGAAGTTATACCTGTCGTGTCTAAATATGTGTCCAAGATATATGTTTTAAGTTTCTTGACAATTTATGTGAGTTCACGTTCTCTATTCATACGCCTTAAAACTTCTTCATTTCTAACGCGATCGGTCCATGGAATTTTCAGCATACGACGAAATATCCACATCTCAAAGCTCTCTAAACGTCGTAACGAGCTGACTGTTAACGTCCAAGCTTCCACGCCGTGTAATAGTACACTACATACATAACACTTTTTCATGCGGTATCGTAGGGACAGATCAAGATTGCGGGCAGTGAGTAACTGTCGCATCTTTAAGAAGGTGTTTCTTGCCTGTTCTATTCTACATTTAATCTCTTGTTCTTGGTCTAAGGTTTCATGTATCCAACATCCTAGGTACTTAAACTTTTTCACTTGTTCAACGAGATTGTTGTTGACTAGGATGTTTATAGCTGGTGTGTGCTTTTTTGAAATTACCACGGTTTTAGTTTTTTTACATTCACCTTAAGACCATATAGTTCTCCTTCTCGCACTACTTTGGTTAACAGAATTTGTAGTTGTTCTTCACTGCCAGCAATCAGTACTGTATCATCGGCGTACCTGATGTTGTTCACGATTTTTCCATTGACTTTTATTCATTCTTGTGCTTCATCTAGAGCTCGTGCAAAAATTTCCTCTGAGTACAAGTTGAATAATAGTGGTGATAATATACAACCTTGTCTAACTCCTCTTTGGATGCTTATGGTTTCAGTATCACCCATTTTGGTTCTAACAGAGGCGTTTTGATTCTAGTAGAGTTCACGTATGGATCCCTATGTTTCACGTACGTTAATGTCGTTTGGATCCAGGTTCTTTTTTTGCAAGCATCCTATTAGCTGATCATTTTTGACTTTGTCAAAAGCCTTTTCATAGTCTAAAAGCACAAGTTGACATCTTTTTGTTAATCCCGACACTTTTGCATGAGAACAATGAAACTGAACAAAGCTTCTCGAGTGCCCATA